>NW_026902090.1:7710000-8432080 GCF_033783945.1 Neopsephotus bourkii | reverse complement strand
ATACAGGAATAAAAGTAAGCTCAATATATGGAACTCTGGATAAAAATTTAGGTTTTGTTAATATGCCTTTGTTTAGGTTTGGTGCTTTACTGGATTGCGCCAAGCAAACTTTACAGGCTGTTTTTAGGAGGTCATGGTGAAAAGGATTTAATCAGCTTCTCTAAATAATCCAAGCCGATGCCAAATGATAAGGAATATTTTTTCCTAACATCTAATCAATATTTTTTTTTTTGAAAAATATATCATTTTAACCTTGGCCTAAAGCCAGTGGCTATCACTTCCCAGGTAGTTTATGCATCTGTTTTTACGCTCCTCTCCAGTCTTTTCTATTTATTGAAAAACACATTCCCTTCAGCTGCTCTACACAGATCAAGTTTTCTGAGTCTCTTTTGGTGTTTTGCAGACTTCAGTCTGTGTGCCTTGTTCCTGAAGCCCACTCCCCAAACTTGAAAAAACTCTGCTTCTGGTTACAGTTTGACCCCAATTATTTAAATAAGAATAATTATTCCTTGGATCTTCTATACAGAACAAGGTAATGCACGTGGGAATGAGACTTGCTTTATCTTGGGTTGTAATTGTCTGGCTTTAGCAAAACAGTATACATTCCAAATAATGCACTGCTGTATTTGTTGTCAGGCAGTTACCTCCTGTACTTTTTGCAGTTTCTGCAGGGTTGTTCTTGAACATTTGACTTTTCCATGCAAAGTGCAATATCTTTTCCTTGTGGTTACTGAAATTCACATTGTTGATTGCAAACTGTGTCCAATTTAAGACTGTTTTTCAATCCTATCTCACAGAGTTTTTGCACTCCTTGCACATTCCTTCTGAGCTGTAAAGGGACACACTTACCTATGTCCATCTCCATGAGTTATATTGACTGTTTCTGCTCCCAGTCTTGCCCAAAGAAGGGTAAATAGGGTTTTGTTCCAGAGAAATTCAATTTCTGCAGTTTTTTGGGGGTTAATTTCAACATCAAGATATTTTGCATAAACTTGGTCTTCAGAGAGGTCTCCACTGCAAATACAATGAAGACGGCAATGGTAAGTTTAGCAGTGTAGAGACTGCTGACCTCAATCATTCTCCACAAGGTTTGTTACAACAGAAATCTGCACTTGTGCTGTTCTTTGTGACAGTGGAGGCCCAGAACTCAGTCGTTATGCTCTGAACAGGGAGAGGATGAAAACAGTAAATGGGCATGAGGCAGGAAACCACTGGGAAATAACAAGGGGTGAGGCAGGGGCTGCCTCCGGTACCCATGTGGGCTGTGTTTTGCACCTATCTTGGCAGGGAGAGCTTCCACTAAGGTTTCTGGGAAGGCCTTTAGGAAAAAGCTGGACAATTCTGTGGCGCTTTGGTCTGCACATACACACAGAGAATGCATGGAAACACTTGTTTTGGAAGACAGTGGGAGCTGCTGTATTAGAAGTCAGTGGGAGATGATAAGAACTATGAATGACGTTTGCTGGCCAGCTTATATAGATGTACCATTTGTATTGTAGTGATGGCTTTTAATATCTCCTAGGTAGAAAGGAGGTATCCACTTTGCAAATTTGATAAGTTTGGGCATAGGATTGCCATGCATGAGATTATTCAGAAAGTCGCCAGCACAGCAAAGCCTTGTCAGCGCAAGGAATGAAGTATGCTGACGTGTATGTTGCCAGGCTAGTGTGGGAGCGGTTGTGCTAAAGTGCATGTGAAACTGGTGAGCACCATATGAATTATGTTCTTTCCACAGCTGTACATTTGTTTCTTTTCTAAGAGCAACTCAGAGAAACACAGAACTCATGAAAAGGAAGTGATTTCCATTTCCTTTTTGCAACCATCCATGTACCTTATCTAAATCATAACTCTTTTCATAATCTGATGTTAAGTAGAATGTTTGCAACACGGAATAAGCTTTTGCACTGCTGAAACGTGTGGAAAATGCGTAGATGAATGTTAGCAGCTTTAAATGCTATAGGGAAATATGAATTTCTCTTACCTGGCAATATCATATTTTTTTGTGTTGCCCTCTGCATCATGGAAAACTAGTTTTATGTCCCCTCTCGTTTTCTTTGCACCAGACAGCTGGATAAGTACCTTTTGTCTCCAAGCTGCATAAAGAAAAGCAAAACAAGCTAGGTTCTCATTAATATGAGCTACCTAAAAACACTAGTTTAGTGGAAAGTTCTTTTTTCCTAACTGGAATTAATTTATGTTGGCAAATGAAAGACTCAGTGAGCATAAATATTAGTAACTAATGTAGTGGGTTTTGTCAGAGATGTTGGCAGTTGTTTATAGAAGCACCATAGGAGCATGGCTGTTAATTACATCAAGGCAATCACTTTTCAAACACACCAACAACTGTAACAAACCTTCTCCACTTACCAGCAAAAGGTGGGTCTGCTCCTGTGTTTAAAAAATACTTTTGGTTTACCCTCTCCAGTTTGGCTGGAAATCTGTCAGCGTAGTGCCCCATCATTGGACACCCCTCTTTTGGACATGGGAAACAGTCTCCCTAGGGAAAATAAGAGCATCAGTTAATGAGGAGTATTTTTTCATCCTAGCTCTGACGAAATGAAGGCTGATGATGCTGTTCTGATCTTGCAAAGCCGTGGCAGTGCTGTATGTTGAATATCTTACCACCAAAACCTGATGCACTTGTTGCAGACAACAGCTCCTGCACCCTGCCGTACACCAGGATGTAGAATGAGCAGGTTTGATACTCATGTCCGTGATGGTCTGAAACTCCCTAGTTCGAATCATTTTCAGCTAGAGTCTAGGACAATATATAAGCCAATTTTACCCTTCTAGTGGAAAGCAGCTTGCCTCCATTCATGTTGCAACACCATATGGAGGTGAAGAAAAGGAGCATCATTCACAAATGCATTTATTTACATACTCTAATAAGTGTAAATTGGAGAACAGTCAAGGATTTTTGGAAGTTCCAAATGTCTCTTCTTCCAGCCAGGAATTAGTAGGATAGCTCTATCTAACCTATGTTCTCTTTGCATAAAGGTTTATGGTGAGAATTGCATGGGGTTTAAGTTTTTCCCCCTATTTTGGCTATATTATCTGTGCCTCAGGATTAATTTCCCAGAGTGGAATAGCTGATGGAGCTGCTGTGCCTCACTGTGCTTTTCCTCCTACCAAACCACCCCGTGAGAAGCACAGTCACCAACATCCAAGTCTTCTGCACACATAGTGGGACCCATTATGAGTGTAGAGACCTGGATCATTTTCCTTACAGAAATTCCACACCCATTCCTGGTCTGATATACTTACCGAATCAAAGGAATCATAACTTTTGCAGGGATATCCAAAGAATCCAGTGGGATAGAGGATACTTTTGAAATAATACTCATGGCTGCGGGAGTGATGGCACCCTCCAAAGACTGTAGCATCTGTGGGAACAAAGTTTATGAACATCAGTGAAATAATCTCCTGTTACCCTGCGCAAGGGTTGCACTTGTCTCACCATGGAAACAGCTGAGGTATGGAACAAGCAGCAGCATGGTCTTGAGAAGTTACTGTTTTGCCTGGGGTTTATCCAGAGAACTGTGTGCCAGTTACCCCAAGATTTCAAGTGGGATACATTGATCTGCTATAGCACAGGAGTCACTTTTAAGACAATGGCATTAATTACAGTTTTAAACAGCTTAACAGAGCAAGGAGACTCCACCAGCCTTCTGCTGACCTCTCCAAAGCCTGTGAACAGAGAAGTCTCAGGTAGAGAGGTGAGGCATGTACAGTCACTGGAAACACTGACAGCTTTTGCCTAATTTACGGTGTAGAAGGGTCAGATGAGCTCTGCAGCATCTGTGAGAAATGAAAGATGGTGGTGTCATGCTGCTGCTTTTGGTCATGGCACGAGCCTGTGTCAGCCTGGAAAACCTCCTTCTGGGCCTAGGGGTTTGTTGGACTGGGTTGTTCCCTGTTCCCTGCCTTTTTGTGTTCTGCAGGTTCAATTTCAAATTAGAGGAGCTAAGCTTGGGCCTATATTGAACTTCCTTTCCTACACTGTTCCCTGGGGATTACTGTTCTGATCCAGCCTTCATTGTTTCTTATTTCCCTCTAGATCTTACAATTAAATAAGCAAAACCCAATTTTGTTTTGCTGTTTTCTCCCAAACTGACAGTTACTTTCACAGTTAATATTTCGGAATGGAACGAAAACAAAGTACTATGCATGTTGGGAATGTATGTTTACCTGCAATGATAGCTTCAAATTCACTTTTTTTCATGTCTGGAAGTAAATCAGTGCATCCACGCATCACAGTTCCTCCATTGGGGTAAAAGTCCAGGTGACCAGTGGTGTTATATATTCCAAACCCTGAGATACACATGTGGTGAGGTCAGTGTGTCAGTGACATGATGCCCATCCCTGCAGGTATTTACTTGCACATGAACACTTACCTACGGCAGGAAAGTGAGCAGCATTACTGTGAATGATATCAACAAAGTTTGCATCTGAAGGATCCAGCCTCACCTCAGGAGGAGTGCCTTCAAAACAGGGCCCAGCAGGGTCTAAACCTAAAAGAACCCCCCCATTTATTGTTTGAGGGAGGGAAGGAAGTGTTGCACGTGTTAATGTATTTTGCCAACTTACAACTTCCATTGTTCAGTACTGCATGAGGCATGTTGAATCATAGTAATGTGAATGGTAAGCTAAACTGAAAAGAAAAGGTTCAAAAACATGGTTTTGTGAACCTTTCTATAAACTTATTTCACCAGAAGTAAAATATTTGCCAACGGACTATAGAATGGCATCATATTACCATGAAGAAGTCATTTTATTACCTTTGAGCTTATTACTGGCCTGTAAAGCTTTACAGATAAGAAAATCTAAGGATTCTTGACATGTTGCTTTTTCTTTGCATAGGGTTTGATGTAACATTACCGTCATTCACTGGATTAAATATAAACTATGTCTTTTGCTCCACTAAAGTCTTCCACTACAGTTTTTAACTTAACTAGAGAAGGAAAATGTAATAATTACCCTCGTTTCTAGGAAGCACGAAGTTTGACTCCTCTCATGAGAGGTGCCTCCAGCATTGCCATTTAATTCCAGTTTACAGGCCAGTGTGTTGCAAGTTTCTTTCCTTTAGACACATGCAATGTCAGCTCTGCACATCGGTGAACAGCCTACCTGTTATCCGTCTGATGCCTGGAGTCCTTCTTCCTGCCTCTCCTGCAGTGTGTGCTCCCAGGCTGTGGCCAATTAAATGGATATCATAAGGGGAGCATCTGGAGACTTTCTGATCATTGAGGTGGTGGTGGGAGACAAGAACACAGGCTTTAAATAGCAAGCAAAGAAGGTGCCTTACATTAAGGGCCTTCAGGAACGTCTAGACTGACTTCCTGCATAGCAAACTGGCTCTGAGGTTTTTTTAAGTGAGTTCCTTGACTTAATTATTGTTTAAATTACACTAAGACTTGATAGAAAATGATCTGATCTAGAATTTAAAATGCCTAGTGATGATGGGACCACTGTTGTAGTGTTGGTGTATGGTTACCATATTCAGTTACTCTTGGTGACAAAATATGAACCTTCTTTCTCATTTGGATCAAACCCTAATTTAATTTTTGTCAGAATAATTTCATTTTTTCTTTATTTACTCATTTATGGAGCATTTTTTAATTGCATATTTGTCCTCAATGTGCATACATAGAATATGTGATAACACTCAATAGTATTTTGGCTGACATGCTTAGGTGGGGTGACATTTCTTCTCCTCTTTGCCACATGTCAGCTGTACAAGACCTGCACTGTTACGTTATTACACATGCACTGAAGGTGGAAATGGAGACTAATCAATGTGTAGGCTGCATGCAGGGGATATGTTTCATTCAAGGATTTGCTGGATTTTGTAATGACCAAAAACCAACTAGGACTGGTTGCTAATTCGTTAATGGTTTTACACCAAGTTCTGTTTTGTAATGCAGATGTATGCAGAATGTATCCAATAAAAGCAGATCTGTAGTACTGGCCTGTCTACCTTTAGTAGTAGACGATAGGTTCTTCTGAATACGATTTACTGGAGTACTTCTGTTTACAGTGCAGCTTAACCTTTCCTAAAATCAAACTGCAGAAATTTATAAACTGGGAAAAAGGAAGTCTAAGGAACATTTATGCATTTTTCTAAAGGAAGAAAAAGAGGCCTAGACTGCAAAAGGTGCAGTAATAGAGATATTAAATGAAAAACTGAACGCATCTTCAAGTGACCTGGGATTTGCAAGCAAAGAAGAAAGATACAGAAGCAAACATGTGAGGCTACATAAGAATCTCCTAAGTAGAAACAATCGGTTGTACCCCAGCAGATTCTGGAGAAGTGCTGTTTTGTATTCAGGTGCTTGCAAAGTCAGCACTTTGCCGTGTGGGCGCTGAACTACTTCTTGCAGCACTTCAAGATGAACACCTCCTGACCAGGATCAAGTCTGTAGCCAGGTAGCGTTCTGATTTTCAGCATGTCTAAGCACTCATGAGTCTTCCTGAGGTCAGCAGGAAATGCCAATACTCTTAAACTTCACATCTGAGCAGTTCTGTGCTGTATGTGCAGCTGTGAACGCTTGCTTTTGGGAACATGAAGTTCACAACTAGAAGGCAACTGGAGAATTTATCATGCCTGTAGACAGCAAATATAGCATTGTCAAGTGAGTCAGCTCCTCCTCGTTTCAGCTGTGCTAAGCTGAGACACTAACTCACTTCTAGCACAAGTATCCAACGCTGGCAAAACTCTTACAAACACTGAACTCACAGGCCTTGCCTCCTTTCCACGGACTGCTTTCTTGCCTGTATGATCATATGGAAATGTTGCCATCTACTGGCTTTTAATTAATTGGCACCTCTTTTCAACCACATCACTTTGGGTGCGTCTTTTGTGGCAGCACAACCCCTCCATATCCATTTCAGTTGTAGGTGGTAAAGTTGTGCCTTTTACCTTTAAAATTTTGATGAGATAGGCAATCTCAGCCCCAATGACACGGAGGTTGTTCACTGCACTGATGTAGGTGCCTTTTGCACCTTCTTTCCAGTCGACAGCAATACAGTTGATATTTTCCACTTCCAGTAACAGCTGATGTGGAAACACATAAAGTATTTAAGGAGATGAAATAACAGAGATAAAACTGAAATTGGAATGAGCATTAAAAGGTAATATAGTAATACAATTTCCCAATCTTTACTAAGCAGGACTCTTCACTGTTGCCTGTGCCATGCTGAAACATGCATCTTCTTGCAAAACAGAAAATAACAAGCTATTCATCCAAAAAGTATTAATTATGAATCACCATAATAAAAATATTTTAATCTATAAGCCATTTGCATACCTATTTGAAGTAATCTGGAAGAACCATACAACAGCACAGTAGTCTCTATGCACAGTATGTGACTTTCTTTGGGAGATCCTGTTAGCTTAATTGAATAGCATAGAAAGTAGACTTATTTACCAAGTACCTTTAAAACTGAGAAAGTCAAAGTCATGTCAGACTGGAAAGGTCTGGAATAGAGGAGAAAGTTTCTGTTTCAGTAAAGAAAACTAATGTGTTGGTCACTTCAGTGCTAGTCAGTCTTGCAGAGATCAGTGATTCTTCTAGTAGAAGAACTATGTATTAGATTCTACCATTGTAGCTTTCTGTGACTAAAGCTCACTTAAGGTTTGAGAAAGGACAAGTGGAACCAAAGCATAATCCATGATAAACAGCTGAAGGTGAATAACAAGGAAAACAGAAGGTTGAAGAGATAGTGCGTTGATGCCTGGATGTCCTCCTTTCCTGCAGGCACTCTAAGTTTGTGCTATGCAGAGGCAGATAGATCTGCTGTTTCTTTTCAAGTGAAAAAATTAGAAATTTAATACTGTAGATTAAAAGTATTCATAGACCTATGAAAGAAAGTGATGTGCAGGTCTATGACCAGTATTCAGTACTGGCCTTTTTCTAGCTTCTCATATTTTTGTGCCTGTGTGGAAGAAGCACAAACTAGAGTAGATTTTGCTTATCTATCAGAGCCAAGGCTGCCACTGACACAGTAAACTCTGCTGGTTTTGTGGTAGCTTCACATTTCTTATTTGAAATCTCTTTTTTTCTTTGCACTTTGTAATCAAAGAAAAAGGGTTTGTTACTGTTTTGTTGGGTGTAGGCTTTTTAAGAACTGAATAGTGGTCAACCAGAATAGTATTTGTACACTAAAACTCGAGCTTTACAATTCAGGAAGGCCTTTGACTGAAGGACATTCTAATTTCTCCTAATGGGAAATGCAGTGAGTCAGTGTGGCTATTCTGATATTCTGACACCAGTGCACAGGCTGGGGACATCGGTGTTTGGTTTATTGCTTTGATGCAGTCTGTAGGGTTTGGGAATGTGAAACTCTCTAGAGAAACCTAATGTCAGAGATGTCCAAGAAGCCTCCACTATGCTGCATCTTCCAGAGTGGGAACATATTTAGGTGTTTGTGAAATTTGCTTCTTGATTGGTATCTGCCACAACCTAATGAACTGCACGCTGGAAAGTGAACGTGAATGCCTAAAGGATACTGACAGTTTGTAGTTACAATTGCTGTTGGAAATCAGAAGCTACTCTCATACCAAGCACATTTCTACCACCCAGCCTTCTCTTCCAGTGCTGTCAAATCCATGAATGATGAAGGTGGTGTTCCTACTTGAGGAAAAACGTGAGTTTTGGATCGTTGAGGGGTTTATTGCTGAGATGAGCTGGTTTTGGAGGAGAAAAAAAGAGAAAAAAGTTTAATCTATTTGTACTTTCAAACAGTTTAAAAAAGCCAATTAGGTCATCAAGGGACTCAAGGGACTACTTTGAATGGACCAAGTCTGATTTTTGCAACTCTGGAACCCCTGTACCTCTCCTTTCTCAGTTCCACTGTGGTTTCTGAGAAGTTGTGCCCATGTGGTTTCTCCTGCTCCTGTCTATTCTGCTTAATGAAGGAAGAACCCCCTTATATGGAATGTGAAGTAACCTAAAGGGGCCACAATGTCCAATGCTGCCTGTTGGCTCTAGTTGGAAGAGCTCCTTCTAGGAAAAGCCCACCAGTTCCACATCTCCTGGTTCAGCTTGCTTGTTCACTGACCTGAGCTGTGGCTTCAGTGTGTTGCAGTGCATCTAAACAACAGGCTTTGTTATTCTGTATACGTGATGTTCATATGGTGGTTTTGTCATTCTACTGCATAAAGGCAAGAACTGTCAGCAATAAGGGTGAAGCATTGCTGCAAGCTTCTTAATTATAAATATTCCCTTTTCTCTGAGAATGACATCTGTCTGTATTGTTTTCAGACAAATACAGGGTCTGTGATGTGAGCTCAGGGAGCTTGGGTGTAGAAGGGCTGTGCCCTAGATCACAGATACATTTTAGTGGCTGGGAAGCAGTGTAAGTTGACTTGTTTTACTAACAACAGAAGTGCTGAGTATCCTGCTGCTGAATGTATCTTGTGTGCTCACATGAACCTGCTCTGCAGGTTGTGAAAGTTTATTGCAGGTATAACTTCTCACCCTTAGAGAGCCTGAGTTGGACTCTCATTGTGGCAAACAGGATTGCTGTAAACTATGATGTCTGCAATGGCAGTGATGGCATCATAGGTCATGCTAGAGGAATCCTAAACATCCCTGTGCAGCTCAGGGGACACTAGGTTTGAGAGCCTGGAAGGGATTTAGTAGCTTCATAAGCATTTGCTGAAGTGGTCCCAGCTCCTGATCTTACAGGTTCCTCTGTATTGCTCTGCTCAGTATTCCAGTGCATGAGCAACCTGAGTAGTTCTGTCTTACTTTCAAAGCGCAGAGAGGCAGGTAAGAATATAAAATCACTCTCATTTCACTGTGGGTTTGGAAGCTGCTAAAATCAGTCTGCAGGGTTTTAGTTTTAAAGCTCACAATAACTTCACAGACAGCACTCTTTGCTCTCCTACCTGCATACACAGAAGGCTCGTTATTGGAATGAGTCTTCAGCTTTCCTCAGAGAAATAAGTGCATGCAAAAGGCAGTCTGCCATAGCCCATATCCTTCTGCAGGAAAATGCCAGGAAAGCTGTTCTGTCTTACAGTTCATTCACAATATTTTTGTTGTACTTTATCCGAAAGTACTTAGTACCGTACCTTCGACTACCTTCTTATTCTGACTGGCTTGCCTATGATGACTGACATAGACCTTTTAAATAATAAACAAACATTGTAGGTTTAATCAGTTCTTGATGTTAGAAATAAATGTCACCTGTGAGTTATTTCCTGTTTCTCTGGTGTAGAGGGAGAAAGTGATGTTCATATCGTCCGGATTGTCAGGCAAACCTGTCAGAAGTCTCCCTGGTATCCCAGACCAGGGTGGATCATCTGTGAAACAGCCAATCCTGGGGTAGCAAACTTCTTTACCTAGAGTAGGACAAACAACTGGTTTACATGTTGGACTTTCTTGTGCTCGATGATCTATTTGAGCCTACAAAAGTCTGAAGAACAGAAAGGTAAGGATTTCATTTTATGATGAATTTTGAAACTCAGATTCATTCTTGTTTCCTTCATGGATATTGCCTGAAGCAGGTACACACAGGGAGCTAAATAATTTGAAGATAACCCAGATGCTGTTTTGATACCATTTTCCAGGCTTGTAAAGGATTAATCTAATTTCTTTAAAAAAGTCTTGCAAGAAGTGCTGTTAGGATTACTCCAGCATGCTTCCCACTCCAAAGCATCATGTCTCTGCTCATAGGATTGAAGGATATTTATGCAGTGACCTTGCACTGTTAATAAAATGGTAATTTCCTTCAATATAGTAGCTTTTCCTAGATCAAATGGGTCTCTTGTTCACTTATGATCAACTTTTATGTTTCAGCACTGTCTCTTGTGCTAAACACCCTGTTGCTGAAAGGTTCTTTGTATACAGCAGTCACATAAAGACAGCTTGTACACTGCTTTAGTAGAAGCAGGACACGTGATTCTGAATTTCTCTGTGGATTTTCAGCACAGTGTTATCTCTCAACAATAAAATTTAAACAGAGCAGAGCCTTTTAGCATTAGTTCTATGCACAGGAATAGACATTGCCACACAATTACCCACACAAATCATACTATAGCTCCAGTGTTAAATACCAGTCATCATTTCCTATATATTATTTCATCTGAATTCACCTTCTAGTGGTAGTTTTCATGGATGTAGTGTCTCACCTGCTACGGTGCCAAGGAGATAAAATGCAATAATCCACATTCCAGCCACCTAAAGTAAATTGAATATACAGGTTAAGCATTTTATTTAGAGTGATTTGGCCTCTTTAAGAGCATTTATTACAAAGGGAAGCTTAAAAACCTGCACCTGAGAAGGAATAGTTTCATACACTGGTTGGTACACAATGGGGACCTGTCAGCTGGGAGGAAGCTTTGCCGAAAGAGACCTGAGGGTCATGGTGAACACCAGTCGACCATAAGCTTGCAGCAAAGACATCCAGTAGCATCCTGAGCTGCATTAGGTGGAGTGTTGCCAACAGGATGAGAGAGGTTATCCTTCCCTTCCACTCAGTTTTCCTTTTCACTGCTTTTCTTGCACAGCCAATACTGTATCTAGATTGCTGAGGGAGTGAATCAGCTTATGAGGTGCTGAGTTTTGCCTGCTGTGAGGACACAGGTGGGAGATATACTAGAATAAAGATAGTGATACCTGTAGCTTGGTAAAGTCTTCATGCTTGAGAGCTTGGGCCCCTCACTACAAGAAAGACATTGAGGTACTAGAGTGTGTCAAAAAAGAGCAAAGAACCTGGTGAAGGGTCTGGAGCACAAGCCTGAGAAGACATGGCTCAGGGAGCTGGGGTTATTTAATCTGGAGAAAAGGAAGCTCAGGGGAGACTGTACAGCTACCTGAAAGGAGGATGGAGCAAAGTGGGGAGCAGTCTCTTTTCCAAGTAACAAGAGATAGGACAAGAGGAAATGGACTCAAATTGCACCGGGGGGGGGGGGGGTGTAGACTGGAAACATACCTTCACCAGAATTGTTGTCAAGCACTGGAATGGGCTGCCCAGGGAAGTGGTGGAGTCACCATCCCTGGAGGTATTTAAAAGACATGTAGATGTGACACTTAGGCATATGGTTTAGTGGTGGATTTGGTAGTGTTAGGTTGATGGTTGGACGTGTTTTTTTTTCCAACCTAAATGATTCTATGATTCTTCAGGTTGTTCATGCTGCTTTTTACTTGGGGCTCTTAGTATTTTTGCACCATTGTACCCCTTACTATATACATATTCCTTTTCTCTACACTTTCCCTTTACACGTGGCTTTCCAATGTCAGGGGTTCCATTTATTTCACCATTCTGCTCCCTTCCATTTGCCTCATTCACTGTTCTCAATTTCTTCTTCTTCAAAGTGTTTTTTGTACCACTTGCCTTCTATTTTCAACATACTGCTTTTCTTGAAAAGCAAAAACTTTGAGCTGCTGCCCTGGTCACTGAGATAGCTCATTAAAAGTAATTAAGGAAAAAAATGGTAAATTTTAGTAGGTTTAATCTTGTTATGTGGGAAATTGTCTACAAGAGCTATTCTTGGACATTTGCCAATGTGAGAAAGTTAGAAAATGAGCTTTTTAAAGGCCATTGACACTGCCAAATACCCTCAGGAACAAACAAGAACAATTGGGAATTTCACAGAACATGTCCTTGGATTACGTCTGTCACATGTCAGACAGGAGGCATGTATGATTCCCCTATGTGAGTTTTTTGGTGGAAGCTGGATTACTTGGCTGTAGTGATGCTGTTCCCTAAACAAGCCAAATGGAACAGGTCAGAGTACAGAGAGTGTGTCTCATCACTCTCTAATAAACTCTGAAGTCCCTATGTGGTAATAGCTTGTTTTTTATATGGTAGGGCAGAGGAGCAAGGCTGAATATCTGGGCATTGAGCTGGAGTTGCAGTGTGCATAGCTGAGAGGAATCATGAAATTTCATTGGGAATACAATTCTGTGCCCAACTTTAACATTACCATTGATGTAGGTGACAAAGAAATCTAGCTGCTTGAGGAGAGTGGGAAGCAGAGAAGAAATCTGGTGGTGATTAAGAGGAGGAGGGAAGGGGATCAGGAGTTATTCTAGGCAGCTGGTAACACAGAAGAACAGAGAGTTCCTACGTGTCAGCCAAAAGGATCACCTCCATTCAGCTGCAATATCCGTCAAGAAGTACCCATTATCATGATGAGAACCTGATGGGAGTGCAGGAAAATCACAGAAGATGTGGCTCGTCAAATAAATTGGAGAGCTCAGTGGGATTTGTTTGTGTTTAATGGAGAGCTCTCATGCTCAGGAGATGTATAGTCCATGTCAGGAACACGACAGCAGGAATGATAGTATAATTTCTTTTCAGACCCTAAATCTGTAAGGCAGCTAATGAGTAATGACTGTAGAAAATGTGGGAAGTTGTTGTCAAATAAAAGTGATCAGTAATTTCCTATCACAGATTCTTCCTTTGAAGGCAGAAAGTAGAAATGAACATGTAGCAAGGTAAGCACTGGAAGATGCAGATTTATTATTTTTCATTTCTTTATTGTTTTTGTGGAATGTTGATTCATTCTGTTACTAAGAGAGATGTAGTTTGGGTAGCAGATGTTTTTTTTTAGGGGGTAGGTTTTCTACACTAATCCATGTTAGGGTGGTGAGGCACTGGAATGGGTTACCCAGGGAGGTTGTACATGCTCCATCCCTGGCAGTGTTCAAGGCCAGGTTGGACAAAGCCTTGGGTGGCATGGATTAGTGTGAGGTGTCCGTGGCCATGGCAGGCAGGTTGGAACTGGATGATCTTAAGGCCCTTTCTAACCCTAACTATTCTATGTTAAATGGCAAAAAGTTTGCAAGGAGGTTAAGAAATTATGTCTTTCTGAAAACAGTTGAGGCAGCAATCCATTCAGTGGGGGAAAACTGCCACTGGGCATTTAAAAGGCTTAGTGCTGAACAAGAGGAACTGGAATGACTTGTTTGTGAAAATGATCTCAGCCTAGCCAGTATTGCTGGCAAGAAGGCTGCTGAACACTTAGCCCAATTGTTATACTTAGCTAAATTAAATTGTTATACGCAGTGGACAAAGGACATGCACTTCTGAAGCAATATCAGCACTAAATATTTCTAAATTGCTGTTTAGCTCAGAGAAAAAAGAAAAAGAAGAGAAAAGAAAGAAAAATGAAACATTCATAGGATGACATTGCAATGTACAAAACCTACAGTGGAGCAGTAATTGTCCTTACGATAGGCCACCAGGTCATTTTCTGGACACTAGACACTGTTGCTCAACCTGTGAGCCATGGGCCACTAGTAGATGGTTTGTGAGATATGAGAAAGTCTGCATAATGACTGTCAGCAGTGTGCTTTTAAGTCCCACACATGTACCCACACACCTTCCTCAGGACACGCACACAAACACAGACTATTACTGAGAAGCAAGTCCAGACCTCAGCCTTTTTAGTTATCAGCATTTTTAACCTAATACTCTTACTCCAGGAAATAGATATTTTTTTCCATCTAGACCAAGATATGTTGTTTATCTGATTGCTGAGAATTTTACTCACCATTCTCTTATCACTCTTCTTCTCTGGTGAGGAGTAACAGATTGAGGCAGAATAATGAAACCCTCTACAGGATACTCAGTCACGAAAGAAAAAATGGCAAGAAACTGTCAAGTTACATCACTGAATTCAGTTACATGACATGACAAACTAACGTGACACTCTTATAAGATCAACACTCAAGTCTCGTGATACTTTGATTTTAATAAGATCTGCTTTGCTATTTGATATTTTATTTAAGAAATTAAAATTATATATATGCATTATTACAACAGTTAAGTAGATGAGAAGTTAAATGCATGGATTAAATAGATTAAAAATTGAGCAATTACTGCATTTCAGACTATAATAGCAAAGAACTAGAAGGCAACTCCTGAATTTACAAACACAGCTCTTGCCATTGCATCATACCATGATGAAGCTGTGGTCATGGGTTTTTTTCAGCTGCTTTTTGACCCTGTTATTCAATGCTCATGATGAATCATCACTGATCAGGGTTTTATAGGAATCAGTTTCCTCCATTATACTGCATGCCAGCTTTCAACACTGGTATTGCTGGACATGAGCTCATACTGAAAAAAATAGACATCTAGACTGAGTGATTAATAAATAAAAAGTACAGGTCATGAATGTTGGATTATGTTTTATAGTTTGGGAAAGTAAATGTTGTCATACTGCCTATCATACAGAATGGAGATGAGCATCTGAGGAAGCAATGACTGAAAAGGCCTTTGAAGTCTTGCTAATGTATTACTAGTGACTTTTGAAGTGCCAAGGAACTTGTTAGTCTTTGTTTCCATGCAGTTGGGAGAATAGTATTTTTAGTATATATATTGTATTCAATACATAGATGGAGAAGATATTATTTAAAGATTACAGAGGTTTCATTGGTCAAGAGGGATATTGAGAAAATGGAGGTTGAGAGTAAGTCTTGTTGGATCATCATGAGAATAGAAAAAAAGGAATGCAGAGTAAGACGTGAAGAGAGAACTTTTAAGACTAGGAGTATGAAGGCTCGAAGTGTAAATGGTTTTTCCCCAAGGGTGTAACTTCAGACCAGAAGAGGAGCAGTGATGCTTAAAAATGCAATAGTGGCAGAACAAGAATTAGCCATGAAAAAATGAAGTCTGGTGTGTTGTCCTGAAATAGCCATTGAGCTGAAGTCATAGGGGAAAAGCAACATAGCTAGTTTTAAGATGAAGTTTTGTCACATTTAACGTGACAGTGAGAAGTGGAATGGACAAGGGTCTATGTCCTAGATGGTGATTTCCACTTCTTCATCCTGTATTTCAAAGAGGCCAGATGGGAAGTAAAGGGTCATCTCAGCAGCCTATGCTGATATGGGGATCAGCCTTTGTTAATATCATTGTGTTCAAAGCAAGCAGCAGTAGAGCAGGAACAGCTCCTTATGCAGTAACATCCCCAGTGCTAGCACATTTTCACATGTCAACAAAACCAGTTGTGGCACCTTCTGTCCCTTCAGTTGCATGTGGTCTTTCCACTATTCAGGTCAGCTTTTCCCCCTTCAGTACAGTAGTTTATGTATCTTTACCTTCTTTCAAAATATTCACCGTTTATGTTTTCTCCCCCCATCCTTTCATGCCTTACCACTCCAACCATACTTCCTATATTTCCTGCACTGACACTGTCCTTAAACAGAAAATATTTCGATCAGTTCTGTCTTTCCAGTCTTTTATTTTAGCCTTTCATATTTTTCAGTAGTTTGGCACAGCGCTCAGTTAACAGTGTAAAGGCAACACAAAGGAGAACCCATCTGGAGTTTAGTATATAAGCCTTGGGTATAGAAATCACAGGTTAAATTTCCTGCTTTCAGCAGATTCTTGCATGGCTTTGAGCCTGAGGCATTTAGAAAATACTTGCAAGTTGCACACTGAAGTATTGTAACATAACCCAGAATGGTAAAAGAAACTAAGGAAAAGAAATCACATTAGTGTCTGTAGTCCTCATAAAGGGGACCGTATATGTACCTACCCATATACAAATGCCTGAAAGTACACTATAATTTTGTTTTATTTGAATGTGATTTTGTTGTTCAGTCCATTCTCTACTAGTATACAAAGAATATCATCTTTTCTAGGCACAGTCCCTGTTCAGTATCTCAGACACACCATTTGACCAGACTATCAAATACTGGAAACTGGTGAGCACAGTACTGGACATATTTAACAGTAGGTATGTCACTTTTGTAATGGAACAAAGATGTTCAGAACCTTTAGTGCATTTCCTTCCTCCAAACCACCCAATATGAAGTAATAACCAAGGCAGGTCTCACATAGATTGTCTGGTCTGGGTAACAGAGTTTTCTGAGTGTCTACTGACCTCTTAAACTGAATCAGAGACAGTGGACTAAGGCATTAACATGAAATAATGACTCGTAATAGTGATCCAATTCTTTTCTTAAGGTGTTTAATGTGGAAAGTACTCCAATAAAAGGTTAGTGAGTATGCAAAGTTGTACACGTATTTGTTCATTACTGGAGGCTCCGGGAAGAGTTGGGCTTTTAAGGTATTTAGGTCAGTTGCTTAGAAATGGTGAACAATTTCAAGAAATTATGGCATAATATTGAAGAAAAGCTGTTAAACAACAACTCCTTGGCTTCCCACTTCAGGACTTCATGCAGTGTCTGCCCTGATTTCTGAAATAATAGGGTTCTCCCCACTGCTAGTCATACACTTAAGCTAACAGAGACAATTATGATCATTTAATCTGACTACAAGCATCATAAAACCTTCAACAGACATGATTCAGTTTTAGGAAGTGGCCATACCAGTTCTAAGCCAAGGAGGGAGCCTTCAGCTGACTTGTAGCCATCATCTGGTCACTTGTCTGTCTTCCAGGAGGATCCTCGCTGTTCCTGTTCATGATTAGGCTACTTTCTAATTTTGTCAACTCTGAGACCAGCACTGCTTGCCTTTTGCCATTTCTGAAGGGCACAATAACCCTTGCTGTTGACTAATTCAGTTTTCTCTGTATGTGCCTACCAAACAATGTTTGCTATATTCTTCCAGGCAACAGCTCTGTAATTTTTCCCCACTTCCACTCTCCCTATAATGCTTAATTATGTATCCTCATCTACCCTCCTTTTAATTTCAGCTGTTATTTGTGCTCTTAGGCATTTTCACTTAGAAAAAAAGTCCAGATTCCATATGCAAACACCATCATTTAATCTTCCTTTAAAAACAAAGTTGTTTCAGTCCTACATTACCTTCGGCCCACTGATTCCACCCTGTTTTCTTAGCTGCATCACATTATCACAGCCCAGAAGTTCTCATCTCCTACTGGAATTTCCTGGAATTGAAAAGTTTGAAGCCTTGTAGCTCCTGCCAGTCTCCTCAGGATCACTCTGAGTGCTGCTGTTTGCTTACTGCCTGTTGACTCAAACCATACCGTTCAGCCTTGTCTTTTCTTAAACGGGAGTCCTTACAGTCCTTCAGCCCCCACCAGCAGTTAGTAAGGACACTCCCCCCAGATCCCAACCAAATTTTCAGCCACTTACCACTCTGAATGCAGCAGGGGTTCCTGATTTGCAAGCTCCCTTCAGCCAGCTCCCTGTCAAATTCTGGTTGCTACCGGCTCTTTTCACTTGGAATTGGTCCCACAATGGTGGGTGCGGACCTGCCCACACGGCGTCTAATTATAGGCTTCCTGTGGGTGAGTACCTTTGTGAGAATGATACCCTTAATGCGGGATATAACAGATGTTGCCTTTTCTTGTCTCTCATCGTATCTAATAGATGAAAATTTTCACCTCTTCAAAGTTTTGCTATGGATTTGAAGAAAAGCAAGACCATTTTAGACCTCAGAGTGGGTTGTTGTATATAATGTTCGCAACAGTCAATGTGAAATGTCTGTGTTAGCTGGTTATTGTAAGGTCCTGTTACAGGCAATGGGCTGAGCCTCCTCTGCAGCTTAATTTTGCTGCCCTGTGTCACCTGCTAGAAGTCACCAGCTATCTGCTTCTTATCTGACATACATGCGCTGTGAAGCAAACCCTGGTACATTTTCATGCAGTCAAACATGTTTATATTTCTTACAGCTTCTTTTAAAAAAAGGGGGGGGGGGGGGAAGTGTTACACCTTAGGGGCAATATAGGTATCTGAGGATTTGTTAGCTTTTTCTAGTGAAATTACTCAAGCTCTGTCTACCCATTACCATTTTGATTAATCTACGTCCTCTTAGCCCAATTGGGATCCACAGATTAGGTTTCTCTACCCAATTTCAGCTTAATAACCCCCTGTCCTGTTACTACGTGTCCTTGTAAAAGTCCCTCTCCAGATTTCTTGAAAGCCCCCTTAAAGCATTGAAAGGCCTTCTCTTCTCCAGGCTGAACAAGCCCATTCATGTCATTCAGATTCTTCTTTGTAATGCCTTCTTGATTTCTCCATCATGTAAGTCTCAGGTTCTCTTCTGTGCTTTGGAGTCTGTGGGTCAAAACTGACACGACCCAAACCTTTCAGTTCCTGGGCAAGACCTCAGGTCACACTGCTATCTACAGGACGGGTTCAGGCAACTGTATGAGAGTGACTACCACCCTTACACAAGGAGTGATTCACATGCCTAAGGGCAGGAAGTAACTTGGGTTGAGTCTGCTGCTCATATAAGAAGCCAATTTGTGGTCTTGAAATACATGCATTGCCTGAGAGAAGATACAGTTTCAGAAATAACACCAGGACTATGTTTTTCCATATGCTGAGCTGTACATAATGCACTCAGCCTGCTAGCCATTGTAAAAAACAAGTCAAGATTGTCTCACCTTGCAGCATGTGACACCTACATGAATGTTTGGATCTGGGTCTGGTTCTTGTTGGTAAAGTGGTACAAGCTAGTGCCATTTAGAAATCATTAGAAACAAGTCTCAGAGGAATCTGGAGCAAGCAGTGGCTGGTCATGACTGAATATCATGTTTAATTACTGCTTACAGTGAAGACACGTGTAATTTTAGATAAGACAAAACAGATCTAGCTAATAAGAAATTATCTGCAGTTTAGTCTACGTTCATTGACTGGAAGATGGAAATTTGGCAGCAGTTATGGAACCTGTATCTCCTCAGAACGATGTAGCTCATTAGCGAAGTCTGGGCAGGAATGAGGCTGGGGAGCCACAGAAAAGGGATAAGGAATGTCATGGGCCGCATTTGTCAAAATACTGGCACGTAAGTTAAATGGAAAGCAGCCAGTGAAACCAATGCCTCTATTAATGATGAAACTCCTTCACCAACTGCTGAACATCTTTGTGTGAAAATCAGACATGTTTTCTTTCAGGGGACCTGAATTGCTGGATATGCTCAAATATTTTGCTGTCCTTTCCACAGAGTTAGTTCTTTGTGTGTGTGTTGAAACAGGGCCACCAAGCACACCCGCAGCAATGCAGTCACAAATTGGAGCAGAAGCACATGCTTGCGAGAATACCTCTGGGGACCATGGCTCACAAAATAGCTGAAAACTGCATTTGGCAAGAATGTAAGCTTACTAACTTCTGTAGTTTGCTTTTTGATCTGCTCTGTATTTTATAAGTGGCAACCTGGTTGATACAGAGGGACCATATACATTCTCAACAGAGTTTCACTGTTGGTGTCTTTCAGAGTATGCAGTGGTGAACATTAATGTAGGCCAGTATGTTAAGTTTTAATTAATAGTAAAACAGAATTTCTAGCCCATGTTGTAAGGTTTTAGGAATGGCCAGTTTTTCTGGGTCTGGTTTTGTGTCTGAAGAGAAACAGTAGGTTTTTGTGGACAGCAAGAAAAGGCTGGCTTTTGCAGTTGCCTCTGAGAATATGCAAGCGAACAAATCCAGGTGGTTTTATGAGTGACAGCTTGAGAATTATCAAGGACATAAATGCATTCTGATAGTAGTGGCCTTCACGTAGGTAGGAAAGAGAGGATCAAAACACTCACTGAGAATCATGTCCTCTAAAGGAATCTCAGCAACTGTGTTTCAAGTGCAGCAATACATAAATTACCAAGGGTTTCATAGAAAGATGAGTGAATAAATTTGTAAAAGCAACATTCTTCTCTCTCATTTCAATTTTAGATTGAAGATGGTTAATGAATTTGTTAGCTTCTATGGAGGTCATTGGGATGTAGCTTTGTGTATTCCATCCCCTACAGATTTAACAATAGTATAGACAAAGACAGCTCACCTTCTTGGAGAATCTTACCTTTAGTCTCTGAGTGGCAGGGCCATGAATAAAAGACTTTCTTGATATTTCTATTGTTTAACTCCAATGTGCTCATTCTGGTCAATCAAACAAATCTTATATTGAATAGAGACAAAACCAAATTGCCTTAGTGTATCCTTTCCAGTGCTGCACAACAGCAATAAAAGGATGATTTTGGAAATAAGTATTT
Organism: Neopsephotus bourkii; assembly: GCF_033783945.1. Classification (NCBI taxonomy): domain Eukaryota; kingdom Metazoa; phylum Chordata; class Aves; order Psittaciformes; family Psittacidae; genus Neopsephotus; species Neopsephotus bourkii. The sequence continues at coordinate 8,411,210 of NW_026902090.1, read as the reverse complement.
ATAATCCTCCATAATAGATTCTGCTTGCTAATTAAATCAATCAAAGCAAGCAAAGATAATGTCAAGTTCTGGTTTTGTGAGCTGGAGACTTACGGAGCATAGTATTTAAAGGAAATAACACTAGGAGAGTATTCCAGAGCAGATGATGAAAGTAACTGAAGACAGAAAAGAGTCAGTAGGTACAGTGGGCTTACTTTACAAATAATAGTCAGAATTAAAAGGAGGAGACTGAAGTCTATTATTCTGAATGCTTGCTCTCCTATTAATGCTAGAATATTAAAGTTGTTTGAAAGATGCAAGTGAAATAAAAGGGAATAACTGTAGATTTGCCTTGGAGGTTGAATGGCAAATGCAAATCTTCTTGCATATTTAGGTCAATATAAGAATAGCTTTCACCATCTTGGATACAGACCAGTGGCTCTGAACAAAGCTAGCCATCTAGGAGTCTGGATGACACCTACATTCAGTCCCCAGCTTTCCTAGCACCAAAAAAAGGAAAACTTGTGGGATGAAAAGGGGATTGACATCAATGCCAGCCTGTATTTTCATATATTGCCTATGCTTCCAGTGTTGAAAAACACTTGCCCCATCCAACCTTGTGGTAGCTGGGAGGAGAGGTATGTTTTTCTGCAGAACAGCAATGTAGGCGTGCTCTGCTTGTGCAAGGGTTGGTGATGATGCATGTTCCTTCCGGAAGTTTTTAGATCCCTGATAGTTAAAGATAAGGAACAGATTCTTGGCTCTGTTTTATCTTGGAAATATGCCATAAATATAAAATTGGGCATGTTATCAACATCTGCGCCTTAATTATTGGAAACAGGTTAAGTTCAAGCAGTTTGGAGAGTATTTGAAATTATGAAGTCCCTGATAGTGTGACACTACAAAAGAAGAGAGCCATGAGTTTTATAGAGAGCCCATATAGACAGATTAGCTGATAGGTCAGTGGGTAATTGTTTGCCCTCCTAGTGAACTCCAACCCCAGTCAGCTTTGGTTTTGGAAGAATAATTTAACTAATTGCTGGGAATGCATAGTTTCATTTCTGCTTCTATCCCATGAGCTGCCAGATGTAACTGTTAGAGCCAGAATACTCTGACTACATCAAAATGTCAGTAAAATTACTTTCCAAGGATACCTTCTATGTAATGTAACACATTTGAGAATTGGAGTGTCTCAGGAAAAGAAGTAATTTTCACTGAAGGAAGAGAGTGTGGTAAACAGAGGTAAATAATTTCACTATGAAAATATCCAGGAGGATATGAAAGAAAGGAGCAAGGTGATGCCACTGCAGGAATGCTAACTGGGAAAATAAATGGACTTGCTGGACTGAAAAAGATTAAAACCAGATCTCAGATCTACCCAGAGTACCTTCAGGATGTGTGTTCTTGGGCATTGAACCACTGTTATCATTCACTCACTTCTGGTATGGCAAAGATAAAGACTCTAACCTAAATTAAATGTAAAGGGAGAAGTCAGAAGAGCTTATAAAAATGTAACTATGAAGAAAAGAATTAGCTTTTTTTTTGGGGGAAAATATTTTTGGGGAGGGGAAACAGAAGCCTGAAAAGAGAAACAAAACAATTAAAAAATCATGTGGGAGCATACAGAATACAGATTATCTAGATAAGGAAAAAACCCTCATGATGTGTTTTTATCTCGAGATACATGTATTATGGGGTTTTCCATGGGGTTTTCCATGGGGTTTCTATAATGAAAGAAGCTAGCAAGTGGCTGGCCTATAAAATGATATAACCAACAAGATAGTCTTAAAGGCAGAATGGAGGTGCTAGGAACGCTTTTTGTAGAAGAGCCTTGTCAAGCTTCCTCTCTAACAAAGAGGAAAGAGCAAAAGGACTTTGGAGGTTTATTCCTGCAAGACTCTGGTTCTTTTACAAGGATTTTATCACTGTATTCTAGGATATTAGAGTTGCATGAACAAATCTGAGAAGTCAGAGAAATAAATGGATATGATCACAAAAGGGAAGAGAGATAACTGTATAATGTGAAAACGGAGGTCTTCACCTATGGGTCTTCCATCCCTGGTGGTGTTCAAGGCCAGGTTGGAAGAAGCCTTGGGTGATATGATTTAGTGTGGGGTGTCCCTGCCCATGGCAGGGGGGTTGGAACTGGATGATCTTAAGGTCCTTTCCAACCTTAACTATTCTGTGATTCTATGAGTTCTATTTAATTAATTTTCATTATTGTGCTTCTGGTTCTGGGCTGACGTATTTATGAGGGATATTTTGATAGGCTGTGGTTTACATAAAGAAGAGAGTCTGCTGTGTCCTGCAGTATAGTATTTTAAGGAGTAATGGGTTCAAACTTAAACAGGGAAATTCAGGTTAGACATAAGGCAGAAGTTCTTTATTGTGAGGGTGGCAAGGCACTGGAACAACTGGAACAGGCTGCCCAAAGAAGTGGTAAATGCTCCATCCCTGGCAGTGTTCAAGGGCAGGTTGGACAGAGTCTTGGGCAACATGGTCTACTGTGAAGCATCCCTGCCTATGGCAGGAGGTTGGAACTGAATGATCTTAAGGTCCTTCTCTACCCAAACCATTCTATGATTCCTGTTAATGGAGAAGTGTGACAAAAATGGTCCTTGTTTTCTCAATAGCAGATCTGAGCAATGTGCTCTCACTGACTCCTTGCTTGAGCAGAGGGTTGGACCAGATGACCTCTGGTGGTCCCTTCCAACCTCAACCATTCGTGATTCTGTGATGTGAGTGGAGCAGAGAGTTAGCGTGTTGAATTACTTATTATTGCTGCTCCCTTCTTCTAGAAAAGATTTAAGAGGCTTGTTTGTATGTGTGTTTGTTTTACCTTGCCCCATTGCCAAAAGAGTGTCATGAGAGAGAAAAGAGACTGAGGCTGAATGCTTTATGTGGTGAACAAATGCTTGGGTATTAAATGAAATTTGTATTGTAATTCTGAAGCATTCATATTGTTGTGGAATATTTAAATAACACAAAAGACTGAATACAAATCATAATATGTTCTTTAAAATCCTAGACAAATGAAGCACATTTGATTAAAAAAAGCGCTACCTTTCAACATGACAGCCAAGCATATCAAATGGTGCATCTCATTGACGTTTTAAAGATGCAATTTAAATTGTTCTTAAAAGCTGGCTTACCTTGTTGTGAAATTGTGAAAGAATTACTGTTCCAGTCTTTGTCAATGGCAGATTGTCTTGTGAAATACCAAACCCTCGCATTTTTTGGACTGGCTTCATTAATACAAAGTGATAGTATCCTAAGGTTTCATACAAGTAGCAATTTCAATTTTTAAGCACACAAAGAAACAGGAGGAAGTCTATTTTCTACCAGCAGCACATAGCTGCTGTCAGCATTTTTTTTCACCTTTAGCTCATAAAAATAAATCTCTCTTGCTCTGTCCACAGATGTACATGCAAAGGGGTGCAGTGTTGATATTTGCTAAACAAGGATTGAAGTCAATAAATGGTATAAGACAGGACAACATAAGGAGAAGAAATTAATGCAGTATTTTATTTTTAGCTGAGCTGACTGGGTGAGAAAATGTGTATTTTTAAGTGGTCTAATCAGCTGGACCACATTTATAGCAGAAGTCATCAGCCCATATGAGCTGTCATGTTTAGTCAGAATGCCGTTCAAGTCAATGGCTTAAAATTGAACAAAATGAGGGCTTGTATTTTTGAAAGTAGCAACATGATTTATTATTCATGAAAACATGTAATTAATTGTTAGAATTGCGAAAGTGGCACAGCCAAGTATGGAGGCAGAAGGGGATGGGCTGTGTAGAAGTCTTGAGTTCAACAGGACATTGTTTCCTTCTTGTGAAAAGCGATGGCCTACGCTGCAGTCTCATGCCATTAAATCCAATGACCCAATCCAGTGCCTGGCCCTGCTCCATGCTTTTCTTTGACCCTGAAGAAAATACCTTTTGCTTCAGTTCCTGACTGTAAGAAAGGAAAAATAAGTCTTTTTCCCTCCCAAGTCTCCTTTATTTGTTTAACTCTGGGGCAGAGAGCCATGCCTGCTTTATGAAGGATGTTAAAGATGGCGTAATTATTAGCTACAGGTATTTCCCAACTGCATAGAAGTACCTGGAGGGTTGTTTTGTACTTCTCCGGGGAAGCACAGAGGAGGGGAGTCCCTACTTATGCAAGAAGGTCTTCTCTAAGGAGTTTCCCTAAGGGGTAGAGAAGGATGAGTTCCCTGTTCGGGATGGTTTCTGGATCCTACCCTGTGATGGTAAGGGTACTGAAGCAGTGAGTCTGAGAAGGTAGACTGATGATTTGTCAGCTTTGCTGCAAACATCCTAAGCATGCTCCTCTGGCAAATTTCATAGGAGGTGACTGGATTCTGACCTCTCAAAATCCTTGCTGCATGGTTTGAAACACACGTGTTCATCATTCATATTTAGCCTTGTGTAACACACCTCATTAGCACCTTCTGGTGAACCTCAGTGGAAGTATTCTGGAATAGCTAGGTGTTAGGATGGGACAGAACAGAGTTGCTCAACATGATTCACATGCAGGATTTATGCACCCAAATGACAGATCTAAAAATCAGCTGTTTGTCTGAGCCACAGTGGGCAACTAAAAACCACAAGAATTTGGGGGGGGGGGGGGTAATTTGTATTGAAACAGAAATAAATCATAGCTTATTTTGTCTGATGCAACTACCACTCTTAGTAGTTTGGTTTTGTTAACCTGTGTAATCAAAATGCTGCCAAATTTGGAGGGAGCAATGCTGTATCTTAATGCAAATAATTCTGCTTAGGCCTGACTTCAGTGGCTTCAGAAAGGCAAGGCAGAGGTGAAAATTCAGCTTCACTGATAAAGAAGTTATACTGATAATGTAACTTCTTTGAAGGCTGCCAGAAAATTGAAGATCCTCAATAGTGCAGCATTGTTTTGATAGAGAAAATGACCACGTCAGGTATAAAGAAAGAGTCCCAGCTAACCTGATGTTCAGCAGAGATGAACAGAACACATCAATGAGCTCTTCCTCAGGAAAAAAGGCAACAATCAAGTATTTTCCTGTACATTAAGTTATCCTGCTTGACACACAGTGTGCTTTGATAGTAGAGTTTATCAAGGCCTGCTCTACAACTCATTACACAATCCCAGCTCCTAAGCAGTCTTTTGGATGTGCTGCTAAAATGCTGGTTAAATGTGTTCTTCAGGAAGAAAGGGCATGTCAGGCAACAGCATTCAAACTCTTATTCTTCTATTTAGAACTATTCCTCAGACTGCTGACATAGAAACAATCAGATCCTTCCGAAAGCATGCAAGGGTCCTTTTCTTGAACAAGTAAGTAGGCACTTTTAAAGAATTTTGCTGTCTATGCTGCTTTTTTCTTTTATCTGTCTTTTTTTTTTTTTTGTAAGTTTTTTCTTTCTCCTTTTTTTTTTAATTTCCTTTTTTTTTATTATTATTTCTTTTGTGTTTTTTTGGTGGGTTTTTTTGTTTGCTTGGTATTGGTGCTTCTTTTTTTGGATGCTCCCCCTAAGATAATTAAGTGTATTTCTAAGGGGAATTGGCTGGGACTTTTTTTTCCCCTATTTTATTATTTTTCCTCTTGGCTCTGAAATATAATCACACTGCACATGTGTGTTACTAGTGAAATACACGTTAGCTGTCATTGTAACTGGAACTATACATCCCTGTAGGGATGAAAGCAGAAAACACTAATTTGGAAATAGAGCTTTTGTAGTGGGCTGGGCAAGTTTTTAATGATCTGTTGAAGGAGTCTTGTTCATAGTTTGCTGCAGAATGAAGTGTTCCCTTCCAGATGGTGAGAGCTGCCACAATGGACACGATGGCATTCCTCACCAAGCTTCAGCAAAGGGCCAGGTCTTGCCATGTGCTCTGTTGCACGGTTCCACAGCCACAGAACACAGACCTGGTGAGAGAAGAAGAGTTCAAGGAGATATTTTTTAGCACAGTGGGATATTTTCTGAGCAGCAGCACAAGATAATCAATGTAAGTCCTATTTCTATTTCATGTTAAATCAAAGCATGAATGCTAGTAGACTGAGAGCAAAAAGTGTATGTTACACAATGACTTTTAGAAGAATTACTAGTTAGTATCTATCACATCTTAAGATGTGTTTGTGTTTATATTCAGACTCCATTAGCATTTTAATCTGGACCAGAAATACGCTTTCAAAGGGAACCTTACACTCCGTTTTTCCCACTTGCCACGCTTTGGTTTACATGATAGAGTGGTGTCTGGACACATCAAATGCATTCATTTTGGTTAAAACTGAGCCAAGAGGTGTGCTCTAGCAGCGTACCTAATGTACTGCAAGTGCCAGTGGGTGCCTGATCCATGGAGTCTGGTTGGAGTCCACCTCAAGTGACTGTTGCACTGTGCAGAGCTGTTTCTGATGTGCTGCGCTATGTGCATACAGAGATGTAGGCACAGGAAACTGCAATTGAGGAGAAAAACCTTCTGTCTCTCTTATAAGTGCAGTGCTACTCCCCACCAGGACTTCAGATGTGATGTCTCTGTTCTCTGGGGATTTCTGGCTGCAGTGCTGAGCTCTTGGGGCTAACTGTATTCAGCCAACCATGCAGTACTGCCATGAAATTTGAATTAGGCTCTTATTTTCAGTACCTAAACCCACTTGTTTTAAGGGACATGATACCATGCAAAGGCATTTGGGGTATCTTTTTCTTATTTGTTTTGTTCATTGTTTCCCCCTCTATACCCACAGAACAGAACACCATTACATTGTGTACTCACACATTTCCATTTTCCCCAGATGTTATTGTGACTTCTTCAGCTCCCATGCAGCCTCTGTGTACATGACCTGGATGCTTTTTCCAGAGAAACTCAACTTTTGAAATGTTCCCAGAAATTTCTGTATCAATGTAGTTGAAGTACGTGTTGCCTGGTTTGAAAGTTCCCCTGCCAAAAAAAAGGAAAGAAGTGATGCTCTGCTTTCTTTGCAAATGAGGGAAACAAAATGTTACAGTTGAGGCAAAAAGGGAGATGAGTTGTGGGATGCTGTGAGAGTTGAAGCTTTGAATACTATCATTCTAATTTCATTTTATTTTATTTTTGATGAATTACCCATCAGGGATATTAGGCAAAATTTTAGCTTAGAACATGTTACTGGAGAACGTGTCCTGGGAAATGCACAGGGCTCTTGATGCAGAGCCTCATGCAGATCTGAGGCTTTCAATGCAGGCAGTGGGGACATCATGTCTGGGGTCCAGAAGCACCAAGTTCTGTCCTGTCTGCTGGCTAGTTATTCAACGCATGTAGAAAAGTTTTTTATGAAATCCTTGGACCTTAGTTTAGTCATACATAAAATACATCAAACACTCTTTTGGACAAACATTGTAACAGGGATCTATATAAGTATGCAGAGGACTTAGTGGCTTAAATTCCTGTGCCTTTCAACATGGAAACACTAGATTAGTCAGCTTGTCTTTTGTCAGAATTGCCATGGGGTTTATTCTAAACATTATGTTTGGAAAATGAGATCTGTCTTCAAATAAGTCATGACAAAAAGTTCTCTCAGTGCTTCTGCTTGCTCTCAACCATGAGGAAAATTGAAGATTATAGTTTACATTCATGTCTTCTGTGGTATCATTCATTTTAATAGGGTGTACACTACGGTGACATTAACATAGATGTTACCTATCAGTGTATCGCTGCAGTAGTGTATTTGCAATCAAAGGTGCTCCTGGTACAGGGTACCAGTTACAGGGCTATGTTGAAACACAGAGGAGACTGGTTTTCAATATTTAAGCTGTGCTCTTGGCAAGGATCAGTTTATGAAATTCAAATTCACTGGAAAAAGTTACTCTGAGCAGACAGGAATCTCACTCCTGCTCCATTCATAACCAAGCTGCAACTTTCTCCTCCATTCATAACCAAGCTGCAACTTTCTCACCTTTTCCCTAGAGGAGGGAACAATTAAATGATTGTATGCCATGCAGCTTTCTTTCTTCACAGAGAAGATCACCAAATGATGTGTGAGTCCAGTAGCAGCCACAGAGCTCTTTGCTCTCACCCACTTTGCTATGCTAACAGGCATCCTCAGAACAGAAAAGAAAATACAGAGCAAGAGATACCAGCAAGCAGATTTTGGCCACCATCTGTACCACGGGGAGCTTCAGCCACTGATCAGCTGCTTTCATTACCAGTCTAAGCCACAGATCACATAGAACAAGACGAGACATGTAAAATTACCTGTGTATAAATTCAATGTGGCAACAGCAATAGAGCTATTTTTTCAACAAACTGTTAAACTTACTTGTCAATTGTGTATTTTCTCCTGATCCCATTAGTTCCAGTCAAGGCTATGTCTATATTTCCCTCCATGGTTTCTGTTGCAGACACTTTGACATGTATCTCTTTCCGCCAGCCTTTGAGAGCAAAGTGAAATAGATTATGGTTGTAAGGAAGTTTCTTTTCTAATGGTAAAACTTCTCATATGTTTCAGTGTCTTTCAGGGAGAGAAAATAATTGCACAAACGCACTTGTAAGCAAACGTCACTATTAAGTCAAATGTTAGCTCTGCGTGACTCTGGTACTATTCATTTCCTTGACAGTGGTCTAAATTGCAGGTCCAATCTTTGCTGACCTACTGACTATGCTGAGGATTTAATCTGCCATGGCCAATACTGTACCTTGCTCTTTCACTTGCCCTCACTTGCAAGTTTTGTCATTTCTACACTTCTGAGGAATTTGGGGGTCTCATGGGTAGCATGATAGCTCTCAACTGTGAAGTGAGATCCAGTGAATTGCTGTGTTGTGAAAGATACGTTAAACAAAACTGGTTTCATTACCAGCATGATCCTGACATAGAATTTTTAGGGTTTTCTTATACCTGTGCATAGCCCGAGAGCTGTCAGGAGATCCTGACATCCCGTATGTCTAAGACAGAAGGGTCTCAGATGAAATAGCACATATTGATTTCAAACAACCAGGTTTGGGAAGTGTTTGTGCTGGATTTAATTTGGGCTATTAAAAGGAGAATCTCCTCCTCCATTTCAGAAGTTTGTATTTGGTTTCAGGCTACAACTTCCATAAACTCAGCAGTTTGTAAATGTTGAAAAGAATGTATTCATTTAGATTTGTGAAATGGCTAGTTTCTCTGTGCTCACATTAATTGTTTTACTTTTTGCTCTTATCGACACATAAGATGATTAATTTTATTCCTTCATTTTCTTTTCATGTTTTGTTGCCCAGTGAATAAGGATCTCAAAGGCCCTTTCTCATTTATTGCCCTTGCAGTTCATCACCTGTGATGGACTGCAATTTACAAATATTCTTATTCCCTACTGGCTGCTTCTACATAAATCACAATGAAAACTGTACTGCTTTTTACTCCCTGCCATTTTGACTTGATGAGCTTTACAAAAGAAATGATTCAGTTTTATAAATTGTTGTCAATAAAGACAATGTAACTTTTTTATTGTTATTCGAAATTGGGCACTTTCAGCACAACGTGCCTCCCATCTTCAGCTTTATAGAATTTTTGAAGCCATCATCTAATTAACAAAGATTTTAGCATTGTTTCTAACTCAGAGGTTAACATCAGTTGATCTGTGTCTATGATTATCTCAGCCTAGGTAATGTTGGTGCTGTGTGTTCCTAACATACTTGAAACTCAATTTGGCACTGAGTGCCACTCATTAACTCCAGCAGCTCTCTGGAGTAGTGTAAGAGATTTTGCACATATAATTCATTGTCACTTTAGGATTCACCTCTCAAAATGAGCACTTACGAGCATATGGAGAGGAGGGTCCTGTGTTTAAATAAACCTTTTGATGTTCTTTTTCAGTTTTATGTAAAAACGTATCAGCATAATGACCCATTAGTGGGCATCCTTCCTTTGGACATGGGAAGCAGTCTCCCTGGGGAAAATAACAGTAGGTGTTACAAGATGTTATCTGGTTTAAGCCCACTTCTTAAAGTTGAATATATGAAGTTATTTCAGCTTTTTCTCCAGATTTTTTGAAAAGGTACAAGTTACTTGTTAATATTGCTTTGAACATAAACAACTATTCCCAGTATTGTAATCATTCTTTTGGGGAGTAGAAGGAAAGAAATTCAGACTTGTCTTCCTTCTTGACCAGCCTCCAGTTGTGCTGCCAGAACTGGTCTGCTAAAAGCCCAGTTATATCTGGCATGAAACACCAGAATATTGTGCTGCCTTCTTTCTTCTGCCACATGAGGATTGTGTGAGCAATGCTGCAATGTATAAATATCTCCCCTGTTCTATATACTGAGGACATTTATTTTTATACAGATATTTAAACACTTCTGAAATCCAGAGGCTGTCCTCTTAATGATGCATTTCACCAGGTTTAGATGGACTTCCTTCAACCAGAGTGACCTTAACAGGTGACCCATGCAATGGGTGAGCCCAGCCACTTCATATCCCCCTTTGTAAATGTATTTACTGCTTTATTTTCTTTGAGATCTGTAATTCTTTTTTTCTTTTTTTTCTTTTTTTTTTTTAAGTTTGTTGCTTTTACATTTTGCCTGTATTTTGCATATGCTCTGGATGAAGGTAGTCAGTGAATCTGCATAGCCCACCCTATATCCCATGATCCAGAGTGTAGAAGCTGTCTCAGAAATTATTAAGAGAAGAAAAGCAGGGCTATAACCCCTCAGATAAATGTGTACCTGATACTTACCAATACAAAAGCTCGATAAGTTTCACACTGATACCCAACAAATCCATTTGGAGTAATAATACTCTCAGCATAGTACCGGAGACTTCTTTTATGCCCACATCCAAGAGATCTATATTCTGGGAAAGAGCCCAGGTAAAGAAGATTAAAGTTATGCATTGACATAAAGTCCATGCCAAAGCAACACTCGTGGGTCTTTTTTTCTCAAAAACATTTGTGCACATAGTGGTGTCTCAGATTAAAATATAGTAATAATTAAAAGATGTTTAAAGTGTGAATTATTAGGTTTTATAGTAAAAAATGTACTTATGGCTATATATATATTTTTCTACGGGGAAAAGCCAGGTTCTAATCTGCGTGTGCCTGTACTCATGCTGAAGTTAACAGGGGTGGTGATGCATTCAGGTAGACATTGTGCAGCCTCCCATCCTGCTGTGTGTACTTAACTGCTTTTACTTTAACATGAGAAATGAGGAGGATTTAGGAGAATTTCCCTTTAATATGTCAAAGACTTGACTAATTCATAGGTATAGCTTTTTAAAAGCATATACTAGCTAATATAAAGTAGTTTTCATTTGCTTACCATTATCACAACATGGTATTTTGTAAAACCACAGTTTCCACTCATTTCTAGAATTAAAGGTAATTGTAGTAATTATTTTAACTTCCATGGCTTTCAGTGTTTAAAGCTCTAGAATATCTGCAGTCTTTTGACAGACGTTATTCTGTGAAATGCTCTGAAAAGTGAGATGCTTGGCAGTGTGTCCTTGATTTTGTCAGAAATACATGAAACAAGTACATTTTCCCATCAGAGCGAAATTTATAAGCAGCCAGTGCAGGAAAGAAGGATTTGCTATGTGGGCTATATTTACAGGTCTCTTGCAATAAGCATTACCTTCACTGGCTCTGAAGTCTCTCCTCTATGTAAGAACAATGTACTAAGACCAAGTGCATAAAAACAGGCTCCACTCTGTTTCAGCCTGTATGTGGGCTCACCTAATCATAGGGTGAAGGCACTGAAGTAATTGAAAGCTGCCACAGTTTATAGTTAAAATCAGAATTTCACCTGCTGTCAATATTATGCATCTTAAACACAGATCCATTGGTATTGACCAGTTGGCACTGGACAACTGTCAACATCAGCTGACATTGTACTTTGCATAAGGAAAGACACAAAACTTGTCAAAAACCCTCTGAAAAGTAGTTTTGTCTGTTTTTCTTGAAAATAATCTGCATCATCAAGGCTTCCTGAGTATGCTTGCTTTATAGTTTCTCCTTTAAATCTAATTCAGAAGGCTCTGTGCTTTTAAGTTTAGAACCGCAGCTCTTACAGTTAGCTTACTTTATGCTAGTGCCAAATTCACTTAACATCTATACAATGGGAACAAATACTCCAGTCCCTACTGTATCAAAAGCTGTAGAAATAAGTTACTAAACAGCATTTCTAAAGCACTTCATACATAAAAGCACTACTTAAATGTAAATCAAACAGAAGATATATGCACAAAAGCAAGGTTTAGCCAAGAGGCAGGAGTTATGGTTGTCTCTATTTTTAGGAGCTGCATGAACAACCAACTCTATCTGCTTGTGTTCAGTAGAGCTGAGCTTCTACATCAGCAAACAGCATTGTAAACAGCCTTGTGAAATGTCTCTGGAAAATGTGATTTTGGGGGTTTTTGGGTTGGTTTTTTTTTTTTCTGGAAATGCAGATATTCTCATGCAGTGTTGGAAAGTGTTTTGATTCCCAGTGAATTTGTGCACCAACAACTTCCTATCCTCTTTGTTGCCAAGTTCTTCTACCAGTTCCAAGACAGAGTATTCCTGAAAGTCAATTACTTAACTAGCGGTAGGGACTTCAAAACCTTTAGTTGTGAATAACAGATGTTCTCATTTCTCTAGGTTAGGATCAGAAGACAGGATTTTTGGGATCTATTGTACTGGATCCCAGGGTAATTCTGATTAACAGCCCAGCTTTCTTTGAAGAACATGAACTATCAATGAAGCAGTCATTTTATCAGCTTCTATGTCTTTAACTTTGTGCTGTTCCCTTTGAAGACAGAGCTGTTAATGGTGTGGATGAGAGTGTCTAACCCGTTATATTGGGATTGATGTCTTTGCAGTGAGAAGGAAAGCGCAGGCTTTAAAATACTCAAATTTGGATTATCCTTGAATGAAATTTTACTGGTATTTCATGTGTGGAATTCCCACTGAGGTCAGTCTGTCAGAACAGCTGCAGGTTCTTATAAAGGTTGTGATGAACAAGTCTGCATGCTTTAAATGAGGTTTCCATCTGCAATTTTCTTTGGTTATTATAAATAAAAATTGGAAGGGCAGCTTTAAATATTCCATTTTTGAGCATTCTCTCCCTACTCAAAATCTGAACTATATAAATAATATATACATTCAAAAGGCTTTACCTTAGCTTAGCCTTTATTTCTAGCTGTAGTTTATAATGAGGTATTATTTCTTTAAAACATTTTTACCTCTCATAAGGTCATTGATGCTCCGATTCCCAGTAGGTACACGAAGCTGTTTGCATCCTGGCATCTTCCTTCCCCCATTTGGGTAAAAATCCAGGTGGCCACAAGGCTGAAGAATCCCTGGAGCTGAAATGCACAAGGAATCAAAGGTGAGCACTCTCAGGTAAACTATGGCCAACCTCTGTATTGATGCCAGCTTTTGCATGAAAACTTACCAAAGTCAAAGAAAAGATGACCAGCATGAGTATGAATTATATCAACAAATTTTGCATCTGAAGGATCCAGCCTAACCGTTGTGGGAGTATACTGGAAAAGGGGCCCAGCTGGATCCAAACCTAAATGAATGGAGATAGGTCTGGTTGAACAAATAGATCGATACGTATGTCATCACATACAGTGTGTGTACGCCATATGTCATTACATTTCTGTCTTTACTCCACATATAAAAATCCATTTTGTGGTCCACAGCCAGCAAAATAAGCAGGGTTTTAATAGAAAGGTGAATGGAGGTATTGCAGTACAGTAAAATTCTGATGGGCGCTTGGCTTGCTTTTGGAGAACAATGTTCTAAGAAGAGGTTTGGGGTATTTTTGCCTGTTACTGAAAAATATGAAATCTTTTTATGTTAATCTGACTGTGCAGATTTGTTTGAGAACTTTCATTTGGTCAAAAATCTATTTTCTGTTTCCAAAAGAGCTTGGTTGAAAATGTTTCCCCCATATTTCAGTGTCAGTGAGCTCTCTTCAGGGCTAAAGCAACACAATTCTGATCCCTGTTTCCCTGGACTGCTTGTGTGACTGCTTGCTGTGTACACAGCTTAGTTAAAGCAATGACTGTGCATAGAAAAGAACTGACTGGAAGAGAAAGGAAAGCAGAAAACAGTGAGCCTCTAAAAACAGTGATGTCTGAGTGTGTCATGGTGCTCTGTCTCTCTGAGTAGCTATGTGACTGACAGCTTTCTTCCTTTTCAGGGTGTCAATGGCTACTTACTGTTTCATCCTGAGATACTAGAACCAGGCTTTTTAATGCTTCATTTCAGATTTTCAATCTCTTGAACATCTAAAAAGCCATATTAGAGTGTGCTTTTAAAAGCAATATGCCAATGAGTTGCTAATTCTACAACTGTTATTCCACATGTAAGAGTATTGTGTTCCCATTCTTTTGTATCATTAAAAATCATAAACAAGTATTTCCTGTGACTTGCAGTCTGTGAAAATCGACCTCTATTTAGCCACAGTCAGGATACTTAAGCCCTTCTGATCTGTTGCAGTCAAACCTTTCTCAGAACTGTGAACTCTGACATGTGAAATTCATGGCATGCTATAGGACATATCTTCATTTGTGTTAATTATGACAAATGAGAATGGTGGTAGTCTATACTATGTGTTTATAAGGCAGCAGAGATTCTTCAGGTGCATGAAGAACACAAAGCTTCACCAGCTGAAATAGCTTCCATACCTGTTATTCTTCCAATGCCAGGTTTCCTTCTCCCTGCCTCCCCTGCAGCATGTGCTCCGAGGCTATGGCCGATGAAATGAATGTTGGCAGGAGAGTAGCCATAGTCTTTCTGTGAAGATGTATGGAAAGGAGGAAACAAGCATGTTAATCTGGGCATACGAGCTGGTGGCACTGCATCGTGGCCCCTTGCTGTGCTAGGACGTGGCCAGACCAGTGAGTGGGTGATGAAGGGGAGTGTCTTGAGTGGGAAGTTACTGTTTCGGGCGGTGGGACCTGTATCCAAAGAGACGCAGTTCCCAAATCATCCCTCCAATCTTATATAGTGCCTGAGTGGCAGTAACCTTTGTCAGGAACTTGCCTTTATGACAGAAAAGAAGGAAAAGGAAATTTCTGCAATAGGTCCCCTATATTTGCACTGATTACTTATCCAAAATGTGAATGACCCAGTGCCTCACCCCTGAAGCTGCCTGTCCCATCAGGATAGGGATCTGTGGAGGAGGAGTTTTCAGTGCCTTTGTCTGTGGCATATCCACTGCATGAATCAAACAGCTGTCCTGCTATGGAGATGCTCCACCACACAGGACCTGCTGGACAGGTAGGACCATGCTGCGAATGCTGCTGGTGTGCCAGCCTCAGGTGAGCTTCTTTACGGGAAGCCTGACATGGCTTGCTGCAGGAGAGTCTCATCTTTGTGCTGCAATTCAGTTCTTGCAGGAGGCAGTGTATGTGACCCACAGAGGGTTGGTTTAACTGCATTGGGCCTCTATTACCACTTTTCACCATGCCAGTTTCACTAGACAGGTATAATTTGATGTTTTATCCAGTATAAAGCCCATCATGAGCAAAACTTTCATCAATTATGGCCTATAAGCCCTTAGGGACACACTTATCTGTGGTGTGACACTGAAGCAGGTATTCTTGTTCGTGTAGGATTAGAGATTTTTTATGACATTTTCAGCTGTATTATCGGGAACTTCTGACTCTATTGCATTAAACCTAAAGGTGCCACCCTGAAAACAGCCTTTACCATACAAACTATGCCCTGGATTTCATGTTGCACAGATACTTTTACCTCCAGAAGGTTCACCAGATATACCAGCTCAGCCCCCACAATGCGGACGTTGTTAACTGCTTCGGTGTACAAACCATTGGAGCCACCTCTCCAATCAGTCAAAATGCAGTTCACATCTTCAGTGTTGAACATGAACTGGTGGAGAACGTGAAAACAGAAGAACAGAAGAAAACAGATATGAATTGTAACAAGGTATATGTAAAAAGTACTTTTTTTGTTATATCTGGGGCTCTTATGTGACTGGTAAAGCCGCATCTTCCATATACTAATTCCTACAATACTAAGAATTAACACACGGAGGCAGAGTTGAGGCAGTGATTTGAACACACAGGGCACACCCAAGCTTGCTTCAGTTCCGATTTCCATTCTAGATCCTTGGTTTGCTTTATGGCATCAGCTTCTCTTAATGACAGTACCCCAGTAAGAAAAAAAGGATAGTGTTACTTCTTTTTTATTGTCCAAGCTTTGTCTATCAAAACTTATATGCCTGGACTGCTGGATTCACAAATTTGTGTTCATATCCTTGAGTTGTTCAGCCCCAAAGTTCATATATTTTAACCAAAATATACTGTTTACACACTTCTGGCAATGGAACATTCTGATTTTTCATTCTGAAACAATCTAATTTTTGAGATGGGCCTAAATAAAATGAAGCCGAACTGCTGAAAGAAGCATTTTGTTTTTATTAGATCAAATGCCTCACTCAGATGGAAATGTTTATTTTTACCTTCTGCTGAGTTGAGAAAAATGACTTTTTTCCCCCTTTATTATTGGCAAGGAATTGAAAAATCAATTAATTAATAGCTTTCCAGTGGAGCTGAATGCAGCAAGAGGGCACTTAGCAGAAGACAGGAGTGCGCTATACTTGTAGCTAGGAACAAGAGGGTGTTCATGTGGAACTGAGCTTCATTCCCTCATATATTCCCTGAATTAACAAGAGAAGAGAGGTGTGAATGCTAGGTGGAAATTTCAAGCCAGTTAATGGGGTGATGTGAATATCTGCACTTTCAAACACAACTAAAATGACTGTCAGAAAGCAGTCATACCATACCCTGCACATCTTTGATATCCAGGGGAGGTCTGCTCCAGCAAGATGGCCATGTATAAGGAAGCGAGTTTTCCGGTGTGTCCTGAAATTGGAAGCTTTGATAGTTGAAGGACTTGTAGCTGAAATTTTCTGTGTAAAAAAGATAACCAACAAACAACACAAGGATGTGATTGCTCCATCCCATAGTACATTGTCATGCACAGCTGAGTACTCCATGCCTAAGGCATAGTTCTGGACTCCATAGAGATGTGTCTTGTTTCTCACGTGTTGAACTGCCTTGCTGGGGGATATCAGTTAATCACATCAACAAATTATTCACTTCCTCTTGTTAATTGAACTAATGATACTGGCATGCAATGCTTTGAGATATACTGGTACAATATGGCATGTAAACACAAGATTTTCCAACTGTGGCCATAGAAATAGAAAGATAGCATCTGCTGCAAGGTAGTACGGGGTTGACTCTGAGTCTATGCATGTTTTTCTTGCTTTTTTGTTTGAAGATAAGACCTTCATTGCTAAGCTTATTTATGTTTTATGAGAAAGCCCAGCCGGGTTTATTGGGAAATAAGACATTATTTTCAAGAAATTCTGAATCCTGGGTTGTTTTAAAACTTGTCTCTTTCTTATTTTTGTTATGGTCTTGTAAGCTTAAAAGAGGATGTCATACACTAACTAGCACATATCTTACCTTCAGTGGAGGATTGATTAAAGTTAAAACCTTAGAGCCCTCTCAGCTGAACTTGTTTTGAGGTGACTCAAACAGGAGAAATCGTTAAACACCTCCACTGTTTGTGACTGCCATTTATGTTAAAATACCCAACTGTGAAGCCTTTTTCATGTAATATAAGTAAACAGCAGCAACAGATTTCCCACCCCCAATTTGCTTCATTTTTCTTGCTCTTTGTCCTAGTAAAATTCACACTCTCTGATGATCATTTCTCTTTTTTTTTCACCAGACTAGCTCATAGCTCCACAAAACTGCTTCATGCTATGGACAACCGCAGCCCAGACACCTCCAGCACCTTGAGCATCCTGCTGTGAGCTTTTCCCAGTACCTTCAGAGGAAAGGGCTGACAGACTGCCAGCGCCTTTCAGTATGTGTTCCCATTTGATCCATCCTAAACAGTCCTGCAGGCTCCTTTTAGCTACTTCCATTTGTCACTCTGTCAGAGCCCAGAGCTTCCCCTTGCTGCCACTCGTTGTTGTAGATAACCTCACATTTTAACCTTTTGCTTCCATACAGCTCTCTGTGCTTCTCTACCTGATGTGTCTTCATGAGTGATAACCTGGTTCAGCACTCTGGAAAAGAAACCTCCAAGCTCTCTCCATGGTATATCTTACCCAATCATTTTCTTTAGCTTATTAGTCTCCATAGTTCCCTCAGCCCCAGCCTTAAAAAAAAAAAAAAAGCTTATTTTCTTTATACATCCATTCCATTCTCTTTTGGGTTGTTTCCTTCTTTTTTCACATATGATTTCATCCTCACCTTCCTTTTTCTGTAGTCTGTTTTCTTTTTGAAGCTTCCCTTTATTTTTTTAATCCTATTTTCCTTCCTCTCTCTGGTGAACTTTCTCTTCTGACAGGTGCTTTCTCTTCTGATCTTCACTCTTAACTGTCTACATGCTTTTAGGGCTCAGCATTGGCAACCACATAAGCAAAGCCTCTGAGACCTATCATATACAGTTCAGAGGAGGTAGTAATCATACATATGAACCACATGCCTGAGTCATATATATGGGTCTGAAATATGTTTTCAAACTGGAGCCAAAATTGAGTTTTCATTTTGTACTGTCTTCCCTACCTCTGGCTTTATAATGTTAAGCCTGACACTGAATTTGAGTCATTAGCTTACTATAGAGAAAGTAACTTGTGTTAGAAGGCTGTGATTAGTATGTTGTAAATATACCTGGCTTATCAGACAGCTGAAATGAAGAAAATTATGGTGGGTTATTCATGTGTAATACAGAATTGCGGCTTCTTTTGGGAGACTTATGAGGAAGAATATGGGAGTAAAGAAACTATATTATATGTTGAATGTTGTATGCCATCAGTATTTAAAAGCAAAGCAGTTTCTTACTTGATGTTTCATGATGTTGTCTCTAGTGTAAAGAAAGAAATTGGTGTTCACATATTCTGGAGAGCTGGGCAAGCCTGCCAGTTCTCTCCCTGGGATCCCAGACCAAGGGGGTTTATCTGTAAAGCATCCGAGTCTTCTGTAGCAAACCTCCCTTCCTGGGGTATGCAAAGAAAACTGTTAGTGTTCTGGAATGTTGCAGGTTAGGCTGCCACCACTGTACAAGAAGCTGGCAGGAGAGTGTTTATACACTAAAAGTTAAACTATTAGTTTATACACTAAAAGGAAGCAGAAAGTGACTGATTCAGGCACTTGTGCTCAGTTTTCCATTAAGGAGTGCATTTGTGCTCTTGTGCCTTGTGCACGTAGTAGGGACTTGGCCTTCAGCACTGATTCCTGTTTCACACATAAATGTAGAGTTCAGCTTAAAGAACTTAGGAAAATATAGGATGTGTTTGGCTAAAAGTATTGTTAACAACAAAAGACAATAAAATCTTGATCCTTTATGGATTCAGAGAACAAACCAGTTTTTGCTGCCCGCGCAGAGTAGCAGTTCAAAGTAGTCCTAATGTGTCAGGAATTATCTCAATTGTTATTTCTTATGCAACAATTCATGAAGGAGTAAAACGAAACCAGAGAGAGATACCTCTGGTTGCTTCACAATGTCTATTAAACATCTCCCTTATACTTTTATCACCATAAGACTTTAGTGGAAACAATGAAGTGGAATTTGAGTGGAAGCCTAAAGTAAAGCAGAGCCTCGGGACGTGTGATCTGTGCCTGAAGGACTGGAGTTTCCCAATTTCTATTGTGACTTTAATACAGTAATGATGCAAATATGGCATATGGGTGTTGCCATTAAATGTCATCCTTACCCACCATTAAAACACCTCAATTGTGAAATCCAAAATAATTTTTATTGCTCTTAAGATACTGAAAACAATGAGGAGCTATTGTTAGCTGGTATAGGTGAGAAATTTATACTACGTCACACCGTGACTTTATTCATTAGTCTGTATGAAACACAGGGGTAGAGTGATACATACTGGAAATACACCTAGAGAAAGAGAAGATTTGATTGTGGAGCTACAGTGAGAGACTCCACAAGTGACCAGGTCATTTTCATGGGGTGTTTCCACTTTTGGATTGTGCCTTTTTGTTTCTCTCTGCTCTTTCTGTATGTCTGTCCCCACTGAACTATTCTTTCCTATTGGTAAAAAGGACTATTGGACCAGGACTGTTTTCTTGTTCTCTGCATAGTGCCTTGGCTGGCATTACAGCTGCTGTAGCTACCATAATTGCTGGTGTGTGTTGAGGGGAAACTGTTCTGGAAGAGTTTTGGTATCAATTAATATATAAAAATGCCTTTCTAATTCACATTCGGTTTGCTAGCTGCAAAAACCTCTACAGAATTAAAAAGTAGTGAGTTAAATGTGGGAAAGACATGACAGAACTCAGTGCTCCTGATGAAGAAGTCTGTTAAATCCATTCCAAAGCACATCCTTTTTCAAAAATACAGATATTTTACTTTAAACTGCACACAGTTTAAGACTGTTTATAGACTCTGTCAACCACGTGTCTTACCTTTGGCTTCACTGAGAAGAAGAAGAGTAGTGATCCATACTGCAAACATCTAAAGCAAACAAGAACGCAGTTAGAATCATAGAATAGTTAGGGTTGGAAAGGACCTTAAGATCATCAAGTTCCAACCCCCCTGCTATGGGCAGGGACATCTCACTCTAAACATAATTAAAGATAGATTCTGGAATTCACCTTAAGGCTTTCCTTGACCCATTATAAAGAAGTTGTAGTGGCCATAGGAGTACTTCAGGCATTTAATTAGTTGGATCTAAAAGAATCAATACTTCCTTAAAGATAGCAAGGTTTCAAAAAGATACCTTTGGGATCCTTGCTCTTTGCCATGGAGATTTTGCATATGCAGGATATCCTCTAAGCATGTCTTCCAGGTTGTCTTCCTGACCTTGACAGACACTTTTATTTTCCTCTAGTGCTGCAATTCGTGGGCAAACAAATAAGATTCTTAAAGGATTTGCAATAAGTTATTTTTACAGTGTGAAGTTTCTTCTAGCATGTAATAGAAAAGTTTCTTCCAGAAGTGCTATTCGGTGATTGTATTGAAAAGAGCCCAGGAACAAATTTAATTTGTGTTTCTAAATCATATATATATATATATATATAAAAAATATAGATTTGAGAACTGATTTTGATTATTGCTATCAGCCAGGTAAGCTTATCAGCCCTGATCTCTTTGATCACTTAATCACCAGCTGGTAGGTAAGCACTGGCATAATTGGAAGCAATCATTTACTTTGAGCCTTGGAAGTGTAGTATCACTAGTATTGCAAATAACTTATCTTCAAAGGAAAAAAGTTGCTCTTAGAAAACTCTAATATCAGGCTCTGATCCTGCAATGAGTCCTGCAAAGACAGAGCCCTGCATCCTCTTCCTGACATTCCCATCTCTTGTACTCCCTGTCCCCTGAAGTCCATAGTATGTTGTTAGGAGCTAAGAGTTCTCCCTGTGAAATCCACTGCAGGTTCAAGCATGCCCTGCTTCCAGCTCCTATCCTCCAGCAACTCACCAGATACTCCACACCTTATCCTGATGCACCTTATTTCAGTCCCTTCAATGTTCTTGGCTCCAATGTATTCCATTTTACCTTGGCAGAGCTTAGAGCAAGTTCTTTGGGTTCACCTCTCTGCTGATTTTGGTAAGCCTCCTCTTTGAGGAGCCTGGAATGAAGCAGGACACAGGACAGAGCGACACTCACCCCACTGCTGCTCCACAATGCTTGGGCTCCCAGTGGCACCTGTGGCTTTGTTGGCTGGTGCTAAGATATATGTCCTTGTATAAGGCATGCTTCATCTGAGATAACAGGAACCAGGTCAGACCAGTTACTGCGTGACTCCGCCTGTTTCAATGCAAAGTTTCAAATAGGGTGTTATTGTCACACATTGTCACACATATTGTCACACATCTTTAAAGCTAAAAAGTGCTGGGAAGTGTGGCATAAACACTGAACAAACGTGCAGCCTTTTCAGGATCAGGACAAGGCTCTGCCATAGGCTTGGCTGCTGATCTCTGTGTGATGCTGAGCTGGGACTCATGTGAGTAGCATCACACTGGAAGGCTGTAGCACAGCCCAGTCTTTTGGGTCCTATTCTAGAGTTTTAATAGTAAAACCATGCTTCCTGGAGTTAATCCCTGTCTTAAATCATTTACAGACTGAGGCAAAATTTGTTAGTTAAGTGTACCATTACATCATCAAGACATAAACAAGGTGTTTTGGGGTGAGCTTGCATATGTGTTGCAAGGTTTAAGCAGTTACCTGAGAAAAGGCAGAAATAAAAGGATGAAAAATGGCAATAAAATGAAATTGCCCAGTCTGTCATCTGTTATTTGTTCATTTTGTATTTCCCTCTTCTATAATTTGCTAGTGGATGCATTACCTGACTTTTCTTCGTAAAATGACAGAAATGCCTTTAAACAAGGGAACATAGCCCTTAGGAAGACTGTTACCACATCCAGTCACCATGAGTGTCCATAATTAAATTGTAATAATTGCAGTAATTGTAGTTTTCAGTGTTTTGGTAGTGATGTCTTTTCACACAGTACTATGTTGTTGTCATATTGTTATGTTAACATTTTTGATCAGGCTTTCCTAGAAATCTTTGTTTCTCTATGTGGGTCTCTTCCAACCTAAATGGTTCTGTGTAGACACAAACGAGAAACTCTCAACATTTTGATGTTAAACCCTGTAAGTATACTGGGTGACTATTGACACCTCCTAAATCAGGGGAAACTCCCTTTTGGTACAATCCTTTCCACTGACTGATGACTTATCTCACATCTAACACATACAAATATAAATTGGGTTAAAGTGATTCTTAAGAGTGATAGCTGCAATAACTTTTTGTTTGTTTATTTAGGTAACCTTGAAAGGTTAATTTCTTCAGATGCAGATTGCAGATACTAAAGAGATCCTCCATCTTCTGTGCTTTGTAACCCTAGCAGAAAATTAAGAAGGAAGGTTAGTATGTACATCAAAGAGTTTGGGTTTTTAATTTCTTCAGGACTAAATTAGTCCAGTAGAGGGATGAGTTATTCACATTAAAATTCATTTGAGTAATCTTCTGCTCACATAATGAAAGGCTGCTGTTAGGGTGCAAACTGGTCCATTAAATGGTTAAAAGAAGCACACAAAAAGAAATCTGCTTCCCAGTTATCCTAGGTCATCCTCGCCAAAACTGGATATAGTGATAGTTCATAGGTGCTCAGAACTGTGATGTTACAGTGCATGGTATACTCAGGTCTGGTGATGTAGTGTCATATTCAAAGGGAGCTGGTATTTGGAATTTATACCTCTAAGAATTTATAAACACTCTGAAAGGCTGATTCATTAGAATTTAAGGGCCT
The DNA here is from genome assembly GCF_033783945.1 of Neopsephotus bourkii. NCBI lineage: Eukaryota > Metazoa > Chordata > Aves > Psittaciformes > Psittacidae > Neopsephotus > Neopsephotus bourkii. Next base: position 8,387,996 of record NW_026902090.1, on the reverse strand, counting down.
CACAGAAAATCTACTTTCAATATAATATTGTTATTCATCATATTGGACCAAAACCTCACTTCATTCTATGCTCACCATTTCTTCCCACTTCAGAAGAAGTCAGGTCACTGACTTCTCTTTCCTGACCTGCAGAAACAGGTCACTCAAACTTTTAAATTAATCTAGTAGATTTAGTAAATTATTGTTGTTAATTTAAACCCATGGATTTTACCTATTTTGAGCATTTTAACATATATGCTCCCTGGGGAGCTCAAGAAATCAGAATTACCCATTGCATTTAGAATTTTATCTGGTATCTGGTATTATAATCCCAAGCCATACTTCAACCCTCTGCTGCAAGATGAACTTTCAATAGCAGTCTTACGGTGAAGATATCAGATCACTTAGAATATTCAATGATGTTGCAAAGTTAAAATTAGAATGATACATATTTAAGGGCTTTTTAGTTTACTTATGATGGGAGCATCATCCCGCATCCTAGATGCAAATGTGTACTAGGCAATATTATAAATCATCATTCCAGCTAGTACTGAGCATCAACTGGAGCTTAACTTCTCTAGGCTTTTCCCAGCACATGTGAAGTGATTATTTAGTGGTGTTCATGCTGCCTTTCAGCAGTCAGTGAGCCACTGCAGCTCTCCTTCAGCATGTAAGACAAGGTTACTGAGAGAGCAGGGCATCTTCATATTTGTAACAAATTAGTCAGAGGATTTACTCCAGCAGATAAGCATGAAATCAGTTTTCTATGCTAGTTTACTAATACCAGGAAAGCTCATAGCTCAGCAGCATTGGGAGATGTCAGCACTTCTGTGTTGGCTTCGAGAAAACTTCTCACTTTAATGGGGTTAAGTACTTCACTACTATTTGGGCCCCCTGAAGTAAGCAGCAAAGTGCTGACTTTCCATCCCTCAGAAGTTCCGGAGTATTTCTCTTCCATAAGCTTGCCCATGCTGGTGCTGAATTCATGCACATTTCCAGCACACCCAGGATCCTTTATTAAACATCTTGCAATTATGCAACTATGAGAAGAATCATCTCTTTTTGTTTGTCTTGACGGGTGCAACTGCTGGCTTCCTTTTATGCTTCCTGTTACTAGTGTGGGAGAAAACGAACCAGTCAGTTTGTATTTGCCTTCTCAGTGACACTTCTCATTTTATAGATCACATTCACACCTCCATCTCTTTCCTGGGCTGACTCCTGTTTAAATCTTACATGACAGAGAAGGTGGGAAAATAACTGCTTAATGCATGCAGCTGGAGTAGATTAACATTAGTTTTTGCCCACCATTACTAAACCAGTGAGGAAAATGCCTTCTGTCCAGAAGTTTCCTCAATGAGTGTGTGTTTTCTTGAGGGTTGAAGTGGCCAAAGATGGAAGAAGGTTCTTTCTGGAGCTCAAACATGGCTTTGTGCAGTGTGTCCTGAAAGGTCCTTTCTATAGCAAAATCTGTAAGAAAGGAATTTAGGTGATGAGGTACAGTGCCTATAATATGATAAAAAATAAGACTAATAGGTATAATTTATTTAAGTTATTGGGTAGGGTTGTTTATGCTGGTTGGGGTAGTTTTTCCTTTTTATCTGTGTTTTTTATCCTTTAATTGTAATTGCACCACTTGTCATATCTTTATCTGGAGAGTAATCTTTCTGGACAAGGACTTACCTCTCTATCCACCTATGTATATTGTGGGGTATGTGATTCAGTTTTGTTTAATGTATGAATAATATTTATTATAAATGGTAACAGTGACGTAAAGGTCACCTTTGCAACACAATAGTTGTAAGACTCTCCCTAGGGAAGTAAAACTGTTGAATAATAACCCTTAAATACCAGAGAGTATTTTTGTATTCTTTCAGTCTACTTGGCTGCTGAAATAGATATGAAGGGATTATTATTCTTGTTATCTGCTGTTCCTTCATTATGATCCAGCTTCTAATAGTCTTATTGATGCCAATTCCAATGGGATTACTCGTAGAATAAAACCTTCTTAGATAAAGAGAGAGCACCAATGCTAAGTTCCGTTTGCTTTGTATTTTAATACCATTTGAATTAACAACTGTTGCATGACTTATTCGTAATTCCCATGCAAGACTGTGTTTTTGTTCTGTCCTTTGTGACGTGTGTCTGGAGATACCACGAGATTTGCTCTGTAATGCTCCTGACTAGGTTTTGTACCAGAAATTAAAACAGAGTGAATAAGTTGTTTGGAATATTAGCTCCTGTCTGCTCTCCTCATAGCAATATGTATTTTCAAGGATGTGCTTGTGTAACTAGCCATCCTTTATTCAAGGCTTAGTTCCCTCTGGTTAACTATGACACTTTCTGGCACTCCTAAGATGGGAGAGGAATTAACTTCACAAGGAATCACAGAGTCATGGAATGGGTTGGGTTGAAAGGGACCTTAAAGGTCATCCAGTTCCAACTCGCCTTCGTGTCTTAATAAACGAAATCAGTTTATCCCTAGTGGTATGACTTAGTTTGTGTCAAACAATTCCAAGTGAGTTCGCTTTCCATCATCTCTGTGATAAAACATTCTTGTGCTCAGTGCACATTCCGGATTTAGAAGTACAAATAAAGAAATGAAGAATGTGAGATGAACAGAAAATTTTAAACCTCCTCCAGCAAGGTATTTTTAGGCCTATGGACACTGTGCATTGACCCACATTAGTTAAGTACAGTGCAGAAAACGAAAGAAAGAAGTAAAGCTTTGGAAAGCTTTGGATTTTTTCCTAACCAATTGCCATTTCTTTCTCTCATCAGCCATCTAGTATGGATTTATTTGGTTTGTCCTTTTGAAAAGTTATAAATTGTTTTAAGAAAAGACAATTATATACCCTTTAAAATGGATTTCACAGATTAATGGAAAAGCATGTAATAAAGATTCTAATCGTAGCTGTTTTCCACTGTCCCATAGAAAGCTGTGATAAATGCATTGTAATTGATCATGATTAATTTTGTTACATGGTTTAAAGATTACATGGAGTGGTGGAATAGAAGCTCTATCTAAAGGCCTTTGATTTTATATAGCTGGTGGTTATTAGTAAAATAGGAAGCCATCCTTTCCGAGATAATGGTGACAAATCCCTATGTGGTAGCATCATTACCAAAGCGTCATGCCTTCAGAAGCACTGTATTTCTATCTTTTCCTAGTTGCTGCTTCTGTCTGAAATTAAAGAAGACATTTTATAGTAAACAAGTAACATTGGTTTCTGGGATGGCTGAATGATCTTCTAAGTGATGATAAAAGCATTTTATGATAAACATTTTGTGTTTATTTCTGAAAGGTAAGACTAAAGATAGAGGCATAGAAATTCTACATATTCAGGTCCCTCACCATATTTCCCCTGTATTTCAATCTTAATCAGGTTTTAATATTCTCATATCTCATTTTTATCAAGCCATTAAATGACTGTAATTGTCAAAGCAGAATTTGCCATGTTTAAAAATGGATGATAAAGTAAAATGAATTTAATTCCTACAAGATCTTAGCTGTCATAACATAGAAATACCTAATAAAATAATTAAGTGATTTCATACTGGGCTTTCAATGTGATGTGTGGCCTGGTTTATATGGGTTTGGTTGTTATTTTGCAAGTGCTGGTTTTGTTCCACTGTATTTCCTTTAACTTCAGTCAAGTGCAGGAAGTTTATGTCAAGGTGTTGTTATGTTTGTGTCACTGTCTTCAGGTTCTTAACTACTTGTGGTGCAGCAATAATAATAATTTTAATAAAGCTGCTTATTGTTTCTATAGTATCCTCTACATTTGCAGCCTTATCACAGGTTATGTTTGTCCCTGATTTGTGTCTTGTCTGAAGAGGAGGTTTCAATTTGGAGCTGTGCAAAGGCACATGATGATCTATGGATTCCTTCCTCAAAAGGACCCATGGAAGGGGCTGGCAGGAGGAGCAGCACACAGATGGCTCCCGAGGTCTGCCTGGTGTCTCTCACCAGCTTTTCCACTCCTTGTGGATGACTTACCCAGGGAATAACCTTGTACCACATTTGTTTGTGAAACAAGACTGCCTGTGAACAGGAAGACTGCTTTATTTTGCTTTTGCATATTGCTGTTCCTTCGGTCCGTTTGGTTTTGTAGTATCCTTTGAAATGCTGTCAGAATTTTAATGATTTGTGGGCCGCTATTGGTATTAAATCAGGTTTTAATGAAGCACTACCTCTGCCCTGTGCTGTGTTTGGAAGGTCTCTCAACACTCATTTGAGAGGGGCCAGCCAATACAGTGTAGCCTATGAACATAAGCATCTTTCTGTAAAGGAAGTAACAAGAAAAGCCACAGGATTGCACTCATTTATTTTTTGTTGCAGCGAAATCAGCATCACGTTCAACGTGACTTCAGAAAAACTGAGCATCTCCTTTTCAATTTTAAGCCTTTAGGCTTTGAAGTTAGGAAACCACAGATTATTTTGGAAAATTGTGAAGAAAACACTCACAAGGAACAGGGAAAACTCTTTAAAGAGCTACCCCAACTGAGAGTTATGAGGCAGGGTTGCAAAGCCCAAAGTTATTTTAAACCCAAGGAATGTGGGAGTGGGATGTTGCAATTGGCACAGCCTGTAATGTATAAAGGCATTACCACACCGATTAGACCTAATAAGTTTAACTGGAGTGTTTCATAATGTGAGTTCACCCGGCTTCTTTTGAAGTCAGCTGAAGTTATTGCCATTGTTTTCAATAAGCAAGGGCAGAAGCCATCATTGCAGTGTTGATTTCAGGGTGTATATAGTTGTGGTTTGTATTTGAGGTGCATTTCAATGTCTGAAAAAGATGTTAGATCTCAGTATATTCCAGTGATCTGTTACTGGGCTGGAACTAAATGCTAAGTGTGATGAACTGGAGAGTGAAAAGCTTTCAGATTGGTTTCTGTGTGAGCCTCATGCTTCTGGAAACCAGTTGAGCGGTGGACACATCACTTGTAGAAGATTGCAGCAAGCAGCCTTGGAGCTGTGCCTGTTTGGGGTTTATTTAGCGGTTAAGTCTTATGGAAAGAAATGGTTATTTAGGCAGTCTTCTAAACTGCATTTTAACAACTATGGAACAGAAGGTTAAAGTCCTCCAGTGGCAAATAAGGGCTTCTAGGCTATTAGTCCTCCCCAGTCTCATGACTGCGCACATTTTGGATGCAGTGGGCAGCCAGTTTGTGTGCAGAGCAGGTTCTTGCTTCCCAGATGTGTCAGAGCACATGAGATGTGTGCTGCAGTTGGGTATACATCCTTGTCTCCTCTCTGGGAGAGAGGATGCTGAGGCTCTGCTATGAGCACGCTAACCATGGACTGATTTGAGCAATGGTGGTATATGCAAAGGAGGCAGCACTGATTATTCTTGTCTTTTGCAATGTTAGTTATAACATATATAAACATTTTGAACAACTATTATCTGCTTTCTGTTACTACCAGCCAGACTACAGTTTAGGCTGGCTGAGACTAATGTAAAACATCTAATGATCAAAGCTAGAATTATCAGCAGTTACAAGAGGCGAGAGCCATATGACGCCTGGGCTGAACACAGGATTAGCGCTGGTAACTTAGGAGTTTACTACAGCCTTTGCCAGCTCCATCAGGACCACTGCCACCACTGGGACAAGCTACTTTATCTTGCTCCTCTGCAGTGTTCCACTGTGTGCCAGGCACATAGTCTCAGAATGCTCTATTATTCATAGGCAATATAGATGTGCTAGATGGATTCTGTGTCCAGGCAAAGGGGAGCCTTGAGCACCCATTTGGATGAGAATGTGCCATCAGCCGGGCAAGTCAAGCTTGGAAGCCAGTGGTTTTTAAGGTCCTCAGAGCTGGTAATATGAAAAACAGTCAGGACGTGCATCATATGATAAAAAGTAAGGGGTCTCCAGACAGACCTTCTGGCTGCTGAAGACCAAGCCCCAGTGATTGCACTGATGTCAAAGCTTGGCTTGATAAGTTGGAGCATTTAGCCAAGAAATCAAAGGCCATCCTCATCACTGGCAGTTTCATGGGTTCTGGGGAAACCAGCTGTTTTGTTTCTCTGAAAGACTTCATGCTAGCCTTGAAAACACTCTCCAAAGGGATTGTTTTCCATGGCCTTCATCTAACTGCTGCCACTTCTTAAAGTAATAATTCTCTCTTTGCTATAAAATGTAAAATTTACTTGGTGCGGTAAGCTAATACATTTCTTTTTTTTCATTTGCAGTTTATAACACAAAATAGAGGTTAAAGGCCTTTTTAGCCTCTTTAGTATAACACTCTTACAATAATAACTGGGAGTGCATTCACTAGCATGAAATCTTAAGTATAGTGGAAACGGCACTTCAGGAGCTCTTGGCTTTGCCTTTATAAACTTTCTCTGCAGCACCCTTTATCCCAGTAGGATTTAATCACTGAAACTTTTCTCATAACCTGCAGTAATACTTTACAAACTCCTGAAATTTAATAATCTAAATTATTATTTCTTACGCACTATGTACAAGTGTGACTTTTAGCATGTTTACTGAACTCCATATATATGAATCTCTGTGACACATGAATGAGATATTTACTGAGCATAATTTTGATGCCATTGAAATTAAGTCATTAAAGTGATAAAAAGAATTGTCTTCAGACAACTACAGAATCCATAGACTGAGAGCTAGGTATGTGTTTTCAAGATTGACACAATCCTTTATTATATTAATGCTGATTACAGGGAGCTCTGGGACCTGACGAGAAGCAATTCCAGCTCTCCCAGTCTATGAGGAGCATATGCCAGACTGCTGTTCAGAATGGCCTAAAAAATCATGGCACATTTGGTATTCCATTATAAAATAAACTGATTTCTTTCATTAATGAAATACTCCACCTGCCTTGACATAAAGAAGAGATATTAAAAATAAGCAGCTTCAGAGGAGAAATGGTCCAGGTTACTGAAACAGCAGAGGGAATGAGCCCCAAGTTCCACCTGTCTGTGCTGTACACAGTCATATGCCTCAACCTGATGCAATATATACATCTAGAGCATTGATAAGGAGGATAATACCTCTCATAATATGACTATTTTGTGAACAGAATCAGGTTCTCATTTTATTAAAAGGCTCCCTGAACAGCTGAGGTATCCTTCCAAAATTAGCTAGGTTGATGTGTGAATACCAGCATCGCTACCCGTAGTTCCAATTGATTTGCGAAGACACTTTGATCCCTAATTATATGTGATGGTTCATCCAGAGTATCAGCCCCAGAAAGGAATGCTTTCTGGTTCTCAGGCCAGGGTCTGTGCTCTGGCAATGCTCTCATTACATATGGGGGCGAGAGCCAACATGCACCACCCTTGTTCACATAGCAGTCAGCTGGGAAGAGAGCTGTATGGTGCACCCCAGACTGCCCCAGTCTTTAAACTGAGGGAAAAGAAACAGCTTTTCTTTCATCCCTGAGCAGCACCACTAGTTCATTATTGCCTTAAAATAGTATAGCCTCTAAACAACGCATTAATTATTAGCTTGCCTCATTAGTTAATCTCATTAGACTGATTATGCAGGCATTTTATCAGCACAGTTGAAAGTAAATTACTAAGAACATCACTTTTCTCGTTGTATTTTTGATAGTAGATCACTTGAAAATGCTCTTGCTTTAGTGTAGTGCAAACTTGTCCTCCTAATTTTTTGTGTTCAGATAAGAGGGAATTAGATAGTTGAATCAGATGCTTTTGCCAAACGATGTTTTAGGGAAGGAAAAATTAAGTGTATAAAATGGTAGCACAGAGAATATACTCTACTTTTATTATCAATTTGCATTACTGATGTTCTTAGGAAGCATTGCTTGAAAGAGGAGCCCAAAATGCCAGGCCTTGCACAAGCACTTGCAGATAATTTTCCTACATTAGAACAAGGGTGATTAAGTCAGCAATTCTCATCTCTGGAGTCTGCATTAACTCAAAGCTCCACACTTGAGCCACTATGGCAATCCATGGGGTTCAGTCTGTGAGACCTCAGGACTACCATGGAGTAAACATTTTATTACTACTGGCATTTTCAGATCAATTCACTAGCTGCCTAAAGGGAAAATACTTTAAAATGTCACCTTACAAATAATTTGTGTGTAGTTTTTATTATCGGCTGTTAATTTCTAAACAGCATCTAAGGGCCTGGAGTACTGAAAGGCTTAATGAGAGTTTAGAAATGATAACTAAATATAACAAGCATGTACTGATCAGAACAAGACACTTGTGAATTGAACTTGATGGCTGGGTCTTGAAATGTGCTTGGAGTGTCCTATGAAACTACTAAGTATGATTACAGTTGTAGACACACCTCCATAGAGCAAGAACTTTATTACTCAGGACAGGATCAACAACCACCTGTACATATTTTATGCAGAAGAATAAAGCTTGGATGTTCATACAGAGGGTCATGCAATTGTGGGCGACTCAGCATGCAAATTTTAGCTCCTTTTTATAGCTTCATTTCCATCATCCAGTTACTTGCATCACAGCAGTACCTGAAAGGTAAAGATCTTGATCCTGATGTAGCTAACAGCTGAGATATGCAGGAGGGATGGAAGAAGCAGAGACTGTCATTGATGAACCTAGCAAAGTATGAGGCAGTTAACAGCAGTCACTGCTGCCTACCCCATTAGCTGTCAGCAGTTAATGGGATTCCCTAGATGAAACTATGCTTCAGTGTCTCTTAGAAGGATTTAAGGAAACAATTGGTCTGGTATTTTTGCCTCTTCATATTTGCTGTTTCATGACCTTTCATCCGTGAAATTTATTCTGGTTGATACCTGTATTCTTACGTATGAAAAGTTAGAGCTGGTTGATGTTTTTTGAGAATTGGAATTAAGCTTTAAATTAAATAAACTGCAATTAAAGAAGCTGCACTTTCCCACTCAGCCTGACTGCATTTTAAATCTTTCCCTGCAGAAATTCAGTGAGAGACAATGTTAACTTGCTCAAAAAAGAAAAAAAAAAAAGGAAAAAAAATCCCTGGAAACTCCCTTTTTCATAGTGAAGCACATGCTTTTTGAAAACAAAACAGTGCTGTTCAATGGAGTTCACATTTTACTGGAGCACCATGTTTAAAATGGCAAGTGGCTGGCAGTATTTGCCTGCAAGCATATATCCACAAAGGGATGTTGCATGTTGTTATTAGAGTTCAGTTCAAGCATGTATCAATACATTTGAGATCTTTGGAGTGGCATATATGAGTGTATCCATAGAGGTATCATATACTAGTATCTTCTGTCAGGTAGAGAATTTCAATTTACATTATTTGAATCCTTAAAGGGTGTGAAAAGGTCTATGTATGTGTATTCAGTTCAACAGGAATAAATCAGCTCCAGAGTAATATGATCTTCAAATACATCTGATTTCTTTTATCATATTTGCCTGAGTGTTTCCTGTGAAGCATTGGAACAAACCATTTGGTTTAAACAATTATATTGAAGGTAGGGTTGGAGACAACCATGTTAAAAGGATTTGCACTAACCTATTGGTGGAGGTAGTTCCCTGGAAACTTGAGAAGGATCCATCCTCCTGCAGTTTTTTATTAATGAATATTATTTATTTGTGCTATTTTTTTGATAAAATTAATAAGAGTTCATACCGATTGGATGAGTGTTTCTTTTCACTGGTTCTGGTATAGTTACAGCCAGGAGCCAAAGTTATGGTTTACATTTCAGAGTGACACAGAGACGGGTAACAGCTGATACTCATAAATATCCTCCAGTGAGAGCCTGCAGGGTTTATTCCATTGATGATGTTCCTTTGCAGCTGGTTAAGGGAAGTGAACTAACACGTCTCTTTCTCTACTTAGTTTCACAACGTTGTCGCTGCTGAGCCAACAGCATCAGCCTTGATTTGTTTGTTCACCTCCCCTATGGTGCACGTGCCTCCTACTAAGCCATTCCTAGTCCTAGAACTTGAGCTCAGTCTCTGCTTTTATCACCTCCTGCCTTCCTACACATCATGTGCAAAACACCCCTCTGCTTCAGTTCATGTGTAAGTATGATAACAATGCACTCATCTCTTGTCAGGGTAACTGTAGTCTTACTACAGGAGCATCGCTTGTTCTTCCCTCATCATACTGCAGTGCTTCCTGCATGTAACTGAAATGCTCTTCTGTGATGCCACGTAATCTGTCTGTGCTGTGAGGCATCAGTTTGCTTTCAGGTGCCATAAATAAATAGGAATGCTCTAATTCTAGAGGTGATAATTTTTGTGTGACAATTGCACCTGTGCCTACCTATATAAAACTTGCAGTGAGTGCTAGTGGTGTGTTCTAGCTGCCTTTATGCATGTGGGAGACCTTCAGGTCTCTGAAACTCTAAAAGGAAATGCTGCAATGGGGTGTTGAAACTGAGCCACCATCAGAGAGGTAAATTTGAGCTATTTTGGTGATCGTATAGATTTTCAAAACCTAGCGTGTTCTGAACTTGATGGTGATGCTCTCTAGTGGACAAGTTTGGCAAGTCTCTTAGCATGATTATCTGAAAGATGCCTGCATAAACTCTGGTGCTGCAGACATGGGTGAGTAAGGTAAACAAGCAGAAAAAGAAAAGATTCCTAAAATAAGTGAGACAATTAACCAAAATTGAAATGAAAAAAAGTTTCTGAAGGAGGAAAAAATGATTTAAGAACTGGAAAAAAAGTATTAGAACCCGTGTATATTTTGGGCTTGTGTATATAGCTTGTAAGTATTGAGGAGATATTAAGATACACCATGTGTGTTTGGTTGTAGATATAAAGCATGAGTATGGCACAAGGTTGAGTTGAATTCCATTTTTGGAAGTTAATTTCTGAAAAATCTCTTCACTTTTCAGTATTTACTATTACACTCAGCTTCTTTTAGGTAAAGTACGTATGGTTAAGGGAAAAAGCACTGCAGACTTCTTAATGAGTATCACAACTATTACTGTTAATCCTAGACAGTTTCTCATAAGGAGCAAGTCCATACTACCACCTAGTGCTATTCATGTTTCAATGCAACAGCATTATATAGTATAGTATCTTTATTATTAATGAATTCCTCTGAATAATTAATCCATCTGATATACTTATTGACTGTAGTAATAACTCCATATTAATGGAAGAAACAGAATATGATTGTTCTACCTCTAAGCCCTCTGTAAATAGTACACTGATTTCCATGCTTCATGTGCTTATTTTCTCCCACGTGTATAGTAATTCTAAGATAGTAATCATTCCCCCAGCACACTAATACACACCTACACTCCCGCTGAGTTATGCAGCTGTGGGTTTATATGAATGGCTTGTATGAGCACCTTGTCAATATTTAAAGTGTGATTTGGAAAAGGAGAGTAGATTGTCTTGATCTCATGTGCTGTGGTATGCAAAGCACAATGAATCTCTAAGTTTATAAGTATCGGCATTCTGATCTTAACAAAGAACACCATGGATTAAACAGCTCATGTTAATTCCTATTGTATAGTTATTTTGGGGGCTATTCTACTTCCATCATGAAACAATCCTTTTTTTTAAAAGCATGTCCAGTGGATATCCTCAGATGATATAAATAGAATTCCTAAAGGTCAAATACAATGTTGGTCCTTATGTAATAATGAATATATGTGAAAACATTGTCTATTTGCAAAAGGCTTAGGTTGTTGTTTTTTTTTTTATATCAGAATCTTTTGTCCCTATTAATGAATTATTTCAGAATCATGGGAGGATGTTATCATATATTTTAAAAGAAGTTAGCCAACTTCTTACTAGTATTTTAATTCCCCATCCCTATTTTAATGCTCTGTCAATAAGGAAAAGATACATATATAGCTAACTTAGTGTGCAGCAGAACTTTCTCTAATACTAGCTGTGTTTGCCTTTGCTCGAAAATAAAGATTATATACTTATGTCATATAAAGATATATTAATCATAGTTCTGTTTATGAGCTAGTTTAAACTCTGACAGAACTAAATACATTTCAGTTCAATAAGCAACTACTGTTTTTTTCAGGCTTCTTCTTTTTCTCTATCCTTTTATTTGAAATAACCAGATCTAAAGAGACTGGAAGGATCAAACTTCCTGTAAACACGTAAATAACTTAGAAGTTCCACTGATTTGGAATTCCACTGTGATTTGGGCAAAGGCAGCTTACCTACACAAAAAGCGAAGTGTTTGAAGCTTAGGGCACAGACTCAGAAGGTCAATTTGTGGTCAATGGATAATTCCTTGGAATTTAGTGAGACTGGAAAGTGTGGAAATATAAGCAGAATGCAAATGAGTTTAATAACTGTAAGTGTAGTATTGTATATAACTATAAGCTATTTGTACTTTTTCTGATAAACTCTAAGAGAATCATCAAATTGGTGTTACAGCTTGTCCTTCATACCAACAATGACTCTTTCTATGATGTAGTACCTTGGTTTAACTTCTGCTTTCATGACCCCATGTCAGGCAGGTGTGGCTATAGATGTCCCTTAGGAACTTTAGAGGAGTGACAGATTGTGACTGATGGTCTTACAACTGCAGGTGAATTCTTCCTCAGGATATAGAGCAATGCTCACAAATACACATTTCAAATGGACCCCTCAGGTAGATCAATATTACAGCTATTTAGAATGATGCAGAAAGGGAAAAGAGCTTCAATATGTTGTTTCTGGTTTGAATTTGGAAAGAAGCATGCTAATGGTCTCCTTTGACTGAATTCATTTAGAAGTAAGGAAGAAGTTAGGTGTCAAGGGTAAGGTTTTTTAAAATGATTGAGTCTGAATCATTCACACCTGAAAGTCCATGAAGAAAAGAGGTAGTTCACATATACCAACCAGCTTTTGAAGTGAATTTTGGAGTGCTGGGGAAATTCCAGAAGCAGGAAAGCTGTGAATAGCTTATCAGTATTTGAAAAGGACTTGTGGTTAAACGGGCTGCTAACCTGGCATGAGCTCCAGGTGAAAGGGCAAAGGGCTTCAGTGCTAAAGAATTAAAGGATGGGAATACAATTAAGGCTAATCAGAATGATTTAATAGAAAACAGGCCTGATTTAACTGTTTTGAGTTTAAAGATGTAACCATGAGTGTAGGTATTATATGCTGTAACTTCTGGAGGGTATTTGGCTAGTACACTATGCTGCTGTTCATTTAAAATAGGTGGCACTGCAGCACATACAGTCCATAAGCAACGAATTAAAATCCAAAACTAATGGTTTCAACAAACTATGTCAGTAAGAAACAATCATTCAGTAAGGCTGTTTACAATTGCATTTTCTGAAGAAAAGTGCTCAAACCAAAGCGATACTGCAGATTTGTGCATAACCTGGACTTAAAAACAAAATTGCTGTTGATAAAATATGCAGATGACACAGAGGATGACAGCATGATGATGATGGTGGCGCTGATGTTGCACAAATTAATACGGGTAGTTCGGTAAGCAGAACAAACCCATGCAATTAGCTACTGTTTTAATATATTCACATGCAGAGCTGTATGTCTGAAAAAAATGCAGTTTATAAGTAAGGAGGGAAGGACAGTATCCTTGAAAACAGCAACTTTCAAAAGCCCTTATAAATCACCTTGAGCAACTGAGTCAACACAAACTTCTAATGTGATGTGCGAGGTAAGAAGGATTAACAAGAATTTGTAGATCTATTCAGGAAGGCAGCGCGTAGGAGTAGGAAGGCAATTCTGTTTGTATAATCACTGATGAAGTCAGTACTAGAATATTGCTTATAAGTCAGGTATCAGTGTTTCTAACAGTGGAAGTAACACAGCATAGGAGGAAAGCCAGAAAGAGTATCTGAGCACTGAAAAAATGCTTAACTGTGAAGGACAGAAAGAATCCAATTTGTTAAGCTTATCAAAGAAGAGTCTGAAAGGTAATTATTTGATTGTAGCACAAAAATACCAATACAAGGAGAAAATACCATGTATTAAAAGGCTTTTTAATCTCAGAGAAGAAAGCATAAGAGAAAACAAGGATGAGAAGCTACAGCCAACATATTCAGCTATCAATTAGACAAAGATTAGCATGCCAATTAGAAGGGATCTGATGCACCTCCCCTCTTGGAATCTTCAAACTGAAGTTGTGTTCCTTTCCAAAAGGTGGGGGGGTTGCCTGGCTAGATTACTGGTCTCAGCCTCACAGTATGATGCCTCCTCCTTGTACTTAATGTAGTTTAGTATATCGCCACACTGCATGATATTCTATTTTTGCATAGACATGGTACGTCCTTAGACACAGCCAACAGATGTACTTTTATGGTAATGTGTCCAACATGATTGTGTATAGAACAGAGAGAAAAAAAAGCATATAGCAGTAGTGACAAATGTTTTCAGATTATGATTATAAAATGAAAGTTGTCATACAAGAGGAAACCTTTTTTATTAATATGAAAAAGCCACTAGATGGCACTGAAACATCCCGTTACAAATCCTCTGACTGATAGCCTGATTATCCAAATTTTTTAATCAAGGCTAAAAGGAGTTTATGAACCATAATATGAAAAATCCAAGGGACATAAAATTCTGATATTAGACAGGATCAATTTTCTTTCTGTTTATTTTACACAATATACACTTCACTGTTTAGTTTATAATTATCTGAATTATCTTTATGCACTTAAATGTTTGGCGATGATAAGGAACCTTAATCAGCACCAAATTGTATCAAATACTCCATAGAGTATGGAATTGAACACCATTCCAATCCATAGTTAGGTTGCTGGCTGGGCCTTGTTGTCTTCTTGCTGGAGTAAATTTAGTTAAATATATTACATCAATTCTCTTTTTAAAGTGAAATAAAGGCTATGGACCCCTCTCTCCCTAGGATATAGCATCAAGACTGCTTGGAAGTTTATTAGTACATAGCAACAGGAATTATTGTTTCAATAAAACCCAAGAAACATGCTCTGTATAAAGACTCTTTCCGGGCATTTCATCTATTTAATAAATTATTTACATGTAAAATTGATCACTTTAAAGCTGTTTGTTCCAAGCAAGTGGATGTTGTCTTTAAATACTCAAGACATTAAGTGGGAAGAAAGGAAACAGATCCCATTTCACATTTCCAAAGACATTTTTAAGCTCCTCAGCTATTCAGACTGACAGAGTTGTGCTTAATGGGAGCAAGCACAGGAGTAGTGAATCTTATATCTGGGAATTCCTGTATAGGTCTGCTAGAAGAAATGCAAAAGTTATATATTTTTGTGTAACACATCTAGTGTTTTAAAATCGAAAGTGATGTAGTACTATACTTTCTGATATAATTTCAGTCAAAAAAAATAAGTAAAATATAAGCTTTCTGCCGATGACATGCTGATAACTCATTAAAACCCTACATGTATCAGTGGAGTGACTGAAGGTGACTGTGAAAGTATGGATGGGCCTTAACCTTGGCCCTTCAGAGAATCAAAGCTTGCATTTCCCCTACATGGAGCTCAAAGTCTGTAGGTGTTTTTGACAGTTTGGGCTTTAGGAGGTTTATGAGTAAGCCAGGTGAGAACTGCCCTTCTGCAGATGAAGGTATTACTAAATATAATTGGTTTTCAGTCCAGAGTATAGATGCTTTGCTACACAAAGGGCTGTTAACAGAAACGTGGTACCTATAATACACAAAAAGTATCTACAAACTTGATAAATTCAGCCCAAAATATTCACCAGATGAGCAATAAAATAATTACAAAAGTAATTTTGAAAAGGGGATGACATATCCTGGCAGACACAGCAAGAAGGATGGGAATTTGGAAGGTTGGCCTATCACTAGAATATATAAGCACATGTCAACTGCAATCAGTAAAAGAAACAGAGCTCCTACTTAAATACTCTATTGATAAGCAAGGCATAGGTTGTTAGGCCTTGAAAGTGATCTTTTACCCAGTTAACATGATGTAGGATCACATTTAATTTCAGTCCTCTTTACCCAGTGTATTTCTACTGTCATCCCTGGAAGTGGGTGTGCCACAAATCTAATAAACCTGTTATCTCTTCCATGGAAATCACCTGGAGCTGTTTTCTCTTACTGTAAGCTCCCTATTTATTACTTCAGCTCAGTCAGAGGTAAAATCCTTTTTCATGTGGCAAACTGCTATCAAACTGAAAATGACTGTGGTAAGCCAGTTGGCTCACTCTACACCTTAGTTACTGTACTGAATATGAGTTTAAACCTGGACAAGCATGGCGATATAGAGAGATATCAATTGTTTCATACAAATTCACTCTGACTGGATGCTATGGTATCAGTTAGAACAGAAAGCACCCAAACAAGTACATGCACATATAGACCTCTTCAAAATTCTAATGTATTTAATCCCCATTATATAGTAAGATATAGCACTCTACATTTGATTAAATCTGCAGAAAAAAGATAGTGAATGGCAAATCCTTTTCCTGTTGAAGGACAAAGAGGATCTGCTACAAGACAGGTATAGCATCCTTAACCAGGGAAACAGTGCTGGAACATGTCTTCTCTTTCTAGTTGTCCCTTGCTATCATTCTTGTAGAATCTGTGCTCTCAAGTTTCCACTACAGCTTTGTGGCAGGGGTTGGCCATGCAGGTATGTTTCTTACCCATTTCTGATCTATGCATGTAATTCAGCTACAGGTTTTAAGAATAAATGTTCCTTTCTCTTGGTTTCTAATTATTTTTCAGATGAGTCAAACCACCAAACTGTCAAGCTCAGTGTAGGCAACCAGCTGCAGACTGTCAGCTGCCTCTGTGATTGAGAACCCTATAAACTAGATCAGCTGAACAAGCTATGTGACCTCAGTTGGTATTTTTGCCCCCTGTGTAACACAACACAGTTTTTTTCTCACTGATTCAATCTGCCATTCAGTTTCAGGTACTTTTTGTAGTGGGACTTCTATTTTCATTTGGTGCTGTTCTTCCTTTTATAATGTTAATTTGGCACTATCACCAATTAAATCATATTTATGTTAACCAATTAGAGATCATTTGTGTGGGTACTGCTGCATTAGCTAACTGTAATTTTAGTCTGTGGTCAGATATTGTGGTTTTCCTGGTACTCTTTGAATAGGCTGTTAATAAATAAAATAACATGAAAACGTGGTAGCTTAAATCCTTTTTATAAGAAACAAAATACTTGCATTATTTTTTCTTTTTCCTCCTAGTTGTAGCTGTTCCTTCCTCCAAGAATAGGTACATATCTGGGGCAGCAACATTAGGTCATGGGGGAGTTTAGTTACACAGTTAAGCCATATCTTCACTGGGCACTGAGTTCTGTCTCTTGGCTTGTTGGGTATGGAGGTTCTTGGGTCTTCTGCAAGGCCTCTGACCATGACTTTGCCATAGTTTATCTCCCAGTTTCTTTGGCTCCTGACCTTGACTTGACCTGCTGTACCTCCAAACTCATTAAGGCTGATTTGTAACCCCATAATCTTGTAGATTAAGGGTTCAACAGACAAGGTCAAATTTACCCTGGCTGGTAACCTCTTTTCAAAAGTTCAACGGTTTTTCTCAAGCCTTCTCATGTCCATGGCCTGGTTTAATTATTTTCCTGTTAGGTTTTTTGAAATGGATCTTGGATTTGCCTTTGCAGTAATCTGTTTGCATTAGGCTGCTACTGGGAAGTGCCTTTTACAAAGCATAGCTGGGAGCTGTGATTTGGTGATTAAAAACCCAATAATCCATCTGCCCAGCTGTGTCTCAGGTGTGTGGGCAGAGTAGAGAAGCTGGGGTGTTAGTGTGTAAGCCTGAGATTAAAACACAGTTCATCAGGTCTTCTGTGAAGTTTGTAGGAGTTGACTCTTGTCAAATCTCAATCCTTACCAGGTAAATTTAGTATTTATCATTCTTCCTTCAAAAATGAGGGAGTTTTTATCTGTTGATCCTAAAAAGCAACTCTTCCCAGGTCCAATACAGAAGCATGGCTTGTTTCCCCCACGTTCGTTTCTAGAATAACAACTTTTTTCTTGTGCTGTCTTCCTCTTTCTCTCTAACTGCTTCAAAAATTTCTATGGCTCAAAATCATCATTTTTGGTTATAGAAAGAGAAAATTGCTTCCTCTAGCCTCAGAGGTTATGTTACATTTTCATAAACAAGGTCTGTAACATATAATCTACCCCTTTAAAAATATCTTATTATGTCATCTGTGAAATTAGTAATTCTTAGTGCAATTTCAGGGCAGTTTGATCATGTACTGTTCTTTAACATATTTATTAAACATGACAAAAGGTTTGGTTCTTTTGCACTCATTATTTAAAAAAGTACTTATCCCTAGTTTGAGCATTTTAAAGAAAACAAACAATATCAGACTTCTGCTTGAGTCCTCCAAACAGAAATACCGTGTTTGTACCAAATTACATTTTTCGTAAGACACTGGTGACAAACATACTAATTTCTCTGAGTACAAAAATACATTTACATTCAGCCAGCAACAGCTAGTTTGGTCTGGCATTATATTTTTTTCAGAGCTGTTGAGGGATTTGTTTAGCCCAATAGGCTTTGTATTGATTTCTGTTTCACTTATTTTGGTGAGCTTTATTCTAGTTTTGTTGTTATATTGATTCAGAGAGGTTTAGCCATTTGAGTTATTACAAGTTGTGCTATATTTATGCTGTAATCCTACTACAATAATCAAGAATTTAGACCTTCACAGCTAATAAAAACAAAACAACCCCCTAACAAACAAAATGAAGTTGCAGTTGGTTTCCAGAAATCTGAAGTATCTCTGAGAAGAACTTACCATATTTCTTTTCCCGTGATGCTTTTTGAGGTAACTCAGGGACATTAATTTATATTATTAATTGATAGTTATTGGATGTTGTCCCGGTTTCACCTGGGATAGAGTAGATTTTCTCCCTAGTAGCTGGTACAGTGCTGTGTTTTGGCTTTAGTCTGAGAACAATGCTGATGTTTTAGTTGTTGCTCAGTAGCACTTACTCTGATCAAGGACTTTTCAGTCTCTCATGTTCTGCCAGTGAGGAGCAGCACAAGAAGCCAGGAGGGAGCAGAGAGAGGACACCTGCCCTGACCTAGCCAAAGGGGTATTCCATATGAGTGGCTGCATGTTATTTGCCAACTGAGGTTAAACCATGACAGATGATACTGCTCATTCCACTTACCTAAAATGTTTATGTAGAATGCTGGTATAAGCCCATGGTTCTGTTTCATGTCGTATCTAAGCATTTAATCTATGTGGATGGAGCAACAATGTAAACATGAAACCATTGCAAAACAGATGGAAGGGTTCTTGTAAATAAAAGCAAATATAACAAGCCCCCGTAAATGAATAAAATGATCAGGCTATACTCAGCCATTTCAACAAGTCCCCAGTTCATATCTGTTTCCAGCAATTAAACTCAGAAACACCACTGCTTTAGCCATCTGTACACACTGATATGCAACTCTGTAATTTTGCAGTATGTCTTGGATTTGATCAAAACCCACAATCAGTAGTTGTCTACCTTTAGTAGGCTGCCTAACTTTTAATAGTCAGATGGTCCCATACAAGTCAGAGGGATTAAGTTGCTTAAAGTAAAGCACATCTTAAGAGGGTCCCTCTTAGGAAAAAGACAAAAAAAAAACCTATATAAGAATGTTGGTTCCAACAGCTCTGGTTATTGAGAATGATAATTCCAGTCTCTTGGAATTACCCTGGCTAACCCAGTGGATCAAAATACTATTTGATACCACTGCTGTAGATCAGACCTTGACAGACTTCAAACTGCAGCTTGTGTCCCAAGAGGAAAAATCTTTCTCCATCACAGGAAGAATTTGGTCAGCTTCCAAAAGTGGTTTATTTCTCCTTTCTTAATAGAATGTCTTTGGCAGATTTATGTGTGACAGACACCCCCTCCAGCTTAGAGAGCTCTAGGTGTAGAAGAACAAGTGTGAGTAATTATGCATTCCACCCCCCAGGTGGGAAGCTGATTGAAGATTATTTGCATACAGAGTTGGGTGTGATGAAACGATGACCACAAAGTGGACTGAGGCTGAGCAGAGTGAGAGAATGTATTCACACGGTCCAGCACTTATAAATGAATATAATTTTATTTTAATGAAAAGTAAAAGGCAGGAAACAAACTGTGGTTTAGCCAAGCAAATAGAAACGAACCTGACAGAGCCCGAGTAAAATGGTTTTAAAATGCTCAAAGGCTAGCCTCCATGATACTCCATATCATCAGCCACATATTGTTCACTTATCTGAAGACTTTTTTTGTGATAGATTCTGGAAAAGAGAAAGAATTGGATTATAGAAAATGAGCTCTAATGAGTTCAGTGTGTCCTTTACAGAGACACTTTTAAACATTGAGCTGTTTGGGGATTTTTGTTCCTGAATTTTCACAAGCATGATAAAATTAAAGGATAAACTACAAGTAAGTTACATTCCTCCAACAGCAACTTGAAGCTGATTATTACAGTGAGTAATACAAATTTCCTCTGACTGTTATTCTGTGGCAGCTGGGTTTTCATACAGCTCAATCAGGGGTTCCAAAATGAACCTTTAAAACACCTTTACATCAAAAAAATGACTTCAAAATACTTTTTTCTAGTTTTATTTTTACACAGACTGACAATCGAGAAATTTGAAATTAGAATCGCCCTTTAGAGATAAAAAGCACACTTTAATAAGTTCATATAAAGAATCTGTGAGTGGACAATATAACATATTGCGTAAAAGGATGCTATTATCATCCTCTTTCTCCATATTCCCATCTTCCATTTAACTGACAGCTGGAGATACAGATTAATTTAGCTCCTAAATGCATAATATTTTACAGCTTTCAAGACAGTAATGATTAAAACTAGTCCCCCAGGTAGGTCTTTCTTGTGCTAAAAATGTATCTTTAAATTATTTTCTGTGCAAATAGATATTCCAGGGCGTTTGGAAATAACAGGCCAAAACAAAGGAGAATTGAGTGCACCTACAATGCAAGGATGTTTGGTTGCATACATAGCATAAAAACCCGCTTATCTAAACCCACTGCTAATCACCTGAAATTACACCTTGAAGTAAAACTATCGAACACTTAAAATCCATAATGAAACTGGCATACCATTTGCAGAATTTCAATTTCTGCTCGAAGAGTCTCGCAGATACTTTCCCAATCATCATCTTTGTAATTTTCCAATTCTTTCTTAATCCTGTGTTCAAAACCAAATAAATTTTCAGATCAGAGAACTGTTGCTTGGGTACCTGTTTTTTCACCTTTGGCTCCCAGTTGTCAATTTGAGTTATGTTAGAAAACCCTCACTGATGTATTTGATGGTCAGGATTTAAGTTTGCTAGTTTTGTAATTGGCAGTCCAAGATGCTGCTCTACTGCAATATTGTTGGATTTCAATTCAGCCCTGGCAGTTGCGATGACAGTGTGAGGAGCTTCAGAAAATGACACCTTGGGTTTTTACACAGTGTAACTTGACTAAGTAGTTCGTTAGAAACATTCCTGGACTGTGTTGTTTTTATAAACCATGAAAGACTTATGGCCTCATTAGTCATAATTTTCCTTATTTAAACATGTGAATTTGGATGTTGATACTTAGGAAGTACCATATGGTGCTGTTCCTACTTTCTCTGGGTATCTGCTTGTAGCCAGAGTGTTGAATTTCATAGGTCCTCTGCCTGACCCTGTGCAGCTACTCGTGTGCAGTCATTGCTCCACACCCCTCCACAGACTCCTTTGCTGTTGCTGCTGTTCTCTCTCCACTGCTCCTACTACAGTACTTACTGTTTCCCAGTAGTTTCAGTCAGGAATTTTCCAACTTTTCTATGAAAGATCTAATTTCAATATAAGTATTTTCTGCATTCAAAAGTGCATTTAGTCTGCTTAAAAGGAGACACCTAAACTTTTCACATCAGTGCAGTGGTTTAAATTAATACTCAATAGGCCTAGAGAAATCTATGCCAGAGCTTTTAGTAGTCTGATGAATGCAAGGTGATGAGATTATACTGAGTCTTTCCATGGCTGTCATAAGAAAAGCATAATGAGAAAACTAAAGTTGCTTACCCTTAATACAGTTTCAGGAAACAATGTGAGTAATCTTGGACATATAGACAGAATGAAAAAAAAGGAGGAAAAGTATATATTCTGCTTCTCATTAAATAGCTAAACTGATGCATCAAAGTAGGACTGTGTTTCTTCGGAAGTTGGAAGAGGAAGCAACAACCACTTTTTAATATATACTGCAATAGTGAATAAATTATTTAACCCTGTTATATAGATGATGCACCTCTTTAGCTGTCATACCGCAGAGAATGTTTGTTTCCTACACAAGCAAATGGATTTATTAAAATCAAAAGGTATAACTTCATATGAAAGGAATATGGGAACAGCATTACAAAGGAGTAAATGCCTATTCTTTCAGAAAAAGTCCTCCTGCATTTGGAATACATACAAGTGTTTGAACGAAAGGAAACTTTGCACTACACTTTAAGAAATGAAGGATTCACTGTACCATAGTGCATTGCTAGTTTACAGACCATTTTCATTGAAATAAGTTCATTTCAAGATCTAAGATCAGCTTCTGATCTTGATTAAATCAGCTTAACTTCATTGCCTTGCCTCCTAATTCTTTTTCCTGTGTTCTCTCTTAGCATGATCTTGGAAGCCTAATTTGTTAAAGACAAACAAAAGCCCTACTTTGCCTAATTTACTTTAGGAAAAGACATAGTCTGTTAATCTCAGAAAATGTTTTCTCATTGTCTCCCACACTAAAATTGATGCATAGTCTGTTTGCTACTTGTCAGCTAAGAATGATACCAGTCCATGGTAGGTGTACATTAAGGCTAGAACAACCAGAAGATAAGCAGGAGGAGCTGTTCATCTCTGTCTTGGGATTTTGAATTAATTGCTATCGATGTGCTTTGAAATGGGAACATTTTGTGTATGCATTTAAAAATTTTAAACAAAATCTTTCATAAAACTTCCAAATGTGGAGACAGCACAGCTCCTTACATAGCAATGGGTAGCGGTGATAAAAGGTGTTCATTTAAATGTGGTGTTTAATTTTTACATTAATCAATTGATTTTGCTTTCAGGTCTTCTTTCTTTCTTATTTAGAAGCTAGATAATTACAGCATGTGCCAGGAATATTATATTCACAAAAGAAGGGCTGTCTGTTAGGTTACAGTCTACACAATTAATGCATTGGAGACGCCTGGGTTACTGAATAAATGATGAAGTTATATTGAATGATGAAGTTTTACCAGAAGGAATGTGAGACAATGGAACTATTAAAAAAAAAAAAAAAGAAAAAAGAAAAAGCTTAACCTGGAAGCAAATTTTTTTTTATTTCATTTTACATTTAAGATATGCAATATATTTATATTAATCTTTCCACTGTCATGTTGCATGTGCACACTCATGAAACTACACTGTTTAGATGGAAGGCAGGCTTTCTGTCACCTTTGGAAATAGAAAGAGATGTACCATTTGCCATAACAAAGATTAATATGACAATTATAGCCTCCTTATGACTATGATGAAAAGCAAATATCTTTGAAAATGTTGTCTGAAAAATCACATTACCATTTGGCCCTCCATGTACTCTGTTTTTGTTTTATTTTTAGCATTTTGTTCTCCTTGATGACAATAAAATATGTCTTTTAAAAAGTCATTGCACTGGATTAACAGTGTATTGGTAAATTACAGCATCATGGGTAATGGGCTCTACTGAACAGCTGGAGCTGAAATGCCATATTTGAAAGGACGTTTGATTGTTCCTCTGAAGAAAACATTCAAGAAAAATAGCAATAGCCAAATCTAGCCTTAAATCTAGTTTCTAGCTGAACAACAGCATCAGCAGTCTTTTGGACTAGTGTGTCCTAGACTGAGCTCTGCTATCAGTGGTCCATTTTCCATAACTCTTGAATGCCAGAAGTGACAAAGAGATGAAGAAGGAGGAGATCCCCAATGGTGATTGATTTTGCAGCTTTGAAATGAGCACAGTTATTAAGTGTCATTGGCATTTGTAGTTGATAACACACTTCTTGAGTTTCAGCTGTATATGCAGAAGGCAAATAGGGAAAATAATTGTGAAATCAATACATGCTAGTATTATGAATTGAACTGTGATGAAAATAATGTTATGGTCAAACAGGTTTCTCTTAAAATCATGCAGAGATTGAAATTACTGGATCAAGGCTTCAGTAGCCAAAACTCGCATTCCAGGAATAATTTTACGTAAAGAGGTCTCAAAGAGATAGTTTGTGTAGAAGGCAGCTTTAATATGTGTTTGTAGAGCCTTTTTTTCTAAGTGGGCATGGAAGACCCTACCTGGTTGTTGTTGGAGTTGCAGAAGAAGCAGAGTCTCTTGGTTATATTTTGCTGAGACAAGTAAAACATCTTTTTCTTATTTTCCATTTTGTCTTTGCCTTTTTTATGACCAATATTTTATTTTTTAACCATAAATAGAAGGGAAAACATTAGAGTGTATTACAAAGCAGAATTGCTTGACACTGATATACAGGGCATAGAACTCACGGTACAAAATGGAATTCCCTAAGGAGTTTATATACAACTTGAGAGTATATAAATTGATTTTTCTGAGTTTTATTATAAAAATCAGGAAAAATATTTATCAAGGTTTTAGGACTTTATTGAGACAGAAGAAGAGAAGACTTCAGTTTATTGTGTCAAGGCAAAAGTAGAACTAATGCATTAGCATCGTCCAGTCTCAGTTCAATACTGAGACTAAATTGATGTGTATCTTTCCATAGTAAAAGCAAGATTTTGCTTGGTATTTATAATTTGCTGACAGTACTAAACAGAAAATACTATTGATACAACTGAAGAAGTCAATACATTTCAGGCTGTTATCAATTGATTGAAGAAGTGAGAAAATGAGATCTAAATGGAATTCAGTATCTCAAAATATAAAGTTAAGCACTTGAACAATTGTGCTGAACAATTAAATTATAGAAGTATGTGCTTGATGGAGCAGAAATAGAATAAAAATTAAGAAAGTGATCTAGTAGTAATAATAAATGCTAGAAAAAAAGATGAAACATGAAAGTAAGCAGGGTACTAAGATACATAACAATGAGAATTAAATGTAAATTTAAATAAAAAGAAATACCTTAGGTAAAATAAGAAAATTTCATCTTTTACTGTTATATACCAAATACTAGTTTTAAAATACATAATTATCATGATTAAAGCTCGTGCGTGGCAACTGAGGCACAGACTCCAGTTGTGGTGTAACCAAAATCATTCATTGAGTGAGCTTACAGGCTTTTTATAGACCCCTGCCTAGCAGTTAGTATGTGCAGCATTCCCCACACTTGTGTTTCATGAATGCTATTGGGCAACTTTATAAAAGTAGTTGTAGGTTTTGAAAAGTGTGGTTTGTATTTTGGTTTTGGTTTTGTTTTAATTTGTATTCCCTAAATACATAAAACATCACAAGAAGGCTTTAAGGAATATATTATTATAGATGAATACAAATGGAAAGGTTAAGGTACACTGAATTAATCTGCTCATTTAGGGTGAAATTTGCTTTTCTGAAGATAACAAACTGAATTTACACAGACTACTTTTCATAGGAACTGTAACAATGCTTGAACTTGATCTTAAAGGTCTTTTCCAAGCTAGTTGACTCTATGACTTTCTATGACTCTATAACAAGTTACAAAGAAAAATTGTACAAGCATCAGAAACATCAAAACTGAAATGTATTTCTGGGGGTCAATAAGATTCCTATTGAAAGGCAGGGAAAATAAATATAGGTCAACGATTCTTATAGTCCAAATATCTTGGGTTTTTATTGTACAGGGAGTCAGGTCTCAATCTGGATGTATTAATGCAACTACCCTATTGCTGAAATTATTATCTCTATACTGTGCTGCTTTGCTTCATGTAATTTTCTCAGCTAGTAAGGGTTTAGAGTTCTCCTTATGCTTCAATAATGGCTCTCTATTCTCTGCTCATCTTCCAAGCTGAATGCAGCTTTCTGGAACAGTGGGTGAGAGATTTATACACAGTATACCTACACCCTCCTGTGTTGTTTTTTTTTGGTTGGAAATATCTCTTGCTTTTATCTTTGCCACAGCTATATTTCATTTTGAAGTTTATAGTTGTATTTTGATTATGTAGAATGCTCAGGCCTCTCTTGTTTCCAGTACCTATTACTGAAGTCCTTAGCTGTGTACAAGTACTTAAACTTGCACTGTATATAATTATATTCCTCCTCCTTTTTTAGTGACTCCAGTTTACAAGGTCTAGAATTTTGCTTGACACCATTGTCTTCAAATACCTTCTATTCCAAAGTTGTTTTTTCAAACAGTAAGCAAGACCACCTTTGAGTGTAATTACCTTCTTCTAGCCTCCAAAATGTCTTTTTTCAGACCTATTACTATCAGCCATTTCTTTACTCCTTGAAAAGTTTCAGTGTGTTTTCCCAGGTTAGCTAGTAGTTTCCCATATGGACTAATATCACTTTACTAATGTCTATATGGATGGCATTTGCATTTTCTGTGTCTAACCAATTGGTTGCCTTGTCAAAGAAAGTTATCATTAGTTGGATTTGATCTACATTTTGTAAATCCATACTGCAATTTATAATGGAAGCCTATTTTAACATAATTCAAACTATAATAGTTCCACAAGGCACTGCTATTAAAAGAAAAAGCTTAAAAAAATCAATGAGGAGACTGTCATTAAAAAACTCATTTTTGAACCACATATATTACTCCAGAGACTGATATTTCCTGATTATAAAATTTAACTTAGAATTAACTTGTGAATTTTATTATTTCACTTTTTTTAATCCACCAGAACCATGCATGTACGGCCTGAGGTAATCTACTCTTAGCATGAAACGTTTGTTCAGGTCTAATGAACATATTTCCTGTATGATTTGTATGAAAGAAACCATTGCTTTTCCCTTTCTAATTTTGCTAATGGAGTTACTTTTTCTGTATTATGAAGTCTAAGAAACAATGCAATATTTTTAAGAATTAGCTAAATATACCAAAGTATTTACAAAGTATTATATACAAATATACAAAGAATTAGCTAAATATACAAAAGTATTTACAAATATACAACGATTTACAAAGTAAGATGATTTCATTCTTTTCCCTCCTGTTACTGCTTTTCTAAAGTAGAATAGAGATTCATGTTTCAAAGAAGTATTTTACCCTTAGCCCACCTTTAGAATAGCGTGAAAAATACCAATTTTGGATAGAAACTCTCTGTTCTTGGTTTAAATAAACTTTAATTATAATTACTTCTAGGTAGTTTTACTTAAGGCAACACATAAATTTCAAATTAAAATGTGAAAGAAGATAAATAATTAATGTAGTAAGTAATTACAATGAATATAATAGTGACATTGCATAGCTAGGAATTTACTGGTATCAGTTAGTTTCTTCTTCACTCCTGTATTGTTCCACTTAAGTGATGCTACATACTACCTGCGAGGGAAATGTGACTCGAAAGAGCTAATCCCAAAGCTCTTTCCTGCTTTCTGGGATTTTTTTGGATTGGCATTGGCAGTACAGATGATTAAAATAAGGGTTTGGATTTTAATT
The DNA here is from genome assembly GCF_033783945.1 of Neopsephotus bourkii. Taxonomy (NCBI): domain Eukaryota; kingdom Metazoa; phylum Chordata; class Aves; order Psittaciformes; family Psittacidae; genus Neopsephotus; species Neopsephotus bourkii. The sequence goes on along the minus strand of NW_026902090.1, from coordinate 8,360,600 downwards.
GCTTATCTGTTATGATTAAAAATAATAAAAAAGCCTTTTTTTCTCAAATATTTCTCTGAATTACACATCTGTATCAAAAGTCTTACAATTTCTAGGGTGCCTACTTTGAGTAAGAGTGTACATTGTCTTACCCATAACTATATCTGCGCTTAGCATTCAAATTTTGGTTTAGCTTTTTCTTGTGTGTATTCCTGTGTATATTCTGGTGTGTATTAAAAAAACCCTGTAACTGCAGCAACAAGAGCTGTTGGAATTACCAGCGTATGCTTTTCATGACCTTTTGTAATTCCTTGATGGATTTAGGAGAGATTTTATGAAACTGCAGACATGGTATAGGGCATTTTTCTCAGATCAAAGATGAATTGCTGTAATTTGAATTAGCTGGCTACACTCTTCAGCTGAAATGCAATTTACTTTAAGATATATACTTAATTGTAATGAAGATTCTTGCAATGCCAGCTACTTTTGATATTGATTTTTAAGCTGGGCCTAGGTATGTGATACAGTAACAGACTTACGGGGTGATATGGGAGTTACATATATCAGGTTATTGATGCTGATTGTCTCTCACATTTGTTCTAAGGAAGCATTAAAAACGTTGGTATTTTTATCATTTAAAGAGTGGCATGGTTTCCTGCTTTGTAAAAAAGGAATTAGATTTTGGGCTTATTTCATAGGAAAAATGTGTAATTTTGATGTATATTACTTGTGTCAAAATCTTCTACTCCATAAATAATAAATATGATTTTCAGTAGAAACTGAAATTCTATTTTTGCAATAGATTGTGCATGGGGAAAAATCTTATTTTGTTAGGCTATAAAGGGCTGTTTCTCAAACATAGTAGGCTCGATCACATTGATTTTTAATATGACCAAAACTGACTCCTATTAAGATATATACTAGTATATGTAACATTGCATTCATTGGCACTTTGGCTGCAAGAGGTCCTTTACAAGGGCCAAAGGTGTATCTAGACTGTCAGGGGGCTTTCTGTTTCAGCCCAGGTGCCTTGTACTTTTGTTTTTCACACTGACACTGAATGTGTTCTTTTCAGGTAGCTCAGAGAAGTTGTGGCTGCCCCATCCTGGCAGTGTTCAAGGGCAGATTGTGCATGGCTTGGAGTAACTTGATATAGTGAAAGGTGTCTCAGCCCATGGCAGGGGGTTGGAAATAAATAAGCTGTAAGGTCCCTTTCAATGAAAACCATTCTATGATTATTCTCAGATTCGTTTCAGTGGGCACCCACAGAAGCAGACAGTGGACAGGATATGTCACTCAAGGATTTGACCCAGGAAGACTAGTGTCATGGACTACATCAGCATGTGTGCTGCTGCAGCAGCTATGGTCCCTCAAATACCTCTGTGACATGAGAGCTTGAAAAATAGATGTTAGGTACTGTCATTTTGAACCAGAACACTGCTGGGCTGGACATAACTCCTTTAAGTATTTCATGCATTTTGAATGGAAAATATGTGCATATATATGACACTGTATTTTAATGTCTCAGAGACACTACAAAGGGACCAGAGCAGGTATGATATCTTCAAATGCTAGGCAGTGCGAAGAGAACTAGATTTGTTGCAGGTAATTCTGCATCTGAGCACAAGCCAGTGCTTATGTATTGACACATGGGCTGTGCAGTCCACAATGGTAAGTGGTTCAATGGATAATTCAGACTGGAAAGGATGCCAGGAGGTCATCTAGCCCAATGTCTCTCACAAAGCAAGGTCAGTTAAAAGGTCAGACCAGGTTACTCAGGGCTTTACTCAGTCAAGTCTTGTAAGCTTCAAGGATGAAAAATGCACAACCTTTCTGGGAAACCTTTTCCTTTGCTAAGCTGTCATCATGATACAAAAGTATTCTTTAATTCATTCTAAACCCTGCTTATTTCAACTTTTTGCCTTGTGTTATCCCACTGAGCAGCATTGTGCAGATCCTCATTCCAAATTGTTGATGATGTCCTTGTAGGTACTGGAGGGTGATCAGGTACCTCCAGGGGAAAAATTTATATACTGCACTATTTATAGAATATAATACTTCAAATTCCTTTTCATTCTCTTAATTCAGCAGTCCAAACCAAGAAGTGATGGATATGTTTTGTTTAATAAAAGAAAACTATTATAGAGTTGCATGAGTCTGATAAGATTTGAGATAATTCTAAACAGCACAGTACTATGACAGTTGAGCACATAGAGCAAAGAGGGTTGCCTACTTGATTCTACTTGAAAAGCAGAAACTATTAGTGCTGACATGGAAGTACAATAACATAGCTATGTTGCTTTTGGCATCTAAGTTAACTTATTGAGGGCTCTCTCTCTCTTGAAGTATTGAGCTTTCCTGATCAAAAGCAAGTTCAAGATAAATATATGATTTAGGCCAATCTATCCTAAATTTTTTCCAGAATCAGAAATGAAAAAATATTTCAATCTAAAGAAAATTTCTTCAATATATCATGACACCTCAAAGAACACTTGTTTCTTGTGATAGTAATAGCAGGAGTGTTACATATTTTGTACTACGTGCAATTATCAAATAATATAAACTTATCTTGAGCATAAACTGAGGCATTTTATAAAATAAGAAAATCATATCATTCTTCTTGCTTTGATTGTAAACAACACTCATTGCTTTTGTAGTTAATAAAATTTGGTCTATTTTATCCAGTTTTGTGTTCTTCATCCAGATAAAACCAGAGTACCGTTCCACAGAGCTGTGAGTTAATTTCAGTATGTAGAACAACAGACATATAAGGATTTGAATGATTTGCCTAGGATCTTGTAGCAATCAGTGGCAGAGAAGGGGGTTTAAAGTAATATAATTTTTGCTACTTCTGAACCTTATACACAGGAAACCTCTTATAGAAAACTAATTACACCAAGTTGGATATTCGGTGGCATCATGGCAGTAAACTACTCCAGGGGAATTATGTTGTTTAGAAGGAAGATGATAACCTCATGCATCAAAACCTAGTATATCAGGATGGAATGAATAATGTAAAAGAGTGAATTATAACATGCTGTCTCACTGAATTGCTGCTGTTGTTATTATTTATACTGTGCCTTCTATGTAGAGGTTGAATGCACAGCTTTTGCTAATATATGCAGAATTGTGAGCTAATTTATTTTTACACTGAGGGAATTTTGGCCATGTCTCAACGCCACGTAAGAGGCCTAAGAGAGTAATAGGGCTGATATATCATTTTCTTTCAAAAAACAATATTCAGCAAAAATGGGCCATTACCAAACCATCTTTCAGAAAATCACCCAGGATTCCATGCAAAATCTTAGTTTTTCATTGAAAGTTTTCAGGAACAAAAAAATACTTTTTTTCTTTTTTTTTTTTTTCCAAAAACTGGTAGAAAAAAAAAGGTGATGGCAACAAAAGTTGTGTTTTCCCTGACAATTTATGTTCAGGATATTTTGGAGTAGCTTTTGTAAGAGAAGTTCCTTTGCAATGTCTATTACATATTTTTAAATATCCATGGGCACTTTTATCTGCGACACCATATCATGGGAAAAAAAGGTGGTTAATTTTGTGATATGAGGAAGATATTTTTGTTGAAAATGTTTTCTGTATAGCAAAAGTGTAAGCGTCACACTTAAACTGTATGACTGATGAGAAATCAGTCATTACCAGTCAGCTCCTGGGAAGCAATATTCACTATTAAGGGAGATTGTGGATGGTCTTCTGTCTTGGTTAAATCTTCAAAATTTTGTTATAACCTAGCTTAATTTGAAGGCAAACAAGAACTGATAGTAGAGATCACAGAGAAAACAAATTTACATTCAGTTGCATTAGTACACGGCCCATCTGGCCCAAAGAGGTTATTGTGGCCAATCCGTTCCACTGCAGTCAGGCTCTGGGGAAGGTTGTACAGCCAGTCTGCAGAAGTATGTATAGCATTGGGCAGCTCATCAGTAGTTTGTGCACTACCACTGTTTTCACAAAAACTGAAGGACCAGCCTTCCCCCATGAGCAGTCTCCTCCTCTTCCTCCAAGTTTTACTGACTTCCTTGCAAAGACTTTCAGGTTTTAGTTCATTGAAGTATGCATGTAAGGGTTAAAGAATGTAATAACAGGAATTAAAGTTCTGTAATAAAAATGAATGATTCTTCTGATTTCAAGGGAATATTGTATAGGAAAGGTAAAATAGTCATTGCCATCAGCACCGCTGCGCAGTTGCAGACCTAAAATTGAATGTAAGAATTTACTAACATAAGGTTCTTACCTTAAACATTCAGGATCAGTCTGAGGCTTTTTGGTGACTTGGACTTTTTCTGCTTCTAAATCTTTTGTCATTCTTTCAGCATCCCTGATTTCTTTCTCAAGGTCTAAACATAAATCAACAATTACCTTATAAATATATATTAATCATCCATATTCAAAGACTTCCTACATTTTCTAAATTTATCTAAGTGTTTATTATTTAAGTGTTTGTAGGGAAAAGGCATCTGAATAAAGAATATGAATTACTTATTCTAATTATTATGCATATTGCAATCTTCTAGAATGCTTTTCTCAAGCAATATATGACCATACTTTAGGCTTGTCTTTCTTACTTCTTACTGTGATATGGTATTTACACTTTGCAAAAAAGTTACAAAACCACTTCCATTTTTTTAAATCCAAATTTCAAAATCATCCCAAATGCGTGTGATCGCCTTTGGTACGCCTTTGGTTCCGCCTTTGATACGGAACCTTTCTTAGTTCCCTCTGTATCTTTTGTCTTTTTGTGTTTTTATAGCATTTCCTGTGGCAGGTTCCTCCCAGCTTTGTGTGTGGAATTTTTTTATGCACAGACTTTCATAGATGAACACACAAATACCAGTAACAAGATGATAGTTGAATTTACAATTCAGAGAGTTAGCACTTAGGCTAAATCTATTGTTATCCATCCAAGTAATTTTGCTTGTTAAACATCTGAATTTTAGTGACTTTAATTATGGGTTAATGGGGTTTTAACAATATGTCAATTTTAATCATAGAGTCATAGAATCATAGAATGGTTTGGGTAGAAAAAGACTTTCAAGATAATCTAGTTCCACCCCCCATGCTATGAACAAGGACACCTTCCACTAGACTAGGTTGCTCAAAAAAAATCCAACTTTCCTGCAGGCCACTTTAGGCACTAGAAGCTGCTTTAAGGTCTCCACAGAACCTTTTCTTCTCCAGGCTGGAAAATTCCAACTCTCGCAGCTTGTTTTCATAGGAAGGGTGCTCCAGCCCTCAGAGCATCTTCATGGCCTTCTATGGACATGCTCCAACAACTCCATGGCCTCCTTAGTTGGGGGCCCAAGAGCTGGATGCAGGACTGCAGGGGGGCGTCTCACAAGAGTGGAGCAGAGGGGGACAATCCCCTCCCTCAACCTGCTGGTCATGCTCCTTCTCATGCAGCCCACGACATGGTTGGTTTCTGGGCTGCAAGTACACACTGATGGGTCACGTTAAGCTTCTTGTTAATCAATATCCCAAGTCCTTTTCCTCAGGGCTGCTCTCAATCCATTCTCTACCCAGCCTGTATTTGTGCTTTTCACATTGAAACACTAAATTCTCCATTTAAGTATATAACTTATCAGTAAAAGTAAAAATTAATTTTTCATATTTATAGCTTATGTTTCAGGGAATCCGTAGACCCCAGTCTCACTGATGTTTAAAATAAATCTCACTGAAACCCGTATTTGTTATAACCATAATGTAATCATAGAATCATATATTAACACCTTGTTTCTATGATTTCTTTTTCTCGAGAAAAATAACTTCAGGAGGTTTTTCAGAGGCATTTGTCAAGCCACAAATAATTATTATAACAAGCAATTATCATGCACACCTTTAAGTTCATTTTGGAGATTAAGTAAATCCTGCTTTAACTCATTCTTCTGCAGTTGAAGTGCATTTAATTGAACATTTTTATGTTTCATTGACTCCATTTCTAAAAAAAAAATTAATGTATTTTAGGTTAAAATGAAAATGCATTTCATTTCATGATATAATCTTAAATATTGTTAACTACTTGTACCAATCTTCATCTAGTCAAAATAATCTTAAATATGAAATTATATCAACTAAAATCAGTCATATAAACCCCAGTTCACAGGAAATTATGTCATATGATATATCCATAACTGTGACAGAAAATGTTTTATTTTATTAAGATGTTTTACATATTTTGTTGACAGGCTATAAAAAGAATGTTTTCATTTAGAGCAACTTCACATATAAAGGGTGATGACTTATAGGTGGTGAACCTACCAGCAGGACTAAAGAAAAGCCCGTGTTTTTTTAGGACATTTGAACCTGAGCATTGACAGCATCTGGAATTAATTGTGATAGTTTTCCTGACAGCTGGAGGTCCTCATGGAATTCCCTTGCTATGAGTTTCTTAATTATTTTCTTTTAGTTTTGTCAGTGTGCTCAGGACTGTAGCAGACAGAAAGACAGACAACTTGTACCTCAAAAAAAGTGCAATTTAAAAGGATGGAATCAAGACAGCATCAGAGCCTAGAGAAGAATGTTAGTCGCCTTTCATATTCTACTGATCATATCTGCCTGAATATGTGAAAATTAATCATTGAAAGTAACACGTGCCAACAAATATGGGATATTTTCAGTTGTAGATCAGATCAGAGCATCAGGAAAAAAGTTACCATGAAGTACAAACTCAAGTAGTCATATTTCAGTAGCTTTACATCAGATATCAGGAATTCAAAGTGCTGGTGCTTGGTAAATCATAGAATCATGAGACAGAAAATGACTTTGAGGGGTCATTTACTGCATTTCTCCTTCTGAAGGCAGCACCACCTCTACCTCTGTCACTTGTGACAGACGCTTGTCTAAGCTGGTTTTAAAGACTTTTGGTAATGGAGACTCCTAATTCCTTTGGCAATGGAATCTCCTAAGGCAGAATGCTTCAGTTATTCATTGTTCTGAAAGAGACTTCTAAATAGCCAGCCAGACTCTCCCTTATTGTGGTTTACACTTGTTACTTTTTATTCAGTTCACTGTAGGCATGGTGAATGTATTAATTTCCTTTTTACAGGATCCTTTAATGATTTGAAGACTGATATCCATCTTCTGAGAGCCTTTTCTTTCATAGGTTAAATGATCTCAATTCTTTATTTTTTATGTTTTTAAAATTTTAATGTTCTCCAGATGTCTGATGACTCTCACTGGTCCCATGTAGATTCCCTCCAGATAGTCCACATTTTTTCTTGAAGTGTATCATCCAAAACTAGAGGCACAGTACTCCAGCTAAGAGCTTAACCGCCCTAAATAGACTGATGGATTATTTTGCATATTTTAGAGGTCAGAATTATGTGTATGTCTCAGTGTGGTGTTGGCATTCTCATGTCATTGGCTCATGTTCAGCTTGTGGCCCATGATGACTCCTATTTCCTTGCTGAAGGATTGCTTTTAAGTCTGAGTCACTGTTCTGAGAAATGTCTCAAAGATAAAGTTATATTGTGGCAGTAAAAGACCACTCCTGCAAGATACATGTACATAAAATTCTTTTGAATTAAGGAAATTTACATATCTGGTGATTATATAGGTTATTATAATCAGTGCAAACCTAATACAGTATTTTACGTGTGACAATGCACCTCTGTGCTGGTCAACATCAGGCAGTGGGAGCCATTCTTGCAGGTCTGCTGCTTCTCATAGTGGTTGTAATCAGAAAGGACTGAAGAGGATAGGGAACAGAAGAGACTTTAATTATGCATGTGTAATGTGGTATGTCAGACCACACTCTTTCAGTGTAGTGCTAAAAGGAAGCTCCAGACAGCAAGGAAATTGATTTAAAATTATTGTTTTGCAGAGCTGCATTTTACTGGTTTGTACTAATTCTCTGGTAAACCAAGATAAATAGTTTAATATAAAACTTACCATTTTTCAACAGAGCTGCCTCATTCTCCAAATCATTTATTTCAGTCTTTACTTTTTTTCTAATCATAAGATCCCTATTACTTGTTAGTCCATACTCATTGTTAAACTCTGTTACTTCTCTAATAAAATTATCTTCCTCTTCAGTCATTTTTCTCTTTGCATCTGTCTAAGAAATAAAAAAGAAGGGGAAAAATCTTGAATGTTCAGGTGAAAGTCTTTGTTAAGCTAGACAGACTGAAACATACTGGTGTTTATCAAACATGTACTACATATGTAGTATATTTACTTTTCCTGACTTATGAGAATGTGAAAATGATCTACAGCTCCATAATTCTGTTGGTTGCTTTATCCTTTCTTTTCTCTGAAAAAGTGAAGGATATATTCTTAATAATAGAACATTTTAAAAAATCACTGTATTACGTTACAAACTTGTGCCATCAGTTTTCCAGTTCAACCCTTTATTGAAATTAGTAGAAAGTTCTGTTTAAAGTCTGGGTTTTTTTTTAGATTGTTATTAAATGAAATAAAGGTGTTGTATATTCCTCTGCAGAATGCAGACTTACTTTACCTCCCTCAGTAACTACCAAGAAAGATATAGCTGATAGGAAGTTACTGTTTCATTTTCTGGAAAAAAATATTCTAAAGAGAAATGCATTATTAAATTCCTTTCAAAAATCTTAACTGATTGCTAAATTAAATAAAATGAAATTACTCTGATAAACAGGAAGAAAGACATTATAACCCATATATCAAACTTGACTAGTTACAGTTAAAAGAAACCACACTTCTTCAAAGTATATTTAGTTTTTATAGCTAAATAATTTTTCTATGATATTTATAGTATCTATTATTTCTTTGTATACTTCAGATTGAGTATATTTTGGATCCTGAAGAACTGGTGATTCATACGGAATGTTTAAGATTCAGCTCTGCTTATTTGAAGTACAAATACATATGCGCAGAAGACTACTCCTCTGTGGCTTTCCTTAACATCTACATATCCAAGGACCCTCAGTGTACTAAGAGGAAGGCAATATTCAGGTTAGCACAAAAAAGAACTGACAAGCTTGTTTTCTGTATATATCTCTATAAGCTACCTATTCAGAGGTGGCTAGGTGTGTCCAGCATCAAAGAGTTTGTGTGGTATGTCAGGATTTCTAAAATGTAGTGTTGGCCTCACTGATTTTTGACTTTGATCCTTCTCAATATGTTTTATTGTGGATGATGCAGTCCCATTTAGGTGAGACTTTCCTAGTTTTCTTTTACAAAGGAAAAAATGCATCCGAATTGGAGTTCAATCGGACAACAGCAGACATTAAGAAATGAAGTCAAGAATGATAAATCAGTTTTGTAGATGCAGCATACATTACCTTAGACCATGGTTTAAATTAATAGTGAGAATTTATCTACATTTACGTTGAGTATGGTAGAGTAAAAAAAATATTTTCCATATTTAAAACATTACTTCTTCCATATTTTTAAATATGAAAGCTAACTATTCTTATACAGTAGAGAAGAACTGTTTGAATAAGATAGCTCAAAACATACAAAGACTTTAAGAAGACTGCTCTTTTGATTAATAAGTTCAGCTTTCTGCTTTTCTAAGCTCTCTTCATGTTTCTTCAGAATTTCTAAGCAGAGCTCCTTTTCAGACAGATGCTGAACCTTCCAAGAGAAAAAAACAAACAATTAAAAAAGGTTATAAAGTCATTGTTTTACTGTTTCATGTACTTTGATATTGTACGTAAGGTTCTTGGTCCTGTTAAAACATAGCTGACATAGGTGCTGGACTAGCACAAGCATAACAGCTCTTTTTTCCCCCAGTAATCTTCCAATATACAACTAAGCCTTTGAAAAGACACATTTAGTCCTGGTCCATCTACCTAAAGTAATTCTGTTCAGTTTAGGAGATTTTGGTTTTCAGGTTAAAACCAGGAAAAATATTGATCATCTGGGATCTGGTACCTAACATGATAACATGTCCTACATCTAATTGTGCAAAGCTCATCACATACCAAATCAGACAAGGGTTTCAACATCGTTGTTTTTACTGAATAGCTGTAGACATCATCAGCTCTGCAATGCTACTATTGTATACATGAAGGAGGAAGGGGTATGCTTATAGCTTTCTGAGCACAATTTCTGGAATTCTTACCCAAAGACAAGGAATGGCAATTAGCTCATTGGTTCAAGACAGTTTAACCATAAAATCCCCAAGCCCCAAATGTCTATTTTGAATATAGTTTTATTTTTATTTTTATTCGTTTTAAACAGCAGTTTATCTGATAGAACGGTATGCTGTTCCACCATTTCATTTTCAGAATTTGCTACAGAGTTCCTGTCAATTTTCCAGTGCATTTACTGTATCATTGTCTAACCTAAGTTAAGATATATGGTGGGATAAACTATAACAGCAGAAAAATAGGGAACATCTAGGTGCTGAAGAGTCTTAAAGGATGAGAATCATTCATCTGATGAAGTGGAGAAAAGGAGGTCAAGAGGATGACTCAGACTGTTATACTCAGAACAATGGGTAGGGAAAGTAAAGTTAGAATTGCCCACAGACTGTAAAGGCCCAGGGTAAGCATCAGGAAGTAAATTGAATAGTCAGGCTGATACGTGACTGTGTGCAGAGGCAAAAAAGACCAAATAATAGTGATATTACAGAGGCAAAAATGAAAATATTGTAAAATGAAATAATGTAGATTAATTTAGAGAGGGTGCAGATGACAAGCATCTGATCAAAAAAGAATAGTGAAATCAAATGCCATAAGACTAGAATATGAGAGTTACAAAGGAAAGGACCCATTTTTTTCCCTTATTCCTGATATGTCCAGCATGTTAAGTGCCCAGAAAGTGCTTGCCTCATGAATATTTATTTTACATATTAATTCAAAGAGAGTAGAGGATCTTTTACCACTGTATTTATATTATTGAACATAATGAGCTGCAGAGTAATTTCTCCATCTGTAAGATGCCAACTTAATCTATGCATTTGCAACTGATTTTTTTTGAAGAAATCATTGAGCCATGAAAAGCAAAATGCTGTAATTCAGGTTCTAATTACATGCTACCTGATTGTACAGAACAGAGGAAAAAATAACGTTTCCTAAGACTCTTTGATTGACCACAGGCAGTCTCTGTGAAATAGATGTCAAAACACTTTTGAACTCAGCCTCAGCTGCTTGGTCAGGCATAAGCTGTTGTGCATGCACGTGCTTGGATGTGTAGGCTTATAAAGAAGTGTAGTTATTTGGACAGAAGGACAAAATGAGCAGCATTAGCCGAACAACATTATTTAATATTGTTTGAATCACATTTACTATTGTAGACATATGTAAACTTAATTACTGTACTGAAAAATAAATTGCTGTAAATAATTTCTATAACTATATGCTCTTCAAACCTAAATACTGTCTGATCGAAATGCATTTCTTGGTTCCACTTGTTTTTTTATCATTTCTCATTTATACATGAATCAATGTGTGACTAAGAAAGCAAGGAAAAATATTTTTGTGGACGTTAGTAAGAATGTTATTAATCCTGGGGGGTAAAACACATAAGGTTTAATTAGGAATAGTTCTTCAGTTCTTCCCATTAGTTGTTTACAATGATGTCTCTGCTCTTCGTCCCTTCTGTACCTACCACATAAACCTTGATATAAATCACAATGCATCAATAACAAATTAATAGTATAAACATAGGACTGTGATGTTAATAAATAAATTTATGAGGAAGACTACAAAGGACTTAACCACTTAACCTTACAATTCACACCCAGATAAAATCTGTGTCGGTTAAGATATTATTTTAAAGCACTTTTGGGTTCTGAGATTGTGACATCCATAAATGCAAGCCCGTGAATAGCTGCTTGCATGATTACAATTTGCAACCAGTAAATATTTGTAAATGAGTTCTCTTTTATTCCTATCCCCTTCCTATAATGTTGATATTTATTATACATATTACACAGACTTTTATAGAAGGCAGAAGAGCCTGGTTTTGGAAGGATGAAAACTATCCCCCAAACATTTATCTTCACAACTAGGTGAGGCAATCCCCAAAGGTTCTTGAAGATGTTTACTTAAGTGATAGGATATAACAGTTCTGACTTCAAAGGAAGCTCCATATGCTTTCCTGTTGTGCATATACATTCTGCTAGCTTACATACTTAAGAGCAAAGGAATGATATTTAGACCCTGCTCATGTCAGGGAGGGTTGGAACTGGTTGATCTTAATGTCCTTTCCAACCCTAACTGTTCTATGATTCTGTGATTGATTTTCATCCATAAATAAATGGATTTTCTTTTTTTTTTTTAAATCTGAAAATATGTCTTTGGTTTGGTTAAATGAAAAGCACAATAAAATCTTAAAACACTAAAGATTCAGAACCTTTCCTCTATCTTTGTTGTCCCTAGAAAAACTCTTACTCCTTGTAAGCCCTAACTGTGAGCCTAGGCTCACAGGAAGATCTTTAGTATGTGTCTCAAGATCCTGTCAAGTAAACAGAGGGAATGCTTCCATATAGTTTCTATGAAAGGCCTTTACTGAATGGCAATGGGCAGCAAAGGAATGGTTTCTGGGCCTCTGAAGGAAAGCGCTTTAACAAGCTCCAGGGTGGTTAAGACAGGACCGGGGATGTCTGACGGCTGTCTTGCGAACAGACTGACCTGGCACGGTGGTCTGCTCCCTGCCAAGCTCTGTCTGCGGGGCACCAGTGACTGCCACATGCACAGGTGCTGTCTCCAGTGCTTCCAGATTATGGAAGTGTTACCTGGAAAAGTTCCTATCCCTAAGGTGAGCAAGTCCCTGACCGTAGCCAGGAGCCAGCCTGGAGGGTGAGATTTGTGAGAGGGGAAAGATGCTGACAGACCATTATTCACTACAGAAATGCACAGTGTAAGTTTTCTCTGTGCTGTGGTATTTGAGAGGTGAAGCGTACTCCTTGAAATTGTTTATTAATCTATTCCTGAAAGAATAGGTCATATATTTGTAGATATAATGTATTTCATTATTATGTATACTATAAACATGCCCGCTTACCTTAGTTTCCAGTTTCATTTTTGCAGCGCTCAGCTCTTCTTTTATTTGGTTAATTTTTTCACAGCTTCTATTTATGTCGGATTTAGCTGCAACACAACAAAAAGCCCATAAGAATGTGCGCTCAGTTTGTAAAAGTTAGTGGGGGTTGAAACCAGATGATTTTAAGGTCATTTTCAGCCCAAACAAGTCTATGATTTTAAGTCACATTCTTATAAAAACATGCTATTGGCAATAAACAGGAGCCCGGCTGCCAGCCAGCTTTCACTGATCCCCTCGTAACAGTGAGTCTACCCTGCTTTTCCCTAGGGAAATGGAGAAGCCATTAAGTGTGGTCAGTGTCGTCACCACGGGATGGCAGCCATGGGGCAGACCTTGTTGGATGAGTTGTCTCTTCTCCCTCGCCTGCTTCTCTGTGAACTGTATTTGCTGGAACAAGGCATCCAGGTTCATTTTTGTCTTCTTGTGGAGCTTGTGGGCTCTGTGGGTCTTGTCTTTGTGGAGGGCTGGTTGGTTAAAGCTGGGGTGAGCTGGAGGGAGGTGAGGCTGGGCCCGGACACCGCCCTTCCCTCAGGGCCTGTGCTGAGCCAGGCCGAGGCTCTGCTCTTGGCTCTGCCTCCATGGGGTTGGGAAAGAAACCCCAGACCATGGAGGGAAGTGACCGTGGTAAATGGGATACAGCTGCTGAGGAGAAGGTGACAGTGTGGGACATTTGGGCTGCAGAAAGTAAGGGGACAAGAGTGAACCTCAGGCAGAGGGAAATATGGATGACAGGCTGGGGGAACGCAGGAGATGGAAACGAGCATGCAGAGAAGCAGCACAGTAGGAGCACAAGAAAGAATATATTTGGCTAGGCAAAAGGCAGCTGACACTCTGAATCTTGTCAAACTTATGCATGTTTGTGGAACATTGGTTCTGACTCAGAGTTTGGGGAGTTCTGACTTTATTTCTCTGGGACCATGTGTTTTATACTAGTTTTGTGTTGTTCAGAAGCTGGGTTTGTACACATTCCTTTTTCTGTGGAGTGATCACCGTCCTTAAATATTATATCTGGTCAGATTTGTTCATCTTTTGAAGACTGATCTTTAAGCTTAGCAGTTAAAGAAGTGGGGTAAGATCAGCTATTATACAGAACAAGACAGCAAAGCTAACTCCACAAAACTTAACTAACCATGGTCCGATCAACTCAGCTGCATTTCACCATTAATGTAAAATGACAGTGTTTGTGTTCCAGTTGGTCTAAGTAAGCAAAGATGCTCTCCTGCAACGCACTTGTGTATGAGTTTACTATGCTTTGAGCTTTTGCAGCTTTCTGGTTTGTACACTGTAAATGTAAATACCCAGTTGAAAATGTAATTTATATTACAGGGCTTGTTCCTACATCTTGAGAAGGATTAACTACATTCTGCACAGGGAATATCTATGTGAAGTTTGCCCATGAGCTTTGAGGCAGAAAAAGCCTGGAGGAGTGGAACTTTATAGCTTTCCAGCCTTTTTAACATTGAAAAAGATCAGGATTATTGGCAGTCCTGTCTTGCTAAAGAGTTGCCCTCAGAGGATATACTGTCTTAGAACAGACTGTAGCAGCAAAGTTCAGAAATCAGAAAATCTTTGTAAAAAGCAAAAAAATATACATGTCTTACTAGTGAAAAAACTCTCCGAAGTTAGCAGAATGAAACTGAGAATTCTGGAAATACGTTATGTTATAGAATTTACTGCTTTAAAAGCACCATGTTATAGCTGATAGTGTGTTATCAAATGGTGCTTTTTAAAGAAAAGACATTGCTCTCTCTAAGAAAGATAATTTGATGAAATTTAAACCCCTGAAACTAGCACATTATGTTGCAGGAAATGCAATTATTTTTTAAAATGGAACAAAGCGCAACTGAGGGAGAAAAGTCACAAAAGTGAATTTAGAAAATGTTTCAGAAGTGAAGCTTCCTATCCAAAGGCCAAAGTTAAAGCGGATGAATCAAACAGGAACAAGATTGAGACAGCGATTTGTTACACAGGTCTGATGAGTGAAAAAGTCATTTTACAGAATTCAAGAAAATGAACTGCTCTATCAGTGGATCAAGGAGAAAATAAAATGAAAAGCTGTCTTTGAAGTTTTTGAGACTTGACTACTTTTGTGTTTCAAACCGAGAAAGCTGCTGTAGGCTGGGATGGTGTTCAGTGTCACTTATTAAAGAAACGACTGTGTTTTGTGGAGGATGCCTCTAATTATGTCAAAGGGACTGTTCTCCCTAGAAAGAAGAGTCTGGCTCCAACTACACTTCTCACTGTCTGAGAATGACCATTCAGCGCAATTAACAGTTAGTTCTGTAAAAGATTCCTTCAGAGACTGAAAAAAGTCAAAGTGGAACAAGTATTTGACATTAAGCTTCATAGCTTTTGACTCCTGCAGCTATTTGACACATTCTTGAGTTTTACAGGGGAAATTTACTCACTGGAATAATTCAGGATTGTATGAAGTGAAACATATACAAGTGCCTTCAGAATCAGGATCATTACTTCAAAGGTGTGTATTTACCTGGGTCCCATGGAAATGGGCAAAATCATACAAACCTAAATGTTTTAGAATAAAAGAAAATGTGTATTACCTTTGCTCAACTCCAACATTTGGAAAGTAAAAGATCTTTTGCAAATCATTAGCTATTAGAAAGGTGACTTTAACTTTATTCTGTTGGTCATATCAGTACATCCTAATCTTAATCTATATCTGTATCTTAATCACTGTGCTGTAATCAGGTCATGTCTCTCTAGAGTACTTCAGAATTAGTAATTGCCCTTTGTAATCAAGCTGCTGTGCTGGCAGTGAAGTTTCTTCTATAAGTTTATTCTCTAGTTTGTATAGGAAGAAGAAAAGCAAGATTTTGTTTGCAATTTCAAGTCACTATAAAAATATTTATTACTGTAATTTATCTCAAAATCATGTATAGTCAGATCATTTCAAAAATTGTTTTTCTGAAAGCCAACAATGAAAAAGGCAAAGGTAAAGAAGTGGTGGGATAAAAATTATATGATGCAATATGGTCTTCACTGGAAAAATATATAGTAGAAACTAGAAATTATAGGATTATAGCTACACATAGATTTCCATTTTTGTGGTTAAGCACTGTGAGTATTATATTTTCCATATACAAATTAAACTGCCTCTTTTGAAGTGTTGTATTCATAGCAAACCTTCTTCCCAAACTACACCTCCTTGGTCTTTCTTTGCTCTTGGTGGTCTTTGTATTTGCCGTCTATTTTTGCACTAACATTTTTCTACCTTACATGAAGGAATAAAGTCAAATTATTCTGTGGTTTAAATTCACAGCTATCACTTTGTGTTTAGTGCTGAAGTCTGAGCTAAACTTTACTGGGAAATACTATCTATATGTGTGTGTGTATGTATGCATGTTTGTGTGTGTGTATATATATATGCTTATATGAGTGAGCACTAATGACTTGGAATGCAGTGTTGAGCAGGAATGCTGATGCAGAGAGACTACAAACAGTGTGAAGCCCAGTAATAATTTGTCATAAGCAGGCATAAAAAATGGTAGATGTATGCAAAATTAATTTTGTAGTGTAGCTTTTAAAATCAAAGCTTTAGCTCTAGTATTTAAAACTTCATTGTTAAAATACAGCAAGCAGGGTGGTAACATGTCATAAAGTTGTTTTAATGCAAATCAAGAACATTTCATGTGGCTGTTCTACCCTTCCTGCTAGCCACCCATTGCATCACAGGGGAAGATGGAGTTGTTCCGTCTTCCATTGCCTGTCTCCTGCCTGGACTAGGAGGGCATAGGGGAGGACAGGAAGCGCAGAACAAACACTTTGTGGTCTCTGCTTAAATAGACTTGATTTCCCAGTATTAAAAAGACAAGAAAAAAGGAATGAAAAAAACCTCAACTACTTCTGAAAACCTAGAGTTGGACAGCAGAGAGGAGGAATATTAATGCAGTAATAACCTATAATTTATGATCTATTTGTAATTTCCCAAGAAACTCAGGTTAAACACAGTCTAGTTATTATCTCTGGAAGAGTGAGAGCAAATTGCTAACCCACAGGCTGGAAGTTCTTCATTTCTTGTAGGCTGCTCAGCAAGGGACTCATGAATGGACACCTTGTTTCCTCCTTATAACAGGGTTGAAATAAACTTCAAAAATTCATGTAGTAAAATATGAAAGAATGGAAAATGTGGAAATAAATCTCTGGCAATTTGCAAGCAAATGATTCTCTTCACCCCAAATGACTATTTCTTTTTTTCAAGTGACAAAACTGAGTTAATGGAAAGCTGTGTGTGTTTATAATATATTAAAAACCACTAAAAAGTAACCTCATACTCCCCCTAACATGTCTGGCTTCTGGCTGCAACAGAGAATTAGCTATACTCTTTTCCACTTTGGTAGGAATGTAAACAACTTCACAACAGATGTTCTTTATAAGGGTAGAGCCTGCTATTTCCATTGTGATATCTGCGTTTGAGTATTACATCCAAGATTTTGTTTATTTCCATCTGGAAAGGCTTCATTGGATCCCTTTGGGTTACAAAGCAAAGATTACTCTTTTATGGTTTTAAATCTTAGTCTTCTATTGTCTTTGGTTAAAATAATACAACAGCTGTTTTCTTTGCTGATCGGTAACTGTGCTGTTACATAGGTATCCACATTGTTCCACTGTAGTGTTTTAGAGTCTTAAACATATTTCAGTTGTGTCCTTTACTGGATCTAGAGTTTATCCTAAAATTTTTTTACTATGCTGTTCTTTAGTATTTGGATAAGCAACAACTGAGCCTCTCATTTTGAAACATTTATCAGACCTCTTATTTATCTTGGCATAACGGTAGTAACTTGTCTAATGGAGAAAGAATTTTTCATATCTGGAGTGCATATCACAGTACAAAACACTGTCTTGGCTTTGCACTTTCATAGTAAATTTTCTTAATTATTTGGCTGGAACACTCCAGTTTGCTTTACATACGGTTATCACTAAGTTGGCACTCACTGAAAGCTACAACAGAAACAGTGAAAAAGTACTTCTTAGATTTTAACTGTCTCTTCCACTTATAAAGGTGTTGGGTTTTTTAATTTTGTGTTAGCAGAAATGAAAATGAATTATCCATTATGTTGCGATGTCTTGTAAGAAGATGGTTGCCATTAAATCTCCTGAATAAAGGCCTGTTAAGGAAATATTTTGAGAACTAGGATTTTCATGCAAGAGATGTAATCTTGGATTGAAACTTACTAAACAATCTGTTGAAAATACTTCAGTTTAATCAATGAACTATGGTATGTTTCCTATAACCATATAACGGCAGTATGCTAGCTTATCTCTTTTGACATAAAATTCATCTTAATCATAGAAAAATCTTAATAGACACTGAAACATAGAAAGAAATAACTTTACAGTTCATAAAAGTAAAATAAAAACATTTCAAGATATTTTTAAATGTTTATGTCTGTTCTTTAAGCTCTACTTCTACCTCATGCTGTGATTGTAGGGAAAACAATATGTGTAGACGACTGAAATGAAACTGCTTTATTGTCTTTATTCACAACATGAGCTTTATTTAGTGCTATGTTTTATACCTATTACACTTTAGCTGTATGTATTAAAGCCCAATGAGTTTCTCTGCTGAAAATAACTGTCATGTGAAATCAAGAGTTATACTTTTAGGTATCTCTGATAATACTTTTCATAAGATTAATTTTACGGTTCCATCAACATTTCTGCTTCAAAATATGGCATTTCCTTAGACATTTGAAGGACTTGGACACATGCCTATGGCCTGATTTAGGCAGCAGTTGAAATTATTTCACATTCCATGTAAGTGCCCAATCCAAGGAAGTACTGCCTTTTTAAGGAAGGGCTATCTCAGTTTAACTAAAACATATATCCTGTATCTGAAAACCTGCTTTTAACACAGCTACTGAAACTGCAAAGTCTCATAAAACCTCTCACCAAATTTGAGCCAGATGGTATTTTTCAGTGACAAACTGTTTTGTAAGGAAGTTCCCAAGCCTCATTATTTATTCAAAATAAAAGCTGTTGTGCCTACTCCTTCAAAATAATCTGAACAGTTTTCAGAATAACTCACTTCCTCCAGAATATTATGCAAAAGGTACGTTCTATCTTCAGGTTTTAAAAACTGCTTTGTAAAATCCACTCTAATAAGTGGATCTCTATAAAACTCTGCTCTCTGTTTTCTGCGCAGATCTTAGTGGGCAAAGGAAAATAAAAATGAAGACTTAACAATGATAAAGAACGCTTATAAACATAAATGCCTATTGATAGAGATGTTATGCTGTAATTTAATCTTTTTAAAAGATGACATAAAAAAAAAAGAGAGAACCTATAGTTGTGCTTCTATCCCTTCTATATTCCTTCCCACTGATGCTTCTGGGAGATGAGCTATCTCTAATCCTGAAATTTTCAAAGGCTTCATGGCACACATCTGCATACATATGCCAAGACTCGGCGCATAGGCAAGATAATAAAAGCATTAAATTCAAGTAGAGTAGAAAATCACAGATGTGGTAAGCATGTATTATCAATTGTGCCACATTCATAAATTAATAATTTGCACTGTATTACAGTGACTTCTTTTCAGAGGCATTAAGCATGCCTATTCACAGATTGTGTGAAAAGCATGTAAATAATTCTTGTGGGTTCCTCTTTTTACAGCCTGTCTTTTTACAAAGAAGATTACAGAAGGAAAGTGGATTAGAATAAATAGCAGAAATTCTGCTTCCTCTAAAATAATTACATTTCTCCTATTTTGAGAACGAAATCAGAATATTTAAAATACACTTGGTAAGTCAGTTCCTTGAATACAAAATTAATATCCATAGTTGGGGCTGCAGAGTTTATAAAAGGGCCTGCCCCTCTTTCTATTTTAGAAGAAATCATACCATAACTATGCTGCTCTTGATGGCATGTTAACCCTCTTCCATTGCAAGAAGAAATAAGGATAACTTATTTATAATTTAGAAATAATTGTTGTTAGATCTGTTAGATCTTCCATCACTGTGAAAAGAAAAAAAGACAAAAGAGGAAAGTTCTTTAATCAAAGGACTTAATGAAGAGCCTGATGCACACATGTATTTATATCTGTAATCTTAATTTATAGGAATAATGCAGTAGGAAACACTGAGTAGAAGACATGAGAATCATAGGCATGGAGGGCTGAAAAGCATAGCAGGAGATTGTCTGGTTTAACTCTACATTTAGGACAGGAAAAGCGTACTGGTGGCTGCCTGACTCATCAGGATAGGGAACTGCATCATGGGCAGAACTTTTCAGGAAGTCCTGGCAGATTGGTGCTCTGCCGAGTTCTCGCCGTCCTATGTTTATAATCTGACAAACCCAATTCCTCCACCCTTTCTGCATCAGTCATATTTTCTTAACCTCTTTTCTTTTGTTGTGTTTCTTTTTTTCCCCGTATTCTCCATCTTTTGTGTTCTTAGATTTTCTTTTTCTGCTGGACAGCTTCTTGGCCAGACATTCCTTATCCTGCATGTGTGCATTAGATTTATTGTCATTAAAATATACCATGCTGCTCTTGTGCTTAGTGAACATTCCACACAATCTT
Organism: Neopsephotus bourkii; assembly: GCF_033783945.1. Classification (NCBI taxonomy): domain Eukaryota; kingdom Metazoa; phylum Chordata; class Aves; order Psittaciformes; family Psittacidae; genus Neopsephotus; species Neopsephotus bourkii. Next base: position 8,340,097 of record NW_026902090.1, on the reverse strand, counting down.
TCCCATTTGTCACAGTATTCTGAATTTTGATTCTTCCAAAACTCTCTCTTCCCTTTCTCCAATCTCTGTCCCCTCCTCAAAACTATACATTGAGTTGCGCATATTTTGTAAGTACTCTCTATTCCATCTTCCAGGATGTTAAAAACACTGAATAGAACTACTTACTGTGATGAAATGGAGAGGTTAAACAACACCCATTTCAGGGCACTGAACAAAACCACAAACGTAAATGCTTATTTGCAAGGATATTATGTGTATCAGTTCAATTCAGGGCTAGCACAATACAACTAAAGAATAAGGAAGATATTCCTTTTATTCATAAAAGGGAAAAGAGGTGGTCAAATCAAATGCAGGCATAGCAGTTTGACCTCAACAGTAAGCAAGGTCTTAGAGTAGATTTTGAAGGTAAAACTTATCAAGGACCTGGAGGTAAATGGAAAGTGGGAAAAAAACCAACATGATTTTATCAAGGGTAGATCGTATCAGGATAACTTAATATCTTTCTTTGATAAGATAATTGTCCCAGAGAGGAGTAATGCAGAAGACTTAATCTACCTTTATCAAAATAAGGCATTATAGTGCTCCCTGTGGGAAGTTATTTAAGGTGGAGAAGGTGGGATTTAATGAAAGATTCGTAATGTTGAAAAGGAACTGAGTAAAAGGTTATATTAAAAGAGAGTTCTGTTAAAAATAGAAATACCAAAATGAAATGACTTTGCTAATAAAATTTCTCTAGGACTTATCTTGACACTGATTTCAGTAGTATGGTTGAACCTGGTTAAAGTAGGAAACTGCCTATGGCATTAAGAGATGGCACAAAACTGGAATATGACTAGCATATCAGAAAAGAAATAAATGACCTTATGGACTGACAAAATGGAAACCTAATAGTATGGAAAGTGGAGGTGGGTGCTTTGGGATTAATATCATGTTCTTTTAGTATAAGCTGTGTCTTGATAATTGCTGGCGATAGTAAGGGGAAGAGGTTTAGTGCATTAGTCAGCTGTACAGTGACCACGAGCCATGATAATGTCATGGCTGTGAAGCAGTTTCAGGGAATATTAGCTGAAGGATTTTCAGTGAAGACGATAAAGTGTTAACATTGCTTTAGAAGGCATTGGTAAGACAACTCTCAGAATGTTGTTTACAGTTCTCATGACCCACATTGATTCGCAGCAGGTGCGGAGTGGGATGGTTAGGGGAAAGGACTACCTATTTTCTCAGCTGAGATGAAAATAGCTTCTCTGGCAAAACAAAGCTTGAAAGGGCATATGGTTATATCCTTATAAGTATGTGTGGGGGTAGCTGTGAGAGAAGACGACTTGTATGCTAAAGGATAACACTATTTCAAGTTCGGATACTTACAAACAACTATGAATAAATAAGAAATTTAAATAAGGTTCTTGGCAATTTTTGCAAAGCTCTGGAACTGCTTTCCAGACAAGGTCATGGAGGCGGGGACCTGAACTACTTCCAGATGGAAATTTATAAATTAATGAAAGGATATGTGTGACATGGTGAAGCGACCTCAGGTCAGAATATAAAGTCTGTGATTTAAAGCTTTGGATACTCACTGACATTGCCAGACAAATTTAATGGGAAACTTGTTTGTGTACTTTTCTTACACAATCTCTAAACAGAAATGTTTTTAACTGGTCCACATGCCAGTTCTTCTAGTCTTCTGCATATACTTTTATGTTCCTTCTTGGTGCATATTATAGGAGAAGGGGGCTGCCCTATCCTAAATGCTAAGATTGGCAGCAGGTAAAAAAGGGCCGGTTTGTTAGGATGTCAGGTGTTAATTGGATAGAATTTGTTTACACAGTCAGGGTTAAATTGATCACCTGACTAGAATTAGGAAGTAATTTTTCTCCAAGTCATATTGGCTGGAGCTATGGGGGATGTTTTTCTCTCTGCTTAACATAACTGCTTAGAATGGGATGTAAGTTTTATCCTGTGAAGTAGCTGCTTTTGCAGGCTGCTAAGATGTGGCTGGTCAAGAACTCTTGTGACTTTAGTATCTTCTACTGTTCTCTGACACATTGATGTTTTTCAATCTTTTACTCTCCTGAGGTACAAGGGGTTATGACTGTAACATAGGATGTGATTTCAGTATGCTAAAGACCTGATTCAGTGTTGTTTTTTCAGATCATTCAAGAGTTTCCTCTGAATAAGAAAATTTTACTTTCTTGAGGTAGCATGGAGCTGAATATGAGGCAGTCAAGGATACTTCATATATATTGGTAAGTTTTGAAAAAGATATCCCTGAGACTTTATAGCAGAAAACATCCTTTAATGATGACTCTAGATCAAAGAATTTTAAAAGCTATTTAGAGGACGCCATAATTTCTTAACTGGGATTCTAGGGCCTTTTTAGCTTCGGTATTACACTAACACATAGATGCCTTACTACTAGATAATTGAGGCTCTTCAGACTTTATAAAATCCATTTTATAGCAACTACAGACACGTTTTCTTTCCTCATTTGGTTTCTTGACCACTACTACTTGAAAAGAAATACTTGAAAAGTTATAGTGCTTTATCTCATTAAATGTGTAAGTAGTCTATAGCAATTAGGCTCCTAACTCACCTGTCATAGTTAAGTGGATACAATTAGTTAGGTGTATGCGTACTGTATTGATAATGCTTAGTTCTAAAGATGGCTTTTTACACAAATACAGATACTCAGACTAGAGGCCAGAAAGGATGTAGTGGTGTTAAAAATCTACTAGGTAATTCGGTGTGAATTACTGATATACCTACGCTTGTAGGGGCTCTGCTGACATCTTTCTTGCTGCTAATGAAAAACAAGATACTCGGTTTATCTCTGTGTTGTTTCTTGAGTTCTGAATAAGCGTACTCTGGAATTGTGCAGCTCATTTCTTATAACATGTATAATGGTATCGATGTACCAGTTCAAAGATGCAATTTACTTCTTGCAATCTAGGAGCCTGGAGTCTGAGAGTTTTTCTTAAAGCACAGATTAAAAAACAGCAGTATAATCTAGTCCTACTCAGTCTGTCCCTCTACCTACCTTTCCTGTCAGAAAAATATAACTCATGTTAAATCTAGACTGTGTCTGTTTTCTTGAGTCCCGTCTTGACATACTCAGATAAATTATCTTTCAGTGAAGAGATGGACTGAAATATTTATAGAAAATGAGTGTCTCTAAATGCATCAGTCCTACAAAATCCTCATGAGGCCTTTGCTTTCCTTTGCTCTTCATAACATATCATATCATAAGAATAATCCTGAAGGATCCCTTCCTTCACCTTTGACTTTACCAGGCTGGAGAGGGCTTTGAGCAACCTGGTCTAGTGGAAGGTGTACCTGCCCACGGCAGGGGGTTGGAACTACACGAGTTTTAAGTTCCCTCCCAACCCAAACCATTCTGTGATTCTATGATTGTCTCTGCAGAGTCCAGTCTAACAAGCCATGGAACCTTTTAAGCAACTGTTGACAGTTGCACGGCATATGTAACTTTCTAAATCCAAACCCCCACTGGAGAGCTGTTACTCCCACACTTCTCAGTCCCTTTTGGCTACCATCTGGAGCAGCAATAAACCAAAGCTAACTCTTTTCATTATCATCTTGAATCCAGCTGAGAATAGCTCCCCCACCCCTGCCTAATAAATTGTGTGATTAAATTTAAGCTGAAAAGTTTCTGTGAGTCACTGTTGTGGTTTAACCCCAGTTGGCAGCTAAACACCTCATGGCTGCTTGCTCAATCTTTCCCACCCCCAGTGGGGAGAGAGTCAGAAGGGCGAAAGTAAGAAAACTTGTGGATTGAGGTAAGAACAGTTTAATAATAAAAATAAAAATAATAAGAAATTGTAATAAAAAGAGGAAAAAAATAAAAGAGCAATAAAACCCAGGGAAAAAGAAGAGATGCAAATGAAAAACAATTGCTCATCTACCACCAACCAAACAATGCCATCCTGTTCCCAAGAAGCAGGCCCTGCAGTCAGCTTTCCCCCCAGTTTACTTACTGAGCACAACACCATATGGTGTGGGATATCATTGAATAGTTAGGGTTGGAAAGGACCTTAAGATCATCTAGTTCCAACCCCCCTGCCATGGGCAGGAACACCTCACACTAAACCATGCCACCCAAGGCTCTGTCCAACCTGGCCTTGGCTCCTCCCTTGCTCATTTAGGGTCAGTGTCTCAGCTGTGTCCCCTCCCAACTTCTTGTATACCCCCAGCCTCCTCACTGGCAGGGCAGCATGAGAAGCTTTTGATCCAGGCTCAGGATGTGCAGTTCAAAGCAGAACAACCCATCACAGTATTAAAACCAAAATGTATTTTAGTAGCTCAGGCAGATGTTGTGGCCATCTTACGTGTTCAACCTAGTGACACTTGTAGGCTTTGCCTAAACACAGGTCTGTTATATGCATGTATTTTATTAGACTAACCTCTGGAGTACATACAGACAGATTTTGAGGATATTAGGCATTTCTCCAGGTTTCCTGTGTATCTGGTGGTCTTGTCAGTGCCTCATATAAGCTTCTAGGTATCTGGACAGCTAGAATAAATGGTCCCTGCACAGGAATATATTGCATGGTTAGCCCAACATCAGATATATTTCTAAGAGCTGCATTTGCAGAGCATGTGCATAGATATTCTTGTCTTGTGAATCTTATGCAGAAATGCAGTGACCCTGCCTTGTTAAAGTGGTCTGCAATATAACGCCCAGTTCTTTCTTGTCTTGAAAATTGTAGACTTTCTTGGGAAACCTGACTTTTCTCCAATCATTACAGAAATAAAAACATTCTTGAGTGGTTTTAAGGTACAGTAAACTTAGTGCAGCAGTGCTTTATTTTAGCAGCTTTTTTTCAAAGGGGAAGCTGTCGTCCAAGTTTTCCATAAAAGTACCATTTGAATGTTAAAAGAAAATCTTGTGCAGATAGTCTTGACAGTCCATTCACACAGTTATTCGAGCCATGAACACCACTCCATTAGATCTTTATCACAAAGCTCAAAGTAGAACCAAGTTGGCCCCTAGCCACTGTCAGATTTCTGTTTGGGTATACACCAAATCTACCGGTCAAGTCTGGGCTAGCATTGCAAATCATGTTCAGGAAGGTAGCCAGGAAGCATGCATCGGTTTGCCCCCTCTGGTTGACCAGTACCTGTCACCCTGGTCATGAAGTAGACCGATAGCTGGATATGTTTAGGCCTCCCTGCCATGTATTCACATTCATAAGCATTTTCCTGTCTCAGGATGTCAGAAGATTATGGATACCAACATCTGAGCATGATCCAGAACTGTAACTAAGTCCATGCCTTTTTACTGATGCCTTATCCATTCTGATTCACTTACAGTTTAGGATTTGTTTTCTCTGGACTCCTGCAAGTTAAAATTATCACCTAAAGATGCTCAAGGGAGTTAAACAGACTGATGCAAACCTCTGTGAGCTTGACACTTCTTTTAAATGTTTTTAGTCAATATTCATCAACTGGGATGTTCCACATAAAGCAGAAAACTTATAGAAAGAGCACTTGTGGTTATTCACAGCAATCTTTCAGGAAGAATGCTTATGGTTAATTCCTCAGGTAGGGGGAATTACATTATCTTCCTGCAGGGATTTTTGGCTTTTTTTTTTTTTTTCCTATGGATCCTATGGGATAAAAGATGATTTTAAAAAAAAATTCAGGTTTTAAAACTTCTAAACCTCACTTTTATATTAATATTGACTGGGCAGCCAACACATTTTCAATTTTCCTTCAGTACAGTGTCTCTATGCTGAAGTGATCTATTTCGGAATGTCTGAAACCAGGACACTGAAAAAGTATTGCTTAATGTCTGTACGCACTGTCACAAATCAGTAACTTTGAAATTTGTTCTATTTGTACTTTAAGTTGGGCGTATCACTTTAATTCACTCTGTTTACAGTAGAATAAAAGTGGATATGGACAGCTGCCACAAATATGTTGAATAATACTCCTTTAAATTGTAGAAAGAATATAACTTTGATGTTTGCAATATTAACTGTTTTTATTGAAGCTCTGTAAAAATAGTGCAAATTCAAAATGTCATAGGAAATGGCTTTGTTTTGGTGGTTACAAGTAACTTCTGGACAGTGACCTCAGTCACACTACAATAATGTTTTCATATAGAAAGTATTTTAAGAATTTATAAAACATATAATTAAGCAAGAAAAAACACATTTTCAAGGTATTTTATGTGGGCAAACAATTATCAAAGCAGTGATGTTAATAACACGAGCTTTTAATAGCAAGAAGAGCAACGCAAAAGAATTACAAATTGTGTTATGAGAAGAAAAGATATTGAATTTGTGAGCTGTATTTTCCAGCAGACACAGGCAGCCCTGCTGAAGTTCAGTTTTCATGTTGCATAGGTGTCTGCATCTTGAAGATGAGATTTATTCACTCTTGTTATTCGATACATAAACTTTAGGACTTTGATCATTTATCTATGGCATCAATTTAGTGATAATGGGATCGTTCTAAGCATTTTGAACAAGTAAAATTTGAAGAAGCTTAAGCATCCAAATGTGAGAATTAAAATGGAACAGTATTCTATCTGTGAATTAAAAGACTTAACCAATTAGGCTGAACATTTAAACATTTTAATGCATTTTCAACCAAGACTGTGGTAATGCAGTGAAACGGATACCCTGGGATGATGAGCTTTCTCCTTTCTGCTTACCATGAAGTCAAAGTGTTCTCCAGGACTCCAAAAACTACTGTGGCCCAGCCAACTATTCCAAAAGCAAGTAAGTTAATGTGCCATCACCTACCAGTTGTTTGATATTTAGAATGAAAATTCACTCTCTCAAAATGTCTTCACCAAAACTGTTTGATCTTAATGTTACAGTAATTTCTGCATTTCTAGCCAAGACTGTAGCCTCCTTTATAATTCTCTGAACAGTGTCAAAGTACTGCCTGCTTCAGAGCATTTACTACATATACAGTCAAGACCAAAACAGAGGACAATTGTGATTACCCAGCTGACAGAGAAAATCTGAACCTTAAAGATCTAAGTACAAGGATATATTCAACAGAAATTCACAAGTTTCTGTTCCAGAGGATGTCATGGTTTAGGACAGGGCAGACTAAATACATGCATGAATTTCTACATGATAAATGAAACAATGAGCAGAATTATTCTGTGCAGTAAGTCAGTCAATCACACAGGCTACAGACAGCCACATTTATAGGAATGTGGTCAGCTCTGCTTCCCCTCTTCTTGCTGGGGTTATTAGCAACCTGGAAAAGCACGGTGTTATGTGCAGTGGTTGTGAGCTTGGTCCAATGCACCCCTGGAGGTTATCCTCTCTCAGGTAACATTGAAAGTTCAGCTGTGCTACCCCTAAATTGGAACTCCTTTGTGTCTATTTTTCTTGCTTCCTTTTTTTTTTTTTTTTTGATGTATAAAAAAGAAAAAAGAACTCAGATGTGCTGTGCTGGTGTTTCGCAATATCCTGGCCATGAACCTGTCAGGATGCTCTGACTCGCTCCAGTCATGTGGATTAAAAAGTAACCAAGTTCAGAAATCACAGCATTAATCACAGTTGCTTTGGATTTTGCTTTGTAATTCTGCGAACATCATGCTTACATTTCATTGTGGCAAGATGCCATTACTGTACATGTTTAAACTGTTTAAAATAATGCATTATTTTGTTATAAATAGTGATCTATTGGTTAATTAACCAAGCAAAAAACTTCAAAGGGTCACACTGTGGGCATGTAAGTAATCTGTGACAGTTTTAAATTTCATATAAAGTATTTACTTTTTATCTTAACATTTTGTCTGGAAACATGCTTTTTTCTTCTTTCATAAATTAATAACTCCTACGTTCCTATGAAAATGAGTTCACCAGAAACTTCTTTTCCTTATTTGGGGCTGCTGATTCTCAGCCTTTTTGCCATTTATAAAACAAATTACAAGGTTCACTTGCTCATATTTTCAGCCATCGTTGCATTCAGAAATATGGCTTTTAGAAATGTTTTTTTCAGGTATGGTTTGTAAGAAGCAAACACATAGACAATGGACAGTCTTGTATGCTAGATTCTCTTCCAGTTTATAATACAAGGTTGGTTGTTAAACTTTTTTAGGGTCAGGGCATTTGTCTTAAGTGTTTTACAGGCATAGTACAGGTGAATCTCCACAGTCTGGAGCACATTATTCCCTTTAGTAGACCAATAGCTATTCACCAGTGTCCAGGAAAACCTGAGCTAGCAGGATTTAAATGAACTAAAATTGAAGCAAAGTGTAAATTAAAATAGGTCCTCATTTAACCTGCATTCCCTCCCCCTTTTTTTTAATACACTTTGAATTGCTGGTTTCAAATGTTACGCCAACTGTTAGAAAGGTATTCCAGGACAACAGAAAAGATGCCTGTGTTGTTCTTGTTGGCTTGGCTCCTGCATCCAGACCATCTAGAGCAAGGAGGACTGAGAAGCTTCTGAAGAGGATAGCAGGGCAGGCATGCCAAAATCAACAAGGGCTGGAGAGATGAGTGCTGAAGGTTTCTAAGAAGCACTGAGTGGCCCCTCTCTTGAGTGCCTGAATAGACCCAAAGGCAAGCCTCAGAGATGAGACAAAAAAGACTTTAGTAACACCAGGATAATCTGAGTAAGCTTGATTCAAGTCAGGAGACCACTTGGAGAAAAAGATTTGTTCCATCCCTGCAGTAGTATGGGAAAGATTTGTTTTCAAACCTTGTGCTTAGTCAAGCCCACACGGCTAAAATGAGTTTTCTCTACTAAAAAAGAATCATAGAATTGAGTTAGAATTGCAATAGACTTTAAAGCTCATTCACTTCCAAACCCTTGCCATGGGCAAGGACACCTTTCGCTAGAGCAGGTTGCTCCAAGCCCCGTCCAACTTGGCCTTGAACATTGCCAGGAATGGGGCAGCCACAGCCTCCCTGGGTAACCCGTGCCACCCTTGCAAAGAAGAATTTCTTCCTAATGTCTAACCTAAATCTACCCTCTGTCAGTTTAAAGCCATTCCCCCTTGTCCTATCACTACGTCTTGTAAAAAGCTCCTCTCCAGCTTTCTTTTAAAGCATGCATTATTGTTTTTCAACAGAACTATGTCTGCTAGTAAAACTGCAGGACAGATGCAGGCATTCCATCATAAAAGCTTTTTTTTATTGGTGTTACCAGCAGGCAACTACATCCATCTAAAGAAAGTGCTGTAGATTTAACTGTGCGTCACATTATTAAACCAGGAAACATTCTTTAACATGCTGTAGTTGATGTAATGAACACTTGTGGAAAAGCATGGAGGAAAAAAACTGCAAGTAACATCAGCTGTGACTCTAGCTTTCAGACTTGCCTTTCAGAGTGGCCTGTTGCGATTACTTCAGTATGTGCGGGGCTCAGTGGGTATTCTCCTGCCATCAGAATTTTACAGAATTAAGAGCAGAGAAGCCAAATAATGGGATTATGTGGTATTTTAGTAGAACAAACATGTCCTGATTGTCTACACTGTTTCCAGCTGATAATCAATTGGATTACAGGAGAATTATCTCGTCATGAGGTTCTTCCTAAACTATATGTGTAAAAAAAGCATGTGTTAATTAAGGAGCTATTGTTGCTGACTCAAGACATCTTTAGCCTTTTCATCCCATCTTTACTGAATACTTTTTATGATTAAACAAAACCACACAATCCTCCCCTAAATCCCAACAAGTCACAAACCACACACACACACTCTCTCCCCAAAAAATCACAGAGCAAACAAACCCCCAAATATCACTGTACCTTTAGTAGAGAGGGTGCTACATGTAGTTGATAGCAGCTATCTAGAACAGTGTTTTGCTTTCTCTGAAGGACAAATTCTCAAGGCATTTACAACACTACTTTCTTTCACTTCCATTTTTTCTTGATCTCCTTTCACCTCCAATATAAATATCTTGAGACTTTTTGTACCCTAAATTTCTCACCTCAGAGGAAGACCGATCAAACAGAGATTGTAGAAATTTACACTGACAGAGTCGCTAACCTTTTGAGAAACTTCCAATAAAATTACAGTTTTGGTGACACCATCAGGAGAAAAACTGATTTTACTCGTCAGGGCTAGTCTAGCAAATGTACAGCTTTGAACATCCAAGATGATAATATTGCCTTTGGTCACTAAATTCTGAAATGCCTTTAACCTCTACTCATCTCTTTCGACTTCCCTAACCAAAGCAGGAGTCAGGGCAGATTTGATCCTACAGTTTAGAATAAGATATGTACCGTAAATGAAAGCAAAATGTTCTTCTATGATTTAATAGTCTTTGCTCTGTAAGTGTGTGTATATCCAGTGTAGCATGAACAGGGAAAGCTGAATACCCATCACTAGCTAGAGCTGTGCACGTCTGAAAAGAGAATCTCACCACCTTTTATACATCATTTTATACACAGACATATTACCACTTGCAATTAAACACGGCAGGGGGAAATGAACCTACATATAAGTGAAATAGTCTGGAAATATAAAACGCCAACATTCTCAGTTTTTACATCGGTTTTCTCAGATGCTCTTCAAGAATCTGATTTCAGTGTTCTGAAACGCTAATGCTTTCCACAATTAAGTTTTTAAATCTGCCTGAATGTTGTATTCTTACAGCAATAGACACTTCGAATAAGTAATTTTCTAGAGCTTTAGTGTTTCTGCAAAGACTATGAGGTTCACATGTATGTGTAAAATGTATTTTACACAGTATAAGGTAGATTTTTCTGTCAGGATTGCATGGTTTCCACAAGAGCAAGTTGCTGGTAAATTTTAAAAGGCAAAAGGAAAGTTTCAAGTTAACGGACCAAACTGTTACCTTGGCTGAATCACACTAGCCGATGTAGCCCATGGAATGGTAGAAGTTGATGCTGCTGGTGTTCAGAAGCTGAAGTTTCAAATGATGCTGTTCTAGCACCTGGATCGTATTGCTTTAAATTTTCTAGGCACGTGAATGATTGCTACTTAATATATTTCATATTTTTCGATCTTTTATACTTTTACCTAACTGTGTCACGTCAAGTTTCTTTACTGACTATCCTTTGTGGAATTCGGCATGTTTTGCTGTAGAGGCATGCATCACCTTTCCCACGTTAGCATGAATTGCCTCCACGAACAGCTAGGGGGCTGTATTATTCCATTTTTAAAGCAGCAAGACATAAACCGAGGGATACAACTTGTGTCGGCCTGTCCTTAACAACTTTTTCCTTACCGGTTTGGACAAACATCAATACTTATGCCTGTATATCAGTACTTAAAGTTTGATAGAGTCGTTTGTATAAGATACAGAACTTCACAAGGGGCTGCAGTTTTATCCACATTTTCAAATCCTTAAGGGTAACTAATATGTTGTTTCTTCACAAGCTCGCTGCATTGCGCTGACTTAGTATTTATGTATTCCACTGAAATCATAATAAGGTCACATATCACATATGAATTCATGGAGGAATTTTGCAGCTTGCTTTTTGTTTTCTTTCTTTCTTCCAGGTGGTCTGATACTACATAAAATCAACCTCTGGCGAGGACAGGGAAAGCAAGAGTTTAGGAAAAACCTCCTGGCCAGGAACTGCTGTGGGAATCCACTCCCAGATCTGATTAAATCAGGGGGTTGAGGATGACTTTCTTTCCTTTTGCATCTATTAAGTCGCTCTGTGATCTGGATTGCACTTCCACATGTTTGTTATTTGATTACTGTGTGAATGTTCATTGCTTACTTTGCTTTTATGTTTTTCTGATAATTTCCTGAAAGCTGTAAACCAAAATAAATGACAGGTTTAGTAAAAACTCCATCTTGCTTTTGCGCTGCAAAAGCCCATTCAAGACTTCATAAGCCCCTCAAAATTGATTTTTGGAGCACTGTTATTCAATCTGTCCTTTACAAAACTTTAATGCCTTGAGCAAATCCTTTTTGCCTTATTCCCACCACTAGGCACTTTGACTTCATGGTAAGCAGATAAATGTAAGACAAAAAATGCAGTTCAGATTGTTCTCCCCCCATCCCTAGTAATTCTCTGACTTGTCTATTCTCCCTTTCTCATTATTGAACAAAGCCTCCTGTGTAAACACTACTTTCTGTGCTCCCACGGCACACAGATGTTTTCCCATCAGTTGCTTGCTCTCCCCCACCTGCCATATCTGACTCATTAGTTTAGGTTCAGCCTTGCTTCACTTATTCATTCCCCAAAGAACTATATTTGAAGTTCACTGCACTGTTCTTATTCTCAGCATCCTTTCTCTTCACCTACCTCCCAGGCCCGCAGATAATAATACTGTTTAATGTTCCCTTGTCTCAGTGACTCCAACTCCAATACTTTCTTGCCAGGATTCAGTCTCCAAAAGAAGGTCTATGGCAGGGGTGAAGAGAATCTTTGGGCTAACTGTGGCCCAGCCAGTTTATTAATTCAGCCTTCCTGTCAGCTTACCATGACATTGTCATCTGAGCTGCTGCCAGCCATATCAACCTCAGTGCTCCAACACCACAGCTTTTGCATATGGGACTGGCTGCAGAACAACGACTGCATTTGAGTCAGTTCTTTTTGCTTGTGAGAGGTTGCTGTAGGAGAAAATCCAGTAAAACCGAAAACCCAGTATTCTGACATTGCACCTCTCATAAGGCTGGCCTCGAGTACCACGTGGTTCTGACTACAGGTGTGGTTTGAAGCTGCTGCTGTATTCAGAGCATTTGGGTTCATCCTGCAAGGTGACAGGAAGCTTAAAACTACATATAGCTAGGGGTTCACTTATCCCGGCCTGCTTGGACATAACAGTGTTCAAAGCACTGTTTTTTCACATAAATTTTATTGTCAATTAAGCCCTCTATCTTCATTAAGTTGTATTTTCTTTATTAAAAGTTTTCAGTGAAAGAATACCAGCTAATGCGACTAACTAGAAAGAACAAAGTAAGTAAAATCATGTAAAGACTGAAGTACTAGATGTTAATGCTGGCAGTAAGTAGCATGTAGTTAGCACTTTCTTCCACATTATTTATATTGTAACGGCCTTTACACAATAATTCAGTGGCGATTATGTTGTCATCTGTCTTCTAACAAAATGCTTGTTCCTACCAGCTGTACTTCTTTATCAAACTTTTTCATAAAACTCAACAGAATAGAAAATAAGCTTAAGTACCTTGAAAATGTTCACATTAAGGACTTCTGTGTGTCTTTTTTATTCTTCATTTGACTGAAGAGGCTTATGGTTTGAGCCATTATCGGAAACAATTTGTAGGGTGGACCTTGGTTTGACTGGAATCAACCACTGACTTAATTTTACCCACAAGGGAAGTAAAAGCAGTTGGAAAAGAATGTGAAAAGAGCAGGAGGATTGCTCCAGCCATAGGGTGGCTTATGGGGTTTTGTCTGATATCATTTTAAATTCTTTAAAACAATGACAATGCTTTGTAGCTAGGATTTATGGCAGAGTATACATAGGCAATACTAATACAACATGGCACTTCAGGGAAGCTATGTATCTTGTGCGCTGATGTGACATCAGTCCACCACATAAGTGATCCCATATGAAGAGAGTAAAGCGCTTGTGTTGTCACAGTGCTAGTGGGACATGGAAACTAGTTTAGCCATAGATGGAAAGGACGGCATCCACAAATCAATTTGAAAATACTGAAATAAGTTGACAAAGCTTACAAACAATTCAATCTCTGGAAGAAATGAAGAAGAATGGGTAATTTCTGCTGCGGAATGAATGTCCTTGTGATTTGCAGGAAGCTTTCTCAGACCTACAGTCCCGGCACAGTGTGCAGCGGCTGGAAGTTCCAAACAACTGTATGTAGCATGGACTTTCTCCTTGAATAGTTTTTTTATGTTTCCAAAACACGGCTGCATTTTAAACTTCTCTGGATTAAGACATTTTAACCTTTTTTCACTTTGGGTGATAGTTTTCAGAGGTGAGTCAAAATATTGACAGGAGTAGTGTTTAGTGGCAATAGTCAGAGTTTTGGATGCATGCTTTCCAGCTGCCCTGTTATCTCTGAGCTGTCAGTAGCATTTTATTTGACTTTGAACACTTGAAATATGATTTCAATTTCACTGTAATAGCGAACACCCCACAAAAGTTCTGTTTTATAATAGTGAATATAGTTATTAATGCAGAGATTTGCAATGCATTGCTTTTATATGCCAAATAACCCTGTGTGTGTGTATATATGTATTCAGGACATTAATGCATGAATGCTTTTGTAAATAGTGGCCTGGATTTCAGTCTTCTTTTCACTTGCCTTGCTCTGCTGTGAATGTTGTAGCTATTCCTGACTGAGACTTGTAAATAGCAGGAGAATAATATTGTCTGTGCATCGGACAGATATACAAAGCTTATCACATGTCATAATGGTGTCAAAATTACCAGTGAAGAAGTAATCACCTGCCTCTATCACCCAGTTCAATTTGTGCTGAAGTGTTTGGGAGGCCAACCTGCTTCATTAAATACCAGCTAGTTCAAAAGCTGAAGGTGTCCTCAACCATCAATGCCATCACCAATCTAGCACTTCCTATTCTAGAAATCTGGTCCTTGTCATTGTTTCTCCAACTGTATCCTTGTACATGCAGCAGATAACAGATTTTGTGACCATATAAGAGCATATCCCCCTTCACATTAAACCACCAAGGCAGGCTTGTGACTTAATCAGTTGCAACTTGACATCGCTACTATGACTCCATGGAGAGAACTGATGCTTTAGACAGTTCAGGTTTTTATTTATTTCTGGTAGGATGGCAGATCTGTCTGTTCAGAAAAAGTGGCAGGAGAAGAAAGCAAGCAAACAAACAAACAAACAAATATAAAGCTTCCACTCGGGTTCTGTGGCTGTCATATCCGCTGTCTCTCCTGGCATATGCTAAGCTTTTAAGTAAGTGTTTCTGAAGTACCTTACAATAGTTTAGCTCCATCTGCCAGCCAGTTTTCACTATAAAAGTGGCCAGCCTGATCATCTTCCATCTCATGAGGCGAGGGAAGCTCCTTTAGGCAGAATTTATTGTGAGGAGAAGCAAATTCCTTAAGTCAACAGAACAAACAGCCCGTTGATAGAATTGCCAAGTAATGTATATACTGATTTGTTTCTTTTTGTTATTATTGGGTTGCAGCTAAAACATAAAACCACCTGAACCAAATTTTCCGCGTATGAAAACAAGGAAATCTGGAAACCGGCGCTATTTTTGGCTAATTGCGTTTTGTTGGGTTTCAGGGGAGCTCTACATAGTAGCAACGGTGGGAAAACCACTAAATAGTTCTCTGTTTGAACCATCTGTCTCGACTATGGGACATATGTTCGCTTTGTTTATTCGGGAGCCAAGTGGAAGCCGATACACTCAGCTCGGCCCCGGCCCACGGACGGCCCGCGCCGAGCACCGCGCAGCGCGGCGGGGATACGCACCCGCTGTCCCGCCTCCCCCCGGGCGGCGCTTCCTCCGCTCCGCAGGCGCGGGGCCTCCCCCCGGAGAGGGCGGCAGGGGGAAGGCAGGCGGTGCGGTCCGGTGGGGTCCTCCCCTCCGCTCCGCTCCGCTCCTCCGGGTGGCAGCCGGCCGCCCCGGGCTTCCCTCTTGGGCGGACGAGAAGCGGAGTCACCCCCGCCGGGCGCAGGCAGCAGCACCGGCCCCGCCACCCCTCCAGCAGCTCGGTGATTTGGCGGTGGCTTCCGCTCGGAAGCGCCCCTGGAGCGCCGTGCCCGGGGGCTCCCACAGGCGCGGCCGCTCCGCCCAGGTCGGCGGAACCAGAGCAGCCGGCCCCTCCGGCGCTGCGCCGGCTCCCGTCCCAATTCTCGCTGCCAAACTTTCCCACCACTGCCGGCAGCGCGGCACCTTCCCCCGGCGGCGGAGGCGAGCGCACCGCGCAAGCTGCGCGCCACCCCCTGCGCGCACCGCCTCCCGGCGCGGGCGAATAAATAAAGTTGCGGTGTGAGGAGGGTGGAAGAAGCGAATCGCCCGCGGGCGGCTCGGGCACCCCAAGGAGCAGCAGCCGGGGCTGCCAGCGGCGCGACCAGGGGCGGACGGACGCCGCTGATCTCGTCCCGTCCCCCCCCGTCACCCCCCCTCCCGCTCCCGCCTCGTGTGCTCTCGGTCCCTCCCTGGGAACAGGCGCTGCCCACCCAAGGAGGCGACCGGCGCTGCTGCCCCGCTCCCGCTTGCTCACTCGCACACACGTACACCCGTGCGTGCGCGTCTCCCGCTCGCTCAGTGAAGTCGGGGCTTGTGTCTCCAGGTTGCTGAGACCTGAAATCTAAGGGAAAACGCTCAGCGTTTGCGTCGCTGCTCCTGCCGCTGGTGCTGGGAGCGGTGAAGAGGAGAGAGGGGTGGGTTTTTTTCCGTTGTTTTGTTGGGTTTGGGTTTTGGTTGTGTTTTTTTTTCCTACTTTCCCTTTAATTCAATGGATCTGAACTTGGAACCTTTGGACCTCGGCGGTTTTGGAATATCTTCATGCTGATCTTCCTTGTTGTGACACATCAGCTTGTTTGGGGAAACCATCCGAAGACAGCAAGATGTTCCTCGTTATCTTGTACTTCGCTTTGCCCTTAGTGGGTAAGTTGCTGGCGTCTGATTTCTGCCTGTACATCGCTTCATAAAGCAAAGCGTGGGGTTTATGGGATCGGATGCCTGACGGTTGTCAGTCCATTGTTCAGGCAGAACAGTGAAGTTTCCAGTAGTTTTTACGGCTCTGCCGCGCATCAGTTAGCCCAGTCTACGCTTAAAGCTCTGGGAGACTACAGACTGAGATACTCGCCTGCGTAAGCCTCTTTTTACATCGGGTACTCGCAAGTTACAGGGAAACTTTTCATTTTAATAAAGCTGCTTGTGGATGGGGGGGTGTGGGGCGTGTGTGACAAGAGCCAACTGAAACATCTTCACCTGACCCTGGCAGCCTGCCCGGCTGCGAGTGGTTTGCAGCCCAAACTGGTTTCCTTTCCACAGGAGATGTGTGCGTTTCTGTCTCTCTGTGTGTGTCTGGGAGAGCGTGACAGGGGGCACGATGGAGAGGAGAGAGTTAATGCAGTTTGCTTTGTTCTGCAAAAGCATCATACGTGGAGAGAAATGGAGGGGGGAGTCATAAATTCTACCTTTATACATGTAGAATAAGCAGAAATGTGTACAGCCTTTGGAAAGTGACTGATGGCAAAAAGAAGGCAGTATCAGTCTGTGAGGAGGATACTTGCCTCTCTGAGCGGGTTGTTTGTGGATGTAATTGAAATTACAGCAGCGCTGTTGTGGAAAGTGAGGCTGAATATTTAACCCCCCCGGTTAAACACTGAACCGGAAAGGTTATTTGTGCCACCAAAGCGGGTCTAAGGAGTAATGAGTGCTTGTTTTGTCAGGCACATTAACCCCTGTGGATCCTCTTTTCTTTTCGTGTTTTCTTATAAATCACCCATCAGGGTTGAAACATCCTGGTTCCTTGGGCTCCCACAAAAGTGGATCTAAGACCTCGAAAGCCCCATGTGCTTTTGGTGTAGGGTGAACCCTGGAGGTTTGCAAGGTGCTGCCTATGGGTCTGGCTGCCTGTGCTGCGTGAGGAGGTGCCTTGTACTTCCCAGACACCTGCTTTGGAGCCCTGCTTAAATCAGCCTCAGCCCTCAATGAGAGTTTGTCGGTTTGTGTCCCCTCTCTCTAGATGTACTTCTGTCCGCAGAAGTGAGCGCGCTGCCTGGAGGGGACCGCCTGGATTGCGTGAAAGCCAGCGACCAGTGTCTCAAGGAGCAGAGCTGTAGTACTAAATACAGGACACTGAGGCAGTGTGTAGCCGGCAAAGAGAGCAACTTCAGCCGGGCGACAGGCCTGGAGGCAAAGGATGAATGCAAAAGCGCTATGGAAGCTCTTAAGCAGAAATCTCTCTACAACTGCCGCTGCAAGAGGGGCATGAAGAAGGAGAAAAACTGCCTGCGCATTTACTGGAGCATGTACCAGAGCTTACAGGGTACGTTGCAAAACACAGAAACCTTACACTTCCCTAATGCAGTGTGTGATTTTGCAGCCGCTCACATCCACTGCTAGTTACAGCCACTGAGGCTAAACCCGGGGTCTGACCCCGTAATTCGCATTGTGCTCTTCAGCTGCAAACTGAGGACCTTTCATCCGACTCGAGAACAGCTGCTGCTCCGTCTCCTGTTGTTGGGAAATCCCCAGTGAGGGTTTCCTCCAGGGGACCCAGCTGACCTTTCTAAACCAGAGTCAAAAGATAAGGGCACTGGCAAGTGCAAGAGCTACAAAAACAGTCATTTGGAGACATTTTCCTAATAATATTTAAACTGCTTAATTAGGACTCACCTAACAAGACCACTGGAACTAGTTTCTTAGCTCTTCACTCAAAGTTAAATGTAATATGAAGAGGAGCATTGATTTAAGGGAAAGTTTATTTCCTTTCCTGCTTTTACTAACAATATTCCCTGGGCATGTTGAGGCAGAAAAAAAGAAGTTTGTGAGTGTGTAGAAGTGCCACTTGGAAGGGTTATGACAGTGATTGACTGGGGACTTCTGTTCCTGATGTCACTGGCGGATTTCTCACAGTCTGCTGAGAGCACTCAGGTCCTTACATCAGATACACAATGTTTAGCCCTGTTTTGCTGTAGCCCTGCAGTTGAAGATGAAATCTTTCATTTCAGTGTGGTGCCCATTTAATTCTTTTCTGTAGCTGCTTCTGCAGAAGGGGAAGTCATCCCTTTCTGTTCATTTATGCAGGCATCAACTGGAACATTTTAATGAGTCAATACATATATTTTTTCTTTAACTTGCATAATTATCCTACTACTCTTGGATGTTTCTTTGTCATAAAATTTCCCTTCCAACAGCATCTTGTTAGGGGTGTTTTATTCGAAAGATGCTCATTTTTAGCTGTTAGATGGGCTGCTCCTCTAAAAAAAAAAAAGCTTTGCTGTTAGAGTGGATGAAGAGGAACATCCTTGCTACAGCTCCTCTCCTGCTGGCATGAGATGGGACAGTCCCTGTGATGTCACAGGCTGTCTCTGCAAATTATGACCTTATCCATGGAGGAAGGAGAGAAAATAGTGACAGGGATAAACAACTTCTTTCAGGTGTTTTTATAGATAATGCTTTCAGGAGAAATAGCCACATAAACAGATGAAGGGGAAGTACCTTTTGCTGGTACAGAGTAACTTCAGAGTACAAATAAACAACAAAATCTTACCCTGAATTCTCATCTAAGAAAACAAATCCAAATGTTTTTTCTGTCTTTAGGAAATGACTTGCTTGAAGATTCCCCTTATGAGCCAGTTAACAGCAGGCTATCGGACATATTCAGGCTAGCACCAATTGTATCAGGTAAGCAGACTTAAAGTTCGCTGAGTGAAAGGTGATTACAATCTGCTGCTTTGTAGTTGAGCTATGGTGCATGCAAGCAAAACTCTCTTGAATAAGAAGAAGGGTTAATGGTTGTGGGTTTAGGAAGGTCATGATGTAGCTGTGCAGAAGAAAATACTGATTGCTTTTTAACTAAAACTGGAAGAGTGCTTGGCAGGATGGCAGTTTGTATTCTTTTTGAGTCATTCCTGACAATAAATGCTAAATTTTCCTGTAGGTGGCAATCTGATTCCCTGCGTTCCTAATTTACAAATCAGTTCCTTTTGGGGAATGTGGTCAGAGCAAGTTACCTCCCATTGACATTAAAGAAGATCAGAAGATAAAGCTTTCAAATGTTTGCATAAGGGAATGCTTTATAGTTTCGTACATTTTTTGTTTAAAAAAGCATGAATTCTAAAATTTCTTTTCTGGAGCTGCCTGTTTAAAGAGCCTCTTCACAGCTTCCTTCCTTGCCTAGTTTGTCTCTGAACAGCTTTTGCTCCTGTGTGGCTGTCTTTCAGAACTTGTTTATAGACGTTTGAATAAGTTACTCAGTAATTAAAACTCTGCTGTTTGGTTTTTACTAGCCTAAATTGCAAAGATTTTGGATCATACTTATTAAAACAGTGATTTGGGGGCATTCAGAGGGGTTATTAGTTCAGTTGAAATTAATTTTCTGTCTTGGAGTGTCAGAAAGTCTTACAAGCATGCAGTCTGTACTCAGGACCGTTGTTTAGCTCCATAAAAAACTGAATGTGCGCAGTGTAATGTGCAAGTCTTGACAGTTGAAGCTGTAGTTAACTGACATGCTATGGATAAGTATTAGTAGATAGCTCTTTAGAAGAAAGAAGAAAAGAGCAGAAAGAGTGGCTTGACCCATTTTCGGAAGTACTTACTCTTTTCAGGACCCTTAGTCTCATTAAAAGCCAGGGGAACTTAGGTTCTTAAGTATCTAATGGTACAGATTTTCAAAGGCATATAGACACATAAAATGCAGATAACTGCCCACTGGGATTTTCAGAAAGGACTAAGTGATTTAAATAGGTGTTAGACGCCCAGGCAGGTCTAAAAAAATCTACGTACTTAATGCATCTTTAGCTGTCTTAATGCCTTTGAAAATCAGCCTTTTAGTCACTTTTCAAACTGTGAAGAGAGGTCCAAATCACACACATCACTTTAAAGCATTACTTGGTTTGGTGAGCAGGTGTGATGGAGAAAGAGTAGGGAACAAAGATTAATTTCTGAAGAACCTTTACTTACTTTTATGCTTCAACCCCCCAACTTAATAGAAAACCAAGACAAAATCAATGCAGAGGAGTTCCAGGCAGTTTTGTTAAAGTTATGGTTGGTGTGCCAAGGGCCTAATTCTAACTTACCCCAGCAGTTTTGTGATCTCCACAGAAATACTCTATGTATATTCTTTCTGTTACTCTTTTTAGATGCCACGTGTTCGTGGAAAGTAGTTATCTTTAAAATGTACGCATTTCTTCCCTACCTGTTCTGTGCAACAATGATGTCCATCCTACCTACAGTCGCTCAAGATGCTGGTGAACTGGTTAGGACTCATTCTGTGTTAATAGTGCACCCCAAGCTGCTGTTCACTTTGTCACGAGTTTCAAGTTTACAAGAATTGGCGGGCTAGATGCACAGGGAGCGATAGCCAAAAGTTGTAATACACTGGAAAACCACCAGTATTTGGAAGTTCTGTAATCTGAAAGAAGAGGATTAGCAAAAGCATTTTGCTTATCGTCATGGTTACTACTGCAGGTTACATTCTCTGAAGCTGCCTGATTTTACAGCTCTTTTTGCAGGGCTCTGCAAATACCCCAAAGAGCAAAACTTGGTAATAATTTTGTGTCATGGTTAAACCAGACCAAACCCCTGTAAAAGTGGTGTTGGCAGGGATTTCATAACTGGTGTTCTGCTAACATGGTCATTGTGTTTATAGATGTTGCTGCAGTATTCACTATCATTAGTTACTTGGGTGTAATTAAAAGCAGTGATTAACCCCTTCGCAAAGGCCATTCTCTGGTACTATATGGCTCGCTATATGTCAAGTGTAATGCTTTTGCCATCTTTATTTTTGAGGCAGTATAGAAAATCACAATAGTTGTCCTTTGTGGTACGTAACAGGAAAAACATTGGCTAAGATGACTGGTTTGTGTGTTGAAGTCTCTTGTAGTGTACATAGGTTTAAGAAATGGAGGATTTCTTAGTTTCTGCCTAGTTCTCGTTATGATAATAGAACAAGTAATGCAGTTGTGTTACTAAAGCTTTGGTTTATGTTTTAAGCGGTCTGTATTATACTGGGACTAGTGGTGTAGTTGGTCTAGAACCAGGCCATGCTAAGTGCTCTATATAAAATTTAAACCAATGTCCAACAACACAGAAGACAAAAATCTAAACCCCCAAAATTGTTTATCGTAGTACTGGCTGTTAAGCCCAAGGTATAATATATTTAGGTACTAACAAAAAAATAATTGATGGTTGAAAGAGCAATGTGAGTTCAGTGTTTTGATTTACTTGTGCCAAAGTATCCGGAGTGTTCAAGGGTTTGGTCTTCACTTCTGTCTACACTTTAAGTTCATAATTAAGCTCCTTCTGTAAAGTCAGTCCTCTGACCCCTCACATGGTCAAATGTGGGACTGTGAGTCTTCCCAGTTGAAGGACAAGCCTGTCTTTTGCTTTGCTTTGGGCAGGTCTAGGTTTGGATTTTCTTTAGAGCTACTCTGATGTGGTGCTTCTGCCTCGAGGGTGTGAATTTCTTGCTGGTAGGCAGCTCTTCACATTACTGAGGACTTGTTGTGTGTGTTTTGGAGAGTAACAGGTTTGGGTCAGTTATTGTGATGTAAAGATTTTGCTTAAACAGACATTTTTGCTTCAACCTTAATAACTTACGAGAGGTGAAAACATTTTAAGGCCATCAACTTCTGCCACAACTAGAGTGCCTGCAGAATCTGTTGATGGGATTTCACAGGTGAGTTTCACATCAAATTAAGGATAGATGCTTGAATTAAACACTTGTTAAAGCTTTTTTTACTACCTGGGGAATAGTTTGCCTCTTGAATTTGTATTGTATTTGACATTGAGCCTCACAACTGGAAGAGATCTTATTATTTTGCTATCAGCTGATACAGTGTAGTGGTCACCTCTGAGGCATATTGTAATAAAATATCCTGCATAAAAACTGTAGCTTCATGCACCTGCAGAAATAAATACAAAATAAGTGTTTCTGGAAAGTCTCATTCATTTTAACAGAAAATGGAGAGCCACTAAAGCTGAATAAAATGCCTTAAGCCATATCTGTGAAGTGGTGTAAATAGAATACTTAATGTTAAAACGAATTGACTATTTAAATCAAAGTATTTAGGATGACATAACGCTCTCCTCACATGGATTCACTTTTAAGTTAACCTAGTATAAGTTGCCTAATAATTACAGACTTATTATCCCATTGTTCAGCTTTGTGTATAATTTTTTCTTTTACATCTATTACAATATCTTTATGGTGTATGTTCAGAAGTAATCTTAAAGAACAGGCCGCATAGATCAGGGTATTTCTTAGAAACAGGTTTTGCTGGTAATCTATGAGAATTGGTTGGTTACCTGATGCTAGCTATGTCTTGCTTCCAGTTGTTAAAATGCAATACAGATAGCAATTAATCATTTTGCCAATATTTCTTTTTAGAATAGTAAGCTGTTTTGCAAAGAGCATCATTAACAGATAGGAGAAAGAAACTGGCTCATATGGTTATATGTGAAAAGGAGTGTTTCTCAATTCTGTCATTCTCATGAGAGGATATTTACTCTTTAGAAACTCTGGGAATGTTCTGTTGCAGAAGGTATCTGGAAGCTTATATTTAGAAAAGGGTGTATTTTATGGTAATTTTTTTAATTTAAAACAAGTTCAGGAGACAGCACAGCACGTAGGGCTGCTCATTGGAGTGTATCATTCGACATTAGAACATGGGTAGCACAGCACATGATGTTAGCATGCGATTTGCATACTGAATAAGGTAAAAGTGCAAATACAAGCAGTTTTGGGCAGTAAGATGTTTTTCCCTGGTATTTAAAAAGTTGAGTCTTATAAAAGGTTAGCTAGTGCTGTAATTCTCACAAGTGTGTGTGTTCTGTAGGCATTTAAATTAGGCATCTTTCTGTAGGGTTTAGGTTACATATAAGGAAGAAGTTCTTTCCTGTGAGGGTGAGGCACTGGAATGGGTTGCCCAAGGAAGCTGTGAATGCTCCATCCCTGGCGGTGTTCAAGGCCAGGTTGGACAGAGCCTTGGGTGACATGGTTGTGTGAGGTGTCCCTGCCCATGGCAGAGGGGTCGGAACTACATGATCTTAAGGTCCTTTCCAACCCTAACTATTCTATGGTTCTGTGATTTATGAAGATGGGTCTGGGTCTTCCTCTAGTATCTTTATGTTGTTCAGAAGGAGAGCGGATTAATTAGTAGTTTTCCAAAGTCTTTTAGGCATCCTGTATAATTGGTGTTCGAGGATCAGAAAGTTGATGCTGGAAAAGAATGAAGTCCAGCATGCAGAATACTTGCTTCAAGATTTGGCAGACTTTTGTAAGGGAATACTTCCCTTTCCCAAGCCTAAAACCTGCTCTGTGTATTGCTGACAGCTATCTGCACCCTCCCTGTTATTATATCCTTCCAAGGGATGGGTTAGAGACATCACAGAGAATGCTTTCCTGTGTTTCCTTTGGAAAAGTTGCTATCAGTAAAGGTGGAAGATTGGGATTTTCCAATATGAATTCTCAAGATGCAGAGAAACAGTTTCTGTGTGCTGTGTGTTTAAGGTCCCGTAGACTTCGCAGATTCATAGAATGTTTTGGGTTGGAAGGGAACTTAAAGATAATCTAGCTCCTCATACCTTGTCATTCTGCTGCCTCTGTAAAAAGGGGCTGTAGAGCTAGAAGACACAGTGTCATAGTGAGCTAACTTTGCCCAAACTTTCATAACCCCAAAATTCTTTTAATCAGGAATTGAATGTTTCTCCATTAATTTTTGCAATTCTTGAGCTAATGTAAGAGCTGTGTCCTGGTTAGCAGGTCCCTGACACTTTTAATTATCATTTGCTTCTTTTTTCCCTACCTGGTAAATTACTTTTCTTTTGTACAATCCAAATACAGCTTTATTAAAATTGTTTATTGAGAAGATCAGTTAGAGGCTCTGTCATAGCCAACAGATTTGCTGCTTTTTCCTTCTGGAGTTTATGGCATGTAAATTAATGGCTTCTCCCATGAATTAATACTGTATGACGTCCCCAATTCCTAGTGCCTGAGGCCTCTAATCCTGCTTCTATTCTTAAGTATGGGTATGCTTCAAATGCTACATATTTTACTAATTTAACACGATGTCTTTTTCCTGACATTTCTGTTAGAATATTTGAGATGCCTCGTTTCTGCAAAGGCACTTTAATTTGCAAAATACTAAATGTGTTGATTCCTCTCGACTATTTACAGTGCTCTTGTTAGTTCTTATCTCCCATATCATTGCAGTTCATTAAAAAAATAGATACTTCATGTTAGTTACCTTGCACATTCACCCAATTTCATAAACAATAAACCAGATCTTATTAAGTTAATAGGAGTCTTGCAATCTGATTCTGTTCCCACGGAAGTAAGCATAACACATCAAAATCTTTTTATTTGATCATGATGTATTCTGTTTCCTGTTGTATTTTTTTTGGCTTAATTCTGGTTTTCTGATGTGAGGCTGGGTCTGTTGATAACAGAAAAATACAAATGTTGTTAATTTAGCCTGCACTAGGTTGTCACATGCACGACTACATTTTTCTTTGTAAGGTAATACATTAGAATAATAGCCTTTGGACCAATATATAATACTGGGTTTACAACAACAAATCCACACTAACTCTTCTTTCTGCAGTGAGAATTTGTGGGCCTTTGCCTATTGCAAGAAAACCCCCAAACAACACAGGCATCTGTTCTAGCTGCATTTAGCAAAACGAAAATAATTTGACAAAAATAAGTCTAATATGAGCATGTACAGTGCTTGTGTTCTTTGACATTTCTGCCTGCAGATTTTCTTTGTGGAGACAACTAGGCTGGCTTCCAGTCAGATAACAAGTTATCTGGGTGGATAGATACCAGTTGCTGATTTCCACTCCTGCATTTTCATAATCAGATTGGACTTCACACAAAAGAAAATCACTTTGGTGACTGTTGGCTTGCAGGAGCTCTTTGAATTTCCTGTTTTCTGCATTTCTTGAAGCGAGATCTGATTATGAGAGGCGAATTAAGTACCTTACTGAAGTAACTGATTGACTAGCTTATAAAGGCCGTGACTGCGCTCTTTAACTTTGGCAGGAACATGAACAGGCGTTGAAACCCCAAATAGGAATGTGTAAATATCCTCAGCTTAGTCCATATTTATTTCCTTGGTGAGATTATTGGAACTTCTTGGCTAATTTCTTTGAAGATCTGTAAAACAGAAGGGAAGGTCTTAGTTCCTCAAGTATCAAAAATGCACAGCTTTGAGCGAATGTAGAGTTCCTGTTTGCCTCAGTAATCTAGGCAGGCTTTGTCAACCTGTTTCAGTGTGGGAAACAAGATGAAGTCCTTTCCCTGGAAGGAGGAAGCATCTGGTGATAACAACACTAAGCATTTATGCGTGAGTGTTCCAGGTCTCCTTGAATTCTGGGAGAAGTAAGAGAGAATATTTAAGACTTCTGAAGGAAGCCTGAAGAGTTCTTCTGAAGCCTCAAAGGAAAGTGTTGGGAGATGGCCAGTTGAGTAACAATAGCCAGGCATTTGGCTTACAATGTATAATGTATACAGTAAAACGTCTTCTTTGCCTAGAGTAGCGTCATTGGAGAGTGGAATTGCCATCACTGTTATCTGTATCTTTGCAGGAAAGCCTCAATTATAGTGTGGTGGGGCCAGATACCAAATAAGCCAATGTGTATGTGCTTCTCAGCAGCAAATTGCTTATCCTTGTTTCCTGGTACAGGCCAGCTTTATGGTTTGTGTAAGTGCCACACAAGTTCCTCCGAAGTAGGAGCAAAAGCACAAAGGTACTGCTGGTGGTACTGGTGGGGTTGTGAGGAGAGACCAGGTACTTAACTAGTCACTGAGGGAGGGAAGCTGGTTACCTATGAGAGGTACTGCCATTTCAAGGATGTGATGAGCAGGAGTGGGCAAGGGCTGCCATGGGACCTTAGAAACCCAGAACTTGCCAGGATACAGTTTGGCCATGTATCTATAGACTACGGTGTGTCAGGGGTAAGCAGCTGGACACAACCAGTCTGCTGATGGGGCTGCTGGAGGCATGGGATTGTGAATGAGAAAAAGCCTGTGGTTCATTTGGCGTAGCTCTGGGACAGGGCTGAGCATGCTGTTGGGAATATTCCGGTGGTTATAAAGGT
Source organism: Neopsephotus bourkii (assembly GCF_033783945.1). Lineage (NCBI taxonomy): Eukaryota > Metazoa > Chordata > Aves > Psittaciformes > Psittacidae > Neopsephotus > Neopsephotus bourkii. Next base: position 8,313,430 of record NW_026902090.1, on the reverse strand, counting down.
GCAAAGGAGAAGCCTGTGCTGAGAAGGTGTATTTCTATGGCAGTCTTTATCAGAGGGCTCCTGAGGTGTCACGTCTGTAAACTGTGTCCCCATGTGAAATGCAGAGAACAGTGCCTGAAAGAGGAGTATCCTGCAGCGGTGCCTTGCTGGCGCAGCAAGGTGCAGTTTATGGCAGGCGATTTGCACACTTCACATGTTAAAATAACTTCAGAACTTTGTTTTTATAACCCTGCTTGTAGTTGACTCTCAGGGATAACTTTGACAATCCTTGGAAGAGCCAGTGGTATCTGTCAGGAGCTGACAGTATGTTAAAAACGCTAAGAGTAAAATGCTTGTGTGTGCTGAAAAGAAATAAGGGTTTCTGGATTGTAAGGCAGAATTTACCCCAAATGAGTATCCAACATTTCTTACTGTGCAAGGTACATTGTATTGTTTTAAGCTTAGAAAGGAATGTCTTCACAGCTTTAATTTTTAGAAAAGTGGCCATTTTTGTTTATGTAAACTAATTCTGTAATTTATTTTATATTAGGTTTTTGGTATTATTTTCCTATTCTTGCATTTTCTGTGGTTGAAACTAATGCAGCAACAATGCTGCCAGTATAGTTAGGGCATTAAGACCATTAGGTTATTTTGGGAATAGTTCTTCAGTCATTACGATGCTTTGACAATTTTTATCAGTGTCAGGCTATTGTCCTGTACAATCTGCACTCAGCCTGAAATTTAACATGAAATGCATGACACAAAGTGTAATGGCATAGAGATAGTGCTTCCTGCATAGAAATTTGCAGAAATGATGGGTTGTAAAGAGACTTGAAGATATCAAACAATTTGAGTAGGAACCCATAAATAAAGATGAATTTCTGCATTCACTGGTTATATGATTTTATCACTGTCTGGTGTCCATAAAATGCATCTTCCCATTAAAGTTTTGTCATGCAGCTGATGAGGTTCAGAAGTGTTAAAAGCTTCCACTCTCTTCTTTTTAAATTCTGCTCCCTAAATTCAGTACTAAAGCTCAGTTCTGCAAAACCAGAATTCACCATTTCCCTGTTCCTCCTCCGCACGAGACAGCACCATGATTCAACCTGTTCCTTAGTCCCACTGCCTCCAGCCCACTGCTGTTTTTTCATGTTTAACCCTAGTTAGGCTAGTGCTAACCATTGTTACTTCCTTGAGCTAATAACCAGAGCTTATCCTTGCCTTGACATACCTTTTCCATATACTGGTGTCCCTTCTTTGATTGCTGGCTTTTCTCTCACTGAACGGTAATAACTCCGGCACCAAATCCCCTCCAGCTGTAGGATGTCAGTGGTTTCTTTCTCTGTCACATGTAGCAGCTCTGCTTTCCACCTCAGCTGCTCACTTCTTGGGAATCTGACTACACTTCTTTCCCTTTGGTTTTTTGCAACAGGCTTGTCTTTGCTCTCCTGTCTGATGTCTTTGCTTTCTGGTCTGCATATGCCCCCGACCCTGCTCTCCTTTCTCCATTCCCCCGATACCTCCCTGTCCTCCCTTATCGGCAATTCTGGTGAGGCAACACCTTGCCTGTTCCTTGAAAGCTTTCCTTAAACTCTGCTATTTCCAGCATTCTTCAAATCATTCTCTTACCCTCCCTGTAAAGAGTTTGAGTTGTGGTCTAATAAAAGGAGCTGTTTCTGAGTAATGGAACTAATAAAGCCTGGTTTCCTACCAGAATCCTTCATCTCCTGGATGCCCTCGATCTCTGCACAAAGCAAGCTCTTATATTCTCTCCTTGTGCTGTGCCCTCTCCACATGCACTACTTTATCTCTTGACTAGTCCTTGCTTCTGTCCCATGTCTTATCCCTCTGAGGCAACACATGCTGTGACTGGCTTGGTGTTACACACGTGCTGAAGGACTGTATGGCAGGAGGGTCCCTGTTCCCTCTCAGAACATCTTGGATTTTGGATCCCTCTCAGATCTCTTGGAGCCAGGGATGTGCTTGCCTTATCCTTGACAGGCGCTTGGGTCTAAACCTGCAGTTTTTCATGAAATACCTAAGACCTTAACATTAATTCCTCTGTCAAAGTTGTTTGAGTGTGTCCTATGGGTTAAAAAAATCACTGGGAGCTGCAGGGTTGTGGAGAAGATAGAGGAGACTAATATTCAATTTGCTTACATTTCCTAGATTAAAAAAAGCAAATATGGTTCCTGTTGTATCGCTAAGCATTAGACTGTGGCACAGTCTCATTCTAGTCTCATAAAGTGTCTAGTGTGTCAAGCTGGTGATATAAATAAACATGCAGTGGACTTGAAACTTACATGCAATTAAGTACAGTTGATGGCTGACAGTTGTGTTAGATAATTGAGCATCTCACGATTCTCAAAATGAGAAATAATAATGCATTTAGGCTAGTTGCTGTGAAGATTATTTACTCAGATTTAGAAATGAAACAAGAAAGGACCCATCCAAAAGCTCTTATATGAGAACACATATATTGCTTTTGACCATTTGGGTGGTATCACTTTGCATTTACAAATGACACTGCACTTTTTAGAGCCATTTTCTTTTTCAGATGGACTGCTTTTAGGATTAAGGCCTAAGTTTTGCTGATGTTTGTTGTGGTAGGGTCATAAACAAAATCAAGAAAGGTGACAGTAGCATTTGGTAATAGTTTCAACGAATTCAGCTCCCAATATCTGGGCTTCTCCAGGCTTGCCACTTGCTAATAGAATGGAATGTATTCTGCGCAGCAGTGGCTTTGCATTAATGAACACTTAAGCAGCAGATTAAAATGTCTGTTTTAAAAATAGGTTAGGATTATATAATAACACAGGGCTGGGATACTAATAACAGTGAAGATAATTTTATTGAGCAGATTAAGTGCAATTAAATTTCAACTACAGTATATTTAAATACAAGATCAAAACCCTGTCCCTGAAGCTTTACTTGCTTTCCTTCACACCTACAGGATCAGCACCTGACAGAGAAGTCGATTATCATTTTTATTGTTGTTCATTTTATATTGCCATGGGAATGTACATCGTATTATCTATTAGCACCCAGACAAACATGTCTTCTCTCTACATACACACTCATGGAACAAGACATGATTGAAGACAGCGAGGTGCCTGCACTATTTGAAATTCTATTAGAAATTGATAAATCTGCTTGTCAGATTTCTTTAAAGGATTGCAAAGATCAGAGCTGCCTATAGTATTCTCAGATGAAAAGTCATGGAAATTCCAGCTCTATAGTAAACCCATATAGACTGAGAAAACGTGCAGTTCCTTCTCGTAATGGATTTACTTAATTTAGCCTCCTCAGTAGTGAAATGGAGAAACAAGCTTGCAGCAGTTGCTAGCACGACCTGGTGAAGTAAACTGCTTTGATCCTTTGAGAGGTCAAACTGTGTGTTTCTAAGCAAGCGTTCCCCAAGGCTGCTGATGTGCGACATGTCTCTTCCCCTTGCCAAATGTCCCACCTTTGCAATAGAAAATGAGAGGAAACTTGCAAAGAAATGTGGTGTGTTAGTGTGTTTAATCTTGTCTATAAACTGGTGTGAGAATTGTTGAACACGGTTTGGTGTGGTGGTTTATGGTTTACATTTTTGCACAGTTTTAAAACATCTCTTCTGGGTTGCGTAGAAAGTTCATGTATAAGCTCTTAACTGTGTTAATGTTTACAGAGGAAGGCATACGGTTTAATTTAGTCAGTATTTGAATCCGACCTGGAGCTTCATTTAGCTTTTTAAGACATTTCTGCTGTGTAGCTAAAAATATTGTATCTTCATGCCCTTGACCTTTCTCTAAGAGCTGTAGGAAGATTAAAAAGCATAAATGAGAATAAATTTGGAATTAGCCTATTTGAAGAAAAATGGTACCAAATGGCTTAGCTATTGGCAAAATGGTGTTGTCAGTCCTCCAACATCTCCAGCCTGGCAGAGCTGAGCAAATCAATATGATGCTAGAGCAGGGCTCCAGTAGTCCTAGAAATGGGAAGGCAGGTCGTTTTTCATTCCCCACTCAGGCCTTCCCCTCCTTGCAGAAGGTGCCAATTATAATGGTGATTTCTGCAGCTCACGTATCTATCCCTTAACATACCCCTTCCCCTCTGGCTTTTCCTGTGTAGTTCACCATGCAACTATATAAACACTTTCAGTCATTACCCTCTTGGACTGTATTTGAACTAACGATTAAAAGGTGAGGTTCTTAATATATTAAAGACATAGTTAACGACATAACCCCAGCCATAAACACTGAATAATTGTGATGAGTGAGCTTTATTTATATATTTATTAATTAAAAAGATGTGTCAGTATCTGGGCATCTTTGACATTACTGGGATACTTCTGCAAACAGATGACTTGTAGCGATAGCCTCTGCAAGCAGCCACTCTGCAGTGTTCTTAATTATGTAAGTCATTCACTTAACAAGATGGAGAATGGTTGCACTTGTGAAGGTGTCATCTTTAGGGTTTAGGTGCTCCATTGCTGTGCAATAATTATGCAGTCTGATACTTGCTTTTGTTTACGCTAGTTGCAGGTAAGCTTATAAATTCCTTAGGTTATTAAAAAGAGAGTTATCTCCTTCCTGTTGTGGCAAGTCAGGGATTGAAATGTTCCAAACTTTCATTCCTGCTTTAAAGGGAAAATGTCACCATAAAAATCTTTCAGATATCAATACTTCGTCAAGCTAAGAAAATAATAAATGTTCTATTTTGCCTTTCAGAGTTGTATTTTTAGCACTGCAGCTGATTTTTATCATTATTTTAAACTAATTCAATGATATAAATATGTGTTTAAGCCTACACAAGCAGACATAATAAAATGAAAATCATACCTAAAAGGCAGTCAAGGAGTGACTGCCTAGGACACTAACATGAAGCAAAAGAAATTGGTTTCGTAAATGGCAGTGTCTTCTCTAAAGCTGTTCTCAATAGGATCTTGAGAAAAAAAAAAATCTCAGATTTCTGTAACAGGCAGCGTGCAATATCTGGTTTAGACTGCGAAGAGAAATATAATTGATAAGTTACAGAATGGATTATTTTAGTACAAAAGAATAAAATGAGCTAATATTTATCTCCCCTTGAGCAGTAACATGTGCTAATTGAAGGACTCGGTATTGTATTGTAAAGAGTCAATATTCAGGGTTGTAGAGTACTTAAAGTGCCTAGTCTCTGTCTTTAGCCAGACTGAGAAACATAATAAATGATCCTAGACCTGGCTGTGGGGAGAAGAGTTACTTCCCACTGCAGCTATCAGAATGGGAGATGCATAAAGTACTTGTAACAGATAGCTCCTCTATCTGCGGAGCAGGTTGTACTACTTCTATGGCAGAGTGTGTTGCTGATAGATTGGGGTGACAATTCATAATGTTCCTTAGCAGGAGTGCTACATGTTGAACAAGATGAGAGTCTCAAGGAGCGTGTCATAGAGAATTAGGGTTTCTTACTTACTCTTCCTCTAGGTTTTTCAGAATTTTAAAAGGATTTACAAGATTTGAAATAAGTTAAACTCAGAAAACCTTGGTATTTCAGAGTAATACTCCACATATCATCTTCTCCCCAGATTGTATCTGAGTGCAGTGGTCTAATTCTGGGTAATGACTTTGTGTTGCGTGATGTGATGCAATAACATTAAAGTATTTAAATAAAAATCTAGAAATTACTGTGCCTATTAGGAATGATTTATTCGACTGCAACAGGAAAGCTAGGAAGGTTTTTATAAAGGTGTTAACTTCACAGGTGTGTGCAGAAAATGCATTCTTTTGAGCTATTTATTGTTAAAGAGTGGCAAAAGTATTAAGCACATCTTTAAATCACTCTGCAGCTATTTAGAGACAAGGTTTTGGCGAGCTGCCCAAAATACTGTGTAGTACGTATTTGGGAAGAGAAGTTTCCTTTGAGGTATTTCTACCACTGGGGGACTCTTGTTTTTCACATTTCTTCTGTGTGGTTTGGAGTACCCCAAATTTGCTTTAAATGCATGAGTTCACCTGAAAGGTGGGGAGTGTACGGGTACTGTACAAGGTGCAGCCAGCACATTTGTTGCAGCAGATGATGTTAATTTTAATTGGCAGATGAAGTGTTTATCTGCTTCACATTGTAACACCCAAATGTTAACCCAGGTTGTTCCTCTTTGTCTCTCATGCTAGCAAGAGAAGCTGCACGGTTTGCAGAAGACCTGGCTGAGTTCATTCTTTTGACTGTTTTATCCTTAGTTGTTCTAAGACCTGAATGAATATGTGCTGGCAGGACTCTAGGTTTTTCATATTAAATGTAAAAGCTGAGCTAATGTATATTTGGCAGACACAAGCACTTGGAGGTCAGGAAACTTATGACTTTAGCTTTTTCTCTTTTGTGCAGTTCCTTTCTGACACAAGGCTTGAAATTACATTCAAACACTCCTTTTCCAGTACGTGCTATGAATCAATACTGTACCAATGCTAAGATCACCTTTGCTGAGGTACTTAAAATCTGACTAATACGTATATTAAAGGGAGAATTAAGGTACGAACACATCTCTAATTCTGGGCCTGCCTGCCTGGAAAGTTTCTTTTCATAAATCATTCAACAGCAGGTTTACTGAAAGGAAGGTTAGGAGGCTCGTTTGTGTAAACTTACAGACATTTCCTTCAAAACAGGTCTTTTCTGTTGGAAAAAACCACAGTTATCCTAATTTCCCAGCTGTACTCTAGGCTGGTCATTCTGTGAGACATTTTTCTTCCTGTTAGGAGTTTTCCAAACCTTTACAGGTGGCATTGGAAGGGCCACCAGTTTCTGTCATAGTGCTTCTTAGAAAGGACTGTGCAGAAGAGACGTGTCTGTACATATCTGTTCATACAGCTCAACAACAGCTTACAGTGTGTAAAGAGCCAAGCCTTTCTGTTTGTAATACAGTGTGGTGTCAAACTATAGGATATTAGGTCAGCATGTTTTTAAAGACCCTATTAGCATAAGACCAAATATGCCCAAAACAGTATTTGTTGCTGTTGCATTGCAAGGTGTGTTGCAGTTCATTTCCTTGTACTAATTCTTCTGTCTATACCTGTTGCATCACAGTGAAAGGAGTTCAAGGGCATTAGTTCATAGGAAACAAGTATGAAGAAGTTCCATCTCACATCTGTCTTTCAGAGGCCACTTATTCTATTAATAAAGTGAATTCTTCAGATGGGCAATCACACCACTGTTTTAGTTAATAAAACAAACAAGGAAGAGCCAAGTTGCATTTGCTTCATAAGGAAGATCTGTCTTTTGTTGGTTAGAGAATATATCCTGTGATGACTGTCATACAGCATTAATTTTTATGCTATACTTAGAATTTCAATACCTGGATTTCTGGCAGTTTCTTTGCTGGTGACAAGTAAATGTTGAATAATCAATTGAAATTAAATTTTAAAAAGAAACATCTGAAATGACGAAGATCAGTATAAGGGATGAAGGCAACATTTTGCATGTGGATAAAATCAGTTTGTTAAACTCTAAATTGGAGAGCTTCAGGTAGAGTAAAAGACCTACTTCAATACAAAAACTTGTGATTTGTTTTCACTCTCATGTGTATCAAAAAGCTATTTTCACTGAGTACCAAAACAAGAGTTGGCAATGTCTTCCTGGAGAAGACTGTGTAGAGCTTCTGTTTGGTTGTGGAGAGAAACTACCAGTTTGCTTTCTAACGTGGTAGAATACCATAAACTCTGGCATTATGTTATACTCTAATACAATCCATCTTAATGTGTAATGGAGCATGAACGTTATTCCAGTTGGCATTTTTGCTAGTGGTCACTTGGTCGCTAATGGGAAACACTGATATGTTATGGAGATATTTGGTTATATGGAAAGCAGTCAGATTGCAGCAGCCATTTTGGAAACAAAACAGTAGTTCTTAAGGACACTTGGCAGAGGAAGAGGATTGATATTTCCATGTTTAAACCTGTTTTTTCATCAGGTCATATTGGTCTTTGAAGAACATAGGTCGCAGTGATTGTAGTACTGTGGCAATTACTTCTTTTAATTACAGATATTTTTTAAATGCGGGGTTTAGGATCAGCTCCTTTGGAAATTGTTGTCTTGGTTTTCCATTCATGTATGGTGGAAACAGTGGAGCGAAATACATTTTGTATCATTTTGTCCCTTCATCTGGAAATATTTTTGTTTAATCTAGAGAACCCATGCGCATAGTGTTAGTTTATGACAAATATTTATTGTAGAATAAGTTTTATAGTTAACTGCAGAAGGGTGTTTTGCTTTTAGTCACAGGGCACCCATTTATGTTTGATTATCAGTGGCTCATTAGAGTACTGTAGGCCCTCAGCTACCATTGAGTTTCCAGTTGTTTTCCATCAGAGTTGGATCAAAATCAGCTTCACTAGAGCAGATTTCCTCCTTCGGCAAAATTTGTGTTACGATCAAATGAAGCTTTCCCAGGCAAGCTGCAGAATATAACCACTGTCAACACCGATGCTTCTTTGTGCATTCTAGATTGCAAATATACCTTGTCTGTGCGACCTTGAGATGTTTTGATTAATTACATCTTTTGGAGCTCCATATGTGTGTTGTGCCTGCTTTATTCACACATAAAAGGGACACAGCTATTACCTTCCCTCTAAGCTATGCAAGGAAAGAGGATTGTGTTTACCCGCTATGGTATTTTTGTAAGCTTCATAACATTAAAAAAAAATTCCTTTGTCTAATTCTAAATGATATTTTTCATTAGTCATAAAAAAATATGGGTTAAAAGCTCTCAGAGGTTTTATGCAGGCTTTCATGCAGTAGTCTGATGCCTCTGACAGATAATCCTGGAGAGATCTCTTCCACAAAACAGAACTTGTTCTCGATAATTATTCTCATATTACGGCTACTGCTTCTTGGCTTTGAGCAATCTGATAAGGAGACTACATCACGCAGAGTCAGGAAAATTCCTCCCAAGCAGAGGAGATTTTCCATGTGGGCAGCTTTTGAAATTAAATATCTAATTATTTACTATGCAAAGGATGTTCCATTCCCTCTTTTACATTGATAACAGTTCTGATAGTGAAACGTGTGTCACTGTTCAGTACTTCCTGATCTTCTGTCTCATACTGGTAGTTCTGAAAGACCCATTCAGTGACAAAATAGTTTTTTTTGTGGAACACTTTAATGTCCTGCTTGTGATGCTTGCCGTGCATCTTTCTGTGTCTTTTAAGCACTGCTGTGATCATTGTCTTACTCTTAAAATTGATACTCACTTCAGGAGAGCAAGCAGACTTTAGACAGTTATGGTATAAAAGCTATAGGCCTTGTGCTATGAGGAATAAATAGTACTGAGACCTTGTAGGAAATTCATTCATAAAGATGATGCCTGCATTTTGCAGAACGGAATTAGTGGCCTTATGTTTCGCCCCTAAATTGCATGATGCAGATGGAGAGGATTATTTATGTGGAAAACTCTTTATAGCTCAGCAATCAGATAGCAGCTGTATTTCCCTCCATTGCCAGACCCTCGGCAACATCTTGTCCTGTTTGTAAAGCCATCTAGTTTATGAAAGTTAGAAGGCTCCCAAACAGAGCAAGCTGCTCGTATTTGTAAAGTATACAGCAGCTATATCCAGAGCTGATGCACTGGGAGCGCAGTATTCCCATCTTTGTTTAATTGATAGTGTTGGCACTTTTCATGCCACTACTCTGAAAAGACTGCAGCTTTAGCAGTCACTCTTGCCTGCATTTATACTGGCATGCACCCAAAGAAAAATAAGATAGCTCTCCTATGGCTGCTTCAGTTCTTCAGGATGCTTTAGTCAGTTGAGTACATTGCGACCAAAAGATGTGAATTACAAGGAAAAGGAGAGAACATAATGACTACTCCACCTTCTCTCTCTCTGTATAGAAGCACTGAAAGTTAGAGGTCATATATACAGCAATACACAGTGCTGGGGGTAGACCTTAGAAGATCCCAGGGTCAGATAATCAAGGCATTTGCCTGCTGGCAGTGTATTGTAGTGCAGTCCCATTGACCACAATATTGCAAAAATGACAAATATCTATTGGACGACTATTAATTTTGATATGGTAAAGCAAATTTGGGTATATTTGTCACAAATACACTTTTTAAGAACTTCAAATTTCCTGTATATAAATGCTATTTATAATATTTCTCTTTTATACTGGTCATTTTTGTCATTACAACACTGGCTTTTGTAACTTAAAAATAGGTTGTATGGAACTTCAGTATCTTTTTTTTTAATGGTTGAGTTAAATTACAAAGCTCAACAAGCTTTCTTTGCCTAGTTTATCTGTAGAAAATACATGCTTTATAAATACTCAGTGCACCAATATTTAAAAGGCCATGTGTTATCTGGGAAAACTCATGCAGGGAATCAACAGCTCTACCATAGGATTCAGTCAGCACAGTACTGCAAACAAGGGACCTTTTGTACCTCTACAAGTGCAGAACAGCATGAATTTTACAACTGCTGAGTGTACTCCTAATTTAATTACCATTTAGAGTCTAAATAAAATAATTCTGCATAAAGAATTGTGTTGGAAAAAAAATGGTGGCATATAGCATCCTATTTATTATTTATTCAACTATAACTGAAATTGTAATCAGAAGTCAGATTTGAATGACACACGGTGGGAAAAAGTGCATCTTTTCTGTGGGGTTAACTAGACTGAGTAGAACAAAGTGCTAATGCAGCTATGTGGAACCTGAGTTATTTTATTCAAGGTATATTTCTGCCGTGTAGACACATCCTATGATGCCAAGGTCTTACATATTTAATGAGGGGGTTGAGAACAACATAATTGGGCCATTTAAGGGATTTAACTGAAAAGAAGCAGCATTGTTTCTTAAGAGTTGTTTGAAACAGTTCAGTATATAGTGTGCAGAGAACTATTTTAGTGATGTTTTAGTAACTGATGTGGACAAATTGAGCACATTATAGTTTCTAGGGCAGTGGCATTGGAATACAGAAATAAAGAATTGCTTTTAAAGGTCTATACAATGGCCATGTTTAGTATTTACTTCTGACTGGGTTTAACAAAAGATCCTGTGTTTTCAAGTTAGGGAAATTAATGTCTACATTATTTTAGGAAGCCCTTGACCACAAAAAGTCTTGCTTTGACACAAACTAGAAAACAGATGGAACAAAGGAAGGGCACATGGATAATTTGCATTCCTTTTTCTTTCCTTCTGCTTTGTCTCCAGTGCCAACACATTTTGGTGTTTCTTTGTGTTTGGAGACTTGGGCGCATGCTCTTGCAATGTTTAAGGAACTTGACTGGGCATACTGACTGACATATTGATTTAATATCATTTCTACTGCTGCTAACAAATCCTTGAGCTTCCGGCTTCAGAAAGAGAGTGTATTCTAGGATGTAAACATCTAAGAACAGTAAAGAAAACGGCAAGGGAAACTGAGTCCTAGCTGTTGGTACCTAGGGTGGATGAAGGGTTTTGTCAGTCTTTAGGTTTGCCTGCTGCAGTCTTCATTTTTAGGCCTGTTGCTGCATAGCTGGACCGTATCGCGTGCACCCTATCAGTGTATTAGTGGGTGTCAGTGATGTATAGGATGATTTTCCCATTAAATGTGTGTTTGGTAAAATACTGGGAATTTTTCTGAAGGAAAGGTGAGATGTAAGTGTAAAATCATGGTCAATGCAGTTACTATTTACACCAGTAAAACTTTCTAAATATCTACTAGGGCTGGAGCATGACAATGAGAATTTGATACTAGGAGCTGAATCAGTCTCTATGCTTTTATTGCATTTCACATCTAGATATTCTGATTATACAATATTTTGTTGCCAATTTAGTGTAGTAAGGATTACTGTCATTCTGGATTTGTTTTTAAAATAGTGTGTTGAAATGAATGCTTGGTAAAAGCAAGATAGCATGTGTAGTGAGTGTCAGTCAGCATCTTATATGTATTCAGACCTTGCTGTAAACACTAAGTAGGATCTCTAAAATTCCTCATTTATTCTTCATAGGGAATATATAGGTGTGATTTCATTGTCAGTTGACTTGTAAATACAGCTGAAAGAGGATTTCTCAGAAAGTTAGAAAAAAGATCTGTGAAGTTTAGCGACTTGAAGCAATTGTTGACTTGGCACATACCAGTTGTACTGGAGAAGTATTTCCCTCTGGCCTGTGATTTTGGATAAGAAATGTTTCAAAGAGCAGGGTGCTTAAAGAAGGTGATTCTATTACAAACGCATATTTATATCAGTTTGGCTTTTTGCATGTGTTTTTATTTTCATAGGGGACATTACATTGTAGTTTATCATTTAAAGAAACACTCATATTTTCTTCAGCGACATAACTTAGATATACTTGTGCATGTTTTGGGAAAGATCTTATTCACAACACGTGCCTTTTAGGGGAGACATTTCATGATGGTTTATGCTGATGTGCTGCATCTGTTATACTAGTGAAATCTGTACTGGTTCTCAAGTAGGGTTTGAATATTCTGGATAGCTGCATTTACAGAAGCTCTTTTCATGATGGAAACTATAAACTACTGCCTTTCTGTCTGATGTGCAGCTGCTTCACATCTTTGTTGGGTGTTTCTTTGATGCAATTAGCGATCACATTTGTTGGTGGCACAAAGCCAGATGGACTAAGAATGCTGTTGTGGCCAGGCCAAAATGCAATGACCTTGAGAGACTGGAATGGCAGAGGGCATGGGGAGAAAAGGGAGATTAACTGCTTCATTAATGCAAAGTTCTGTAAGGCAAAGGTGAAGAATGGTGAAGAGGGATTGGCAATGGGAGGACCTGGCCACACTGATAAGATGAAGGGGAAGTCATTTTCCAGGTCATTGTCTCAGTTCTGTCCTAACATGTCTTTTTATGAAAACACACATGTCAGACTTCCCAATCCTAAAATAGCACAGATGGAGAGAGAGGGAGGTAATGCACAAAATGAAAGCTTTTGAGGATACAGCTGTAATATAAGTAATTTACATTTCAAGTCTCAAACAAGTGACCTTGCAAGGTATTTGGGGAAAAAATGTAATCTATATTGCTTTGCTAGACTCAGATAAGTCATCAGGAGCTGCTAGAGGAATGGAGTTTAATATATTTTTATATCCCAGAGAGTTTAATAATACAGCCTAAATATTTGTACTTGAATTCCTAATGCTTGAATTGCATGTATTATAATTAAAAAGTAATTCAGTTTAATTCTAAATGAATATAAATTGTGGTATTTGCATACTTCTACTAATAGCATGCCCTGTTCTGAATTTGGCTTTTAGTTTGTGAAGAAAAAGAGCATCGCACTTCAATGTATGTGTTTGAAAAACATCACTACTAAATAGGGTTGTCTTGTAAATTTAGTATAGGATCATAGAATAGTTAGGGTTGGAAAGGACCTTAAGATCATCCAGTTCCAACCCCCCTGCCATGGGCAGGGACACCTCACACTAAGCCATGTCACCCAAGGCCTCGTCTAACCTGGCCTTGAGCACTACCAGGGATGGAGCATTCACAACCTCCCTGGGCAACCTATTCCAGTGCCTCACCACCTTAACAGGAAAGAACTTCTTCCTTACATCCAATCTAAACTTCCCTTGTTTAAGTTTTAACCCATTACCCCTTGTCCTGTCACTACAGTCCCTAATGAAGAGTCCATCCCCAGCATCCCTATAGGCCCCCTTCAGATACTGGAAGGCTGCTATGAGGTCTTCATTCAGCCTTCTCTTCTCCAGGCTGAGATGATCCTTAACAATGAAAGCATTCCATAAAAAATGTAAATATATTACTAGATCAATGTTATTTTTATTATTTTATTTTACACATATATATAATCTATTAAAAATCAAAGCTAGAAAGGACTGAACATAAGCAAGTGTATTTGGGATTTCTTCGGGGTCCTGTCTTTTCTTTGTGATTCTTCAAGAGTGCAGCTAGCATTTATAGCTTGTGTAATACAGAATCACTCTTTAAAGATTCAAAGAAGGAAAAGATAAAGCTATGGCAGAATGGCATTGTATTTTGCATCGTATTGAAAATGGGATATGATCTGTGTCTGATATTCTGAAACTTGTGAATTGCAAGAGATGCTAGCAAAATGTCTAGGAAATGAATCCTGACAGCGCTGAACTGAGATAGTGGAAGCCATCTTCAATTGTACATGCTACTTGGAGACAGAATAGGCACCAAAGCAAAAAAAAAAAAGGCAAGTAAAGGCTTGTTCCTAATCATAAAAAATGAAAAGAGTCCAAAAGCAGGAAAAAAAGGCAAATCTTTTTATGATGTATCAACACCCATGGTAATTCAGTGGAGCAAAAATAGCACCATACTGCCATAATTGGTTTCCATGACGCAGATCAAAAAGAAACCCAAAGACCTAGAGAAATTGCATTTCTATGCAGAACCTTTACTGTTACCAAGAAACACAGGCCTCTTCCTCAGAAGAAAAATATTTAGGAAACATTGAAAATCACAGATGCCAACAACCTGGCAGCCCAGTAAATACAAATTAGTATGATAGGCCTGTTTTTTTACTAGATGTATTTAAAAAACCCTTCATTTTTTCAATGTTTTTTTCCCCAACATTCTTCACTAGAAAGTATTGCTTTCTAAACTTTAAACTTCAAGCTTGTCCTAATTTTGCTACTGATCTGTTGTGTCCTTATGAAGAAATCATACAGCTCCAGTGGTGAATATTCTCAGTAATAACGTGGGTACAGAGGGAACAATCTTTTTATAAGTCTTACGAGGACCTCAAATGACAGGCAAAGTGTTTTGTCACTCCTCTTCTGCATCTGAAGTTCTGCTGTAGGATGAGATTGAGCACTGATAGTTTGTGCTTTTAAATTGATCCACATTGAGATGTCCTACTTTACCTTTCTTCATTCAGGTATGTTTTGCGTAAACAGAGAAGTGTTTTAGGATTTCTGTGATTTCTCGCGAATAAAGTATGAAAATAAATACAGTCATGTAATGTTTCGCTTTGTACAAAACACAGATCCTGAGTGGTATTATAAAATATATTTAGTCCTTCTTTGAAGGGTAGCAGGGCTTTGGCTCTCCATTCTAGGATGCAGTGGAGAGAATACATTCTACGCTCATTCTTCATATGGAACAGGTTGCCCAGAGAAGCTGTGGCTGCCCCATTGCTGGCAGGGTTCAAGGTCCAGGTTGGACCAGACCAGGGAGCAGCCTGCTCTAGTGGAAGGTGTCCCTGCCCGTGGCAGGGTTTGGAACTGGATGAGCTTTGAGCTCCCTTCCAACACAAACCATTCTATGATATGATTCTCCAAAGGTGAAAGTTGCAGTGAAGCTGGGATGTGTTTTGTAATGCTGTGTATAGGAAGAGCTCTTTCTCACTTTGTGCAGTGCTGTGTTCAATGCATAGATCTTAGTTCCACCCTCTCTCTCTGTACAGAGAGACATCTGTATCTGTATCTAGCACATCTACCTACCTATATATCTATAAGCAACTGCCATAGGCAACTGTGGGTTGCAAACTGAACAGGGTGCAGGCAGTGGTGTGTAACAGTGTCCTTTGCTTCAGAGTGTATGTGTTTGAACTGCCTTTCTTTTTGCTGCTTTTCAGGTTAGGCAATAGTAGGGGACAGGACAGGCAAGAGTTGGATGTCAGGATCAGAGATAAAGCATGCTAATCTTCGCTTTTTGTAAGTTATTGTTCAGTATCCTGAGCACCCATGCCCCTATGTGAAAGAAATTACTTCCCCTTGTTCGCAGCTCTTATCTCTCATCCATAAATTACATTACTACCAATGAATTCCATTTAATGCAACTAATTTCTGGCAGGAACCCCATAAAATCACAGTGTAATGATCTGCAACAGGGTGATCTTTCCTCTGTTGTATCTTGTATTATTTCCTTCTTGAATCTTATTTTCTAAAATGAGCTGAAAAAGCAGCTGTCTTTTGGGGTTCATATTTTTGTTTTATTTTCTGTATAAATGTGCCCTGTTCTATAATCTTTCTTCAGAATGTTCTTGTGGGTGGAAAAATAGTTGAATATACTTATTAAGAAAAGATGAAGAAGCTTCATCAGTTGCCTAAAATGTTTATAATGTCTAGCTATTCTATCCTGTCTTAATTAGTTTTACGAACTATGCCAATTTACACATAGAGGTTGTCTGGATATTAGAAAGTATTCAAGTGTAAAATAAGCTTTAGGCTGATGCTCTTATGCTGTTATTTTAGAAATACCTTTCGATTTATTCTAAGAAAAGTGGTTTTGGGGCTTTTTTTTTATCTGAAGTTACAGCTTCTATATCCCTGCACTCTGTATGATTTACCATCAGGTTATGCGGACTAACTGAATTAATATCCTAATGAATGCAGTCTCTTTTGGAAGATAGATTGTCATTCTGTTTTGTCACCTTTCTAGATGATTTCTCATATTCCAATCAAACCAGTACCCAGTTTAGGGGGACTTCTGAAATAGATTTAATGTGTATTAAGTTTAACTTTATACATTTGAGCAATGTGTTCCTCCTTTTCCCTAGATCATGTACAGAAGAAATACAAGCATTCATTCTGGTACAGCCTTCAAACATAAGAAATGTTCCCATTCATGCTAAATCAGGTTTTGGCCTTTCTGGAGAGACAATCAGTAAAGTGATGGGATTCTCCTTCTGTTGCATGCTGTTAGCATTAGAAACTCACACAGGGATACAGCTTAATGCTTGCTTACTTGGCAAATGTGATTAAACTCTGACTTAGATAAAAGGAGAGTGAGAATAATCATACGGTAGAGGCAACAAGGCATGGTATGAACTATACAGATCCTGTAAAACTGCATGTGGAACTGTGAAACTTACGGAAGCTCAAGGTAGGGAAATTCTTGGAATGATCAAGTGCAAGGGGAAAACTGTCTGGGATTCATGGCATTTTGGAGGACAACAAAGGCTTTTTTTTTTTTCCTTGTCTAATTTACTTGCCCTTATTTATGGTGTAGGAGGTTGATCTTCACTTGATTGAGGAAGAAGTTAATGTTTCAATATGGAGGGTCATACTTCTTAAGCAAAGAAGTCTCCTAGTTTGTCTGATCAGGTTCATCTGACACATAAATGAACTGGATTTGTGTCATGTTCCCATCCAGCATGACTCTCCCTGTGCTATTCCAGCTTCTTGTATCTTGTGGCTTAAGATAGAGAACTTCGTATCCAAATGTGCGCCTACCCAATTTACTGCAATCTTCTTAAACTGGATTAAAATTAGACAGAGGAGGTGTAGTTGATTGAGAGCTGCAGCTCTGTTCCCAAACATGAATGACCTCAGAGATTTTTTTCATGGTAAATCTCCGGTTTTCTTAAAGTAGTTTGAAATATTTGTGTGTTCTCCAGGGTACTCTTGATCTTTATATTCATGGGAATGCATAGGGTTTGTATGGGAGTGGGAGTTAATTACTAGAGACAGAATGCGAAGAAACCCACAACCCCCTCCCAAAAAAACCCAATAGAACCCCCACATAACTCTTAACAATCTGTCTTGTGACTGTGTTGTATACAGCTGTCTGTGTGTAAAGAAAATATTCTTGAAACAACTTCTGTACAGCAGCTTTGGGAAAGAGTCCAGGAATGGATATTTTGTCTTCAGAATACCCATGTCCCTAGGCTTAGGATTCATCTTTCATATAGAGTTACCTATGGTTACTTGCTGCAAAGATCATCAAATTTCACATTGCCAGCATTATTTTTTAAAGAGAAACACTTTCAAAAGCTTTAGTCAGCATGCAAAACCCTTGTGTTCCTGCTTCCGTACTGTGCCCTCTTTGGTTTGAGATCAGCGGTTTTATTGATATAATAAAGCCATTGTATAGATCTTTGGAAAAATTAATCCTAACTTGATATATTGGCTCTGTTGATATATGAGAGCAAAGAAGAAAATTTTATGGATTGGAGTTAGTTCAGTGCCCACATAAAGGAAAATACAGACAGAAAAAATCTGTGTTCTGTATTGTTCTTGTGTAAGGCTCCTTTTATTATCAGATTACAATTAACATATTCTTGCAAAATAGGATAGTCTTGTAATAGCAGAAATGCTACAAAAGAACATGAATGGTGATTGTACTCAAATCTCTGATTTTTTCAAGACATTTTTATTTGGTTTTTTGAAGGGTGGCCAGTGGCGACGTACAATAAATACTGTCTTGATTTTCACAGAAGATTGAAACAACCTTTGGTGTTCACAGAGCAGGCAAGGCAGCATCTCCCAGAGATGGGAGATGTATTTAGCTATTAAGAAGGAAGTGGGCCCTACAGACAAAGGACTGAATTTAGCTTCCCAGCTATGCTGTCTAGCGTACCTCCTGCCTATCCTCTGGCACAATGTTTGTTAAGCCAGTTGCACAGGTTATCTATTTGCTTATGTCCCTGTGAGCTGATTGTAAAATATACAGTGTGAAGTCAACTCTCCATCCTTGGGAGATTTCAAAACCTGTTTGGGTAAGCCCTGAGCAACTTGGTCTGGTGCCACAGCTGACCTTGCTTTTAGCAGTACTTTGTACAGAGACCTCTTGAGAGCCTTTCCAGCCTGAATTATTCTATCATTTTATGATAGAGCAATCAACAACATTTGAGAATACGTGTATATGGCATTTGTTAAATAAGCCAAAACTGAGTTTTTCTCTAAATGGTATCTGGATATATTGTACAGATCTCATTATGCTGTAATATGGCATTACTCTGTGTATGAATAACAGATTGTAGTAGAAGGCCGGTTCTTTGTGGGTAAAAGTCATTGAAAGTTTTGCCATCCGCAGAAGGGAGGTTCAGAATTCTCATTGATATGAGTCATATTCTCTATTGCCTTCTGCTTTATGAAGTCACTGTCTCTGCATACAATGGGCAGAAATCAGATCAGATCGGGCCTGAATGTTTTTCACTGTGCTTTCCAAGGTCATTGCGGTAAGAGGCAAAGAAAAGGATGACTCATGTTTCTCCTTATGGATTTGCTTTGTTTCAGAGACCCTTCAGAGAAGGGTATATGCTGTGGTGGGAAGAACCAAGTGAGTGGTGTAGACCTCAGTGTGTCCTTTCTGCTATTGCAGATCCATGACATCAATTTTTGACATCCTTTTAAGATTAATTAATGAAATCCCTAGTTTTGGCAATCTATAGCTCTAGGCATGTTGATGTTTTCCCAAAGATTTGGGAAGCTGGTACATTAATTGAGTTAATTAAATAGTGAATACCCTTTTCATTTATATAGCCATCAAAATGCAGTCCACAGTGGTCTATTTATTTACACAGTTGTCTGTCTCTTGAACATCAGGATGTATTAATGCTGATGGGGGGCATATGGTATGGGAAAGAAGATACCCACTGTTTGTAGGCTAGCCATGATTTTTTTCCAGAGGGTATGTAATAATTCTTTTTTCCTACAGAGACTTTCTGTGTAATGCACATAACCCAACATGCTGTTAAGTTACATTAGAGGTTAGATTTAGTTGAGGTTGAACAAACAAAACTGAAAAGGGGTTGAGGCTGGTTTTAATGAAATATCTGTTGTGGGAATGCATATCTATTGGGAGTCTTTCTAATTGGCTTGAGCTGCCTAGACAGCTTTGGCTATAATATATTTAATAAATTAGAAACAATCACAACCAGGAGTGTAGACAGTATTTCTCATCTTACCACAGTATCATTTACACTGTGAAACAGTGTTCCTGTGTGCAAAACACAAGACAGATTTATCATTTATGATGATAAAAATCTAAGTGCTTTATTTGTGAGCACCATTGAAGTGCAGAGAATAAATTTAGGTTTATTACTAAAGAGCTTGACATAGTTTGTAGATTTTACCATTCCATTGGTAGGATTTGCCAGTCAGTAACATGACATGCTGTTAAGCATCATCTTAAGAAAATTTCTGCAATTGGAAACTCAGTGGCATTTTCTTAAAGACTGGAGTGGTTGTTGTTACACTGTTATTTCCTCACATTATTATATGAAAACAGTTTTCTTATTGGGAGAAGTTACTAATGTTGCAAACAGGGAAGTACTAAAAGCATTGTGCTGCTGTGCAGGGTAGTGCTTTAAGAGTCACTGTATAAAGGCATCAAAATTCTGTGTTTATAGTTTTCTCCTGGTTTTAGATGTAAAGCAGTTAGAGTTGTTGGGCTTGATATATGGCTTATTGCTCTCATTGTTTTAATACAGTCATTGCTTATAACATTAAAAAAAAACCAAACCAAAATTTGTGTTAGGCTCAGCAAGAGCGATTGAAAAGTTATAAGTACAATTGCTTTCTGAATGACGCATTGCACAGTAGCATGCTGGATGCTTGGCAGTATCATATAGAACCCAGACTTTATATATAATGACAGCTTAATTCTGACCTTCTGAGAGAAGTAATATTAAAAAAGCAAGGAAGAGTGATGGTGTAGCTTGTGTCTGAATGAGCAGGCCAGGTCCCTGAATACTGCCATGTTTGCCCATACGCCCGCACATACATCAAACTATGAGACACAACAGCCAGTATTTCCAAGAAGTTTTCATGGTGGAATGAGAACTTTTCAGATGGTTTGTCGATATTTGAAGCTGGTTAATTTGGAACAAATGCTGAGAAAACACCCTTTGAGAAAGCTGAGAATCTTGAAAATTGTCTGTATTTGTCAATATCTACATAACTGCTGCAGTTACGTAGCCCTCATTCCCAAAATGCCAAATTAGCTCTTAAATCTGTAGTGAACACTATTTTACTTTCATTCCTTTTACTTTCTTATTTCCTTCTCTGATGAGTTTCTGGAATGAATGGGTTGATAATTGAAATGTCTAAAGTTCTGGAATTTCTCCATGAAATAGTAAAATTCTCCTGAAGTGTCAGAACTACTCTTAGATAGGATGAAACCTCCAAAGGTGTAAAACTTGGGCAGGCTTTGAAACCCCTGTGGAAGCACATTGCACACATAAATTGCAATTGCTGATGGGGTTCTGGCACTGAACACTGATGTTTGAAATACAGAATCGGTTCACTTCAGCAGTGATAATGAGGGTGCCCTTCTTTGTGCCAAATGTATTTGGTGTCTCCCCTTCCTCATGTCATTTTGTGTGAGTTAAATAGAGTTGTAGAATCATAGAACAGTTCGGGGTGGAAATGACCCTTAAGATCATCTACCTCCAGCTCTCTGACACGGGCAGGGACACCTTCCACTAGAGGAGGTTGTTTGAAGCCCCTGTGTCCAACCTGGACCTTGAACACTGCCAGGGATGGGGCAGCCACAGCTTCTCTGGGCACCCTGTGCCAGCTCCTCAGCACCCTCACAGGGAAGAATTTCTTCCCGATATCCAGCCTAATCCCCTGTTTAAGTTTGAATCCAAACAGGGGAAAGTCCTGCTCAACACTTTACTTGGACCTGGAGGATGTTTGCTTTGTTGCATCACCTGCCCTGTAGCTTTTCAGGGCTACTGTGAAGGTCGCATCAAGAGCTTTCTTTGGAAGTAACAAAAATTTAACAATATAAAAGATAACTATAGCCTGCAGAATAGCAATATCAGTGTTCCTGTCGCCTAAAAGTGCTGAGCATATACTACTTTCAGCTGCAATATCTACTTCATTCTTACTTCAGAGACAAGGCAGTGACTGACCTTTCAAAACTCTGGCCCCTGAAGTTGGAGCTCTCTGGGCTGGTGACTCAATTTCTCTTTTAACTTTAGCGTGAGGTAAGAATCAAAGCACAGAGGGGAGTTGCTATAAGAAATCTTCTATCAGACAGTATTATTGGAAGGCTAAGACCACATAAACATACGTGCAAACCCAGTTTTTTGTTCACAGCCTTTCATACAATAGCTGACAAGTGGATGAAGCAGTCCAGATGGGCTTGGGATTTCCCTGAGTCTGCAAGCTACATGACAGTTCTCTTGTCCCTGACACTACGGATGTCTCTTCCTCATATCCCTAGACCTATACAAATGAATCAGCCCACTAAGGTGCCTATTTTTACCTTAAAACCTGTCTTCAGAGTGCTAGGAGGACATCATTTGCTTGCTCTCTTTCAGGAGAGTGCTTGAGAAAAGTTGTACTTGCAAGTGCCAGCAGGAAATGTTACTTCTGCTGGTTTTGTTTTTTTGTACAGTTCTGTAGCCCAGACAGTGCCTGTTACCCAAAATAGCAAGAAGTATGTTGATATGAATGAAAACATTTTTGCTATCAGCCTGTGCCAAAGACCTAACGGATATGGAACCTGAGATTCCAGGGAGCTTCCTAATGTTTCACTGCTTCAGTAACCTGCATTTATAGGTGAAGGAAGGGTTGAGAAAGTTGTTAGTGACTTTTGCAGTCAACATATGTGCATCTGAAGTAAAGGAGTGTCTGTTTGGCTTGGTTGCCTACCTATGGTGAGTGAGGGTCAGTTTGTCAGCGTTTGTCAGTTTTTGAGGGACTTGTATTTAGACTGTGTATAAGACTGTGTATTAGGCATAAAGAATGGATGCACAAATGCTGAGACAGTATTGTGGTTTGGCAGTATAATAGTTTAGAGTAGAAAGGATTGGGAGCAGGTAACCTTTGATAAAACATAGTTAAAGTTTCCCCTGAGTAATCGATATGTATTTACTGCCTTAATTTGTCTCAGGGTTTTTTTGGCACACTTCCCAAAGTTCAGCTCCTCTCATTTTTCAGATCTCCTTTATTTCCCAAATGCCTGTTTGCTTTATATTGAACAGGTTTGGAGGGGTGGAGGAAATCCCACGTCCACATGCCACAAATGAAAAATTTAAGACAAGGGATTTTAGTGAAGGAGGGAGGCAAGAAAGCAGATCTAGTAATACAGCAAGGGAAAAAAGTTGAATTTATAAACCATTTCAAACTTAGCTTTGTAGGGATACGTTTATTAGTTTACTCATTGCAAATTCTTACTTTAAGTGTAAAATCAGCATTGGAACCAAGAAGGAAAAGCCAGGCTAATGGCATCACCATCGTGCTGTGGAGAGCAAGTGCAGTGGTACAACGGAGCCTGTGGCAGGGAGGAAGGAAGCTGCCCTGGATGGGAGCTCATGCATCTCGCTTCCCCACTGGAGCAAGGGACTGAAGCGTGACTCCCCCGAGGCAGCATATCTTGCACTGCTGCCAAATCTGCTGCTTTTGGCAGTAGTCTTAACACTTTCATGAGTCATCTATCATCCTACCATTTTTTTTCCAGTTTTGCTATCACCATTGTGAAAGAACAGATTTTCCCCTCCTCCTCTTCTAATCCTGCCCTTGCTGTCTGTTTCCAGGCTGCTGTATGAGCAGCATGCCCTTATTCATCCATTGCTGCCCAGTGATGGGAACTTGTCCTTTTGTCACCCTCCCTTAAGTGCTGGATGGGATCCATTCAGCTCAGCTTCTTCCTCATCCTTTTTCTGAGGAAAGTAGCTGGCAGGTTCAGGTGCCGGAGCATGTGTTAGGGTGTGGGTTAACTTGTAATGCTGTGAAATGTATCCCAGTCTGTATGTGTGTATCATCTATTTAGTAGGGAACGGGGCCATGCTAAGGGCAGACTGCCATCACAACAGCTACTGTATGAATTTGAAATACGACTGGGTAGGGGCATGGCTACTCCATGTCCTTTACTCTCAGGCTAAAGCTATGATCTGGTCCTTAAGCACTATGGGAAGCTGCCAGTGCTCCTGCGATTGTCTGTGAAACTCTTGTTTGCACACACATAGCATATTCTTGTAAAACATGAAGATACAAGTTCAGTATTCATTTCAACAAACAGGAGAATTGAATTCTCTCTTCATTAGCAGTGCATGAAACAGTGTCTGCTGCTTGGTTCAGGGCTTTGATTTTTATTCTAAACCCAGATGGAAATATTTGCATAAGTCCTACATTAGTCCTTTGTGGGGCTTTTTCCTTCTTCTCACCCCAGTTAATATTGCAAAATTAAGAAATCCTCTAAAATTAATCTTTTCCATTATCCATGTTTCTGAGTATTACAAATATGACAGAAAGATCTAGAAATTGCAGCTAGTGCTGCTTTCCAGCAGGCTGTGAAGCTGCAATGATTATTTGTGTGTCGTGTGTGTGTGTTTATCTCTCTTGGCTGGTGCGACCTTCCATGTTTCCCCATTTTTATTTCCCCTCTCCACACACTCCTTCCCAGCTGCCGTAACCAGTGCAGCTCTCACCCTCTGGCCAGTACATGGAATAAACTGTTTGTGAGGCAGTTGGTAATGCCTCTCAGTCCGCCACTAGACAGGACACATGCAGAGATGCTTGGCATCTGCGCTCCAACTCGCTCTTTAGCAGCCTGGTACCACCTGGTACCCTCTGGTCCAGAGCTTGCTGCTGTGCTTGGTGCTGAGTACTCTGCAAAGAAACCATCCCTGGGCCAAACGCATCCCCAGAGTAGCTTCTGCTGTGGTGTTGTATACAGGATGCATTTGGCAGGTTTATGCTTTGCAGTGCTGGAGAAGCAAGTTGAATAATTATTTGTTGTTGTTTCATTGCAATTCTACTTACAGCTGTACTAGCCTGCATGGAAAATACCAGTTATTTCTTGGGTTTTCTGTTTTCAACACAGCAGATCCCCGATTTCCTCCCTGGGCTGCACCCCTGCTTGGGACTGTCTTGTTTCCTAATGGGCTGGACTTGATCTTAAAGGTCTTTTCCAACCTAGTTGATTGTATGAGTCTACTGTCAGTATGATAGGAGATTCTACATATGCTTAGTGCCCCATGCAAAGGGCAGAGTGCTTACAGAGATAAGGTTGAACAGGGAGTTTTTTTACTCAACATACTTTATTTGGCTTGAATTGGTGTTTATCTCACTTGTAAAACAGAAGTGAATTCCCTTTTGTCAGATGCCTGTTTTTATCCTACCAATGATTTACTTTCCATTTTTATGTTAAGTAGTGTGGTGCCTGTACAGTATTTGTTTCTAATTGTGTGTGTGTTTGTATGTGTTTCACTGTTGGATATAAATAACAGCCCAATATCTCTCCAGTTTAGCAATTCTTCCATCCAGGGTGTCACAGAGATCCTTTCATGAGCCATATCCTTCTCAAACTCCCTGTGTTTGGTTTTTAAATGCTGGGGCCAGTGGACCGTAAGTTTTAAGAGTTGCATTTGTTAGAGATGCCATTTTGCATTCACTGCGAAAGTGCTGTTGCATTTTGACACCAGTTCCTGTTGCCCTGTCTCCTGTTTTAGAACAGTGTGGAATGTATTCAGAGATGTGTTTTCTGAAGTGTAATAATAGGTATACAATAGACTAAATTACCGGGCTACTTGGCTCTTGTGCATGTGTGTACATGTGTTTCAGAAGCAAAGTCTGTATTCATCCTGAGATGCTTTCTGCGTTAGGACAGCATGGCAGTCAGCATAAAATGAAGAAAGGACGATGAGCACTGTTTATGCAGTAGTCAGTGGATTTTGAGTTCATTTCCAGTTGTCACACATCTAGCTGGTTTTAATATCTTTTGGTGACAGCTTTTATAACATTAGAGGTCAGAGTGAAATTGTTACCTATTTCATCCTTCTAAAAGCATATAGATGTAACATCCTTTGGATCAAATCCAACCTCTTTCCCTTGGAGTGCAAGTGTTGAAAGTATGAAAAACATCACAGCTGCAGTGTTCAGATGTATGGGGTAGGTACAAGCAGTTGGAGGGCTGATAACTTCCATGGTAGCTGTTTTCACAGTGGTGTATTGAGGATGTTGAGGAAGTTGGCAGTAGCAGTTGGTGAGCCTGCAAGCATACAAATTACTGGCCCGTGCCCCAGCACAGCATCTACATAGCAGGCATCAATATGTCATAGCTCCACAGCTGTTTCACCCCTTCTGTGACATTACATATGGTGAGGGAAGCCTACCCAGCCTGTGCATTGAGCTTTCCTTCCTCAGGGGAGTATCACTGGGCTCTCTGACCTAGCAGTCTCTGTATATAGATCTTTTTGTTGATATTAACAATGTCCCGATGTCACATCTGATAATTCTGCAACTTTGGACTGGGGACTGAGTGATGTCAGTTGTTGTCCTCCTTTCTGTTTGCACTTCCCTGACACCACAGTCTTCTTTTTGCCCATTATTTACCTTTCTCCATCCTTCACATTTTCCATTCTCAGTATGCCTTTTAAAATAAAAAGAAATACCTATCCAAACTAACCCAGAAATTGTGCGTACATTACCTTCCTTTGGGGTTTCGTATTAGTATTATCCAGATCAGGTTACCCAACTGGAAGATACATTATGGGAAAGCACATGGAAAAGAAGTGATGATACCTATGCAAAGTAGTTAACAGCCACACAGAGGGGTCATAATGATTCTTTCAAAGGCCCAGGAGGTTCTTCTCACTTGTATTTGTTTGATGCTCAATGAAAAAAGGAAGTTTCTTCAATTCTCTTTAAATTTTTTGTCTGGAATGTCATGGCTGCATGTCACCCCCCTATATCTAGGTTTGTCAAAGTTCTTGTCAAGTCAGGGTTTATTTATACAAAACTAGTTTTAGAGTTTTCTTCCCATGTAGAATGTTTAGGTTTTTTCCCTTTAATTCAATTTGTCAGTATCATGTAGCGTGTCTGCCTGCATCTCTGTATCCATCTCTAGTCGATTTGTGGATGATGGCACAGATTTGACATTTGGGTTTTTTCCTGGCTTTTTGGGAACTAAAAAGGCTGACAGTCGGTGGCTGATTGGTGTGGTAGGAGAGGCCAAATTTAGGATACACATCAGTTTGTGTAAAAGTAAATAAAACAGCACTGAATTTGTAGCTGTTTTTGGTATGCTAAATTTGGACTTCGGTATAAAAATTAATTAGGGATAGAAACACTTGATAAAGAATATGAATTGCAATCAAACATAACTCGCCAACATTTCTGGAACTGCAGAAGCAGAAGCAGTGTTTGGGGATTTTTTTCATAATCACGGATACAAGAAGTATGGATGCATAACAGTGTGAGGTCCCAGTAGGAGCATAATTACTAGAAGTCTTGTGAAAAAGACTTATTTTCCGATTGTGATGATCCTACCAAACTGGTTTACCATTTGTTTTCCATAAGTATGAAATAAGAAAACTCATTGTTTTAATCTCCAAGTATATTTGTACCAGTGGTGTAAAAACAGTATCAGAGCTTTCTGATATTTATACTATGTGCTTACGCAAAGACAGAAGCTCTGTTATACCATGTGAGCGGATATTAACTTGAGACCAGCGTCAAGCAATCATTTTTCTCTTTCCCTTTATTTCAATACAGCGTACACAAGTGTAATTTGGCTTAAGGATCAGAGACCAATTTAGGTTTGAAGTACTAGAGTAAATCATTTTTCTGTTGGCTGTATATGAGTTACACAGAACCCTTATCCAGTTGTCACAAGGATGAATCAAGGTAATATAAAGTAATCCTTTGCTTATACCAAATAATACTTTTTACTGTTTTACTTTAGTCAAGTCTTGAAGGGAAACATTCTCAGTAATCCTTTAAAAGGGGGGAGCTAGTGACAGACCTATGAATTCTCTGTGGATTTAGGAATTCATCATTAGATAGTCTATATTCATTTTTCTAGGAGAAATAGGAATTTCTTGAGAAAGAGGTAGGGAGTTAACACCAAAAAACAAACCACAAACCCAACACATGCTTTCATTCCCCAGTGATGACAGTGTAGAGTCTTTCCCTGTGTTGTAGATAAGTGAACAAATGGATTAATGAAGTTGTTGCAGAAGCACATGCTCTTGCCTTAGAATTGATCCAAAAAGATAGGAAGAGCTGTAAAATGAACCATATATTGAAGCAGCATTTGCATAAACTCCTTCCTATTGATTACAGGGTTGAATCACTTTAAATCCAGTCTGGTTAAGTCTTAAAAAATGAAATCAGAAATTATATTTCCTTGAATCATTTAGCAATGCCAAAACAGAGAATTCTGATTTCTCTATCAGTAACAGATAATATAAAGATAAAAGCTATTGTAGAATATGAATATTAATTTCTTAACTATATTGGAAAAAAAGCCCCTTTGACCACTTAGCCCTGTGGTTTTGAAGTAGTATTCTGGGAAGTAGTTGATTGAATCCCATTAATTTAGATGAGAATCAAATGACAGTCTGTATGTGCCTCTTTGAAAATCTGAGGTTTGGTTCTTTATTCTTACTTCTTTCAAACTATTGTAGAAGACTTTCATGTATTTAGTGGACTTTCAAAGGCAGACATATATAGTGCAGTTAAAATACTACAATTTAGTACTTCCACCGCCTAAGTTGTCATTTCCTGCTGAGTAAAAGGGTATAGTTAAAACACGTTGTTTTATTTGATGTTGCAAGATTTAAGGCTTCTTGTTCACAGTGTAACTAGTGAAAACTTTATTGCCTGTTGTCAGAAAAAAAAAAAATTAATTTAATTTTTAAAACTTGAATCTTAATCTTAGGTCATACTTCTTTTATAATTACACACACTTATCGGAATGGCATATGGTGAAAATACACAGAACTTTGTGATAGAAGAGAAATGCTAGGCTTTTATGTTGATTGCACCTGCATGGGGGCTTTATAAGCTTACAATTTGAATCATTTATAGATACAGACTCAACATAGCTCTAACATAGCTAGTATTGCAAGGTGCTTCCCCCCCCCCCCTTTCTTTTTTTTTGCTTTCTGCTGACTGAATGATAGGCAAAGCAATTTTCAGCAAATGTCTCCCAGTAGGCTGTCATCATGGAAGCCTTGTAATGTTGCATTTTAACCTTAGCACTGGTAGCTGTCCAGAAATTTGTTTCCTTTATGCCAAAATCTTCTGCACAAAGCAGTTGCTCTTTTACTATATAGGAAGAGAATAAACTTTAAATCTTAACTTTCCCTCCATCTCTCCATTGTTTTATCAGATCTTCTTCATCTGTGTTCTTCTGTGCTTATGAAAATGTAGTAAAAACGAAATATCAACATATTAATTTTCTTGGGGCGATCTCAATTTTATGATGGAAGGAGAAATTTGGAAACTCCCAGGGGACTTAGGTACATAATTGCCATTTGTACCTTTCAGAATATTTAGTGTCAGAATCTGATCATTATAGAATCACAGAATCGTTTGGGTTGAAAAGGACCTTAAAGATCATCTAGTTCCAACCTCTCCTGCCATTGGCAGGTACTCCTTATGCTAGACCATGTCGCTCCAGGCTCTGTCCAGCCTGGCCTTGAACACCGCCAGGGATGGAGCATTCACCACTTCCTTGGGCAACCCATTCCAGTGCCTCACCACCCTCACAGTAAAGAACTTCCTCCTTATATCCAATCTAAACTTCCCCTGTTTCAGTTTTAACCTATTACGCCTTGTCCTATCACTACAGACCCTGATGAGGAGTCCCCCCCTGAGCATCCTTATAGGCCCCCTTCAGATACTGGAAGGCTGCTATGAGGTCTCCATGCAGGCTTCTCTTCTCCAGGCTGAACAGCCCCAACTTTCTCAGCCTGTCTTCATACAGGAGGTGCTCCAGTCCCCTGATCATCCTCGTGGTCCTCCTCTGGACTTGCTCTAACAGCTCCATGTCCTTTTTATGTTGAGGACACCAGAACTGTTCCAATACTCCCAAGTGAGGTCTCATGAGAGTGAATGGAGGGACAGGATCACCTTGAGTACATTCTACTTCATATACCCAAACTGTTTTCTCTTTAGTAGTTTGGTTTTAAACTTCTGCATACCGTAGTGTAGTGTCTCAGGTGGTAATGTTACTGCCTCCGTAAAATCTTTTCCAGTTCTAGAGTTTTTTGTATGTATATACAGACTAATTCTTTCATGTATGCTAAGAGCTTTTTTTTAAACAAATAAAAATAAATGATCCCTTAAATTAAGCCTGAATCTAGATTTTATTCGGGATCAAGTCATGAATAAGTTGGTGTTCAGGTCTGGCAGCTGTTAAAGCCTCATAGATTTTTTACTCTGTTTTCTAAAGCTGGCACTCCTAAAATTCCAGCAAACAAAGCGATTTGGAATTGATGGTGTACATTTTAGCTAATCTCTACTGTAAAGTATAGTTGTCCTATGTAACAGAATGTATTTTGGGTTAGATTTATAAAATCTCCTTGATTTAATCTTCCCATGTGATCTCCATTTCTTTATCAGTAAACATTGCAATAACTGATAAGTAGATAGGAGCAGATATTTGCACACTATTCTGTTATCCCATACATATGAAATCTATGGTGGTAGACTTCCTGGTAGTACTGCACATTATTTTTCACGTAGTGAAAATGCATTCTGAGTTATGCCACACGCCTCAAAAAAATCATCATTTCCAGAGTCTTGACAACGAGCATCTTGCTCCGTAGGCGCTCTGAATTGCAGCATGGTGCAAATAATGGCTTCAGAGAAGACTGTCCTAGTTAGTACTTCTATTGCTTCTACTGGGGGAAAGAGTTTGTGTCTCTGCTCTTGCAGATCTGCTCAGAGACAGTACTCAGAGGAAAGATCTTACCTACAAATAATGCTCTGACTTAGAAATTGATCCAGTTCTTGAAACTGTTGTCATATCCCATTGGCTCAGTCAGGTGATATTCTCAGCTCTTCTACCGAATTCTGTTTTTTCTATTTTTTTCTTTTTTTTTCTTTTTAAATCTCTCTCTTTCTATGAGAGGAACTTTTCAGTCATGCATTAAGCGATTCCTGGTTAGACAGTGCTTTTTCACAGATAGGACATTGGCCTCAGAGTCACCAGACTAGATTCTGCTCTGAATATGACTATTAACCAACAGAACAGCCCACATCTTATAATTAGATTCACTTTAACTATAGGTCAAAGTTGTTGCAGAAGAGCCAACTGCTGTTTGCTTAAGTATTTAAATATGGATAAGGAAGTCTAATTTGAGGCTTCCTGCTCTAGAAGTCTTGACCTCTGTGGTTTCTTTGGTTTTATTTCCCATTCAGTTTACTGTGTTCAGAGACTCAACTACACATAATTTACCCTCTGTAAAGTCAAATATTTTCAATCAGTCAGTTCCCTTACCAAGGTTACTGATGCCATTTTGTCTGGTATTTTTTTGTGGTTGAAGTAGTGAAAACATGACGTCTCAAGAATAAGGGTGGTTGATACAGAGTCAAAACACTGGCCTCTGTTGCTAGAATCTTTAGAGCAATACAGGATAAAACACAACAAAACAAGATCAAACAAACAAACATATAAACAAAAAGCAGTGCCAAAAGAGTTGTCAAGCATTGGAACAGGCTGCCCAGGGAAGTGGTGGAATCACCATCCCTGGAGGTATTTAGAAGACTTGCAGTTGTGGTACTTAGGGACATGGTTTAGTGGTGGACTTGGCAGTTGTGAGTTTATGGTTAATGATCTTAAAGGCCTTTTCCAACCTAAATGATTATATGATTCTATGATTTCTGCTACCCAAAGAGCATAATTTACCATGTATGCTTGGGGAAAAAGGCAAAGTTTTGCTAATAAGAATCCCACATAGACTATTAACTTAGAACTTCCAGGAGACATTATTAGTTGCAAGGATAAGGGTCAGGTCTCTTTGTGGATATATCTTCTGTTGGCTTTCAGCCTAACAGCTTTAAGGGACATTAGCTTGGAACTGAGCAATATAAGCAGAAACAAGTCTGTTGCTGCTGCCTGGTGGGAGCTCACAGATGCTTGTAATAAAAATTGTTAAAAATTGTTTCATTAGTTTGCAAAAAACAGATTTCTTGGAATACTGTACCTTCTTTTGCCAGGAATATTTAATTTCCTTTATGTTCTATATGCGACAAGTCCAACCAGAAGCTAGCTCACAATTAATTATGATGATATATAGGACTTAAAATGAGCACTCAGCGTTCTTCCATTTGCATGCTGAAAACAAAAGATAATTGGGTAGAAAACA
This sequence comes from Neopsephotus bourkii, assembly GCF_033783945.1. Classification (NCBI taxonomy): domain Eukaryota; kingdom Metazoa; phylum Chordata; class Aves; order Psittaciformes; family Psittacidae; genus Neopsephotus; species Neopsephotus bourkii. The sequence goes on along the minus strand of NW_026902090.1, from coordinate 8,281,728 downwards.
ATATGGCATTTAATACAACTGTTCCTTTAAGTGGCACATTTTTCCGGAAGATAAAGAGATACCAACCTTCTAGAATTACATAATATCACAGACATATAAGTAAAACTAATCAGATATGCCACGTGCCCTCATTTTGTAAGTGCAATAGCTCATTTAGCTGTTAGCAAAACCTTGCTTAGTGAGGCATCAATAATTGGAAACTGTCACTCTCTGTACATGAGTAACACTTTTTCTCCTTCTTACTGTTTTTCTAGTTGGAAAAAAGACACAACATATATCACATTTCATCTGTCCTGCAGAACAAATGGAGTTAGACACTTCAAGATGTCTGTATAGGGTTTTTTTAATATTACAGAGTTAAGCTGTAGAATTTTTATACCTACAATTACAAACATATTTTTATCCAATAGACATGCAGGAAGGGTTGCTCTTGAGGTAACAAGCAGGGGTAACAAGAGACAAAGCAGCCTACTTTAGTGTTTAATTGACGTGCTTAGTTTTCGTACAATTAAGAGCATGCATTTTAGAAATTAAAAAGATGTTGTTTTCTCACTCCAAAGGATTATTTGTACTTAAATGTGCTTAGAAGGTCAATGGCAAGCCATTTACTGGTGACTTTTTAGTAGACGGGCTCCTCTGAGCTCGTAGCTGTTCATTCATTAGGGGAAATGGGCACAACTAAGGGCACAGTGAAGTTATATCTGTCAGTAACTAAACTGCCAGAAATCATTAAATCACAGTAAGCCTGGGCTGCAGACAAGACGGACAATCTTGCTAGATGTCAGGAAGATGTCACGTTATAAGGTATTTCAGTATCCATTTCTCTGCAGATCAAAAGAGTATCTTTGCAAACTTACCCTGTTACAGATCACCTTTCATGAGGACACAGTTCCTCTCTTCTCCGAGGCATGCTTTTCATGTTCAACTGAGTGGTAAAAGAGGGAGAATATGCCTATATGTACAGATTTGGGGTCAGGCACATTGCATGAAACTAGTTTTAATTCATGTTTGGAAGCCTATCATTTTCTTTTTTGGAGTTGTTACATACGGAAAAGGATGTTGACTAAACTGTTACTACAGTGGGCAGATTTAAGCCAAAGCTACTCTAAACATTCCATCAGCTCTGTGACAGCGGTATGTAGGTTTTAGTGACCTACCTGTGGGCTCCAGTTGGAGGAGATGGGAGAATTTCCCTTTTCACATCTCCTTGAAAAGAGATGTTTAAATGGATAGTGCTGAACATTCCCATTTATAATGCTCAGCTGGGCCGTGATCATTAACTAGTGGGATCCTTACTCATCTGTGCAAAAACAGTGGGGGAAGAGTAATATTTAGCCTGAATGACATTATGTGGGTGACTCTGAGCCGTGCTCTCCCACTGAAAGAGCAAAGATCTGCTCACCTGAAGTCTAAGCAAGATGAAAACCTGAGTGACAGTTGAATAACTCAGGCAAATGGAGGTAAAACCATTTCTCTGGGAGCCAAATAAAGCCTAGAGAACCCTTTGTGCTGGGGAGACAACAGTGCAGAACTGATTTAGGATTCACATTATTCATATTTGTAAATAATCATAGAATGGTTTGGGTTGGAAGGGACCTTAAGATCATCCAGTTCCAACCCCCATGCAGTGGGCAGGGGCACCTTCCACTGGAGCAGTTGCTCATCGAAGTTCATAATCTGCAAATACAAGGAAAAATGAATACTTGCACTACTAAGAAATCGACATAGAGGTTTCTTAACTGGAGAGATCTCTATTAAAAAGAGCTCTCAAATGTATTTAGATGGTTTTAGATGCCTATTCCGTGGACAAACATTATGCAGAAGGCCACATTATAAACCCATACTGAGTTTTGCTGTCCTTAACGCAGTAGATGATAAGCTTGTTCTAGCTGTAATCTTGTTTCCCTGCTGCTATTTCACGCCTCCTCAACTACTAGCATAAACACCAGAAGAAACCAACCTTGGCTGAGCTGAGAACACTACTTGTCATTGCTGTGATCCCTGCTGAGAATGATGACCCTGCTGAGGGAACTATTGCTTTCAAACATAGAAATCACCCTTTCAAGAGCACCACTTAATAAGGGATTAAACATGGGACTAAATATTAGGCCTCCTTCTTCCTGCTTCTTTAAGCTGCTTCAGCATCACGAAGAATCCCTGAGATGCCTAGGAGGTGTCAGGATATTCTTTTTCCAGCAGGTTACTTCTGTCTGTTCTCCCTCTGCTTGACCGGGGGGAACCAAAAGCCCCATGCTAACCCTGGAAAAGAATTTGTTGACACTATTTTTTCTCTCTGCTCATTTGTAACCATTTCTCTGTGAACCAGTTTAGTTATACCCATATTAACCCCACATTTGGATGCTGCAGTGTACCAAAACATACTGCAATAACTCCAAAGGCTACTTGGAAGCTCAGAGCTAGTCCTCAGTGTAGTTGTTCGTATTACTTAATGGGAGCGCATTCAGAGAGTATATTGCACTACTTGCACCTAAGGTGTATTCCAGCCACTGCCTAGCTGTAAATATCTGGGGACTGCACAAGTTTTAGCTGGCACTAAACCAACACTAAAAGATTTGGTTTTAATATGTAAACTATGTCCAATTATTTTTCAATGGGAATCTAAAATAAAGAAATAATAATGTAGGGCTTGAGAAATTCCCAGGACAACTTACTCACCTGCTTCGAATTCCTACTTGTCTCCAGGCTGGTGGGATTTCAAAACTTGATTCAAAGACCAGCTGCCTGCATTTATAGGAAATGTACTAAAGGTGCATGATGTCATGGACTCACATGCATACATATATGTATATATGAATAATTGGATGACTGTAAGAATACGGACATAGCCTCTTTGTCTCAGATAGTTCCTTGACACACAGAGCCAAGTTGTTCACTCCCACACACAGGCTCTAGAGGGGAAATTTCCTTTTCCTCCTGCTGCATATAAAAATATGAGAGAGGATTTTCTTTTAAAACAGTGTTCTTTGTTATTCACAATCTGTAAATATTTATGGGCTGTAAGAAAATACACCTGCTACTTATTGCTCCATGTGCAGCAAAAACAGAAGATGCTATAGAACAAAAGAGATGCTGTGACATATTTTATCAATTACTTGATAAGTAACAGAAGTTAGAATGAACTTCTTTGGAGACAAGATGAAAACCAGATAGCAGTGAAGTTAAAGCATGCTGTCGAAGATCCTTGTTCCAAAGGCTCTGCTTAGTAGAAGTCGTAAAGAATGACTACAGCATACTCAGAAATGGATGACAGTTGAGTGGATTGGAAAAGTAAACTCTTCTCAATATGTTTTCAGAGATGATTATGCATAATCTTTGTAGACAAACGTGCTTGAGGGATCCCTTTCATTACACGGCTAAGGGGATTTTTTGATCAGGCACTGCTTTATACATTAATTTCAGAGACCTCTTGGTTTAGATGGGCTGTGTCTACATTGTATTCAGCGTGCAAACATTTGAATTAAATGTGGATTTTGATGCCACGTTGCTTCAGTGTCATGCAAAATAGTCCTGACTGCAAAAATACATCTGGGAACTGGAAAGGAACCTTTTTAAATGCGAAACTTGCACTGTCTTGCCTACATAATTCTCAATACCAAAACTAGCTGTTTGAAGCATTCAGGAGAAGATGTGCTTATTTTTGTTAATGAAATGCCTACGCTAAGAATTCATAATGTTTACTGGGATGAAAATGTTTAGGTAAAATTAAGCTATAATTCTATAGTAGCATATCACCTTAGTTGGGAGTCTCATAAATGAAATACTTTTTCTCCACAGATGTTAACATGACCCATGGATCAGAGACAACTGCTGTCTGTGAGATAGATGCAGTCATTTCCTGCCCAGGTTTTCTGTAGGTGGAGGTGCTGGAGTACCATTTTGTTGCAGTTCTTGCCATTTCTAGTAAATGCGGTTAGTCCTGCTTATATTTTGTGAATAACAGGAGACAGTACTATGTCTGCCTTGTTTCTCTTCCAATGGGAACATGAATGATTGCAGTGTTTCAAAGTCTATTGTGCAGTAAAGGAGCAACAGTATGCTGTGATTATCACTTTCCATTGCCAGGAGCACAATATAAACTGATTTGAAAACTTGCTTGAGTTGTTCTTGTCTTGGCTTCTAAACGTTTGCAATGGCATCTAATAGCTCTCTAGCAGCGCAGTGCTTCTGAAATAGCAAACCCCGGTCCAGGAATTGCCTTTGTTACAAGCATGTGATGTCTGTAACATTCCCATGGGGAATAGTAGAATTCTTACCTATGGCACGGGGAGAAGCTTCCACACTTGACAGAACTCTGAGCTTTGACATCAGCTTGATGTTTTTATTAGCAGGCTTGGTAAAGCTGGGGATGGCTCCTTGCCTTCCCACTGAGCACTGTGATAAGGTCTCATCAGAGCTTGGTAGAAATAAGGGGATGATGGTAAAATTAGCTTCTGGGTCTTGAAGAATATTAATTGAGTAGTGTCCTAATAGTGCATTGTAATTCAGCTTAAAGAGCTTAATCAGAATCTATTACATGCTGCTAAAGTGGCTCAATAATGGAGGGCTGATTCATAACCGTCATAATCACTTCGTTGCAGTTTTAGTTTAGATCTGTTTTTCTTCTTGCTTTAGTGCTCACTAGAGTGTTCATAGCTAGAAAACCTTTTGAATTACATGTTTGTGATGTTAAAATTTGGGGTTGTACCTATGAAATGATGAAATAGTAAAAGAATTGAAGGGCAGTGCACTTTAAGTTACATTGCTTTACTTGCAGTTATGGTGCAAAAAGACATACTAACCGGTGTGCTGACATTTATATTTAAATGTTTTCTATCATCTTGGAAAATCCTGGAACTGCATGGTATTGGGGAAGCATCTTTCATTTTTGAGAATGTTTTACTTGCTGTGCTACTCTAAAAATACTGGCTTCCAGTGTAGACTGAGCCGATCAGGAGTTTGCAAACGCTGCTAAGCTTGCAAAACACATTCTAATAATAGTCATTTAGCTCCTTTCCAATATATCTATTGCCCCAAATCAGGTGTGACAACAATCAGATGTGTAGCTAGAGATCCCGCTGGTGTCCCCAGGGAGCTGCTGGTGAAGCTTAAGAAACTGCCGGGCTTAATTGTTCTTACTGCTCTTTTGTTGGATGCTACCTTTCCCTGAAGTTGAGCTGCAGTAATAGGTCATGGAGTGATTCTGAGTCTTTTTCGGTGGAAGTAACTTTGGATTACTACTTCAGGATTATTTCATATGAAAGACACGTGATCCATTACGTTGCCTCTTCTGTAGGGGTCATGTCAAGTGCCTTCTGGCTGACAGGCTGTTAAGTCACTATAGCTGTTTCTGGAACTATTGTATATCCATGCTCAGATAACTTATCTGAAAAATGGTGATTATACCATACTGTTCCTGTCATCTTTGTTCAAGTTCACATGCTTAATTGTTGGCTCAGTAGCAATGTCCACAATCTTTGAGGGGGCTCAACTGATAACCATCACCCTTGTTCTTTAGGGAAGGCAGAGCTGTCTAATGAGCAGATCAGTTCAAGGCTTTAGATATGCCACAGATTTACTGACTGATCTCTGTGTCTCAGCTTATCCATCTGTTTGATGGGAATAAAATCACTTGTTTTCCTCCAGGTCAAATTGTGTGTGCAACTTTTTATAAAGGACTTTGAATGCATGCATTGCTGTGTAAGTAATATAATGTACTATGGTATTACGTTGGTGAATGAATGTGATTAATTAATCTTGAGTGAATGAATTTAATTAATTAATCTTGATTTAAATCATGGCTTAAAAGTAGACTATTTGCATAATTGATTTAAATTTGGCTTTGCGTGTTACTGTCTCATGATTTTTCTAAAGAAAGATTGATTTTTCATTGTTAGTAAGCATTGATTTTCAATGACATACACAGTGAATTAAACTGACTATTTCTGTTTAGGAGGAGAGGGCTTTGAGGGGTTTTTTGTATTTGTTTGCTTGGGCTTTTATCAATCTTTGAAGATGTCACTCTTGTGGAATGATTTGCTTGTACTCCTTTAAAAGAAAAAATCCAGGCAGGAGCAGCAAAACTGCTCTGGACAGAGTAAGAAGTGGCTCGATTATTATGCTTACTTCCTCTTCCAAATAAATGCAAGGATTATGTTCCCCTGGTTAACTGCAGGTGAAAGGAAGCAGAGAATGTTGAGAAGAGATACTTGAGTAAGTGTGACAGAGTTGTGTTTTGGGAGGGAGGGAAGGAACAAAGATAATTTTGTATATTCAGCCTTGTGTATGAGGTTTTGAGAGAAGTAGAAAGGAAAGTGTATTAAAAACAGTTAAGAGTGGAGATGTACAAGACTTTAGAAGTAAGAGTCAGGGCATTGAGCTTAATACAGAAAGTAATGAGTAACTTTAGTAGCCTTTTTTTTAGTGTGTGACAATAGTGGTATGGTCAATGCAAGCAAAGGGGGAAATTATTTAAGCAGATGTATTTTGCACGTATTGGAGCATGGGGAGTAAGACCTTAAACAGGAATTTGCAGTAACTGATGCAAGTAATGTGAAGTCTTGGACAAGGATTTTAGTGGAACAATTGGAAAGGACAGGGTGGATATTGGAGATACCATAGAAACATACTGATAGGATTTGATGACAGTTTCAGCTATGATCGGGTGATGGAGGAAAGAGTTGAATGGGCCATGAAATTTGAAATCTAGAAAATCGAGAAAGATAGTGGTGTTGTCAACAGTAATGGCAAGGAGGTGAGAATTAGAAGAAAAGATAAGAAGTTCAATTTTCAAGAGGCTGACTTTGACATCAAAATTGTGTGTTTGAGAAGCAGGCAAAGAAGTGAGATAGTTTGCAGTGTAAGATGCAAGGGAAGATGGGTGATTCATCAGTGTCAAAATGGTGCTGGAAGCTAAGGGCAGGTGAACTTACTGAGAATGGAGTAGGCAGGAGCACTGGCTGAGATTTTGCGCTGGAGCTCAGTGAAAGCAAAAGGAAGAAAAGAGGAAACATTGAGCTGTCAGATCATACAGTGACAACCGTGGTAGGAATGGGGAATGAATGCCAGGAGCTACATAGCTGAGCCACAAATCAAATACATAAATGAGAACCTTACTGATTTCAACTTCAGAATATCTTTAAAAATACATTTTTAAAGGGCCTTAATTTCTATAGGTGGGCACTGAGAAAATCAGGCTGCTTTGGCAGTGTCTGTTAGGCACCTTTTGCCCTATGTAACAGACCCCAAACCCCTGTATTTTAAAAACTTTTGCTATGCTTTCAAAATCTCAATAACAAGACCTTAAGAACTGTATTTTTCAGATAGTTTATTGTATTGGAGGGAGCAGTGCAGATACACTGCAACACTGGACTGAATTCAGATGCTGCACTGGGCGTTGCTGATGAAAATTGAGCTTTGCTTGCTTTTCTATGCAAACACAAATGCATATGCTTGCCTGTCCTGAGTATTAAGTTCCTCCTTGAGCAGTTTTATCCAGCAGCACAAGCAAGATTTCCAGGGTTTTATCATAAATTGTAAACAGTCACTAGCTCTTTACATGCATGAGAATAATTTGATTATAGGCCTTTGCAAGAAATGTACATGTATTATCTTTAATTTATGGAGCAAGTACATCTTAAAGAGCATTTAGATGATCAGTTCCCCCTAGTCTCAGATACCTTATGTCATGACTTTTGAACACATCCAATAAATCCATAAATCCTTCTGAGACACTAAATATTATTTTTAGTTTAAACATTGGGAAAGAAATCATTTTTTAAAGCTTATTAAAATGTTATATGAATATTTTTCAAATATAATTTATATTATCACTGGTGCATAACCTTTCAAATGAATAATTCACAGCAGTGAGAAGTCACTTTTGATAATCTATAGTGGTATATTATGTTGGTTCTGCTGAGAGATTAACACTTATGGCCTAAGGAATAAAACCAGAGAATCTAATCCATTTGTTTGCTTATTCACAGTGACAGATATTTTCTGAAATTAAAACCTATTAGTCTGAATTCTGAATCTTAAAATTGAATCTGGTTTAGCTCATTTTAGGCTCTTATAAAACAGGATTATGATATATAATGTATTTAAGGAAAAAAGTATGCACACTATTGATTTTTCAGCACAGTTTTCCTATCACAGACACTGAAGGATGTTTCCAACAAAAATTTATAGGATATTAAGCAGAGAAATGGTTTCAAAAGGCTATTGGAAGATGCAGGAAATAGGATAGACCTTGTCTGTTAATAATTGGGTGTTAAAATTTTTCTGAAAAGCAGCTGAATTTGAAATGGCTTTTCATCACACATTATGATGGCACATCCAGTAGAAAAGTAAGGAAAAATGGAAATGCTGTTTTAGTAAGATTACTTGGGACCCAATCCATGTTGTAAATGTATGCATTTAACTATAAAGTGATGTATTAGAAGTTAAGGTGTACCAGAGAAAATACTGAGATACATGCAAATGACACAGTTTACGTCTGTTTAACTTCTTCCATTTCAGGTGCATTAAATTTTAACTTCTGTAACTGAGGAATGTTAGTGATGTACATTATTGCCTTTGTTGGTTGTTTTTTAGCTGGAAGCAACAGAGCACTCGTTGGTGTTGGGTATCTCCTGGTCTCTCCTGGGTGCCATGCAGTACTGCACAAGTTGTGCCGAATTTAAGGAATATGCAGATCATAGAATCACTGAATGTTTAGGTTGGAAAAGACATTTAAAATCATCAAGTCCAACCATAAACCTAACACTGCCAATCCACTATTAAACCATGTCCCTATGTGCCACATCTGCGTGTCTTTTAAACACCTCTAGGGATGGTGACTCCACCACTTCCCTAGGCATCCTGTTCCAGTGCTTGACAACACTTTTGGTGAAGAAATTTTTCCTAATATCCAGTCTAAATCTGGTGCAACTTGAGGCCATCTCCTCTTGTCTTATTACTTGTTACTTGGGAGAAGAGATCAAAGCCACCTCGCTACAACCTCCTTTCAGATAGCTGTAGAGAGCAATAAGGTCTCCCCTGAGCCTCTCTCCTCCAGGCTGTTCTGTGTGATGGGACAGAGAGATACTAGAGTGCTGGATCAGAAGGTAATTTCAGGAAGCAGACATCAGCAGTAAGGGGATGCTTATGGAAAGCTTTCTTTCTGTTTAGATGTTGAGGAAGCTGCCTCATGTGAATTAAACCCCTTGTTCATAAGCCCCTTCCACTTCACCTCATGTTGCGGGCAGTGAAAGCAACCCAAAGACACAAATACTGATCTACTTGGAAAAGTATCGAGGTCGAGACTGACTTTTGCAGCAGGGACATGTTCAGAATGTTGATTAAAGTACATAACCTAGTCATAGAATAATTAAATAGTAATTAAACCAACTGCTTGTTGACGTTTAAACAAAAGAAATAAAGCAACCAAAACAAAGCATAAAAAACCAAACTCACAACTGGAAAAACCAAATCGCCACAACCAAAACACTGATTTTCTTGTGTTAGTAACTTTTGAAGAGATGAGACTCTGGCTTCCACTGTGAGGTAGTCTGTCTGAACAGTATTGTAAATAGCCCCAAAGCAATTGCTCTAAATACTCCTAGTTCCAACAGTTAAGGCAAGTGGCAAATTAGTGAAAAATATGGGATTATATAGTTGGTGGAGCTGCATCTGCCGAAATTGGATGTAACTTTGATCATAAGTGAACTTGGTCAGACAGCTGGGAGGGCGGGGGGGGCCCCCCCCAACCATTTAGGACATGCTCCCAGCAGACAAGTGATTTATAAGCATAATGTGAAAAAATGCATTTCCTTTTAGGCAATACTGGCTATTAAAACTGCTTTTTAAAGAGACATATAAAACATGGGTTTGGGTTAACTCTCAGCAAAAAAAGATGTCCCCTTTTTGGCACCTTGCTCTGGCAGCTGTGCTAGCTGATAGAAGATATAACAGCTATCTAAATTTTTAACTTGAAAAAGGTAAACTGCTTATGGTGCACAGCAGAGAAATTGCATGTCACTGTAGTTTTGAACAGAGTAGGTGGCCAAGTCATACAAGAAGCAAATAGCTGCATTGGTATTTGAATTGATACTCTGTGTAGTTCACCAAGGGATCTTTCTATTTATTTATCTCTTCCTTTGTCAGAGATGCTGTGAACAACCTTACAGCCTGTTACAGCGGGTTCCCACTTTGTGCTAGATGAACAGGGAGCAGTCTCTGAAAGTTGGTTTGCATAGTATGTAGTGCAGCTATTATGTGACCCTGGATAAAATGCCAGGATTGTACTAAAGGATTACAGTGTGCTAATATTAATAAATCGTTTAAAATTTGGGGCTTTGTTGTTGGGTTTTTTCCATGTCAAGTAAATGCTGTGATTTAATTACAATAGAGTATTTCGTAAAAGAAACATAATTATTCTATGAGCTATTTCTTTAGTAAGCAATGAAAAGGTCATTAAATATCTCGAGTCTGTTTTCTGAACCTGAATTGGCATTCACTTTCTACGTGAAAACTACTAGCAGATGAGATGAAGCAGATACTATTGCAAGTTTTGGATAAAGAGGAAAAGCTGAAGTTTTTTTTCAAACCGGATCAGCGGGGCAATTAGAATTACCATTGGGTCTTGTTATTGTCCTGCCTCTAAACACTACCCATAACCTGGTATGATTTTGGAGTATAGTCCCTGATTGTATGCTGAAAGAAGGAAAAAGAAAAGAAAACCAACCTCAAGACCCCGGTATTATTTGTAAGTCTGGTCTAATGTGCCTAAATCAGAAGTAAATGCATAATTAACCTTTCTTCATGATAAATTAACATTAATTTTCTTAGGATTAGTGGGAAATAGCATAATATAGGGCAGGTTTAGCATTCACAGTAACTGTCACATGGGACCTTTAACACTCTTACAGGATTAGTGCAGCCACTGATTCATGCTGTTACCATGCACACAGAAATAGCGTGCAGCTTCTGACCATCAAAGAGGCTTTCCTAATTATGAGCTTTTAGAAGTGAGCATAGAAAGATTAGAATATAAATATGAGGAAGATGGCTTCGGCGTTCTTGAGGGAACAAGATAAAATGTGCTCTTTCCCCAGTGAGCAGGCCAATTTTTGAATGAAATTTTGCAGCATTGTTTGAGAATCCATCATTAGAAAGATAATTAATGAAAAGGCCTGTTGTTTGGCCTGGGAGAGTGTGGTCTGTATGTCTGTCCCTCTCTTTTTCTTTTACAAGGACATTTCTTCCTTGTCTTACTAATCTGAGCATTCTTTATGCAAGGAAAAAGGCGAATAATTTTTCAAGAGTGGGAAAGAACAGTTGAACTTGAAAAGCACTGGTTGAAAGTATACGGCTTTGATGATAGTGAGAAACAGGCCTGCTCTGTTTAGGTACTGAAATATAGATACAGTGCTTAACTTTTCTAATCCAAGAGCCCAGAAGGGGAATTCTTTTCGCTCACACACTTGAACCAGAATAGGGAATGAAAATACAGATGCTTTAGAAGCATCATTCTGGTAAGTCATATTAGCTGCCAGAAGCTCCTCTCTGAGCTGTGCTGTGATTCATGTTTCTCTGAAGCCTGGCACAGAAAAATGTGGTTCAAAAGTTACCGACAGACACAGTTTGCTGTGCGTGGTGATGCTCCCCCAGAACATGCGCACAGATAGTGACTGCAGCTCAGCAGAGGTAACATGCTGAGGCATTGTGTAATGTGCAACTCAGCTATAGATCTGAGTCCATAGATAAAATTACTGAATGGATTGGGTTGGAAGGGACCTTAAAGCTCATCCAGCTCCAACCCCTGCCACGGGCAGGGACCCCTTCCACTGGAGCAACTTGCTCCAAGCCCCTGTGTCCAGCCTGGCCTTGAGCACTGCCAGGGATGGGGCAGCCACAGCCTCTCTGGGCACCCTGTGCCAGCGCCTCAGCACCCTCACAGTAAAGAATTTTATCCTTAGAGATAACCTAAACCTCCCCTGTTTAAGTTTGAACCCGTTGCCTCTTGTCCTATCACTGCAGTCCCTGATGATGAGATAGAAGTTTTTCAAGCAGCTCATTCCACCTCCTTTTCATCTTTATCCTTTACTGCAGACACAGGAATTTATTGTCCATAATACACCAACCCTGCTGTGCTCAGCAGGGGCTCCTTTGTGTTTCTTTTGCTAAATACCAGCCCACGGAAGAGGCAGCATGCAACTGCACCACCTGAGCAATACCTAAGGCAGACAGAACATGCTTACAGCCAGTACACTCTTAATATATTGAATATGCCATTTTACAACCTGGTGAGCTCTGCTTTGTAACTTAGAGAGAAAAATTAGTGGAGATCATGGCTCCTCTCTGAATGTAAGAGACTGAAGATTGTTTGGGCTATTAATCCATGTCAGCCGCCAGTTGTCTGCGTTCTCCTGGACACGCTCCCTTTTGCATGCAGAGTTCTTGTCCATGTAGATTTCAAGAATTTAACAGATTAGTGTGGGTTTTGCAGATGCCCTAGAAGTTTAGATGCTACCGTGTAGGCTGCCATATGTCCATAAATCTCAGACATCTGGCAGCCCAGCTGGAACTGGTGTGCACATAGGATCTCATATAGCCACGCACAGCAAACACTGGGAGGAGCTGGATTCCCTCTCTCCACATGTGATGCACAGTTGAATTGTTCACGGAAATGTCCTGAGCTCTTGGATTGGTTCATTGCACATGGACAGGAATACCTGCAGTCTGGTTTTCTTCATGGGTTTTTTCTTTCCCTAAACCCTGCTGTTTTGTCCAGGGCAGCCTGGGTGGATTTAAGTGATAAGGTAAAAATGTTGGGTCACATATATATATATGGATGTATATATATGTGGGTTCAGGCCTTTGGAGGTGATGTATTTGAGTATGTAGGCTGGATTCCGATTGTACAGACTAACTTCAGAACACCTTTTGGATCTCAGTGTTTTTTTTTTTGTAGGTTTACATCTCAGCAGCAGAGTTCACCACAGGAATTGCTTAGTGGGACACTTCCCCCCCCCCCCCCCCATTCTTTTACTATCCTGAATACTCATGTTTACCAGGAAAACCAGGAAGGCTGAACTCGTATGGTGTGTGTTAAAAACAAATGTTTTTGTACTTAATATAAGTTGGAGAAATTGTTCAAGAACAGTTTACCCATAGATTGTCATTGCAATGCTTTCAAGGCCAGTTTCATTTTGGGTTATTGGCGGTTGTGTCAGTTGTGAAAGGGCGTATTTAACTTGTGCAGTCAGTTCGCTTTATAGTCAAGATTTTGCATTCATGAACAGATACAATTTGCTTATTGATTGGAACAGTTCCTTTCCTTTTATGCAGATTCTTTATCTTCTCTCAGACTCCCTTACCTCTATTACATGTCAAACAAGAATCTGTTCATAAGGCAAGATGCCTGTGTGTGATATAGGAATAGGTGTAGGTTGGGGCAGCTAGGTTCTGTTGTCTTTTAAATTACATGAAAACCCATCAGTGTTCAGCATGTATGCTCTGCTGGAGGAAGGCTATAGAGCTGCATCTTTCTAGGCAGATCCTCTCTGAATTCTGGACAACGTAAAACCAACATATAAATACAAAACCTGATAGTATGAAGCTGCTTCCTATGAAACTTGATGGGTGCATGTGTTTATGCGTGTAATTATCTGCAAACCCACATGAAGTTCACCTACACTTGAAGTTCAGCACTTTCTTTGTATATGGATTTAGGGGGTAAAGGCCTTCATTTTCACCTTGTAGTGCCAGAGAGATGGTAGCTCTGTTGTAATTAAAGCTTTATAATATCAAGAAATGACTGTGCTCCAATCTGAAAATTCATTGTGCAGCTAAATGCTTCCCTTTGCATAGAAACTGCTGATAATTAATAATCTGTTTGACGGAATATTAGTGCCAGACTGGATTGGCATCTGCACTTTGGACATGATGTACCTGATTGTACTAGCAAGTTATAACAACATTTATCAACTACTGTAATTATCATATTGCCACTGTTTTCTACAGATGTAAAGATACATAATTCAAGCTGACAAGCCCAAAGATTTTATTGGAATGACCTATGATACCCTAACTTCTCATTAATATACAGCCAAATGCACAATATCAATTAAGTATAAGATACAACCTCAGGGCTTCTTAACATTAGTAGCAGTTGAAATTAATAATGCAGCAGAAGATCTTACTATTTTATTTTCCTCCCGTGTTGAAATGAAAACTTTGCAGTAGAAAATCTTTCTTAAAAATGCATGTTTTTAAATAGTTCTTTTTTGTGCTTTTGATTTTGCATTAGTATGGGGTAGAAGTAAATAGCATTTAAAATGAAGCCATTGTTTATTCACAAATCAAATAAGCTACCGACAGCTGCCCTAGTGGCTTCCTCATTCACTTAAATTAATGCCTGAGGCCTTGGGGTAAATAGTCTTCTGGGGAGAATGTGGGCATTTATTTTTGATTTCCATTCAGTGTTGGGTCTTTTAATGCCAAATCCTATTTAATGTGCACATGTTATGTTGAACTGTGTGCAAATTTATTCTATGGACCACTTGACAGAATTCATACTATTAAAGTCACATGCAATTTGTACTCAAAAAAATAAGGTCTTCTCCTTTGAACAAGCAGTGTACAATTCTGGCTTTATTTTAGTTTAAGATCTACATAGCGCTGAGAATAAGTCCTACATAATAATAGGTACTTTTTAACTGAGCTTGAGGTTTGATGTTTTGGATTTTTTCCAAGCCCTGTCCATTTAATCAAGATTTTCCTGTGCTCTCAAGTGTTGAGAAAGGGCTGTGATGGATGCAGTTCAAGAACTTGAGGGGGAGGGTAGTTTTGCTAGGCTCAAGCATCCTTCTTTTTTATTATCCCTTTTTTATTTCTCTTTCCCTAGTTTGAAACTGCTTATATGCATTTGGACACTTACATTATGTCAGGTTTGCCAAACTAATTAGTCTGTATGTCCACATAAGGACTTACACCTTGTGACAAACAGGAGATGAGAAGGATGTAAGAGTGATAATGACTCTGTAACCTTGTGGTCAGCCTTCTCCTGGGGAAGTGGAGTACAGTTCCAGTTCTGCTCCAAGGATTGCTTATGCATTTAACAGAAATAATTGAATCAGATGACTGTCACTATTTCATTTGCTGTCCTGGCCCTGTGGTAAAATGACTGCTTTCTTTGCAGAACCCAGTTTATTAAGCAAGTTCAAATAAATTCCAGTAGGCTTTAAGCTTCTTAGGTCTGGGAGAGAGAACATTTCCTTTGTGCATCTTGAGGGACTTCGTTATCAGCTAAATGGAAAGCTCCTCTGCCCATTAACAGTAAGGTTGTGGAATAGTTTAGTAACATGAAAATGGCAATACGGCCATGACCACAAGTCCAGGCTATAACGTCAAACATGCAGAAACTTTGGGGCTGTAAATAAAGTGCTTATGAACTTCATGCATCTCTTTCTTGTAGCAGCTGAGCAGGGGCCTGGAACTTCATAATTATGGATTAAGGGCTTATTTTCCAGCTAAGAGCCAGCACAGATATGCTTGAAACATTACTGGAAAGCCAGTTCTAAATGGCTACTAGCAGAGACCTGCATTTAAAGTTGAGAAAGACACCAAGGGCCAAAAGCCCCTCAGAGGGAATGTGATTCTACTTCTTTGCACTTGCACCTGTTAACAGCTTCTGTTTTAGATGTCAAATTTGACACAAATTAACTGTTAAATCTCAGACAGATTACACCTTATTTTGGCTGCTCTTTTACTTCTTTTGCCTTCTGTTTATGCAAACTCTCAGCTTTTCCTGAAGTGGAAGGTGAAGTCTCCTCCTTAGGTCATTTCTCTGCCTTCCCATTTCTACCTTTTGTCCAGTCCCTCTGGCATAGGTAAAGGTCATATCCCCTCTACTGTTCAATGTCTAGCTTTATTTTCTGGATTTAGAAAGGAGGCATCTCAGCCAGTGTAGCACTGCTCTGGTTCCGATTCTACTGTGGTTTTTTCCTTTTTAGTTGGTGCTAACCATAAGTTCCCAAATTCCCTGGTTTACAGCAGCATGGAAATGACATGACTTCTTGAAGGCTTTGCAGAAGCCCTGCAAGGTTCTTAATAGCATCTGTGTTATGACAGGAGTGTTGTCAATTGTAGGTGTTTTTTCCAGGTTAGAATGCTGTGAGCAGCACCCGAGAGGTGGAGGTTTGTGGTGTTCCCTCAGTTATTGTTTTGATTTGGGGTTTTGATTCATGTCGAACACCTCCACACCAGCAGCTTCAAGAGGACAGTTCTCCATTCCCTTTATGTGCACTTCAGTTCTGGAAGGTTATCTTTGTAACCATAAGGGCTGGGAGTCAGCGGACAAATCTGTCAAGCCCACGTACATGAAGGTACAAATTTCAGTTCTTCTCAAGGTACTCAGAGCAAAGTGATTTTCAGAGTTGATGATCTCAGTTTGTTGAACCTCTCTAGAAAAGACATTGCTTTTGTTGAGAAGTCTGACATGAAGTAGCCTGGTGTTTACCAGTCTGCTGTTTATGTGCTTTTTATTTTTGTAAAAGCTTATATTCTGAAAGAATTAATGGTTGCAATTCCTCCCTTGCCAAAGAGAGCTTCCAGCTCAGCTTGTGGTATCAGATACGTCTGTACTTGCTGCAATATCAGCTATACTTGTTTGCTTTTTAATATTGTAACTGTGTCCAAAGAAATGGTAAAAAGTGGGCAATATACAGTAAAATTCTGTACTTGTAAGGAAGGGGAGAAAAGAAATGGTGTGCTTGAAAAACTTTAAATCTCTCTTTTGTGAACCATATTCTCATACTCAGCACACTACATGTGAAAAATCATCATGTAATCTTTTTAGGTATTTTTTGAACAGTGCTTCTGCATATTATGTGAATACTTTTCTAAATGATTCATACTGAGTGATCTGTTACTTGTTCATTGTCTTCTGTTTCTGTGTTGGTCCAGCATACGTTTACACATACCATTTGCCACTTCCATCACCTCTCCTCCATTACTCCATCCCCAGAAAACTTAATTCTTCAAAGTTTACCTTCTTTGCACATGCATTTAAAGTTGCCTTTTTCTAATCTTGAAAGTTACTCTGTCAGGAATACAGAATTCTGGAGTATGTGATACAGAAAGACCCCAGTACTCTTATCAGGGTCAATTATATAGGAATTTTGTGCCCCTTGCTTAGGGGCTTTCTTAGGGTGTCTATCACTGGAGGCATGTCTTTGGTGTTTTGCAGTTGAGCTGTGAGCTGCTGTCTGTGTTTGCCTGTGCAGTGGCCCTTGTGGCAAACTGTTCCGAAGGAAACCACAATCTTCTGGTAGTTAAAGATGATCTTCATCTCCTCCTCTGGAGGACAGAGCTGTTGCCTTCAAGTGTGCCAGCTAGAAATATTTCCCATCTTAGACTGAGCAATTCAAGCAGTAAACAGCCTTTTATGGAACAGTAAGAAAATAGCAAAATACAAGTTGATGACATATCAGTGCTTTTACTCATAAAATATCTGTAATTACTCTTCTTGACCTCAGCGAGAATTGGCTTAAACTCCAGGGCCTCAGTCAAAGAAAGTACCTGTATGCCCAGTTACTATTTCAGACCCTACGCTTTCATCCTCTTGGGAGCTTGAATACTTGAAAAGGAAATCAGTTATAGCTATAAATCTCAAGTAAGAAGAATCTTTCTTTACACTAAAATGATGTTTCCATGATATGAAATGACCAGCTTCCACTGGAGCTGGTTTCAGTGTCAGATCTGTAGTTGTCTGCCTGGTACGGTCCCTTTGTGGCATTAACCAGTACCGAAGATGCTTGTAAGGTTAGACAGGTTTGAGGCTATTTCCAACTTGGGCTGTTCTGTTATGCCAGATAATTCCAACAGGAATTTACCCAAACTACCCATTCCTTGGAAGTGCATTACTTGTACTCTGGGCAGGAGAAGGATTGAATCTAGCTCTACTTGGCCCTTGGCCATCTGGCCTAAATAGGTGACCCCTGTGCAGTGTGAGATGCACTGCCTTTCACATGCTGCTTTGCCTTGCTTGCTTGCTTCACATGATACAGATCTTTATCAGGCCATTACTGTGTACTGATATTTGAAAACTCAGAATGGACTTGACTACGAAAAGAGAAATTAACATTAGCTCTCATCCCAACTACCCTCTCATTTGCATGCACAAGTAGTATATTCCATCTTTTCTATTGCCTGGGATATTGATTTTCTTTCTAAATTCCTCTTTCAGGATACATATCTATTTTCTCTTCATTGCTCCTTTATGCACTTGTTTAAACACAACACCAGGAAGCCCTAGGCTTGATACACAGAAAACAAATCCTTTGTGAATTTTAATTAACCTGCTTTGAACTGAATAAACAAAATTTCTTACATGTATTTCCATTAACTGGCCCTTTCGTATTCTCACAAATCTAAGCAAAACCTTTCTGGTTTAGTGTTTCAATCTTTATTTCACTTGAACAGTTTGTAAAGATAAACTTCTAATTCTGTGTTATCTATAGATAAACACAGAATTAAAGTTCGACCTAATATAACAACTAAATCAAAATTGGACAGATTACACATATCCATCAGACATTACCTATGGAGCACGTTGTCTCCCTGCAGCCTGATGACTTAACTCAAAAGTGGCAGTGTGTGCTACTTCATTCTAGAGGTATCACAAGGACATGCTTTTGTAGGTCCCTCAGTGCATGACAGAACATGAGAAGAAGTATACCACACCAAAGGAAGATGGGTATGTATTAAACTTCCCATACATAGGAATAGTCCTTTCCAAAGTGTATGCCTTTTTCTGTTTGTCCCCTTACTGAGGACACTGACATAAAAAAAAGAACTTTGCATGCAGATACAAGCCCGTAGGCATTCTTCTTGGAAACACCTTTTTATCAGGTAAAAAATTGGCTTGTAGAGATACATGAAGTTTTAGATGGAAATGAAAATATGAATCTCTATAAACACAATCTCTGTGTGTGCTGATGTTTTAAATGATGCTCTCCAAGATACAGTTGCATTTTTCCAATAGAGTGTAACACCTCATTTACTCAAGCATAAATCTTGCTTTATAATGGCAATCAGTGTCATTCATTCCTGTGTTCCTGTGAACAGATGTAAACAGATCATTTTGGTTTTTAATTTGTCATCTGTTTTCTCTGCCATGTTACAATTTAAAACTAATAATTAAGCAAGGATGTTGCACTGTCTTACTGTAACAGGCTGAGGGAAATAGCCTTAATTCCCAAGTTCCATATTCAAACAAAATACTGATAAGTATGGTGGCGATATAATGAATACCAGTTGTTTTTCCTACAAAAAATGAATTCAGCAGCGTTCTATGACTGCAGTTAGCCTTTAGGTCTGCAAATAAACATCCCACATCTACTTCACATGTAGACAAAATACAGTTGACTAATTCTGCAGGCAGTTTATAAACATATTTTGATAGGTGTGTCCTTCTAAATCTTATATCAAATCAAATGTGTTTCACACAGCATGACCTAACATAGCTCAAAGCAAACTAGCACATGCAGAATTCACATATGTATTTGCAAGAGAAATTCAGTGTCGTCCTACCTTGTCTGCCGCTCTCTATCTTTTCATCTTTATCATAGTGCTAAAGACGTTTGCACTAGCAATTCAAAACATTTCACCAAAGTTGTTGGGGATCAAAGAGCTTTTGACCTTTCCAAAAAACTACTGAGGTTCACTTGTTTGTTTGTTTTAGGGGCTTTTAAATTCAATGTGAAGCGCACATATGCACAGATGAATAGAGGCTGAATCCTGAGGCCCTTTACTAGTTCAGAGTTCCCACCAGCCTTGAATACCTTTAGAAAATGTCCTTTGGAGTAAAGATTTTCTTGACTAAACTGAGACCTGCATCTTGCTAGACCTCTGGAAACAGGGGCTTTCTTGTGTATGTGAAGTGTTTTTCAAATACCACGTCACTAAACTTCCAGCCATTGTCCTTTGTGCCTCTTTCAGCCACTTGCTGGGCTGGAGTGTAGTTATCATGAGGACAATCTATAAAAGCAGTACATGGCTCTTTTTTTGGCCCAGGAGAGGCTATTGTTGTGCTAATACCTCTAGAACTGTGTCTGAGACTTTCAAACTCTTAGGCTGGCGTTAAGCTGCTTTTCTTTTGTGAGCATCCCCTTTTGGCGGGCAGGACATGTATGTAAGCATCCCTGTGGGGTTACTGGTTCCTGCGGCTGTCAGTATCCAACACGCAGCTGTAAAACCTGCAGCCACTCCGCTATGTAAACAGCGTTGCATAGTGAGTTCAGAACACTTCAGTTTATAACCTTTCTTTGAAAACCAACCCCCTTAATGATGCTTAAAAATGGTTTCCAGATGTGACAGTTAAATAAACCCACCTCTTGGGAAATTAGCTATGGGTTTTTTTCTTTATTCGTTACTAAGTGCCCTCTGCCATTTTTCATGCTCTCCTTTCCATTGTTTCTCAGTTTCTCTGTGTACTCCACATTACAGCAGAGACTGCTGTGTTTTGATACTTACATTCTCATGAGGTAATGGAAGAGCAGCATTATCAGCTTACTTACCGTAGCAGCTGAACAATGTAAAGTCTCGCTGCACTTAATCCTAGTTAAAAAATGTTCCTATGCAGCAGTATGTTGAGTTTCACATTCCAGTGTATATCAGTGTGTATATATGTGGGTGTCTCCATATGTTGATGAATTTATGCACAATAAGAACATGACCTGTTAAATGTACTTGTAAAAATACCTATTTTTGACAAGTGACACTATTTCCCCCACTTTTCATTCCAAGTCAAGGATGGCTTAACTGAAGAGTCTTAAAAATGAGTGGTGGCTGCGTAACTATGAATTTTGATCATGGATGGAAATACCTTTATGTTGTGCCTCAGCTACAGAGTGTTTTGCTTTAGTTTTCAGAGCAGGCTTGTTTGAAAGACTGTGCTAGGAAGTTAACATGTGACGAGTTGCAATATTGAAAAACATTCCAAGGGTCTTTTAGTAATACAACCATTGGAGAGTATTAGTAACAAATAGGAATCTGATTAACTTCTTATGAATTGCTGTAGGATCCAAAGGCACTGAAATAGTTTTCACAAATGCTAATGAACTATGAACATCTTTGTACTATTGAGGCGACGTTTTACTTATCAGGAATTAGGTCTCTATGTCTGTAGTTTACTGGGGCACTGGATGCTCCCTAGATGCTAGAGCAAATACATAAGCAACTACAGAGCAGACCTGATGCCACCAGACCTTTTGGCAAGGCATTGCTATCTACAGATGATGCATTTTGGTTTCACAAACTTTTCCTATGTATGTATCCTTCCCTCAAGTTCTCTCACTACAAAGCACATGTGGAAGGATGTCATCTTACTGGAGGTCTGTTCTATTCAAACTGATTTAATCTGTTTTTTCAAACGCTATCTTAGATGACATGCCATTCTATGCAATGCAGCTGAATCTCATCGATCTCTGTTTTCTTTAGTGTCCATCTTTTTTTAACTGTACTACAGGGAACCACATTTTAATAATGAAAAACATCACTGTATTTATCAAATTAATGTAGACAGTCACCTGGCCCTCTATTAACATTTGTAATATACTTAGGACTCTATTTAGACAAATTCATGTTACCTGCTTAGTAAATTAAGATCCTGTAAGAGGAGGATTAATCATTCATTGTTGTTATTGACATATGCCTTTCTGCTTTCAAAGAGAACATGTTAAAATAATAACTAATTAAAACAAGTATGCATATAAAATACCATAAATCTATGTATGGCTAAATGCCTAGTGCTCCATACTCCTTTGAAATTTCTAAATGCATGGTAGCTAAAAGATAGTGTGTATAGATATATATAGATATTCTTTTTATTTTTAACTGTACAGTGGTCACTGATTTTTTAACCAATTTTAAATTATGACTTACAGCAAAATAGACTTAAAGTAGTCTTTGTCATGCTGCATAATGTTGTGTATTGGCTTACAGCTTATGGATCATAGTTTTGCCACTGGCAGTTGAAGTGTTCAGCCTTCTTGAGTTTGTTTCCTGAAAAACTGTCATGGCTATTGTAAGAAGAAAAGACTTAACTGGGATAAAAGCTTGTTTAAACTGACCGTGTTTGAACAAAATTAACCTTGGCTTCCTCTGTAAATGTTACTGGGAAGTCTATCAGACTGGGAGCATGGCTTTGACTGATGAATAACGAACATGTTTCACATTTGCTTGGGACATCATTCAAGACTGGTGGGGATTTCTCCCATAAAATGAATGGAAAAGATTTCTCAACAGTGCATAACGTTACCTTAAAAGCTTTATTAGAATTTGGATTTTGGGACTCACAAAAGAATTAATTTTTAATACTGCTTGGGACAATGCCGAGGTCCGTTTATTTGCAATGTTAATTAAGATGCTTGGGTATATCAAAATTTTGTATGGTGATGTGATTAAGAAATTATTGCAGGATCCAAGATTTCTGCTCAGGGTATCTCTTGAATCCCTTATGAATACAAATTTCACATTTCATCTGACCAAGACATGAATACTTTTCTGTGCCTAGAGTCCATAGCTATGAATTGGAACTCTGGTGTTGCCCCTCTGAGATACTTGAGGATAAACGAGAAGTTCATTAATACTTTGTTGTAGTAGGAAGAAATATATAACAATTAAAGGTACAGAATTAAGCAAACATCAAACATATACATCTATGTTTAGATCTATTGATTTCAACTGTGATTTTCCTGTTTCAAATCAAATACAAACCAGATTTTGCAGTAATCCATAATGAAATCTCTTCTTCAACTGGCTGGATTTCATCAGTTCTTCTTGATGTTGTCAGTAGTTTGAATCGAGTTTATTTAACTTTACTTCAAACAACTGTGGATAACAGGACAAAATAATCCCACTGGAAGATTCCAAACTCTGTGCCCTCATGCTGAAACCCAGTAGCATTTCAGAGATGCTCTGGGGGTAAGCAGAAAGGTTGTCTAGCACGCCAAGCAGCTAGACAAGTGCAGGATAGCACTCAAATACTTGGTGTACTGACATGATATGATCTGAATGGGTTTAAACTTACACATTTCTTTCACACTGTAGTTTGAGGTGACTGAATTTATAGAAGTCTTGATTTATGCCTGTGTGTGCTTGCTGAAGACAAAGTAGTAGGCCCCTTCTCTGCTCCAGAAAGAAAACATTTGCATAGACGTATATGAATAGATCTGCTCTTCCTCCATTCCTCACTGCCTTCTGGGGCATTTTCTACACCCCTGTTGGCTCCATGCTTGTCCTCTGCTTCTGTTAATGCTGCCATCCTCAGTAATGGGGAAAATCTAATTCTTTGCATCTAGTTATTTTTTAAACTCTTGTGACTAGAAACATCTGAAAATATGATTTCTTTGGGTTTGTAAGCTTTGTGCACCCTTTTGGTCTTCTTACCTTTTATCAGACCACTCTCAATCTCTTCATCTCTACCTTTAAACCTCAGTTGCTCTCACTCCCTCCTACATACATACTCTTCTGAAACTGCCTCTCCTCATGTTATTGCATCTTTCTGTTTTGCTTTTCATCTTGTTCTTTTGTATTCTACCTTTCCTAAGCTGCCTTGAAAATCTTTGTTTTCATCCTCTAAACTCTTGTGCCGTGCCTTGCTTGTCATTTTGTTTGTATCTCCAAGGCAAAAAACTTACCCAACTGTATGTTCACTAAAAAACTATGTTAAAAAGGGGACTTGTATGTATAATTATATTAATGAAAAGAAGTTGTTTTTTCTTTTCCTTTTCTAAGCAATCCAGATGTTCTATAACCAGACAAAGCATTGCAACTCATGCTCAGTTTCTGAGTTAAAACTGGTTGGAGGCAAGAGGAATGGTGTGAGATTTTAAAGAAAAACACAAGGTATTCAGAGAAAAACATTTGAGAAATTCGTAGCAAAATGAAGAAAATATTTCAAATCTGTAACTTCCCTAATGACCTGTAATTTCCTTCTCCTGAATTGTGGCCCCATTACATTAATCAAATTGACATTGTCGTGATATATTACACTCATTAAAAGGGAGATTCTTTTATTCTAGTTAGTTCACAGTTTGGTATCCATGCTATATATCTAGTGACAGTGCTGTACAGAAAACTGTCATTTTGTGGGGTGTTTTGTTTTGCCTTTTGGCTGAGGCAAACCAGCTTTTGTCAAGATTTGGCATTAATATCATACTCTATTGTCTCAACAGCTAAATGGAACAATTTTTTGAATAAGACATATATAACAATGCATACTGCAAAGGATTTAAAATATATAGAATAGTACTAGATCAAGCACCATTTTGTTTTATTGTCTGTTGCTTGCTTTCAGCTATTGTGCTGGAAACCGATTTGAATAAATGTTTTTTTCTTTCTTTCTATGGGCCAGATTCATAAACTAAAGTTGATCTTTATAGCCATTTGTTTTTACCAACTCAATAAAGCTGGATAGATCTGTCCCAGTGAGTAATTCAAATAGTATCCAGGATGATTACTGCGCTGTGTGATATCCATGCCATTGTACATTCAGGCAGCCAAGTTTTAACATTTTCACAGGGCACTATCTCAATTGTTTTTGAATTGAGAAATTTAGCTCATTTATTGCTTTCAAAGCATCAGATTTCTCCAGTTGTTGTTGTGTTTCTGTGACTGCAAACGACTTAATATATATCGTATTGAAAATTAGCAATGATTAAGGCAAGATTTTAGATGCTTTTCTGGTAATGCTTTTGTCCAAGTTTGTTTTGAAGTATAAAGAAAACAGTCATAATGTGCAGCTATACAGCAGTCTGTCTGTGTCAGCCTCTTGTGACTTATGCATGTGCTAGGAGTTTGAGAATAAAGATTTCTGCAGTGAATCAGAACAGATGTCCATCTATCCCTATCTGACAGCAGCCAATAACAGCTGCTTTCCAGGAGAATTTAGTACCTTCTTCCTTTCCATTAAACTCCACTGTAGCAAGATAGTTGTGTATGTGGTGTGGTATAAATTAATTTGCTTATTAGTACAGGTAAAGGCAAGGCAGGAAATGGTAATCAAATCTAAATTTTGAATGCTGCTTATGAATGAAATATTTGTGTTTGAGCAGGGACACTGGAACAAACTTTTTTCCCAACTTAATATATAGATTTATAGTATGCAGTATTTATGCAGGGAAAGAACAAATATCATCCTCATTTTTTCTGTGTGATACTTAAAGAGCTGTGGATTAGATTTCTTGTTCTCTGTTGGTCTTTTCTGAAAATAGGAGAAGGCTATAAAATGAGACAGAATTCAACATCTTTCAGTGAAGCAACAAAGTTACCCAGGATTTTTGAATCTAATTGTAAGCAGGGAATATAATTCATTGTATACTTCAATTACAGTGCGCATTTTACCCTCAAAATTTATGGGAAACTCTTAGACAGGAAGTTTACAATAAGCGTACACCATTGCTGCACACTGATGCTGATGTGTTGAAAGCGATTTCTTCAGAAGGTATTATCTTCTGTCACTCTTTGTGAGAATGATGGAGGTGATCCTCATATGAATCATGTTTATTACATAATGTTCAAGAGCCATTTGGGAATGAGATGCCATTCTGCCAGGCTGTACGCAAACATGGAATGCAAGATAAACCCTCTCCTGATGAACTTACAAAGTAAATCACTTGGATAGACAGAGGGACAAAGCATGCGAGCGGTGAAGAGTGTCATAACTGCAAACACTATTTTAGTTCTATGGTTGACTGATTTAACTTTAGTAAACCTGCATGTTAGCAAAGACTTGTTTTTTTCTCTCTTAAATGTCCACTATAAATATGTTTAATCAAGGAAAGGGAACTGGAATGAAAAGACAAGTGTGCCTGACACTGATAGAAATCTTGTTTGGACAAATTGTCCAGGAACACTTCATCCATGTAAAAATATGATCCTTGTAAGACTGCCAAGGTTATTGAGGCCTGTGGTGATCTGATGAGTAAATGCTGGTCATGCCTGGAGGCAGCTTTAGCTTCTGAACTCGATTCTTCAAAAAATGTAAAACAGTTTTACAGAAGAGCATGTTTGTCATTAGCCTGTCAAGGCCATTTCTTCCTTGTTTTCTTAGTGCCCTTTTCAACAACTGTATATCCCTTTCTGTACATGTCAGCTGCCCTAGATGTGTACAGATGGCAGAAGTGCTAGTTCTGGTTTGCTTTCTGCCATTCGGGAGGTAGCTCTGCCACCTTGCAGAATGCATACTCAGCCCTTTAAAAGGCAGGTCATTAGCAGCCTGTTGTACCAGTCTGTTGTGTTTGGTGCACGGCTACTAATGATTACTCCTAGTAGGTTACAGTACTGTGGCCACCTTAACGAGATATGCCATCCTGATGTCTGGATGAAAATATATGGCAGTTGAAGATACTCTTATATTCACTTGAGAACAGACCAGAGTCTTCTTCAAGAGCAGTTCTAGGTTATTAGAAAGATTAATCCTTTCATTGCAGGTCCTCCACCTTCCATGCTGATTTGCTATCAGCCGTTAACATCCCTGAAATACTTGGTGCAACTTGAAGGCATCTGCGTTCCTTCTAGAAATACCAGGCAGAGGCAAACAGTTTGTAAAGAACATTTTGTTCACTACAACTTTTGGAAAACCTTACAATACTTACTTCAGTGCAAGCGTGTCTTCATTCTGTAGTATACCTTGATGTTTGAATTTGCACATGATTTAGCATCCCTTCAGCATTTGTATTTTCTTTGATCCCCCTGCTTATTAAAAAATGCAAATCTAAATTATATCTTATTAATGTGCTTCTTTGTGCTAAAGCTGTGGGGGGTTAAAATCCCAGCTTTGGTAACATATTTGGATTCGTAATGTGCAGAGTGCAAAGAGAGCTATGCTTTCTGCAGGCCATATATTCTAATCAGCTGTTATGAAAAAGATTTTTATTGTGCTTCTGTTGCTCTCCTGGAATTTGCAGAAATCAAAAGAGTAATGACTTCATTGTTATACAAAAAATATTTTCAACCATGGATAAAGATCCTTAATAATTTCCTGCAATTTCCCAAAGATGACAATGAGGAAGCTTGGATGAAAATTCAGAAAAATAAGTACTTTAGCTGGTTGATTTGAAGTAAATAGTAATTTTTTTGTCATGGACCTAGGGCCTGGGTTTTGTAGTAGTGAATAGTGGTCAGTGATTTTTCCAGTTAAATATAGTAGCTTTTAGGTACTGAGTACATCCTTTCACTACTGGAAAAAAAAAAAGCGCAAATGCTGTAAAATTACTGATGCATTTAAAGCCATTAAACTGCTTCTTGTATTTCCTTTTTGCACAACTTGACCTATCTCTTTGCCCTGGTAAAAGCTTTCTCTGCATGTTTAATGGCTTTTTTCTTAGTGTTACCGCTTGTTTTCTGGATTGCTTCTTGCACATCTGCTTAACTTGTTGGGAATTGGGGTGGTCATTGTGACTTAAGATTCTGCATTGCATAAAGGTATTGTAGTAAAATGTAAAGCACCTGTGAGGTTTCTTAAAAGAAAGTAGGAAAATGTTAAACTGTACTTGGATCTAATGCCATGTTACTTCTTCACAACTTACTTTGCAGCAAGCTTTAAATAAAAGTTGAGCTTTGCCAGCAGTAGTCTGATTAATGCATTCTATAGAAATATTTCAGTGAAGACAAACTAGGAAAATTGACTGATTTTTTTTACAGAAAGACAAAAATTATCATAGAATTATTCTTAGGAAACAAAATAGGGAATTTTTAAGGAAGTTTTATGTATATTGAAGCAGCTAATCCTTGTGGTGTCTTTGCAGTAGTTGCAGTTTTAGGTCATGCTGATGCATGGTAAACCATTCGTTATAACATGCTACACTTTCAGTTTCTCCTTCCTGCTCTTACTGCTTCAGAAGACTGAGGGATCCTGCTATGGAATCAAGATGGCATGGTCTACCACAGTGTGGAATGGGCAACTTACTGAGCTTGTTCTAAAATTTTCAAACTCAGAGGAAAAGGGGCAGAGGAAAAGGGCCATTCTAGCATAGTAGTAGCTCCATCCCAAAGCTTTGGTTTGCATTGAAAAGAATTACTTATTACGGAAGGACAAAGTGCTTCATTCAGGAACTAGATCTCCTTTGTTTATAGCAGAGCTTTCTGTAGTTTTGCACTTGGGGGATCATTTGATGGCTGTGGCCCTCATCTAAAGGCTATAGGTTACATTTGATTTGTTGCGGTATTCCCTGATCCCATCTCTTTTCAGCTCTCTACAACTCCTGGGCTAAAGATGATTAAGGGAGTGGAGCATCTCCCTTATGAGGAAAGACTGAGGGAACTGGGTCTCTATACTTTGGAGGAGACTGAGGGGTGACCTTATTAAGTGTATATAAATATATAAAGGGGGAGTGTCACAAGGATGGAGCCAGGCTCTTCTCAGTGGCAAACAATGATAGGACAAGGGGCAATGGGTACAAACTGGAACACAAGAGGTTCCACTTAAACTTGAGAAGAAACTTCTTCTCAGTGAGGGTGACAGAACACTGGAACAGGCTGCCCAGGGAGGTTGTGGAGTCTCCTTCTCTGGAGACATTCAAAACCCGCCTGGACACATTCCTGTGTAAACTTACCTAGGTGTTCCTGCTCCGGCAGGGGGACTGCACTAGATGATCTTTTGAGGTCCCTTCCAATCTCTAGCATACTGTGATACTGTGTAAATGCTGGGCAGGCTGATGCTTCTTGCAGGAGCCCTTCACAAATAGAAACTGATGCTCCTGGCACTGTTCCTTCATTAGCTTCATGTGATTTTATAGATGAATAGAAAATGCTAACAGAGTGGGTTTGGAGCTCCTCAGGCTTCGACTGACTGACAGCTCTGTGGGGATAGGGCTTTAGGGCACTGATTAGTTGCTCTAGTGCAGTTGTTTTCACTACTTTCCTGAACAGATAAAAGAGGGCTTATTATCTGTAAGGCTCAACAAATCATACATTTTTTTTGAGGATGGATGCTGTGAGAAAGTCCTTTGCTGGTCTGACTTGTTGGATCCACAGCCATGTAGCACTGGGGATGGTGATTCAGGTGCTTTCTTTGCTGTGGACAGTAAGTGATCTTATTTGTGCTGCTGTTGTTCCTGGTGTTAGGATTTCATCTGGATTGCTGTGTTTCTTTATCACATTCTTTATAGCAGTAGCTTCAGCCACTGTTGTCCTAGCTCAAATAGTTTGCTCCTGTGTTGAATGTAAGAGAGATTAAGAGATATTCCATCTTCCTGCTCAGGAAAATAGGAGGAAGAGTGAGCAGTTTCATACATTTTGAGATTCAAGAAGTCTTAATTTTGCTCATCCTGGTGTTTGCATACAAGTGTAAGAGAGTGATAGGGCAAGTGGTGGTGGGTAGGTTGTCCTAACCTGGTGGCTTTGTGGTCTCTTTTGAATGAAGACACCTTGCTCATAGCTTGGGGTTTTGGAGCTCCAGAGATGTGAGTGCACATTGAAAGATCCTGGTTTTGCCATAGGTAGCTTCAGCTAATTTGAATAGAAAGGCTATCCATTTATGTGTTCAGTCATCAGTGAAATGAGTAAAAATGTTTTGGCCAACTCTGTTCTGTTTCAGAGTCTGATTTATATGAAGTAGTTCTCCAGGCCACTATGTTGAGACAAAGTCACCAGAAATCTGTTTTAACTTCTCACTTGGGGTGAAAGTTTGTTTTCCTTCTCTAGAATAGAAAAAAAGCCCAACCAAAGACTACCAACATCTTAGGCCTCACTTCCTGCATCAATTTATTCCTATGATGGGAGGTGAAAAGGAAAATTTTGGACTATGAGAACTACTGTTACCTACTGATAAAAGAGCGTCTAAAAAGGGTTCAACGTAACTTGACAAGCAGTTTCTAAAGGCAGTTTAAAGATGTTTGACCTGTAACATACGGTGTGTTATCACAAAAAAAGAAAAAAGTTAAAGATTTTTATTTTGGTTTTAGTTCAATTCAGCTAAATCATGTCTTGAATAAAAATACAGAAAAACACATAAGAAATGTTATCTTTTTTTTTTCTTTCTGATGGCCTGAAAATGCTCCAAAAGCCTGATGAAATTCATTTTATAGTACTTAACCAAGCTGAAGCTGTCCCTATACCATTAGCAATTATCTTTGAGAACTCATGGAAAAAAGAGATCCCAGAGGGAGAGGAAAAGTACTAACATAGTGCCTATCTTATTAAAAAAAGAGAGATATATATACACGCATGCCATCAATGAAATAAACCTAGGAAAAAGGCCAGGGAATTACGATCCAGTTCCCAACCTCTGTGCTTAGAAGGATGATAGAATAGGGTATTAAAAAAAAATGATTTAAAAGCATCTAGGGGATGTAAGGTGATAAGGAGGGTCAGTGTTGATTCATTAAGAACAAATGTCAAAGCAGTCTAATATCCTTGGTGACAGTGTAATTGTCAATTGGTCTGAATTGTAGTATGTGATGTTTAGGTTAGATATTAGGGAAAAGAAATCTAAGGATAACAAGGCATTGTACATAGTATGCTGGGGGCTGTAGCATCCTCTTTACTGGGAGATACAGACAGACATTTTGCAGAGGATGGACTGAGTTTGGCCTGCTACAGGAGGATGAACTACGTAGCCATTACAGTTCTTTCTGCCTTGAGTTTCTTTGATATTGTCAAGATTTCACAGCACCATACAGGTTTTGAACTGCTTGATATAATACTTGACAGTGGGGCTTTCCTGAATTTATTCATTAGTGTTTGCAGTAGGAAGGCACAATGCACTTTTTCCTGCCATTTTCCATGGAAATTATCAGGTTTTTCTCACGCATTTACATACACTGTTTGAATATACACTGTAGTCCTGGGTAAATAACTTTCATCTACAAGCAATGTTTCATGTTCATATATTTGTGTGATGGATTCCCACATGCAGGCCAAGGTATTATTTTCAGGTACCTCTTTAAATTGACAAATCTCTGTGTCCTTATGGAGCCTGTTGAGTGACAGCGAGATGATTGTGACTGTAAGAGCTCTGGCTATATGGATCAGATTACAAGATCATTTACTGGTTTAATCCATTTTTAACTGGATTTAAAAGGAAAAAAAGAAAAAAAAAGAAACCCCACCTCTGTACTATAAGTTTCATTTTGTTCAGTGTATGAGCAAAAGGCCCCAAAATACAAAACTACTCTGTCACGAAGTTTTGCTCTTGCAGCCTTTCTTTTTGTGCATTAAAACCCATTAACTTTATCCATTGTATGAAGCTAAAATATAAAACCAAGTTTTGCTTTAATCTTTCACCCTTACAGTTATTTCATCTCTCTTAGAAAATAATGGGTGAATGCACCCCATTTGGCTTAAAGCAACAAATCTATATCCAGTTAATTTGCAGATAAATATGGGCTTCTGCTATTGATGTTTCTTGATCCACACAAAGTGGTTATATTAATACTGAAACATTATTAATCAATAGGTAGCTCTTTAAAAATACATCACTAAGACTAGCCAATTATGTTTAAGTATATATCAAAGGCGGCAGAGCGATTTGACTTACGCTCATGGTCCATTAGAGAGTGCCAAACATTCTAATTATAAATATATTTTTATCTGCAGTGAAACTTACAAAGCAAATTTACATTTTTCATTCTGGCCTCAAAAAATTAAAAATCCCAAACTGATTCTTCAGGTTTTCAGGTTTTTTGGGTTTGGGGTTTTGGTTTTTTTCCATTCAGGAAAGGAGAAAAATGTGCTTAAGTTCACCTTAATTTCCTGAATTACAACTAAATAAACTGCATGTTAGCTTATGGTGGTTTTAAGATAACCTGATCTGTGAGATCACAGAAGTTATAAACATGGATCATGTCACTGAAGTGTATAGTTCTGTTTAGTTTCGTAACATCAATTAAGCATTGAATTTCAGTGAAGTTGCGTTATTTCCCCCTCTACCAGAGGAAAATCTGACCAAAGCATACAATCTATCTGTAAATTCTCAAAAATACGTGCTTTATTCAAAGAACATAGCCTATAATTTTTGAAGGCATACAGTGTATTTCTTAATACATTGCTGAAAGTTTAAATACCTGTTTGAAATATGAAACCTACTCTGCACTATTTATGGAGTTGCTACTGATGCTTCTGCTTTAGGAAAGGAATGTGTTGGCTGAAGTAAAGTATTCAATTGTGTTTTATAGTCAGAAAGAAACTGTGTATTTTCCTTTGAGATTATCATGCCATTCTTCATATAAAATTTCCTTCTTTAAGTAGACTATTTCCCCTCTGGCTCATGTCCCTCAACAATTACCCAGCGTAAGCAATCTGTGGAGACTAGCATGAGGTGAGCTGAGTGTCATTCAATGCCTGTGAAATTTTCAGGTGAACATTAGTCACTCTTTTAGACATGTTAGCTTGAAGTGGAAGCAGTCAATTATAGAGTAGAGGCTTTATGGCTACATTATTACCATCATACTATTAGGTTTTCGGCAGTAGCATTCTGTTTGATCGATCCATGCCAAGACATTGATGGATAGTTTTGTTCTTCAAATGTCATATATGTGGGACTTTTGTACATTATTTGTTTATTGGAGCACTTCTGTACTGTGGATATCTTTCCTTTCTACATTATTGTACCTTTAACAGTTAATCATAATTCCTTTTATTTGAAGTTTTGGCATTGATTTCAGTAGTGTTCTTAATCTTTTTTACACTCTTGAATTACAGAGGAAACTGTACTATCGTATTGGCTGTGCGCTTAATCGGACGTGTGTTAAGTTTCACAGTTGTACAGTGCCTTGGAGAGCAAGAGTTGTTGCTGACTGAGAAATGCATGTGCATGGCGGTATCCAATGTATAGTGAATTCTGAGATTCTGTTCCCTACTCGGAGCTTCTATGTGTTGTGCTTGTTTGGGTGGTTTGGGCTTTTTGTTATCTTATGTCTCTCTCATACATTACAATAATTTTAGAACATCAGTAGCTTCAAGATGTAGGTTTAGTTTAGGTCCCAGGCTTAATCTGAATACCACATTTTAGCTAAATATGTGCATTTGTAAGTATATTCAAAAGTAAAAGTACTGTTGTTGACACTAATCAGTAGTTATATAGGCAAACTGCTTTGGATTTGATGGGTACGGAGCAGCCTGTAAATACAGAGAAAGAGCAAATACACATAGGGTTCTGTTAAATCTCTTATTACCAACAGGAATAAGAAGAAACTCCTATCAACCTGTTTGTGAGGGGCACTCATTCCAAGTACTGCCAGGATTTTCCTAAGTGTTGCAATCCATTCTCCAAGAAAACGGGTAGAGAAAAACGGGAAACTGAAGCTCACCAAAGTTTTCTGCACAGTTTGGTTAAACATCAGGGTTTCCAGACAGAAATTAACAATA
Organism: Neopsephotus bourkii; assembly: GCF_033783945.1. Lineage (NCBI taxonomy): Eukaryota > Metazoa > Chordata > Aves > Psittaciformes > Psittacidae > Neopsephotus > Neopsephotus bourkii. The sequence goes on along the minus strand of NW_026902090.1, from coordinate 8,248,374 downwards.
AAAAGGCTCTGAACCCATTTCACATCCATGGCTTCAGTGACACAGAACGTCAGAGCAAGTGCCATAAACGAGAGCTATGTTTATGCAAGCAAGTTCAGGCAGCTGTAGTCTTCCTATTACCACATCATATAGTGATCGGTGGGCTGTGTTATGTGCCAGAGGAATGGCTCTACCACTGTACAGCTATCTGCAACGCTGTACTGGCTGCACCTGCAATGAAGGGAATGTGATTAATATTGTTAATACCAGTGAATTAGTATTTCAAAACCATCCATTTAGGTCAATATGGCACAAGTGTCTCAGCAGGTTGTGAGTTGGAAAGTCTGATGGTCTGAATTCCCAGCATCAGTAACACTCACTTTTTTCTTGAGCAGGAGTGCTGACATTGAAAAAAAGTAATAATAGTGATTTGAGTAAGTGTTCTAGTTCTGATTACAGGAGTATTATGCACTCTTAGTTCATCTCTTATCCATGTTCCTCCAGTGTCTCTTGGACAGTGTTGCTAGTGCTGCATAAATACAATTCTCCACTCCAGAACTGGCTGCAATTCAGTAGTGCGTGTATGTGTGAAGTGACTCTGAATAAAACAGACTATTTAAATGTAAATAGTGTTGTCATTTTACTTAGTGAGGATCACTTTAACTAATTAGGAGGACATTCATTTTACTTTAGTGTTTGAACATTGAAATAATTAATTTTAGTATAACACTGGCCTCTTTCAGTTGTTTTCACTTCTACATGTGTGCATTCACATATTTGTAAACACGTACATTAAACAAAAGTCAGAGTGATCCGTATATATTTTAGAGTTAAAAAGGGAGCCAAGGAGAGTCTAAACTGATGCCCAGTTCATGATAGCACTTAATCAAATGCTTAGTTGATCTAAACGGGTTTAGAGCACAGGCTAAGTCGGGGCATAAAACCTGGATCTAGAGTTTAGCAAAGCAAATGGAAGTCAAAATACTGTGTTCTGTGGGCTTCAGACTGGACACTAAATAACTGACAGCTGAGGCATAGGGGCAGCACCTCTAAAAAGAGACAGAACTAAATTTTTGATTTGGAAAGAAGAAGAGAAGTTGGGACATTTATAAGTGGTAGGTAAAGGCAAACCAGACTAGCTCAGGAAGAGGGATCAGGGGAGAACAGGGAAAAGACCAGAGCAACAAAGACAAATCGGAAAGAAACTTTTTATTGCAAAGTGTCATACATGGCATAAGTGGAAATGAAAAGTAATTTATAGTAGACAGTAGGTGGTGGTCTAATTATTATTGTGGTCTAATTTATAACATAATGATCTCAAGTTAATAAACTCCCACTTGCATGTAGGTAAGTGACATACATCATAAACAGCTACCTTACCTTGACTCTGTACTGCTTTATCTCCTGAACACATGGTAGGGCTGTGACCATCATAATCTCTAAGTCAGTATCAGGTGAGTTACTTATTTCCAAAGTCTCTTATTTTTCTTGTTCTATTAAGCTCACCTGCCTCGATACAGAATGTCCTTGATCATTGGCTTTTGAAGTCTTAGCAGACTTAAGTTGAAGCGAGCAGCATCACAGTGATTGCAGCTTTTATACACTTCCTGAAGCTGATCTACAGCAAATCCATGAATAAACAAGAGGTACCAGAGTTGCCCTCTTCACATTACATTGAATTTATTTGTATTCAGCAGGATTGCATTGGGACCAACTGATAGAGAAAAGAAGAGCAGCTGGTGGTGGATTAATGGAATGAGGCTCATATTGTTTGGTAGATAGGCCAGATAACTGCCCCAAATGGTTTTCATAGCATCAAGGAAAGGAGGGGGTGATTCAGTGCCTCCACAGCTGCTGTGACTTTTGCTGTTCTCTGACTATTGCTCTCCCTGCTGCCATGATGACATCCTTCACCCCACCCCTACTGCTGCTGTCAATTAATAGAGCATCTGTCCCGTTTCTGTTACTGCTGCTTTCACTGTGATTGTAGACAATTCTTTTACTTGTGCTAATGTACTTCTGTCGTGACCATAGAGACATCTGTGTCTACCTGATAGGAGTTGCAGGAGAGCTTTAGAGAAGGCAGAGCTTTCATCTTGTTACGCTGGTGAGAGTCTCTTTCCCCATTCCCTGCTTTCAGATATCTCCCAATTTATCCCATCAGCTGTTGTTGTCAGATTCAATTCACAATCACTTCTTCAGCCCCCTGTCCTCTCTTGATTTTCCTTCTGAAAGAGTAATACTACAGAATAAGCAGGATAATTTTTCTACTAAGGTCTTACATACTTCGATTCTTTTTTCAGGTTACAACCATCAGGAGCAAGCTGCTGTCATAGATAAGCTAATATATACTCCTGCTGTAGAGAGTCAGTGCGTGTAAACCGTCCCTACCTCCACTGGTATTGCTTGAGGCTGGAGTAAGCTATGCTTCAGCAACTCTTGAATTAACAGGTTATGGCTGTCTGTAGCAATATCCTGAGTACAACTCATATAGGAGCTCGTGGTCTATGAATTGTTTTGCTAATCTTCTTTTTTTCTCTAATCTGAGAATAAAATTGTGAAGATATCTAGAAAACAAAATTTGTGAAGAAAGAATTAGTAGACTGGGGAGGACTAGCTTAAAAGAGGAGTGGAGAATGATGGTCTTTGAGGAATCAAAAAGCTATTGTTAAGAGAAAAGGAGTAAAATTAGGAAGGAAACAAGGAATTATGTTGCTGGAATAGATTAGGTACCAGGAAAAGGTTTTAATGGGATGCATACAGAATAATGGAATGCTCTTTGGAGAGGCTGTGGAATTACTGAAAAACAGGTTAAGCATAGATTAGGCAAATAATTAAGGTGTGAAGAAACCTTTGGAGGTCATTGAGATCTCATGCAAAGCAGAGTAGTAATACGACTTCCACCCTGTAGTCCTGTCCAAACTGGTTTTCCATTTTGACTGCAAGGATTAATTTGGGTGACTATTCCAAAAGGCTTGCTAAAGTCAATGTAAAGTGACACTGTGCTCTTCCTCTGTCCACTGAACCAGTCATCTCCATGAAGGCAGTCAGACCTGACTGGACCCTGATAAATCCATGCTGACTGTTTTTCATCACCTTGCTGTCCTTTATGTGCATGCATATGGCTCTAAGGAGGGCTTGCTCAATGATCATTGCTGCAGCTGAGGCAGACCCACCTGTTAGTCCATGTATCCTTCTGTTTGCCCTTCTTGAAGTTATCTGTGACATTTGCTTTACTCCAGCCATCAGTAAGTTCCCCTGATCACCAACACCTGTGAAAAGGAGATCAGCATCACAGTGACATTGGCCAGATCCCTGAGCACTTATGCATGCATACCCTCTGGTCCCATGGACTTGGGTACACCTAAGACAGCATCAGCCAGGCTTTGTTCTGTCTGTGGCTGGTCTTGCTGTGGGGTAGGAACATGGATTACTTTACAAATCCTTTCTAATCTTGTGATTCTAAGACTAGCTTTATCCTGTATGAGGTCTTGTCTTTCTAGAACTTCCTTCCTGCTTTGACAAGCTCTCCTGCTTTCTCTGCTCAAATCTAAATGCTGCAAGTTTTTGAAGGGCTTTGGCAAACTGAACTGCCCAGCTGAAGTTCCTTGGTTCCCTTACTGTGCAATTACCCATCTGACGAGCCAAATGGAGTTCCAGTTAGACTTCTGAGGAAGAGCTGGGTTTTTCTTTTGTGAAAAAAAACTTGCTGTGGGTCATATTCACATCTTATTTTAAAAAGTAGAATGAAATAAATCCTACACATTAATTTTTACTTATGCACCACTTGCTGAGCCTCTGCTTGTGCTTTGTCCATGGACAAGTTTCATGTGATGCCCCAATTTGGACATATGGATTTGCATTTTTGTTTGTGCTGTTGGAGTTATGTCCATTTGTGTGTGTGTTTATAGGTCAGGTTGAGGGCTTTCTCTGCCCTTTTCCTGTTCGGCCAGACAGCATTCACGTTCCCACCTTTGACCTTTTTCTCTTTGGTTCACCTATTACTGTTTCTCTTGATGTTAAGAAAAGCGTGGTTCTGTATGTGCAAAAGCACCACTTTGTTCTTTTATATATTTAATATTAAATATATTAATATTTAAATAGCATTTTTAATATATTCTATTAAATAAAATTATGTGTAGTATAACTTCTGTTTCTCACATTTTAACAGTTTTATTATTTAATGAAATGAAAAAAAGTAAACCAGAAAAATACAGTTTTATTGACAAAGCAATTCTTGGCATGTAGTTGAAACACTAAAATATGTGTTGGAAAACTTCAAAATATTAAACCACAAAACAGACCCTGTGTTTACATGTTATGACATTTCATTATGGCTGAGACTGACATAGGACAAGATACAAAAAAAGTAATAATCGTAAGGTTAATGTTTCACAGGGTTGAAAATACATAGTTGGTTTATTAAAATGCTCTAAAATTCCTCGTTACTGGCTTGAAATCCTAGTTATAGTCTGTTTTTCTTCTGAAAAATGTTTGGATGTTTTACCTGAGTCTTTGTGAAAATATTTAAGTGTCTTTCCTCCTTCCATCAGACTTCTCATCTGTATCACCCTGAACTCAGCTATCACCTTAAGTGAGACCAAAACATTTGGACTCTCATGCTTATTAATAAATACATTAGTAGCTACACTTTAGACTGAGACATGAAGTCAAATGCTATTGAAACATTCTGTATACATATACACACATTTATACAAATCTGTGTGCATATATATGAGAAAGATCTAGGCCATTTTGAAGTAAGAATATACTGTGCTGTCAGAGCGTGTAACTGTAGAACTCTGATTTTGGTGCACCAGTGTAAAGCAAAATCTCATGTTGAAGCTAGTGTGGTTATTAAAAATACTGTGTTCAGAGCCAAGAACCTTTCCTTGTCCAAAATCTAGTTATTTCAGGTTTGGGTATCGTAGCTGAGAGCGTATCTGGCCTCTTCTTTTCTGTAACTGGCATGACTTCAGGAATAAATCAGTTGTTAGTGAGCACAGAAAGGACTTTGGAATTTCCTGCACTCCTGCTGTGTAGATTCAAATGCTATGTTTAAATAATGGATGAAGCTAAGATTATTATAATTGATCATTGTATGATTTATATGGAGTAATTATAACTAGGTTGAGAAAGAATTTTCAAAAGCTAGTTTCCTGGTAGCCAGAGCCATTAAATAACAGTGTGCTGCCAAAACAAAAATTAGGTGGGAACATAGCCACAGAGTTCAGAATGTCTGTCCTCCACCTGATTTATGACTATCCTTATGATGACAGTATCAGTGGTATTTTCCTATTAGCACCAGTAAGAGCTGTTTGAATTGTTTTTCTTATCTTTCTAAGAGAACTCTGCATTGTTTTAAGCTTAGTCAAGCGTAATAACTGGAAAACTGCAAAAATCTAATGTATAACAAAACCAAAAGGTGCAAGAGGTTTAAAAGGTTAATTAAAAGCATAATGGTCGCATTTACTGAGACAGTCCAATTAATCACTTTATTCCTGTGGTCATATGGTGCAGAAACCATTGCTACAGATAACTGATTTCTAGTGCCTCACACGTGGTCTGTGTTCATAAAATGTGTACTTCTATACAAATGGAAATACAACTTTTTATTTTAAGCTGCTTTCATTTATCTGAAAATACTTGAAAATAGTAGCTGATGTTTAACCCTGTACCCTCACATGGTATTTTCCCCAGCAGTACTGCCTCTGAACAGTATAGGAGGAGCATTGCCCCCTTGATAGTTGTAGCCTTACAGCCCTGCGGGAGGTTTGCTTACAGCTTAATGGGGTTGTAGGTATAGAAGAAATAAAGCTCTAGAAATACATCATTATGTAATGTGATCTCTCTGAAACAGTGTATATGACCAACAAAGAGAATTCTCAAGTGTCAACAAGCACATGTAAATGTAATTTTTACCACGTCAACTGGAAAAAAGGCAAAAAGAACCTTGAAGGATCAATTACAAGGGTCATAACCTTGTGTTATCTGATTTGCTATAATATTCACACAAGCTTTATTGGAATGGAACATAAATTTGAAAAATAGTGAGATTAGAAAGGACTGAAATGCTAGAGCAAAGAGCTAGAAGCTTTCTCCTGGTTTATTTTGCTGGGGCAGCACTTTAGAGGGAGCCCATTATAAGCCAGAGAACAGTAGTTATGTTAACATGGTAATTAATCAAGTCTGAGGAAAAGAGGAAACAAGTTGTGAATTCAATTCTGCAGTAATAAAAAGAAATACTGAAAGTTGCCCTGTAAATTGACATGACTTTGGTAAACAGTCCCTTACTGTGTCTTGAGAACTTGCATGCAGTAAATCACTTCTCATGGCAACCATGTAGGTTTGCCTATTTTCTCAGGTTATTCTGTATTTCCATGTGTGTTAGTTCTTTCTCAATTATATTGACTTAGAATTAAGCTAATAATAAAATACTGAACTGTGTAACGTGAGAGCATATGCAGTATCACATTTTCTCTCATATTTTACGGGGAAATTAATTAGAAGAACCCAGCTGAAACTGTGGTAATAGCCTTCCACATCACAAAACCAGCCTTTGACTCAATACAGAGCATGAATTGTGTATGGGATGACCGAGATCATTCCCTCAGAAAAAATATATTCTGTATATGGTCCTAGTCATGCATAATCCATGCCAAATGCTAGTGCATTGTAGATATGTTAAAATGACCTTTACACCCCAAAACTCTTTATGTCAGAACTGAAATAATTGGTGCAGTAATGTGAGTAACAGTGGCTGGATTAGTTTGCAACAATTGGAAGTTTCTTTGTTTAGCAGCCTCTGGTTTTATTTGTATGTTTCTGTCTCCTACATGATATACCTTGGAGAGAAGAAGTAAAAGCATTAAAGAACCAAATTCTTCAACTTAGATTATTGACAGTTCAGAAGAACTCTAGTGAATAAAATTGATTTAATTGTGCTGGCACGAATATAACGCAGAACTGCTGTCCTCAGTGCCATGTGGAAAGCTAGGGACCCTGGTATAACCTTTCATTAGATTTGTAGCAGAAATGGAAGGTGATAGATCAGGATATTTATGTGAGTGAAGACAGAAGGAATTTCAGCAGCAGACCTCAATGTTGTTAGCTCTGGGGAGCAGAGTTTCCTCTCCCTTCCTGCTTTTGTGGAACAAAACTTTAAACCAGTTCACTGTAGGGTTATAAGGCTTTCCTCTTAGATAATGTGCGAGTTGAGCAGATGTCCCTCAGCAGATGTCTCTGTCCACAGGGCTCAGCCACCTTTGAGTTTTCTGCTCAGCCTGTCCACATTCCTCCCCATAAAATAGTGGAAATACCAAAGGAAATCTTAAGACACCATTTCTCCCCTTTCTCATCAACACATATGCAGCATGGAAGTTGCAATCTCTTGCCATCTTTATCTGAAATGTCTATGAAATGCACCAGGAAATGGTCAGCTAAAGGTAGCAGGATCTAACTGTAAATGGAGACAAGAGTCCGTGTTGTAAGAGCTCACATTCAGTGTTGACCTTGGGCAGTGCAAAATGCAGTAAATAGGGCATGTGGCCTCCTTAGAATTAAACTTCCAAGAACAGACCAAGATATAGATTTATCCACCTAAAAGTCAGGAGCCTCTGCTTCCAGGTGATATCTAAAATCCTTAGCAAGGTGCTCAGAACCCTTAGAAAGTGCACAGGGAATACTGTGCGAAAATATCAAAACCCACTAACAAAACCCCCCTGCACAATAAATGTGTAGATGGACAATAAGAAATACAGAAACTGAGATTTGCTGGAGGACTTTGGACCGGAGAGGCCGGATTCACATCCTCAGGCAGGTGCATCTGTCCATGCAACAATCAATGTATGCTTCTGTGAGTAGAGGGCAGCTTGTCTTTTAATGGGCACCCAGCAGAAGATGTCATGATGCTTTAGTCATTAAGTTTGCAAACAGAATAGTCTTTGAGGAAGTGGGATGCCTTTGCTCTCTGCTCTTCTCTGTGGGTTTTCACAAAGCCTGGGAGGGTACTCTATGGATTAGGCAGTAGCTTGGTCTGGAAGGAAGGGGAGGAGTTGTAGTATGGAAAGGGTTATGATTTTTAGAGGGGATTAGAAGAAGAGAGCACAAGTGGGATCACGCCTCCACAGGCTTACAATTAAGGGAGTCATCTTCAGGGAGGGAATCCTGGTTTCCAGGCATTGCTCTTGCAAGAAAAACAACTCTCTTTCCTGGGTGCAGGCCAGAACCCAGCAGTCTGCCTCCCAGGGAGAGCTCTCATCCTTGGCCTGAAGCATCGTGCTCTCTCTACATGCGCTGTTTTCCTGTGTAACTTCCTGAAAACACTTTAGAATGAGATGGTTTGAGAACCCTTCTGGGAAATGAGAACAGTGGTTCTGAGTCTCCATGTTAAGGGTGGCATTGAACCAAAGCCTTCTAGATCCCGACTGATGATTCACCAGTGGAGTCGCATAAAAACAAGGGCCAGGATGTTTTGAAAAAGACTTAGGGTGTAGCAGTTATTCATAACATGGTTGCTGAGTGATGAACACTTCCAAATAAACTGTTGGTTCATACTAAGCAGTGCAAATGTTGTCGCCCTGGTTATAGCTGAGACTGTATTGTCTTCAATTTAAAAGGTAAAGCACCTGCTTATGATTATGGAAAAGGTCTGAAGTAGGCCTGACTGTTCTCTAAATGCTGATGAGCAAGAAAACAAGTAGAACCCCAGAATAATATGTATGTATATCAGTCTCATGATGTCTCAGGGATGACTCGGTTTTTCTTTGCCATTTGGGATTAGAAATAATTTGTCCAGGAAAATGGTAGCTTATTTGAATCCATTAAAATGCAGATGACAATATTTCCCATGATTTCCTTATTTTTTAATCTGCTCTTCTTATAAAGCAGAAGTACTTTGGTGAGCCCCATGGCAGTACTTTTGTTAAAGTGGGATCGTGATTCTCCTCTTTATTCTGGTCAGTTTTTGGTTCCTATATGCCATATTCTGTGTCTGTATTGGAGTAGGCCCATACCCATGTGGTCACCTCTATCACTTTGTAATTTTGCTTTCCATAACATTAACATTTATCGCTCTCTTTACAGCAGTCCCTTCACTAAAACACTTAGAAAACCTACTAATGCTAATTACTTGCAAATAGTAAAGGTAATTTTAAATAGCAGCTTCAGTAAATTGCTTTTTATGTGCTGTAAGAAAATGGAAAACTAAGTGTCCATTTTGCTGTTTAGTAAGAATGTTATAGAGCAAGTAGTAGTCCTTTTGCTCTTTCCATCTAGTGGGAGCATGACTAAGAAGCACCCAATATCCACTGAGAATCCCTTCTTGTCCGCCATGGTGTTAACAGGAGTTGAGGAGACAGCCAAAGGCTCAGTAGGTGCAGAAATGAAATGGAAATGCAAGAGAGGTGAAAAATTAAGGTGAAGAGTCTGTGAAAGAGGGTGAAGCATAAGGAAGATCACACTGGGCAGGGAAAATCCTATTAAAACTTCAGAAACATCTCTGGATAAAAGACAGGAGTGTTTGGCTGTCGCTTTCTGGTGTTTATGGGAGCAAGAGTCCAGAACCACTGCATCTGTAACAGTGTTGGGCCAGGGAGAGGGGGGTTCAGAAATAGCTAACATCAAAGTGGTTGCACCTTATACTGTAATACGAGGCCTGCTTTTTCATCACTAAAATTTATCAGAAAGATACTTCTCAGCTTGCATGCACATATTACATGTACAGTAGAAGAGCTGTGGGCCAGTGATCCAGGTAGAGGTAAGTTAGTATCAGTAAGCCAGTTCCTGCTACCCCAGAGTTTTGGCATGTAGTGTACAACAAACTTCTGGTAGAGTATGCTTTTAGGCATCCCCTCTATGGGTATTGGAACTGCTGCTTTCCCACCAAGGCAGCACCTCCATGACTCTGCCTGCACCACATCAGGGTAGCACCCATAGCAGCAAAGCAGCTCTCAGCTGCTGTTGGGCCCCTTGCCATGGGTATGAACCGGTGCCTCACACACAGGCATGAGGCATCACTTATCACCTGCCTGGAAGTAACTTACTTCAGTCGGCAGTGATTTGGCAGGAGTGGAAAGCTGCATGATTTGGCAGAGATTTCCAGAATGGGCCCAAGGCAAAGCAGACTTTGGAGAGAGGAAGCTCTGGGACTGGAAATGGTGATGGGAAGAAATCGTTACTTGTCCCGGGCTGCTGCTTTGATCTCCCTCTATCCGTATCCAAGTGTCCCTAGAGGGGGGGAACTCAGGAAGGATCTCCTTACACAAACCTTTCCCAAAGGATGCTGGCAGAAAAAGTAGCTCAGGATTAGATCCATTTGCTCTTAACGTAGTCAGTACCTAGTAAGAGCCAAACTCCTGCCTGTCTTAATAATTTAAGCTTTGCAGAACAGAAGCTGGGTGAAATTTTGACCTTATGCATTACTGCTGAGTAAGTAATCCTCAGGAACACTCTCAGTATGGTTAACTGTTGTAGTTACTGCAGGATTTAGGAATAATTATGTTGTACTTTTGCAATAAATAAAGGATCGAGTGTGTTCTGGGTTGGAAATTTTGCATTAAAATATGGTTTAAAACCTCGGGACAAGTTGGTATTAATGAGAAGAGGTGGTTTAGGTAGTTTCATGTCACTCAAATGCAGTTGGTGCATGTTGTATATAGTCTTGGTTTTTAAGGGTAAAAATCATTTGTATAATGTGATGCTCAATATATGCCAGAAACAATACCTGGGGACATATGTTTCAAAATAGGTAAGGCAAGTGGCATGTTACAGCCAGGGCTAGTTCAAAAAACAACCAAAAAAAATCCTGTGATCCGTGTTCAAAGTTGACATGTAGAGGAATGTGAGTCTTGGGTATATATAAATTGCATGAATGATGTGAGTATGTGTAACTTGTTTGTGAACAATTTGCAGCTAATTCAGCTTTTATCAAAGATAACTTTCAGTGCTGTTTGTGCTCAGTGAATTGGCTTCTGCTCTACTTTTTAAAGAGATTGATTAACCTGTCTCTTTTGATTTTTGAGGTGTTCATATTCACAGTGCTTTTTAATTCTGTAGCAACATTTGCTACAGTTTGGACCCTTAATGGAAATAATATCTATGATTATCAGCAAAGAGGCTCTTTATTACGTCTTGGTTTTTCTTTAAAGCGTGCTTTATAATGTATCACAGAGCAAGCTGGTGTCTGTTCATATTGCAATGCCCCATTCGGAGCTCTTCCACAGAATCTTGTTTTGAAGAGTGGAATTCAGCAGTTGACTCCAGGCACAAATAACCATGTAATTACTCTGCAATCACACAGTAATTAGCAGGCGCTATTCATATATTGCATAATTATATGCCCAGCAGATTACATAGTAATTATATTTGTACTAAACATATAATTCTATATACTGTATTAAGAAAAAACTTTGCAAGTTCATAGTTAAGATTATAGTGGATGTTAATGTAGTACAACATTTTATATAGAAGTGTTACAATTTTCTGAGAGGGTTGTATTTTGGATATCTGCTGCATCTGGTGTTGCTTGATCTGTGGGAGGCTGCTACTGAAAGAAATGCTTGGCTCTGTTAAATGTCGCATGTTTATAATTCTGTAATTTATGAAGGTAAGAAGCAAAAAGTTGCAGTTTATTGTGCAAGAAGTTTATTGTGCAAGATTGGGAAGGACTTGGAGCGTGAATGTTAAATGTGCAAAGGTTAAATGTATGAACCTCCTGAAGGTAGTTGCCGTATATTACTACAGTGAAAAACAAATCTAATGCTACTTATGCGTTGCGTTATTTCTGGACAGAATCACAGAATAGTTAGGGTGGGAAAGGACCTTAAGATCATCTAGTTCCAACCCCCTCTGTCCAGCCTGGCCTTGAACACTGCCAGGGTTGGAGGGTTCACAACTTACTTGGGCAACCCATTCCAGTGCCTCACCACCCTCACAGTAAAGAACTTCTTCCTTATATCCAATCTACACTTCCCTTGTTTGTTTGAACCCATTACCCCTTGTCCTATCACTACAGTCCCTAATGAAGAGTCCCTCCCCAGCATCCCTATAGGCCCCCTTCAGGTACTGGAAGGCTGCTGTGAGGTCTCCATGCAGCCTTCTCCAGGCTGAACAGCCCCAACTTTCTCAGCCTGTCTTCATACAGGAGGTGCTCCAGTCCCCTGATCATCCTCGTGGCCTCCTCTGGATTTGTTCCAACAGTTCCATGTCCTTTTTATGTTGAGGACACCACAACTGCACACAATACTCCAGGTGGGTTCTCATGAGAGCAGAGTAGAGGGGCAGGATCACATCCTTCGACCTGCTGGTCACGCTCCTTTTGATGCAGCCCAGGATACGGTTGGCTTTCTGGGCTATGAGCTCACACTGGAGCTGGCTCATGTTCATTTTCTCATCAACCAGCACCCCCAAGTCCTTCTCTGCAAGGCTGCTCTGAATCTGTTCTCTGCCCAGCCTGTAGCTGTGCCTGGGATTGCTCCAACCCAGGTGTAGGACCTTGCACGTGGCATGGTTAAGGCATGTGGAGGAGCAGAGGTGTATATATGTGTATAGCTCTGTAATGCTGAGTGTACGCTGGCATCCAAGGCCCATCTTGGACACAGTCAGTTCAAGCAAGTACAGTACCTCAGCGCAGAGCATCCCCCAGGCTGCATCTTCTCTTCCTGCCATGGAAAACCAGAAAAAGTTGATGTCCTGATATGGGAATGGGCATTGGCATAGTAAGAGAATGCAGTGGAGTGGCATTGAGTTGTAGAAGGGCCTTGGATTGAGTTTATAGGAAAAGCTGGAATATCTGTTAAGAAAGGTTTCTAAGAGAAACTCAGAGCTTTAGGTCATTGGAGATGTTTTACGTTTGGCCAAACCTCCCTAGGAGGTTGCTGCAGAGTTTTAGTTATTTACAAAGTGTTTTGTTCAGCTTGCAAAATCTGCAGCAATGGGAAGTTAATGTATTTTCTTAGATCTGTGATGTTGGCATTCCTAATATCCAGAGCAGCATTACAATTATTCTTAATTGAATTTTGCATTCTAATTCCAGTTGCCTTCATTTTCAACCAAAGCATATATTGGGTTTTAATATCTGGATAAAGTATTGCAAAATTGAATGTGTAATTATAGCCTTAACTTTTATCTGAGTTTAATTTTTTTCTGTAACTTCTTGTAGGGGAGAATGGGTTGGGTTTTTTTCAGTTACTTATTAATTCTACATCAGCTTCCTCAAAACTTGTAAACTTGTAAAACTTCCAGGGTTCAGGTGGCATCTATAGATCTCATATAAGTGTCTTTAACTAAGTGTGGAGCTTACAGGCCTTGTGGGTGGCCTTAGATATCTCACAGTCATAGGGCTGCACCTGCTTCCCTTTCTGCCTGGGTGGGCTGTTCTCATACCTCAAAAGCTATAGTAACAGGCATGTGGCTTTTAGTTCTGCAGGGTACATGAATTACATTTAAATATTGTTACTTGTTGTAGGCGCTGAATGTCATTTATACGGTTCAAGGAGAAAATAAGAAATGTCAGAGCCATACAAAACCAGAGTCAGAAGCCCACTTGCTGTGTTCGTGTGTGATAGGCTAAACGTATCCCAACCAACTTACCAACGGTTTTAATAGCTTTTTATTGAGGCCAGGTGTTACCCCGTATTCATCCTGCATGTCTGCTACAAGATGAAGTACAGCCTGCCCGGTGTAATGGTCATTTATTTGCCAGCATTCTGTTCTTAACGCATGCCTGTGCTCTCGCTTACTTGTTAAACCATTACCCTAAGAAACTTAAGGACTGGTTGCAGTTTCTGGTGCTGAGGGTTGTACATGTGACAAGTATATTAATCAAGATCTCATTGACAGTGAAACAAACAGAAAAAAACATCAAACCGACGTATAAATGTGCCGCGTTTCTTACTGCTGTTGTGTTGTTTTTTCTAGTGGAGCCAGTACTTTCAAAGGGGAACAATTGCTTGGATGCAGCAAAAGCTTGCAACCTAAATGATACCTGCAAGAGGTTCAGATCTGCTTACATAACCCCCTGCACCAGCAGCACGTCTAATGAAATCTGTAACAAGCGGAAGTGTCATAAGGCCCTCCGGCTATTTTTTGACAAAGTCCCCCCAAAGCACAGCTACGGGATGCTCTTCTGCTCCTGTCGAGACGTAGCCTGTACAGAAAGGAGACGGCAGACTATTGTTCCTGTGTGTTCATATGAGGACAGGGAGAAACCAAACTGCCTGAATTTACAAGAATCCTGCAAGAAGAATTACATCTGCAGGTAAGATAGCACATGGCAGGGGAGTGATTAATGAGGCACCAGAGAGGAACTTTATGGTACAGCTGGATTTGTCAGGAGTAAGGGTCAGAATACCCAGTAGGGAAAAGGATGAGTCAAGGGGAAAAAGCAAACGCCTCTGACATCCTTAGCGGACTAACAAAAGCCTGCATTTAGTTACAGTGTGTGCCTTCTCCAGAACTGTTCACAGCTACTCCCTCGTGTAACGGGGGAATCTTTAAACCTCCAGTTTATATTGCACAGGTTTTTGTTGGAAACATTTTTCTCATTGGTGTCTCCATGAAATGGTGTTTCAGGTCTCAGAATGATTTTTGTGTCCCATTAGTGACCAGATGACAGAAAAAATGATTCATTATAAATGAGGTTTATTTGCATTGTAATCGTAAATTATGTTTTAGTTTGCATTGTAATAGTAAATTAGTGTGGACACTAACAGTTGTGAATATAGGCCACATGTTGGAGTTTATAAATGGTCGTCATACACTGCTTGTGGGGTTTTTTCTTTATTGGAAAAGAAGTCCACATGTGTAGACTAAATCCTACTGTCTTATAGAGCTGTTTTGGCCTTGGAATTGTTTTATCTTCCCTCCCCTGACAAGGGTGCTGGGCTGATACAATTGGAGGGTCATTGGTTCTCTGACCCAATTCCCAGCCTGTTTGCCTCTGCGTGTTCAGGATGGGGAGGCAGCACAGAGCACTGCTTCGCAGGACAGGCTGGGTCCTTTCACCATCATTGAGCTTCCTGCAGACTGTCACACAGCACTCATTCAGTGGCTACAAGGCCTCCTTTGCCCTTAGGAAATGCTTTAGTCCTACTTAGCATTGTGTATGTTTGTATTAGAACGTTGCTATGCTAATGTCATATTTATGAAGTTATGCCCAAGAGTCTTGCTCATTTCTAATATGTAAATTCCTTGTAGATTACCCAGTTCTGTGAATTAACAAGTATGGAAATAAACACTATTGTGAAATGTCAGAGGCACTGAATAGATGATATAAATCTTAGTACATATTTACATATGCCTGGTAGAATATTTATGTTGAAGTTTGTTTATGAGGATGTCCACTGCTGATCTTAAACATTTACCTGTAGCACCTCAGATGTGCCTGGGTGTTGTTCAGAGGTGAGGGGGCGAGCAGTGCCCTACCCTTGATGGTTTAGGGGAAATTTGGAGCCAGATTCCTGCTGATCTGAATGAGAGCTTATTTAAATCAGAGCAGGGTTCTCATTTTAGTCCTGTGAGTTCCATCCAGCACCGTCATAGCTGATGCTATTGCAGTTTATGAAAGCTGGATGCATGTAGTCTCAGGTACCTATTTTCCATTTCCATGTTGTGTCATTGGTCTTTTTGCTTATACATATTGACTTCCCTATACACAGGTCCTGTTAATTAGTAGAGTTACAGTGCCTTTACTGTGTTTTCTGCCAAACTTCCATTGCACTGTAAGTGCCAATGAAACGGGAGACAGGATTTTATAGGAAGATTTGCTATTATTCAGGCTGCGTTCAGGAATTACTTAGTTAAATTAATGCCATTACTTGTCTCATGACTGTGTTTTCCTTTGGTCAGCTTTGATCTAATGTTGTCTCAGCAGCTAAGTTTTTAATGACATTTTGTTTAATTTGCCTTTATGAGTCTGGTGTTGTGTGCTTTCTCCATTACAATACTGCGGAGGAAAGCCTAGTAAATCTCTGCTCCATTGCCATAAGTTGCAGCCAGCACTGGGGTAAAAATGGTTTCTTTACAGGTCCTTCCTGTGGCTTCTTTCGCTTCAAAATGACTAGACATTTGGCTCTTCCAAGGCTCAGTGAAACCTTGACTGTGAGGGTGAGGGACAGCACTGGTACAGGGGAATGGGTGGGCAAAGGCCAGAGCTGTCTGCGGCTCAGTCAGTGAGTGCAGCACTTAGGTTCTATGCCTGGAGGTAAAGCAAGCTTGATATGTTGCTGAGAGTCATCTTGCGTAGGTGTTAATACCTCCTGGGCTGTCTAAACTGTTAGTATGTTTAATACATTCCCTCTTCCCTGACATGGAGAGGAGGAATCAGCAGCAGAGCTGTTCCAGCCTATCCTTAGGATGAAAGATGCTTTGTCTCTGTGACTTGTGCACTTAGAGGGAGTTGGTGTGATTTGTCCTGCAGGAAGGCAGGGTCTTGGGCAGGGGAAGAGAGAAGAGGGAGATCTTCCTCCCTGGTATTGAAAGTATTGGCACTGATAAGTATCAGTCCTCATAGTAATTCCAGAAATGTTAAGAATAATTAAAAGGAGTAGTCAGTAGTATTCCAACTCTCATAGCTTCTACTTCATTTTGAAATCAGAAAGAGTATCTAAATGGGAGAATAATTTGAGAATATGTTCTGCCTACTGTGAAACCGAGTCATTTAGAAACTATTATTTGTGTGCCTATTACATCTATCAAAGCTGCTTTGTAATGGTGGTTAAGACAAGCGGGACAAGTTCTAAAGGGTTTCTGAAATTACACTCACAAATGGTTTCTGAATGTTGCATGAATCTGCCCATGCTCTGTATAAAATATCAACTGGACCTCTGCAAACAGGTATTGAAACATTTGGGTTTGGGTGCTCTTTTAAGAGCTTTGTCCCAGATGCATATATCGCTGAATCTGAAACAGTTAAGAGCAGGAAAGGGATTTGGCCAAACTGCAAATACCACTAACTGAGATGGCAGGACATTTTACTTATTTTTCACTCTTTCATTCTTTATTCTATCAGTTTTATGACATAAATTCTCAATTGAGGGAAAAAGACACTAGAAATGTCAGGAAATGCAAATAAGTTCTGGCTTATGTAAACAGTCCTAATTTTCCAGCTTCACCGGAATACTGAATGGTTCACTTTCACTATCATTTTTGTGCTGCCTTTACTTGTATGCCAGTCCATTTCCACCTGTGAAACCAATTGGAGTCTCTGGCATTAATTAAATTAATTAAACTTCAGAAAGTTGACTGGCAGGCTTGAAAGATAGCACTCTGCTGTGCATGCAGGAGGCCAGGGTGCTTCATTTTTGCCACCACTGCGTTTGATGGTATTTCAAATACTATTTTCTTTGAGTAATGAAAGTGTGATTCATTAGTTTGGTCCTTTTAATAATCTGTGGCTTGAATTTCCATAGTTCTTCTGTCTCCTGGATATGTTCAGAAGGCACCGACCAGAATGATAATGGCACAGACATGTGTTTATTAAAAGAAGGGTATCAGTCCAGTCATGTGCTGCAAAGGTCTGCAGAGAAGGGCGGCATAACATGAGACATTTTTTGTTAATATAAAGATCTAGTAGCAGCATGTTTCTTGTCTTCCATATTTGCTATATTCAGAATAGTTGATCAAATCATTGAGGCTCATTTTCAAGATAAAATAGCCAAAAAGTATCTATTCACTTATTCCAGAAGACAGATGTTTGGACATTTTTTCCCCGCCTAAAATAAATACTATTCGTGTTTTGCCTTTAGTTCTCTGAAAAACACACATTGCTGGCGACAGCTATTTGATACTGAAAGAAAACCAGATAGAATGGTTGCATCATGCATTTAAATAACTTTTCCTCGTGGAATGTCTGAAGGATAATAACGAAATGTCCTATTAGGTTTCAGTAGATGGGTCATCTCCCTAAAAATACAAGCAGGGTGTTTTCAGCACTGTATTCAGAATGCTAAATCGTTATACATGTGCTTTCACTGGTGCGTTTTTACCTATAGACTGGATGGGTGACCAGAAACTAGACAAAATCTTATTGCAAGCACCCATTCAATTCTGTATGAAAGGTATCTGCTTCTACAGATACAAGAATGCTGGGTGAAGATATGCAAACATTTTCATCAGTGCATAAAAGAGTTCATCCACAGTAAAAGCTAGAACAAAAGCCCAGCTGTTTGCTGTGTTTCCTGAAAACATAAGAAACTTGCCAAGAAGTTAATTTTCCTTATTTAAATGCTGTTGAACATTTTCAATGCTAAGTAACCATGAAAGGGAGTCACTGTATCTGTGATTCTTTTCCATCAGACATGTGCTAACCTGCAAGTGCTTTATACCAGTACCTGTTCATAAAAGTGGTTCTGGGCTGTTCCTGCAACAAGTACCAATAGAGACTGCAAACACAGCACCCCCATGGATAAGATTTTCCAGAGAGGGTGGTTCACCACTGTAGGCAAATCTGTGATGAGATGTTATGAATGTGCGGTCAGCCTTTTTTGTCCTGCTGTAGGAGAGGGAGAGCCCAGCATCTTGAGTTAGGAGGGACCCTTCTTTGGTTCCAGCATTAACAGCTAGCAGGGAGGAATGCGTGGAAAAAGGGAAGAAGAACTATGCCATTTTCCTCAAATTTTCTATTCTTTCTCTTTCATTTTTCTCACTTTCCCCCTTTTTTCTCAAGTCTTTCCCTTGCTTAGTCTCCTTTCATCTCCTCTTTCCAGATCTCCCAGTTATTATCTGACTCTCACTGCCTCTCCGTATTTGAATTCTGTTATGGTCACTTACAGTACCTCCTCACCTGCTCCTCTGTATATGTGCTTTTCCTCCCTCAGTGTTCTGCCACAGTCTAGTGATCATCTGTAATTCAGCAAATGAGAGGGAAAACATAGGTGCTACCTCCCTTTCTCAGCCTTGTAGGTTATACTAGTTACAATTCACTTGGCCAACTACTAAGCCTCACTGCTCAGTCTGAGACTGGCTCTAGCTTTATGTGTTAAAACGACGCTTAGATATTTTCATGAAGGACATTATACAGTAGCATTATACAGTTCTGTATAACAGAGCTGTATTTGCATCCCTCCAGGGTATTTATATCAGTTTGGCACTCAAAGCAGTCTGGCAGCTCCTTGAGATGATTGTTTTGCTGTGGGTATGCAAAACCAGGACGACAACATAGTTTTTGTAATGCTGTTAAGGACATTAAAACAGGGACACTCTTGATTTCTAGAGTCATGCAGGCTATGCCTGTATTGCATGTTTGGAGACTAGAGTCGGGGAGTGGGCGAAATAGTTCATGTGCTGCCTGAGTCACCCTGCACTACATGTAGGATGTCTGCAGTGTAATAGGGTTAGCCTGAGCTTGGGCTACCTGCAGATCCTCCCTGCTCTGTGCATGACATCAGGAAGGCTCCTGTGACTGCAAAACCCCAAGTGGAATAGGGAAAAAAGTAAAGCTCCCTTTCAGCCCATATATTGCAGCATGCCCGCACCTCATGTCTATAAGCACAGCCCGAATTTGAAGAATGATTTTTATGCACGTATATATGTACTCAAGCATGTATATATATGTATATATTGCTGGAGGTACCCTATTTATTTAAATGAAAGAAACCCCAGATGTTAATCCATTTTAAAGAATGAAAGGTGAAGATGATGACTGTTCAGAAAATTCAGACAATGGGATCTGGAGGGAGGTGGGACAGAAGCTGGTGTGCTCTGCAGAGGAAGCCTGAGAGTGTAGTGCAGTGTGTGTGGGGGGAATTGCTAGCCTGGAAAAAGATATTAATGCAGTCTCTGCAAAATAAGCACAAACCTTTCTAGTCAAGGCAATTTAAAGATAGAAAATGCTGCGATATCATATTATTTTTCCTCCTTTCTAGTCCTTTATGTGATTCATTACATTGATGTCTTCTGTTAGCAGAGTAAAATAGAGTATTACTATCCCCTCCCCCCATAAACAAAAGTAATTTTAAGTTTCTTCCCTCTGAATAAAACTCAGAATGAATCAAGCAGTTCCTCCTTAAGACACATCCATAAATCCCTTTGGAATCCAAAAATCAGAACATCCAGCAAAAGAAGACTGCTTTGTCCCTGTTAAAGTGTAGATGGATCTCATTCTGCTGTGCCAAGATCTGCTTGGCCAGTCCTCATTTATACTCCCTCTGTTCTGCTTAAGAGGGTCTTGAAGATTAAAAGCTTGCTGGGTGATTGACATTTCTCCAAAAGAAGCAAAGGCACAAGGATATAGTAATTAGAAAAAAAAGGCTCAGCTTTGTTCCTGCACCCAACTTCACATTGCTTTGTGCTTTAACAATGAAGAGAGCCTCACAGGGGGTTTATGCTCCAAGAAGCGGTAACTAGACGGTATCTTTACGCTGGGGTCCCTTGTCAGGCAAGCTTGAATCTCTCTAAGTGGCATTTCTTCAGTCAGCTAGAATTCAGCTGATTCCTGAAACCCAGCTCCGCAAAAAGGGAGCATAATTCTTTTCTGCCCATTAACTGTAAAACACAACTTAGGGCTCAACATTCAGTCAGAGCTGTTTGATTCAGATGACTTCTATTGTGCATGATGCAGCTTTGACAGTATTCCTGATGTTGCTGAGGTCCTGCTAATGCTTTCAGGTTAACTTTTAAGGTTAAGAACAAACTATGACAACATTATTATTACCTGTTCTACAAGGATGACAAAGTGAAAGAAGGAATAAAGTACATGTGTGTGAATGTACAGCAATCAGAAAACAAACTTGGATACAAAAGATTAGACCTTTACAAGCTGTATTTAGATACCTTGCCTTCGATTGTCACTCCCTTTTCAGACAAAACTACTCAGTGGGTTGAAGTACTTGCATCACCACTAAGCTTTAGCTTTAGGAACTTGAGGTCACCTGTAGGATCCTTCATAGAATCGTAGAATCATTTATGTTGGAAGAGCCCATTACATCGAGTCCAGCTGTTAACACTGCCAAGTCCACCACTAAACCATGTCCCTAAGTGCCACATCTACCTGTCTTTTAAATACCTCCAGGCATGGTGACTCCTCAGCTTCCTGTGGAAGCCTGTTCCAATGTTTGACAACCCTTTTGATGAAGAATTTTTCACTAATATCCAGTCTAAATATCCCCAGGCACAACTTGATGGCCATTTCCTCTTGTCATATAACTTGTTACTTGGGAGAAGAGACTGACACCTTGCTACAACCTCCTGTCACATAGCTGTAGAGAGCAACAGTGTCACTGCATATCATTTTGTCTAAAAAAGCCTGGTTTTTTTTATCCTAAGTGAGAAGGGAAAACTACTTGTATAGTTTAAGGAATAAAGAGACTACAGATTAGAAAGACAAGCCAGGAACGGGGTTACAGCAGGTCAGATGTGACCCATTTTGTTTTGTTCGTTTATCAGGGGAAGATTATACTACATATATGAATTAAGCAGTTTCACCCATGTTCAGTCAAAAATACTGAAATCCAGGGAAGTTAAATTCGGCATTAAGCTTTAATAAAGATTTAAATTCAGAGCTACTCATGTTCTTACAGTTAAGCCAGCACTTAATTGCTTTGCTGGACGGGTTTCCAGTAAGGGTACTGCTGCTGCTGATTCGTTGAATTGTTAGTTGAGAGATTTTTGTAGAGAGGAATTTAACATCCACCTGTTTGTATGAGTAGTTTCCATCCACTAATCTGTTAAATCTGGTGAAGAGAAGGGTTTTGATCCCTTCTAATGTGCACCCAGTAACATTTGGCTAACTTTCTGTTTCTGGGCCAGAGAAAGGGTGTATATCTCACACAGTGTTTTGTCACTTACTTCAAACCACGTATATGCTACAGGCAAGAAGCTGTTGTATGTTTAATGTGTATAACAGAACTATTATATCAAGTCCATTCCCAATGTACTTCCTCTGACATCAGCGACTTCAGTGGATTTATTCCAGGGATGAATTTGGCTATTCCTGTTCTGTGTAGGTAAATCTTCAGGCAGTGCTAATTAAAAGAATGTCAACTGATTTTACCATTGCATTATGCTGGACTTTATAAAGGTTATTTATATCATTCTGCATCAGGCCCCAGTGAGAGAATATTCCTGGTGGCAGTTCATCTATTAAAATAGCTGCAAGAAAATGTAAGCAGTGGGACTAAAAATAAAACTTTGTTTCTCAACAGAGCAAGTGACAGCCACATGTGTATTTTCAAATTCTAGCATTTCAGTGTTTACTGACTAGAAATTGCATTGCTTTCATTATGTTTTAAGCACTACCATGTTAGTGAGGGAGTAACTACTGTGAAGTGGAAGCCAGATGTAAAGGTACCAGCATCTGCAAAGACCTCTCAGCAGAGGTGGTGGTTGTTTCCCATGCTCTGGTGATCTGATGGCTTTAAAACAAGTGACACAGAAAAGGTTTTCTGGTGCGTGTTTACTCTTGAATATGGATTTTCTGTGTGAGCTGACTGACCCTTTCCTAAGATTATTAATAGATGACCTTCCATTCACATGCTTGTGCTTACACTGTATTTGTTCAAGCACCATTAAAACATTAAAACAATCTTTTCTATTAAAAAACACATATGACTACGACTTCTGCTAAACTAAAACCGTATCATTTGAATGTTCAGTTCACTTTCTTTTGTTCCAATTCAAGCATAAACTACAGTGGATGTCCTCACAGTTATGATGCTCCCATTTCTAGGTAGGCATCATGCTATGCTGGAGATAAATTTCAGTAACTGGCCACCATGCAGCATTGCAAAATATATTCAGAATGGACAATATCTTTCAGAGTTAAACTGCTGTAAACGTGGATATATTACAGGCTGTCAGCTCTCAGTGGCTATGTTCAGACTTTTTTTGACATTGGAGTCAAAAATACCCTCTTAAGACAGCCACATCATCCTTAACTGGTAAAAATGGTGTATTTTCCAATCTTGCACTACAAATCAGTGCTTTTTGTACTAGCTTTATATGTCCATCTAGGTTCTAAACGCAAGTAAAACATGTTGAATGAGATCAATGCTATATTGGTGTGCTAGTGCCGGAACATGCTGTTTGATGTGGCTGGTTTGGTCATGGAAAAAAAGGGTTCACATAGAAGAGACTCTAATCTGCTTTTACTTGCTGTAGTTCTGGTGTTATATTTGTTGTCTTACTCCCTGTCAGACAAGTTTTTAGAGTAGCTTCAGGGTGAGTTTGAGCCATACTGTCTGCCTACAGACCGTGCACGACTGAGGGCAAGGACACGCTGGGCACCCTTGCTTTCCTTCAGCCAGGTCTATGGTAAGGGGACACGAAGTTTTTCCTTTAAGGAACACTACCACACATACCGTAGTGCCACTGAGGGACTCTCCTATGCAAAAAGCATACCGGTGTAACCTTAGGAAACCTGATGATCCTGGCAGTGCACCTGCCAACACAAACTTTTCTGGTAAAGAGACACTTTTATTGGACTTGTAAGATTATTTTCTATTTCCAAACTCCACAAGTTTCATGCTTGTGCCAGCAGTGGTCTATTATAGTTTATTCAGGTGGTTACAGAGGGCTGTCACGGATGTCTTTCTCAGGTACTTAGAACCATATCCTTTCAGTGTGCATTCATGATATAGTTGTTAATAAGCATCCAGTAGCACACACAAGGACTTACAGTGGCACTAATTTCTTTGGCTTGCTTTTCAAGACTGACAATAATTTTCTTAGGTTTCCAGCCTGTAATTCAGAGACACTCCTGTCTGCCCAGCTAATGAAGTGAGAACAACTATCCGTAATGCACTAGTTCTTTCCTGAGTAACATGCTATCAAGAGACACTGTGAGTCTTGGACGTCTTTAAACATGACAGTCATTTATATTTAGAAGCTTCGAATTAAACAGCATAAAGGAAATGAAATAAATTTAAAGTACACAAATTCCTGGTGCTCGGAAAGCAGCTATTAGAGTTGTTCATCTTATTGTAGAGCTTTGGTGCGGAGACAGATAGACTAAATAGAAATCTTAACAGCAGCCCCTGATAGAAATCGCAGGCTGACAGCTGAGCCTATCATTTTGTAGATTCTCAGAGAAGTGTTTTCTTTGCGGCTGAGAAGACAGAACCACATTATGCATGCTTAAAGTCAGTGCAAGGAAACAGAACCCCACAAAATACATTTAATATAGGTTTGATTTCCTGTGGAATGCTTTCCAGATGTGCTCTCAAACAGGCCTCTAAAAAAATGATGTGAGGCAATTCCTTTTTTTTTTTTCCTGAAAGCAGAAAGAGAAAATTCTGTTTTCTGTCACTGCATCTGAGAATCCCCATTCTCCTCCCTTATTGCGTTACCATGTGCTCAGGATTTGCACCGTCTTTTTTCAGAATCGGTTTTATTACACAAAAGGTCAGTACTATAAAAATATTTATATTACCAAATTGCAGATAAATCATCCTTGCTTGGAATCACGGTTGAGCTTAGCAGTTTTCCTTAAACCCAAAGGAGACCTAATATATTAAATTAAAATTGCTCTCATGTACAATCCGGAGCCACTTAGAGGATTTAACTAACACTGATAAACCATGAGATTAGTGTTTTGTTAAGTTCTTTTGATTTTCTGCAGCAGTCGTTGTGTGTAGAAAGATCTAACAGGTCACTAGCAGATGGCATGAGCAAGGCAAATGGATAATATTAATAGAAAATGGTGTATAACTTCATTTTGCTTTGACTAAAATACAATAATAGAACATGGGTGTAGGGTACATTTATTTTAGAGAGCTTGTTCCTCAGAAAAAGTAGTTTTGTTAATAGAAGAATAGAAAGAATGCCGTGTTTGTACTGATAATTCTGAAATAGATATGCATAGGTGGAGATCTTTTCATTACTGAATTTCTAATATTAGATCTCCATTATCCAGGTTACTTGATGTCGAGAAGGACCTTGGGAAACAGAAAGCCTGAGTAACATAGGTGCTGGCAGGCATAGTGGGGAACGTGGTGTAAGGAGTCAGGTAGCCAATTTGGGTCAAGTGTGGGTGCTCAACAGGAGTAACCAGGTTTGGTGGACTGTCGTTTTGTGCCTGATGCTCTGAGCAAGCATTTGTGATGCTACAAGGCATCTGAATGAATCTTGTGTGGTATCTGGTATTTGTTAATGTATCCCGTTATTCCACAGTCCAGATAGGCTGCCTCTGTATAACTGGGGATTGTCTGTATTTTACTTCCAGATGAACAACACAATTTTTAGAGGTAAGTTGAATCAAAACAAATATTTGCTTGGGCTTAGGCTTGCCAGTCACTTAAAATATAACAAAACAGAAGTAAACTGAGATAAAAACAGCTTCTTTTGGTTAGTAGGTAGTATCTGAGGTCCAAGATCCTGGAATGGTTTCTGCCAGTGTTGCAGATTTGGGTCAGCTCAAGTGAGAGAAACCACTTTCAATATACAAGTGTTAGCAGCCAGATGGTCCTGCCATCAAATCATTTACTTACCCTTCCTTCCCACTTCCCGAAAGGTATGAATATTGAGCTGTGTGTCAGGGTACAGCACGGGCCAGGAGCATCCAGGGGCTCGTGGGGAGCGCTGGGCAGTCAAGGCTCAACCCACCACTCCAGCCAGGGAGCAGGGTAGCCCTAAGAGTCAGGCATCTCCATGGAAACAGGCTGGGACATCGACTTATAGGTAGTCCTGGCTCAGAGGGCCTGTGCCTGGGCAGGCAGGTCTGTGCAGGGCTGGAGACCAAGGTCCTACAGCATCACTGGGCAGGGTCTGAGGCATGTGATGCTGGAATGGGGTCCTCGACCATAGACTGGCTAAGGGAAGCCACAGGGGTGGACAGGGATGTTAGTGCCCTCAGGGCCCAGCCACTGTCATTGTTTGAGAAAGAAAAACTAACCTTTTTGCCAAAAGAAAATGAATGGAATTGCTCTTTGATAAATATATGTAAAAGAGGCCTTTTAAAAAGGTGTCAAAATTTAGAGGTGCTCAATAGTGCATGTACATAACTAAGAAGACAGGAGATGTATTAGTATTACGCAGCCCTTGTGTCTTTTAATGGAAAAACAAAAAGGGTCAAATCCATATTACTAGGTTTTAGGAGGGTCACCTGTCCTGTGATGGAGCTGCTCTGAGGCTTTTTTCGGGTCACTGGTTGATAGTTTCTTCTGTAGCCTCTGCCTTGTTTTCTCACTGTCCAGTCACGCTGTGATTATGAAACTGAGAGAAAATTAAAAGCTCCTCCAACAATGAAGCCATTAGTTTGTCCACATGCCAACCTGTCTTGCCACTGTTGTATTCCAGCAGAAATGGTACCACCCAAGCTATACAAGAGCTATTTGTAGCTACGGAAGAGGGTACTGCATTTGACCCCCACGAAAGAAGAAGTATTTTGGCATGGGTTTTTTTCTGTAATGGTGTCATTTGTCACTGTGACACACGTTCATTGACTTAGTCTGAATTTTTTCAGTGTCAGATTTATACTTATCTTCTGGTTTGAATATTGATGCAGCACTTCCCTTACGTGACTATACTGTGTCTGCCAAATGGTGTCTAGACGCTAGAGCAGCTTTGAGTAATTAGTGCAGTCACCCCAGTCACTCAGCTTTGGCATTTATGTACTCTTTATGTTAGTGCTGTCGAGCCATAAATAGGTACCTAAACACAAGCAACAATGTAAAGAGAGGTGGCGGGGAGCAAGCACAGACTTCACCCAGCATAGAATCATAGAATCATAAAATAGTTAGGGTTGGAAAGGACCTTAAGATCATCCAGTTCCAACCCCCCTGCCATGGGCAGGGACACCTCGCTCTAAACCATATCACCCAAGACCTCATCCAACCTGGCCTTGAACACCGCCAGGGATGGAGCATTCACAACCTCCCTGGGCAACCTATTCCAGTGCCTCAGCGCCCTCACAGTAAAGAATTTCCTCCTTATATCCAATCTAAACTTCCCCTGTTGAAGTTTTAACCCATTACCCCTTGTCCTGTCACTACAGTCCCTAATGAAGAATCCCTCCCCAGCATCCCTGTAGCCCCCTTCAGATACTGGAAGGCTGCTATGAGGTCTCCACGCAGCCTTCTCTTCTCCAGGCTGAACAGCCCCAACTTTCGCAGCCTATCTTCTTATGGGCAGGGGCAGTGGAGCTAGATGATCTTAAGATCCTTTCCAACCCTAACCATTCTGTGATTCTGTAAGGTGAGGGCAGAGGACAGCAGCCATCACTCCCTGCATTCAATAACAGGGCAAGGAGTTGTAACCCCTCACTTGAACATCACAGGGTGTGTGCAGTCATTGCGAGATCCAGATTCAATGTCTGTCTTCCTCTGGAGATCACCAACACAAAGGCAAGGCTAAGAGAGATTTCTTCTTCTCAATGATCAGCCTCTGTGTACCAGCAATTGAGGATGCATGCAACAGGAGGACATCAACATCTGCTAGCCCAGCAGTGAGGGTGCTTCCTGGGGAGGACCCACGCTTGATTCATAGAGTTGCTTTCCAGTAGCCCACATTTACACCAGATCCACCCTAAAAATACAGTTTTAGAAATTTTCTGCAACTTCATCATTTAAATCATGCTCTTAAATATTGCACCAGGACTGATGCTGAGTTCACCGACTTTGAAGAGGGAGAACTGATAAATATCAAAGATAACTTCAGAACATCAAAGACATTTTACAAAACCCTGAGAATAAAATATAGCGAAAACCTAATGAATGTTGCCAACGCAACAGGCTGTGAGAATATAAAATTAAATTGCCTCAAAAATTGTATGCAGATTAAACACAATACTGCTATTAACACAGCTTATTTGTAAGCAAAATTTGGAAGTTTTGATTTATCCTGCTGAGTATTTGAAGAACCACTATCATAAGGAAAACAAATTAACTTTGTTTTCTTTGTGTTTTAACTGTTACAAATGATTTTGCTGGTGCTAATATAAAGATTAGGGAATAGCAGGTTTGGAATTTTTTTCTCTTCTCAGAAAGTGCTCGCTGTTTGAGCAGATTTTCTTTGAATTTTGCCAATAGGATTATTCTTGGTTTTCCAGTTACTGGTACACAAAATACTTAAAGTATTTTTGCACAGAAGAGCTGCAGTTCACTTTATTGAGATTTTACAGGGCTAAGACAGGGCTAATTTAATTGGGGGAGGGGGTTGCCCTACAAAGAGAACATTTTTCTTTTTATTTCCTAAGAAGATAATTTCTGGTGGTTCTCTTCAGTTCCTTTTTATGCAAGGGGAAGGAAAAAAAACATTAATGCTGCTGGGAACAAAGAGGATTTGTGATTCTTCAACAGAAAAAGAAATTAATAGTTCCTTTTAAATGTGGTTCTGCTACACGTTATATACAGTGTAGAGCTGCCTGTGTCCCTCTATCCAGCCATCTAGCAAATAGGTGCATATATGTACACTGCACGTGTAACATTGTGCACACTTGAACACATACGTTGCAAAATCTGTTTGTTCTCTAGATTACCATATTATTCAGTCATGGGTTAGACACTTGCCCACAAATTGCAACCTACAAGTTGCTTCCTACTGAAGGAATACTAAGTTAACACAGTGGTAACTGTGTTTTTTATAGGACTCCTATCATCTGGTTGCTCTTTTTCAGCATTCCTAAAAGGATTCTCTTTTACACAAACAGTTCTTAATATCATGTGCAGTACTTCAGGATAAATGGTTCTATCATTGCTAATTAGGCTAATTTGTATCTCTAGATAATAGGAGTACCACTGTTTTGGTATTGCTGATGAGCACACTTTCATCAGTTCCAATCTACTGGCAATGTTTGTTTGGAGCTGGATCTTCAATGAGTGTTAATCTGTAGGTCTTTGCTGAAAGTGATGGAGTTATTTTATGGCCAATGGGGGCTCTTATTTGCTGGCCTTAACTTTCTCTTCAGTGAAAAAGAATCCCCATAAATACCAGGTGTAATGAAGGCCTCAGGAGAGTGAGAACTGATAGTATGTAGTTTAGATGACTCACTAGGGGGAAGGTGTATGATGATGTTCAGTAATGCTTGGACCAGAGCTATATGAACTATATTTGGCTTATGAAAAGTTAAATGTGCAATGTTGTCGGATCATTACCTTTTATGACCACAAAAATTCTCCAGAAATTAACATAGAAATTAAGCTGTTTTCAAATGAGAACAGCAGAGCAATTTTTTGCCTCCTTTATAACAAGTTCTTTAAGCAGACTGAGTAGTAAATGACTGGTGTTATTCCATAGTCATCAGTCCTTAAAAACATTTAAAGAAGAGGATTGTATTGAACGGTCTCTGTACCAATGCATCTAATGATCTAAGGGAGAACTGGACATTCAAGAGTGATGAAATGGTTGCAAGAGATGTTTCCAGGATTGTCAAGATTTTGATGGTATAACTCCATAGAATTATAGAATCCTAGAACAGTTTGTGTTGGAAGGGACCTTAAAGCTCTTCCACTTCCAACCCACCTTCCACTAGAGCAGCTTGCTCCAGGCCCCTGTGTCCAACCTGGCCTTGAACACTGCCAGGGATGGGGCAGCCACAGCTTCTCTGGGCACCCTGTGTCAGCGCCTCAGCACCCTCACAGGGAAGAGCTTCTGCCTAAGAGCTCATCTCAGTCTCCCCTCTGCCAGGTTAAAGCCATTCCCCTTGGCCTGTCCCTACGGGCTCTTATAAAAGGTTCCTCCACAGATTTCTTGTTGGCCCCTTCAGGCACTGGAGCTGCTCTAAAGCCTCCCCAGAGCCTTCTCTTCTCCAGGCTGAACAAGCCCAGCTCTCTCAGCCTGTCCCCAGAGCAGAGGTGCTCCATTCCTCTGAGTATCTTCATCACCTCCTCTGGACTCGCTCCATCAAGTGCAGGTCCTTCTTTATGTCGGGTGCCCCAGGGCTGGATGTAGGACACATAAATAATGAAATTCAAGTCTGAGAGCTAGGTTGTTCTAGAAATGCAAAACTACTGCACATACAGCAGGCTTGCTTTTTCTACCATGGCAAAGGTTTCTCGTATTAGATGTAATGGACTCTCTTCTGTCCTAAAGCAGACTTCATCCAGGTATTAGTAGAATTTGTAAAAACCTTAGAGTCAACTGCCTTTGTTCCTAGTTGCTCGGAGAGCTGGATCTGAGCCACTACCTTAATCGTTTACTGAGAGAGGAATCACTGCAGTGACATAGGGTTGCCTTAGCCAGACTTTCTTTATGGTGCTGCTATTTGTCTCTCCCCATACCTTGGAATCCATTTCTTCTCAGCCTGTCCCCTGGTAGTATATATTCATCAGCAAAGCAGAGATTTCATGGAAAAGTAGAAACTTTTGTATACGTATAGGGCATCTTAAAGGATTGGTAGAAAGCTTGACTCTTTAAATCTATTTAAGGCACCTAGGTACAGATGTCCATCTCAAGGTTAAATGGTTAAATAAGGGAAGAGAGGGCGTGAAAAGCTTACCGATGATTGTGGTTTGAAGGCATTCATGGATTTGCTAGTGTCAGTACAGTTAGCAAGGAATGGAACTAAAAGGAGGTCAGGAGAATAGCTCAGATAAATTCAGGTGCAGGTTCCATATAGTCTATTTATAGGATGCTTTCTCAAGCTAAGCCTGTGAACCTTTTGAAGTTTGTCCATCACTACTTTCAGGCCAATTAAGGATGTACATCCAGTCCCATTCTGAGATAGGTGAAACAATAAAGCAAGCAAGGATAATTAGTCTCTGGAGCATGTAAACAAATAAAGTAAATCACTTGCAAATCAGTTGTTTCTGCTTACTTCCATGTTTTCATTGCAGAACTAAAAATAGCATTTATATTGCAGATCTACATAATGCTAGAGCAGTGCTGAAAGTTCATAGGTTATCCTATTCTGATTTTGAGAGGGCTTTGCAACAGTTATGCACCTGATCCTGAAAGATGGCTGTGAATCCTTACATGCAAATGAACGTTTTCAGCCCTTTTTTCATGGGAGATTGAAGCAGGGAGGTGAAATTGTTTTGTTCATGGAGGGAAAGGTCTTAGTGACACTTTATAAAGAAGCAAAAGTCACCACTTTGAGTTTACAAGTATGAGTGAAAGCATTGGTGGAGCTGAAGAGAGCAGACCAAGATGGGCAGGGGAGCAGCTGTATGATGTAGGACCTTGACCCACCTCAGTGATGCCTCTTAAATTTTACAGACTTGAATGGCAGTATTATGTGGCCTTTAAAGTGCAAATAACCAGAAGAGCTCCTGGCTGCTAGTTGCTTTTGTTTGTTTATTTTCCAATATAATAGCAACCTGTTAATTGCAGTACAACTTCACTTCTAGTCTTAAAGCACATTCAGTAAGCAAGCAGTGCTCTCCCCATCTTGAACATGGGGTAGGTACCTGAAGTGAGTGAAGATAATATGGCCATTCAGCAGGAGAACTCTATGCAGAGCACACATTCCATTATTCTCAGCCCTGGGCTCAATACTGTAAATGTTGGATAAATGCACATTTTACAAGAGTAAGTAGATTCTCAGTACCATGGCTCCAGAGGGCTGTGGAGACCATGCAACCCAGATCTGCCTGCTATTCCGCTTCAGCCAGCTGGCTCTGCAGGCCAGTCCAGAGCAAGAGTAAACCTATTCCCTGGAAAAAGCAGTACCAGAGCAGGTCCTGCCTCAAGTCATATAGTAAGAGGGCTCTGAGCGCAAACATACAGTTTGTGTAATCCTTGAAACAGCAGAAACTGTATTCTGAGCCTGTAGGATAACAGATTCTGGTTAGAGTTCAGACCCAGGCAAAATGACTGCTCAGATGATAAAATCACTCCTTGTCTTCTTTTTTTTTTTTTTTTCTTTCTGGCATGAAAATGCAGAGCATTTCTTTTAGGAAAGGCCTGACATTTTCCTGTTGTTCTTGCACTCTTTTGTTCTAACTTCAGAAATGGATTCTGGAAAGAGATGCCTCTTAGAGACTCCCATCAGCTGAAATATGTCCAATATACATTGAAGTTAAAGAATATTAAGCTTTGTCTAAAAATAAAGGGTTTAAAAGGTAAGAGTGCCCGCAGGCTTGGTTTTTAAAGATACGCATTTTTCTTCACGTTGCAGATCTCGTCTTGCAGATTTCTTCACAAACTGCCAGCCTGAGTCACGGTCTGTTAGTAGCTGTCTGAAGGAGAACTACGCTGACTGCCTCCTCGCTTACTCGGGGCTTATTGGTAAGAAGGCAGGGAAGGGGAGAGGGGGGGTTGCTTGGTCAAAGAAACACACCAAAAGTATGTTCTGAAGGCTCACAGGAAAGAAAAACTGTGGAATATAATGCTGTGCAAGAGGCATAATTCTCCACCTAAGTCTGTTGGCCCTGTTTAACCCTATGGAGATTCCCTGGGGTAAATCTGTATGTTGCAAGGAAATTAAGGGAAGAAGATAGAAAAAGGCGCTTGAATTTGAAATGAATTCAAGCTTACAAAGTAAAGCTTATTAGTGTGGTTGAATTGGGATGGGACCATGAAGCAGAAAGTCAAGAAGAACAAGTGAAACTGCACCTAGGTTGATCGCAGGTGTCATCACAAGGCTGCGTAAATACCTCTTGGTCTTCAGGGCAATGCCATTAGGATGTTTTTAGGAATGAGATAGTAGACCAACCCAGCCTTGTTTCACTTCTGGTTGCTATTCTTTCCTCCATGTCCTTCTGTCTACTCTGAATGTTTCTGAGATGCCTATCAATGAGGGTGGACTGAAGTCTTCTAAAATCCAACATAATTATATTGCTTGCTGCCACCGTCCTGGCTGTCAACAGGCCCAAGGATGCCTTCATGCAATCCAGATCCCATATACCACTCACAGTATTTGATTCCTGAGAGAGATCATCTCAGGAAGGTGAATGTGTTGTGGAAATACCATGGTTGGCTAATAAAGAATAAGTGAATGTCAAAACTCTGAAACAAACAAATTTGAAAGGCCACCAGAAAAGATGTTTTTAAGCTTGCAGCCTGCACCTGCTGTGATACAGTAATATCCCCTTCTGTTGGGCGTGAAGGTGCCGGCTGAGGCCCTGAGGCAGATCCTGCTGTTAAATAAGTGTCTCTGGAGATAATACACAAAATATTGCTAAAATAGGTTGGGTTTGCTGAAAAATGGCTGAAAGCTATGTTCACTTGTTGTCATTCTTATTGCTCTAGCAGCTAACAAGTGAGGTAAGTCCATGTGGCAACTGGTAAAATCGGATGTGATGGTTTCAAAGGATGTGCTTCTACAAATTAAGAGATGAAGACAGTATGCACAGAGTATAACATATGAACAGTTATGACAGAATGTCATTTGACTCTAAAACAAGGAACTGAATAGCCTTGAAATCTGATCTAGTCAATGAGATTAAGAAGTCTAGCTGCTGGCAAAGAGTAACTGTTACTAATAGATAACTTCTGGGTAAGAGCTGCCAAGAAGTTCTTGCTGGACCTAGTGAATTTTGCTGACAGTTTCGTTGGATCCGTTTCTCAATTTAACCCCAAGGATGACCCAGTTCCTATAGTTTCGTGTTACTGTGGATGACCATGCTGCAAAGCACTGTCACACATCTGAGACGTAGAATGGATCCCTGAGGATTTGAAATCAAAAGGAGATCTGATTTTCAAAGGGAAAACCCAAACATTTTCCTTCCTTCCTGCTAGCCCCTAGACACATGCAAACAGATAGAAGTGACTGTTGTTACAAGAATTTTTACTTCTGGGTACTAATTCTCATAAACCAAGAAAATTACCAAAATGTTCATAGAATCATAGAACAGTTATGGTTGGAAAGGACCTTAAGATCATCAAGTTCCAGCTCCCCTGCCATGGCCAGGGACACCTCACACTAAACCATGCCACCCAAGGCTCTGTCAAACCTGGCCTTGAACACCACCAGGGATGGAGCATTCACAACCTCCCTGGGCAACCCATTCCAGTGCCTCACCACCCTCACAGTAAAGAACTTCTTCCTTATATCCAATCTAAACTTCCCCTATTTCAGTTTGAACCCATTACCCCTTTTCCTGTCACTACAGTCTCTAAATGAAGAGTCCATCCCCAGCATCCCTATAGGCCCCCACGCAGCCTTCTCTTCTCCAGTCTGAACAGCCTCAACTTTCTCAGCCTATCTTCATACAGGAGGTGCTCCAGCCCCTGATCATCCTTGTGGCCTCCTCTGGGCTTGTTCCAACAGTTCCATGTCCTTTTGTGCTGAAATATTAAATTCCTGCTTCTGGTATCAGCCTGATGTAAAGGTGGAGTAAATTATGTGAAGAACATCAAATTGGTAACATGCTGAGATAGAAGACAGAGGTCTAAATGTCTGCTTAATATATATATATATATAAAGTACAGGAAGAAGAGACAGATTGTGGGTAAGAAGCTGTTACAGATCCAGTCATCCATCAAAGCTTGAGGATCTCCAGGTGTTTTAATTAAGATAAAATATTGTTCATTAAAATAAAATACTATTTCAGTTAGCCATTTCATTAAATGTAGCAAAAATTACACCTCCATAGAGTTTGTTCAGGAAATTGAGGCTTCTCTGTTGAAGGGTACAGTAGATGTGTTTCTGCTGTCACATACAGTGATGTAAATCGAGTTAATTCCCTGAAATCAGTGGATTCTCACCTGAAATCAGTAACTTAAGTGGAAATAGAGTCAGGCACAGTTTTTGTATGAGTTGCTTTATCAGTTTAAGTGGATAACAGTCTGAAAAGGGTGCTTTAAGGTTTGCATCACTGTGTCATATATATATTATATATAATAATATGTGTATAATGTATATATTATATAATTTTAAAGTTTTGTATATTTTACAGGATTTTTGAAAATCTTAATTCATCACTTTGGGCTGCTTTTTGTCATAATAAGGGTAAATTAATATTTTTAAAAAAGGAAAAATGTAGAAATTATTAAATGTAAAAAAAAGGCTGCAGATAGCCACATTTGAGATTCAGTGCTTTGGTTACAGCCTTCTCGGGCTCTCTGGACCTGTCTGCACTCCCACATCAGTTAGGTATTGCTCTCACTTTCGACTTCCAAGACTTGCTTAAGTGTTCACTTTCTGATATGTTTCCCCTAGTCTTCACTAAAATCCATCTAATTTCCTGGGGATTCTAGGAATTCCATGAGAGTTCATGTGAATAAACTAGAATTGCTTTGGCCCAAAGGAATTCTGGTCACGTTCCCCTCCTCCTGGACTCACCATCCATCTCCTTATTCTTAATTGACCCTAATTTAAGGAACCTCTTGGCTGTATTCAGGTCTGTTCTGCTTTTCTCTAAAATACAGACCTGACTGCCTACTGCTGAGACTATCACAGAGCTATTTGATAGATAGAACACAGAAATCCCAGCATGTCCTATTTTACTGCCAGCCACCATGGTTTTTTCTGATCTGTTAGTGTCCTTCAGCAGAATTTCCAAGATGCCAACTAGCAGGGGGGAGTGGAGGAGGGAGGCACAGGCATTGCAGGGAAAAAAAGGAAATCCACCCCAGGAAACCAAGCACATAATCCGCTTGGGTTCACATCTGCCCCCAGGTCTAAATGACAGACTGATTTTCTACTAGCTGCTCTTTCAGCCACTCTGTTTTTGCTGGATGTACAGTTTGTGTTCTGGGTAAACAGAGTCCTTGTCCTTTCTTTCCTGTAGTCATCAACCCTAATCATACTTTAGTATCTCTTACACTTTTAGCCCCCGTCTTGACCCGTTTAATTACCTTGTTACCTCTTTGTGATAAGAAGGTCTTACCTCAGCGACCTTTCTAATTTCCTCAATACCTTTTTGTTTTTTTTACCCTTTACAAAGCATTTTCTGCTTGGATTTTGGTTTTTTGAAGCCTGCTGTTTTCTTTCCATTTGCAAAATCCTCTGGATTTTTGTTTCCTCTCACTCCTTTTCAGATCACATCACATCACATGGTTGAAGAAGTAGTACTGAACCATCAAACAGATAACAGATGTTTCCATATGTTTTATTTTAATTTAACAGCATTCATCTTATTTACCTATGGTCAAGTTTTCATTAATGGTGCAAATGCTTTTTGCCTATTTGACTGAATTCACTACCTCTAATATGTTTCGAATTGTGCTGTTTACTCATGTGCTAATCTCACGTAGAATTTGAGCAATTATTACAGCAACTATAGGTTAAAAGCTAAAAGTAGATAAAGGCATGGGATTGAATTCTAATTTAAGAGCATCCCAAACCAAGACGTGAGTTTGGCAGTGGGGCTGCACTCATTTTCACCTACATTTCTGTCTTTCTTAGGCCAGCCCTTAATGTTTGTTTTCCTTTGTCTCCCAGGTCATGGATAAAGCAGTTTGCATGTCGATTTGTTCTGTTCCCAGTGCTGCGTGGTGACTGAAAGGCTATTTTACATCATCCTGTGATTTATGTTACTTCTAATATTCCTTTGGTTTTTTTAGCTTTGTTTGATAGCCCTTTTCTGTGTGTTATTGCAGGCTCTTGGACCCTGGACCTATGGACTAAATTTTCTCTGCTAGTGTACATGTTGGGTCTCTAATATTTATGTTTCATCTATTCTATCTTCTTAATGACTATGTTGATGTCAGTTTGGAGGAGATGTGATCACATTTCCTGATGACATACAGCCTGTCCTGGAACTATGGATTACCAAGTGAGGAACATGTTTCCTGAACCCGCTGTCACCAGGACCAGTCTGGAATACTGGCCCCTTTTTATTTAATTTTTCCTGTTTTCTGTAAAATAAAGGTCCACATTTCTCAATCCTTGGGGAAGCTGGAAATCTGTGACCACCTGGGGCAATGCCTTGAGTGAGACTACTGATTTGAATAAGTGCTGATCATATGACAGTTGCCTGACCCAGATGAGTGATGAACAGTTGCTATGCATCTTTTAGGACACAAAATGCATTCTTTGGTTTCATTTCGTTCTTGGTAGCCTTGAGCTGACACCTGAATGTGAGAATATTTACCCAAGAATTTGTAATAGTTAGAATGAACCTGTGGTTGCAAGTTGTTGGCAATGTTTAAGAAACGGTCACTGTACTGAAAAAGTAGTGACACAGCAAGATTAACAGGAATGGTTTCAGCCATTTATTTGCAGCTGGAATCAAAATGGGAGAAAAACACAAGCGAGGAATAAAAATTGGATTTTTAGAGTGCAGCTCAGTGTGCAGGTCCACATATGTTTGATTTGGCAGCAAAGCCCTTTTAAGAAGTTCCCACTGTCTCCCAATCCAGCCTTCCCCTGTGCCATGGTTTTCCACATGCCAGTTCTGCTGATGGAGCTCTCTGGGGGAATGCAATATAATCCTTTTTGGAGGAAAGGAATGGGACTTTAATGTGAGAATCATGTTACGGTCCCTGAAGTGGTTGCATTTGAACAACAGAAGGTGTGAAGTACGGCACAAGGCTGGGTATCAAAGAGCAAAAGGAGCCAGGAACTGTTAAGTCTGGAAGTTAGGGCCCTGCATTGTGAATCCAGCTCTGGATACTTGGCTTATACCAAGTGCTGTTTGCTGTCTTCTTGAAAGAATATTTTAGTACAAAAGTTGCTCACAGTACCGTTCTTCTCTCTTTGTTACTAGGCACGGTGATGACACCAAACTACATAGACTCAAATAGTCTCAGTGTTGCCCCATGGTGTGACTGCAGCAACAGCGGTAATGACATAGATGAATGCCTGAAATTCCTGAACTTCTTCCAGGACAATACATGCCTTAGTGAGTACAAAATTAGATGTCTTTAAACGTGGTTTTGGATGTTTTCTGGAATACCTACTGTTTAAGTAGGTTATGATACATCAAAGCCATCTCTTTGCACTTTGGGAGCATACTTCTGCTGTAGGTGTAAGAATTAAACAGATGAGCAAGTATGCCTGATACTGTGGTTTATGGCCAAGATTGCAAACATGAGATGCTCTTGGAAAAAAATCCAAATAACAAAGTGCTATCATAGAGAAATATGTTTACATCACAGATCATATTTGGACCCTAAGAGTCAGGCAAGAGATTGCAGCACCTGAGGGGCTTCTGTATAATTTAAGAGCTTCATATAAAAAAGACATGTAGTTTATGATATGAAGGATTTGCTGTAGGTAAGTATAAATTGGATTGTGCTTGCAATTTATAGCCAAGCTTCATGTTTTTTAGGCTACTCAATCTCAAGTGCCTGGTTTTAACACAAGTTTGGATGGTACCTATTGTAAAGATTTTGTTAAGTTATTGACTTTTTTTTCTTCAGTCAAGCTCACTTCCAAATTAGGGTCTATTATAAATTTCAGAAGGGCTCAGTGGAGTCGATTTTGGCAGGTTCTCTTTTCAAATTTCCTGTCTGCCTGGAGCAGCATAATTGGATGATGTGGAGTGTGCATCAGAGTTTTAATTTCAGATAAATGAGGAGACCAAAAGAGCGTGGCTTCCCTAGCCTAGCAGAACAGAAGTTGAAAGGATATGTGATTGTCCTTTGCAATTGCATTAGAGGGGCAAGCCCAGGGAGGGAATAGAATTACTTAACCTAGAGGACAGTGTTGGCACAGGATCGAAAAGGAAGATACTCGCCATACATATTTAGGCTCAAAATAGGAAAATTTTTAACCATCAGACTAAAGTTAAGGAATCGGCCTCAGCAGGATATTTGAGGGTATTCGTCTGGTTTTAAAAGTCATATTTCATCAGCTTATGAAAAGTAGCATGCATCATGGCTTTTAAAAAAATAGGAAATGAACTCAGTGTTCCAGGCTGTCCCATCCAGCCCTATGTACTTGAGCTAATGCTGCTAATGCAGGGTTCAGTCTGTATTTTAGTATAGGGTCTGAAAATCTCCATTGGTAGCTTCTCAACAGGCAGCACTGTTGTGAAGACAAGGGGAGCTTTGCATTCAAAGAGTGAGTGTTTTAAGTTGCTGTTCAATACACTATTTATTAAGCTTTGGAAGAATGAATCAGTTACCCAAGATCATTTAACAAAAAATCCCAGAAAAAACAACTCAGACTGTGGCTGGGTAAAAATTAATAATATAGCATCAGACCTTCAAACCTAATGGGGCTGCCATTTATATCTATATTGTAATATATCAGGTTTTATTCATTTGTGAATGTGTTAATTGCTGAAATGTTACAGGTTCCTTTTAGAACATAAAGACAGAGCTGTCCCTTGTCCTTTCTTTTGGTATTGGTATAAAAGCTTTAATGAAGACAAATCGAAGACATTAGAGGTTACCGTGAGACAAATTATAGTCATCCTAACTGTAAGAGATGTCTTCTTCAGGAAGAAATTAAAGATGTTCTGGTTTAATACAAATTTTTGTAGCTTTCAGATAATGGGAAAAGTTCCAATTTTTTTTTTTCTTAATTGTCATTGTCATTAATGGGCCTTCCAGTTCCTGGAGAAAATATCATTTGTTTAATGGATGTGATTTAAATTCCTCACAGTTTTTTTAGACAAAACAAAAATTGTTTTCCCACAAATAATAAAACTAGGAATTTAAAATTTAAGTATACTTCCCCTTCAAAATGGAAAACAAACCAGTGATTTGGGTTATTTATGCAAAGTAGTATAGGAGAGGCTGTATCCTGAGGCCTAGGTGACTCAGGAAGCAGGAGATCTAAGGTCACATTCATACTACGTGTGGTGTGGAGCCTGGGATATCAAACTGAGTTTACCATGTCTCACATACACACCTGAAATCCCGGTCTTTCTTGAACCTCTGTATGCACTTGCCTAGAAGTTCCACTGTAGCCTTGAAAAGCCTTTTGCAACAGATGTTAAGTTGAAAATAAGTGGAAATTTTGATTTCAAAAGGTGGGTGTGAAAATACAAATGAAAATTCTGGTCTTTTAGTCATCAGTTCCAAAAATGACAAAAATGACATTGTCTTCTTTTTTGCATGTATTAGATAAAGTTTCTTTAACTCAGCATTGTCCTGCAGCATATGGGTTTATAGCAGAACTGTGAAATTGGCCCAGTCTCAAGAAAGGTAAAAAATCCAAATTACTAGGCTCCAAATCTATGCCACCCTAAGATTTGGGGTTGT
This sequence comes from Neopsephotus bourkii, assembly GCF_033783945.1. Classification (NCBI taxonomy): domain Eukaryota; kingdom Metazoa; phylum Chordata; class Aves; order Psittaciformes; family Psittacidae; genus Neopsephotus; species Neopsephotus bourkii. Next base: position 8,208,486 of record NW_026902090.1, on the reverse strand, counting down.
GTATTACCTTTCTTGCACTTTTATTCTCTTTATTGGATTATGGAAGTTTATTGGTAATATTGCAGTGATCCTAATTACCGCCTCTCCAGTTAGGGTTTGGCCAATCTTAAATTCTGGAAATCCATCTTAAGTCTTTATGTTAGCTGTTCTGAAAGTGAATGCCCTGACATTCAGTTACATACTCTAGAATTCCTGCTGAACTGAATTGGATTGAGTATATATACCTGTCTGTTCAGAGGATTTGTTTGCACCTGCCTTATACTGAAGTAAAAAGAATTGCCAAGTGGGAGGAAAAGCATAAAGCAGGGAGTTAATACAAATTACAGAAGGGAACTTTGCTAGAGCAGTTAGACATTTCAAGCACCTCCTTACTCTTATGAAGTTTTTTTTAAACATACTTGAAATATGTATAAAAATATTTCAGATAAAATTTGTATGTTTGAAATGTTATGAAAATATAAGGAGGGATGGAACACTTCTCCTATGAGAGAGTTGGGGTTGTTCAGCCTGAAAGAAGGTTCCAGGGAGACCTTATTGTGGCCTTTCAGTACTTAAAGGGGAGTTATAAGAAAGATGGGGCCAGACTCATAACAGCCATCGAGTATGTTTCTGTGAAATAATTAAAGATAACTCATTTTCCTTACAAAACTGGAAGGATTTCATATATTTCTGTGATCCTTCCTGCACTAATGGAAACAATGCGTTACTGTTAATTTAAGATATCACAGGAAAATATTGCTTTATGTATTGCTTATTCAGGTAAAACAAAGAAAACTATTATTCCTTTCTTCTGACTTTGACTCCATCAACCCAGATGATTGTGGTGCCTTTTACAAATTCTTCCCTTTGCATGTTGGAGTTCTAAGAACCAATATTACAATAAAATGCATCTTTTTTTCATAAAATAATTTACATTTAGTTCTTATGAGGCAAGGAATACCACAGAGAAGAAGTATTAATAACTTCCACATATTAGTCCCCAGTGAAATTGTTTGATTTCTTGTATAAAGAATCTGAAATAAGAAATCCCTAAATCCATGTTGAATCCCCAAAGACCTGATTAAAATGTTTTTTCTATTTGTTTATAAAAAACCCCAACCAATTTACTCTTGCCATAAACACACTTTTAATCCCTTGAAACTGTGATAAGCTTTCAACTTTTATATTCTAAAGTTTTAGTTCAGGCGTGCTTCCCTCACCTAATTATGCAGATTTTGATTGAAAACTGTAAGGAAAAGATTGTCTGAAACAATTTCATAGTTTTAGGCATATTAGTTTTACTATAACAAGCTGTAGAAATAAACTAATATATTGCCAGCTCTCTGTTTTTAATTTGCTGTGTAATACCACCTGCCTGACTTAAGCTAAAATGTTCAGACTGTATTTTAAACCTTTAAAGTAAGTTTTTGAGGCTTTCCTAGAGCTTCTGTCAAGAATTACTGGGAGCATTACAAAGAAGAGTTTGCACCACATAATTATGCAACCCCAGACTCTCAGTTTGCTTCTGATATGTTCAAAATTAAGACACATTCTTCAGCATAAAAATTGAGTTTCTATAAATGCACGTTTTTCAATGTAATAGTAATATAAAAAGTCAGTTCTGCTTTCTGCCATTTGTTTAGAAATGGAAAATTGCCTGTAATCTATTTCTACAGAAAACGCAATTCAGGCCTTCGGCAACGGTACTGATGTGAATGTGTGGCAGCCAATCTTACCAGTACAGACCACTACAGCCACAACTACAACAGCTTCCAGACTTAAAAACACAGGTTCAGAGACCACCAACAATGAAATACCCACCCACAATGATTCACCAGCATGTGCAAACCTGCAGGTAAGGGAGTCTTGTACTTGGTGTGGTGCATAACTGAAAGTTTTTCATGGATATATATACAAAGCTGCTGCATAAATAGGTGCCTGCTTAAACTGGAATATTTGTTTATTCCCATGGTGTAGTTACAAGGTGGATTTATTGTAAATTACCAGACACACTTACTTTGAATCGGAAACACGAGTATTTCAAAATGGACTTTATTGCCTCTCTGCCTCAGAAACAGGGCCTAGTATTTAATTTGTTATCTCAGGTTTGGATATGAATGTGGCACTCTCCAAACCCTGCCAGGATATGTCAGATTAAATTAATCCCCTGAGTAATACAAATTCAGAGGGAACTCTTAATGTCAGCTACCGTGTCCTGCTGCCTTCTTTCTTACTTTATTGGCAGTAAACTTAAGAGTTTTTTTGGCTGAGTAGGTCTGGATATTAGAGAATGTGTGGTGCTACGAACTACATGGTGAAGAAGCTGGATGAAGACAGAAGCTGTTTTGAATCCGGTGCTTTCCTGACCTGGGGTCAAGGTCGTGATGTGATTTTGGCCAATAGCTGTAATGATTTTCTTTGAGACTTCATTTAGGCTATTCATGGTGCACCTTTGATTCTGGATTTAAGGCAGTATATGCAGCTTTTAGAAAGTTGAACTTCAGCAGGAAACAACTGCAAAATGAAGGCACGAAAGAGGCAACAGGAAATGTAAGCAGAAAACATTCTTTGACCAGATTAGAATCGGGGTTATAAAACCTACTGGTAGTTTGCATGCAAATTAGGTCAGACATAGATCAGCTTGCCCTGTTTATTTTTGTCTTTACAGAAGGAGAATTGCTATGTGACACAAATGAAAGTGTCCGACTTTAAGGTCTCATCTATATTAAGATACTGATTTTTCCAGATTCCCACACTCTTCCACACTGTAGCATTAGTATTTCACTTACAAAAAACTGATTTTGTATTCATCATATTAAACTGTATCATACTTTCCATGTTCACTAAAATTGACTGTTTGTATTCCTCAGAAATGTATTTTGCTTCTAAATTTTTCCTGCATGAATTTCTCACCTTCATCCTTTTCTAGTTTCTACCTTTATTTTGAATTGGCAATCACATATGAATTAACATTTTTCAGAGGCATTAAAGAGTCACAAAGCATAGGGGGTTAATGGTAGATGGTGTTGAGTTCAGGTCTTTCTGGTTTAATTCTTTTTTTCATACCTGTGCATTCATTATTAGTTAAGCTTTGTAAGTTATTGATGAGAAGTAGATAGATGTAGGCATATATTTCTATACAAATAGAATATGCTAGAAGAAATGTAACCTTTTAAACCTGAGACCTGGAATATCTTGCATTTAAAGCAAGACGATGGGATATTATTAATTCACTTCATGTTATATTCAAAAGTTGTTTTATGGAAGAGATCACATTTTCCTTCAGTGTTTGTGCAGTCCCCTGTAGAGTAAGGCCTCCAGATGCTACCAAAGTACAGCTAATAAATAATGAGCTGAAGAAATGACAAGTGATCAAAAACCCCATTGGATTCAGTTCGATTTGCAAACGTTTGTCAACCACGAATAGCTTTCCCAGTGTTTTGAAAATTAATAAAATTATTCCCTGTCTTTACTGATGTTATTGTGGCATTTTGAAGTTCCATCCAGCGTGAGTTTATCAGCACTGGTTTATAGCTATGTTACGACCTCCAGTATACCCCTGTTATATTCAACACAAGAATGTTGTCGGGAAAAGAGCTTGCTTTAAATGAATGATCTCTGCTGTTTTATAAAAACTGTAGGTAAGTCGGCACTAAAAGGTCACTGAAGTTACGTGAATCAAGCAGTTTCATTCCTGTGAAGCTCAAGATTCTGGTGCTCGCTACTTCCTTGTGTCAGAACTGAAACACGAAGAGCAAAGCTCTTATATTTTAATGCATTCTTCAAAAAAATAACTTACAAATAGAGCCAAAATGAGCCCACGCTTTTTTTAAAAGGAAACCTGTTTGTTGGACAGTGTGGTGCCACTTTGCATGTGAGACTTAAAACTCAATGCAAATTTTACAAAGGAACTGGAGCTTTCACATCACACTTGGAGAAGGGTATTCATTCCGAGGCTCTCCTCCCATGAAAAATATGCCTTTGTAGTTATCTCAAAACATGAACTAGTGCTACCAGAAGTAATCTGAAGGTCTTTGTTATATGCTTAGCAGTTGAGCTGAAAGGTTTCAAAAAGGCAATAGAGCCAAAACAGTGAAAAGTAGAATTAAAAGCATTAGTTTCAGCACAAAAAGACAATGGCAGAGAGGAAAAGGAAACGATCACTGGGATGCTACAAGGCTGCACATCCTAGTTATGGCTTTAAAAATACAGTGAAGGAAGAAAGAATAGGAAGTGATTGATCAGTATAAATTGCCATAGAAATGAACAAACACTAACCTCCTGGGGCTGTAAAATACAGGGTGCTAACCCAATCTGCCAAGAGTGTCACTGGCTGAGCAATTTTTGATGCACTTTTTTCCGACTTGTTCAAAATGGTTGTATGAAAAGCAAGAATACACTAATGGTTTTGTTGTTGTGCCTTGTACTCCTGCACACATGCAAAACTGGGAAGGATTGTGAATGCTTAAGCAAAATATGCAATATTGTTTGCTTTCTTTCGTTACTCTTTGTTTCCCTGTACTCAATATTTTGAATGCTTGTTGTAGGTTTGCACAAAAAAAATCGAAACAAAACCATAATTTTCATCTCAGTGGTGCAGTTTAGAAATTGTTCTTCATTTCCACCTGCCGTTGCTGCAAGAATTTCCAGTTCTTTTCTCATGGGGGTGTCTTCTTATTTCATATTGATGTGGAAAAATGTTGATTTCTGATATATGCTTATTTTATGTTTACATGCATGGATTTGTATAATACACTCTTTCTATTCCTAAATTAAATCAGCATTCCATCTTTGCCACAAAGATGCTTAACTTTTTCAAGCATTCTAGAAACTCTTCTATGAAACTGGTTCTTGACAAAGTTTGTCAAACAGGGAGAATATATAGTGCTTTTTTTATATAAAATGCTAAATTCAAGTATTTTTTGAAGTGTTTGACATCTTGCAAAGGATCCTTAGAACCACATAAAATAATTTATTAAATGCTATGAACAAAAAGGAAGATGAATGCCGACAGCGTGCTCCTTGTGCAGGCAGATTTTATTAAGTAATTGCCATTCCTATCTTTTTTTCTGATAGCTTTACTCTAACATTTTCTGTTGAACTGACATATTTGTTTATCCTTCATTCTGGAACGTGGCTTGTGCTCAGTGCGCCAGTCAAGAAATCGTTATGGTCTTTCAGTCTCACGTTCTGTCACTGCTTCTTGAACTGTCATGTTGGATTATTTGAAAGAGGCAAAAGAATGAGTTTGGATGTGTACTCACACCATGTATTCTTCAAGAAAAATGCTGCTTCTGCATTTAGGACATGCATGGAGCTGAAAGATGATAATGAAATAAACTTCAAGTGATAGATTAGAGTAGATTAGACCAGTTATTACTACATTGTCAGCAGAGATAAATAGAAATTTAAGACTTTCATACTGGGTTTGCTGTAATATTTCAGAGGCATTTTGCACAAGACAGAAATGAAAGGCGTTAAGATGGTTAAGGATATTTAGGTCTAAATTTCTGCACTGAAATCATTCAACTCCCTGGCTACTTCTATACTTTGTTCATCCACATTTATTATAAATGTCTTGCTCTAGTTAACCTTGGTTCAGCATTCAGAGAGAATTTAAGGTCTTTGTGCCTTTGAAGAAGTGTAAGCAGCAGACACACGTAATTGAGATACATGACCCTTCAGACTGAAGGCAAGCGCTTTTCAGTCGAGTCCAGTATGTGAATATTATTGTACTTTCAGCACCAAAGTTTAAGAAATATGAGGTAGGGATTAAAGAGCTCAAACATTTTTGGGGGGAACAAGGAGGAAAAGTGAAACCTAGACACTTAAATACAGCAATTCTCTCTATTTGCATATAAGACTAGTGAGTGTTTAGAACAGACGTGGGCCGTATTGCAAGCTGTTCTTCCACAAATTCATGTAACTGTACATAAACTTGGGGTTTTACAATCATATCTAATATGGCAAGTCTTAGGACAAAAACAGGGCTCACAGTTCTCTGAGGAGACCAAGACTTAAACATGACTCAGAGACTTGAGAATGACTGTGGTTTTCACTTGTAGGTCTCTCTTTTGCAGAGCCTTCAACATTGTGTATGGATCTGCTAATCTGATGTTTGAAGTACTGTCTATAATTATTTAATGTAGCTTCCCATGTGCTAAATATTATTATTATAGAGCACTGTGTAGGTGTTTGGAGGGGGTTAAAAGCTTCAGTGTGGTGTTCTGAGGATCAAGACACAGCAGGTGTGGAGCTTCGTGGACAGGTAATTGAGTGGTGGGTGAATATAATCAGGAAACACTGGCAGCATGTAGGTGTGCGGTTGATGAGGGGATAGTACATCTGCTGAGATGGTACACTGGAATAGAGGCAAAGAGAACTAGGTGTATCCGTTGAGCACCTGTATTAACTTGCCCAAGTGCCTGACACCCTCCTCCTCAGTCCCTTCACACAGCCTGTGATCTCTCTGTTACTTTTCTGTTGTGTGAAAAACAAGCACTCTCATTCCAGATGCTCTGCTTGCTTTGTCCCTTGGGAGAAGTCGTACTTGGATCTCTTCCTCTGGGCATTGCTACTATGCAGAAGGATATAGTGTGAGGCAAAAGGTGGACAGAAATAGGAAACTCACCATGGTGTGCCAGAACAAAATAAAAGATAATGATAAAAAATAACTTACAGTATTGACTAAATGTTTTGTATGAAAAGATTTAAATTAACCTCCTATATTTCCAGGATGACCTGACATAATGGGGTCAGCCTGCCGGTACAAGTGATTTAGAGAACACTTATTGGCAGCTTTTCTTCTGCAAAAGCAACACCTTTAATTTGCTTCAGTAGCCATTCTGTTGTACCTAAAGAGGTCTTGTGTGCTTTGCATGTTCAGATAAAGTCTGACATTCAGGGATAATTTGAAGTTTCATCTTTAAACGTATAATTCGGGGAACATTGAAGAAAATGCTGTATTTTACCAAAAAGGAGACTGCTTTGTCCACTGATTTCTTTGACATTGATTTCAGTGAAGTTAATCCTTGCTTGCTTCAGCACCATGCTGGAGTGGGTCCTCAAAAAATGTGGATGTATAGATTTCCCTGAGGCTATATTCATTCACTGCATGATTCTTGCACCTTTCAGACAGAACCAGAGAAGGTGAGGTCACCATGAGCAAGTGACAGGTTTGGGTTTTCAGTCTGGATGGCAGTCCTGCTGTCCATAGGCAGGAAAGTGGTCAGCAATCCATCCACATTACTGTGCAAACAGTGGATCTCAGTGCTGAAAGGCTGCTTTGCAATGAGCATACGAGTACATATGTACTAGTGGTATGATCATATAGACTGCACCCACTCAGAGCAAGGCTGCACTTGGATTCTTCACTGTCTTTGCCAAAGTATTTCAGGACCACACAAGGTAGATAATTTTCAGGCTTGTTGGAATCCTGCTGAAGCTAAAGATCTGATTAATAGATCTGATTAATTTCTAAGTACAGAGAGTCTTTTGCCTCTCTTTTGAACATCAGAGGAACAGTTTGAGGATGTAGCCAAGTATCGTATTCTATAGGCTTAGATGTATCATATTAGTGTCAGCGTTGCTATGAGACATCAGCCATCAGTAATCAGTAGAAAATTGTTCTCATTTACCAGCCTTGGTTGAACTTCTTAGTTGAACATTGGGCCCCCTTGCAAGATCAGTCATGATTTGTAGAGTAAAATACAGCCTAAAACTCTCTGGCAGTGTAAGTCAGCACATCTCTGTTGTTATCATCAGAGCTACACAGATGCACACTGGTGAACATTCAGTCTCTTTGGCTTGTGGAGCTCTCTGTAACAATGGACCTTACATTTAATGATCAGTACTCTGACAAACCATTTTAAATGTTGGAACTCAGGTATAATAAACTTCTGTTACAGAAAGCCAGCAAAATGGTTTGTTTTGTATATTAGAATTACAGTTTATATTATTTTTTTTATTAGCATGCTTTTCATTATACCAAAATACTGTTGCATGTACATTGCTGGAGAGCAGAATAATTTAGAATTATTTTATCAATGATAAAATATTTTACAGTTCATTTAAAAAAAAAAATTTAATAGTCTGAGCATCTTTAGTCTATTATAATAATACTGCGCTTTATAGCAGACTGTAAAACTCCAGACTACAGTTTTAGGAATCATGCAATTTTGTTTTATAGTTTAATAATTGTTCAATTGAAAATGAGGATAAGGTTACTAAAAAACAATTTAATGGCTTACAAAAGTACAACTTTATTAAAATGTGCTACACACCTTTGCAGAAAATGGAAACTTCTATGGACAGATTATAGTTTTTATCCTCAGAAAGAATTTTGCATGTTATTGCTAATAAAGCAGATGTAGCGTTTCCAGTCTTCCCCTAAGCAACAGTTGTTTCTACATTTCACATCAATATCCTTTTGTAGGAATACCCACAAAAATACAAAGTGGTAGAATAAGCCAGAATCAGAAAATTGGATTGCATCAGGTAAGCCAAATCAAACTATTCATAGCCCATGTTATTACTTTATGTGGTTCTTCATCATATTAAAGGTATTCCTAATGTCATCCAACTTTAGCTCTCTATCAAATATGTAGTCCATCATGTATTTCCCCTTTAAAACAGATCACTATAGGCTGCAAAAAAACAGCCATAAAATGCAGTATTATAATTTAATTTGAAGGCATAACTACTCCTAATAAAAATTCTAGGTTGTTGCATTACGATGGTGGATGTTTAATCATACTGTCTTTGGAAGTGTAGTTCATAACATATTGTACATTTATGGGACTTGACAAAGTGCTTTGTTTAAGACATATTGTTTGCTGTTAGTAAATATTAGGTTTTAGCCATGACTCTGCTTCCCTTTATACTTGTTCAAGTGAAAGTGACTCTGGTTATGCCAGGCTGCTCCTGCTGCAAAGCAAGTGCAGGCAAAAGCGATTGTGCCACCAGGTTTCTGATGGAATGGAGGACAAGAATAGAATCCTTGCAATCATTAGTACTTCTTTACTTTAACTGGAATAGCTTGTAGGAGTCCTACCTATAGACCAGAACCCCATCATACAAGCTATTCCACAGGCTCATAGTGAAAAGGTACTCCTGACCTTAAAAACGCAATGAATTACAGTTAACTTCAGTGAAGCTAAGATATCACCTCATAGCCTTTATTCTGAAAACCACATAGTGTATTTGAGTGCTCTGGAAACAATAAATATTTTACTATTATAAACTATGTTAATGCGCTGTGTTATCCTCAAAAAGTATGTCCGCAGAGATATGAGAATAAAACCAAAGTAAAAGGCTTGGTACTATCTCAGTTAATTGATAGAGTTGTTAATACTGAGATGTTGCTTTCTGAAGTATGAAAATAGCTCAGCGATTGCCAGAATAGATCAAAATCTAACAGATAAAATCTTTCTTTATCATTTCTGCCATTTTTGGAAAGAATTGTTATTTGCTAGGCAAGGAAAATAATTTCGCAAGACTTTAATAATTGAGATGTACTTTTTAACACCGTTATTGAAGCAGGTATTGATGTTTTTGTTTCATAGTGTGACGGTTTAAGACAAATGACAATGTGGAAACTAAAGAATTTTGCATAGCGAAGCATGTTAATCACAGATGCACACAGTTTTATGAATGGCATGGTTTCTCCATCCTGTGGGTGGATGGTACAGAGGGGGGTGAGAAGTCGGGGGAGCAGCATAGGAATTTGTTGCACATCTTTGTTCCATGGGGGAGAAGGTTCACTGGTGAAGGACCCTGATTCATTGCGCACATTCCTGGTGCAGGGTTGTGAGGTTTGTTGCTCCTTGAAATCCCCAGCAGCTGGAGAGATGGTCCCAGATCCTGGAGTAGGGTTGTGGTGCTGCCCACCCCAGAGACTTTTCCCAAGATCTTTGTTCTCCAGTATTATGAGTCCTTGGATACATAAGTGGATAGATAAAAGCTCATGGGTGACTACAGCATCCAAATGGTGCTATAATTCTCTGATTTGCTGTCACTGTTTTTGCTCTTCCAGTCTGCTTGTTGCAGACATTTCTGGACATTTTGTGGCTCTGTCCTGGTTTCGGTTTGGATAGAGCTGATTTTTTTCCCAGTAGCTGGGGCAGTGCTTTGGCTTTAGTCTGAGAATAATGCTGAGAACACACTGATATTTTAGTTGTTGCTCAGCAGCGCTAACCCTGGTCAAGGACTTTTAAGTCTCTCATGCTCTGCCAGTGAGGAGGGGCACGGGAAGCTGGGAGGGAGCAGAGACAGCACACCTGACCTGAACTAGCCAAAGGGGTATTTCATACCACAGCACATCATGCCCAGTATGTAAACTGGGGGGAGTTATCCCGAAGGGACCAGTCACTGCTCATGGACAGGCTGGATATCAATCAGCGGGTGGTGAACAATTGTATTGTGCATCACTTTTGTTTACTGTTTGATTCCCTTTCCCCTTTTGGTTTTTATAATCTCCCCCCTTTTAATTTCCCTTATCATTATTATTATTATTAGTAGTAGTATATTGTAGTTTACTTATTGGACTGTTCTTCTCTCAGCCTGTGGGGTTTACATTCATCTGATTGTCCTCCCCATCCCACCCACAGTGGTAAAAGGGGGGAGTGAGCAAGCGTCTGTGTGGGGCTGAGTTACCAGCTGGGTTTAAGCCACCATGTGTTCTTAATGATCAACAGGTTGTTTGCATAGATTAGCTATCTATTCCTAGGGCACACCAAACCTCTGCTGTTCTTTGGGACAAGCAGTTGATAACATTTTGTCTACTGCTACAGCAAGGTGTCAATAAAGTTCAGTGTCTTATCTGCACAGCTGTCTGATTTATTTTCAGTCCAAAATAATTTGAAAGAACGTAAGAAGTGGGTAGTATGTGGAAGCCACTGCCCTGTTGTGGTAGGTCATGAGTCGTTATCAGACAAGTAGAGCTCACTGGGAGCCTCAGGAACCTTGGGCACATGTTTGTCTATTTCCTAGTTGTTTCAAGTGTTTTGTTGCTGGTTCTCACTGAATCATTAGGGAGAATATAGTAGAGTTAAAGCATCTGAGGAAGGTGTATGAATCTGAGTACTCCAGTGCTCAGAGAAATAGAAAGGATAACCTGATGTTATCCACTGGATGAAAATTGGCTTGTAGGCTTTTACCGTATTCTCTCCTTTTACGCATCTTGCAGAACAGTCCATTGTGGAAGTGGATGTGGCAGCTTTGCTTTTCCTCTGAACGCTTAGTCTCATGGCAACATTACTTTCCCTGGCACATAACTGTAACCTTTCCTCTGGAGGTCTAAACATCTCTGCAGGACCATCAAAGAAAATCACACTCCTTTATGGAGATAGATTCCCAAAACTCATACACAGAGAGCAGCTCTAATCACAAAGATTCTTTTAAAACACTTTTTAAACTTCCCGTACTCTTATAAACCGTTCCTATTGGAAATAATAGAAATTCAAGAAATAATACTATATTATCATGAAGGAAAGTTCCCCTTAGGGAAATGATAACCAAGACTAGTTCTGCCTATTTATGTGATATGAGTTGTTAGACTGTTAGTCTCAATTTACAGGCATATCTCCACTGTATCTGAAACCTCACTTCCAGTTAGCCATTAGTCTTTATTAGAATATTTTCATTTCTGCTCCCCTCATCTATTTTTATCTTCTTTTTTCTTTTTTTTTTTTCCTCCTTCTTGTAGATCTGTTTGCTAATCTTTTGGCACTCAACTGCCTCACGGACCTATTCTGGCATGAAATTTATCAGTATACATTTTTATATATTCTCTCTAATGATGTAATGGCTAAATGCAGATCCAGGGATCAAAAAGAGGCTGCACAAGACTGAGCAGGAGGATGCTGAGCCCGTACATTACACAAGAAGTCACCATGCCATCACTGGCTTGGCTGTCTTTGCAGATACAGGAGGGAAGGGAGAAGGGACTATGGGTCATTGCCATACTAGGGTGCAATTAAGAGACTGGAGTAGTATTCTGATTTGGTAAATGACTCTGTGTCAACCCTACTTCCTTATCGTTGATTAAAGAGGATACATTGCCTTCCTCTGCCAACAGCAAACCCGAGTATATGAAGTATGTTTATGCATATAAAGTCATTTGAGTCTAAAGAGGCAATCACACAACCTAATCAAATTCTGCTTTTGTTTATACACTTCTAAAATGGAATAACTCCACAGTTGTATACATTGCAATTATCCTTAAATGTACGTTGTAATTATCAGTTACTCCTTATATATATTGCATCATTCTTCGATATTTCTGTATAGCCCATAACCTAATAATCTTAAAAAATAAATTACCCAGGCTCACAGTTATTGTGTGGCAGATATGATCAAAAGCATTTCAGTAATAATAAGAAAGATTTTGTATAAATAGTATCTTCCTTGTTACCAGCAGCAAATGAAATACAGAAAAGCCCAATGAAAATTAGAATACAATAATAAGTAATCATTCTAAATCATACATTGGTGACAAGGCAGCATAGCAGCAAGAATAGGATACTGTTGAAGAGCTAAAATGTGGGACCTTTCCCAAAGCATGCCTACGTTTTTCAAGGAGTCAGACCAAGTTTATAGGACAGAAAATGAGCACAGTTATTAGCCAGATTAGTTAGCCTAATAATAGGCTCTTAATAACTCTTCATAATAACTCTTTAAAATAAATCTTAATAAATGATAACAAAACAACTGAACAAAAATATATTCTTATTCTGCTTTTAACCTGTCTGCTCATTTTGCTTCCAGTCTTCAAAGTACATTAGTAATCAAAACTGGAATAAATCACACCCTTTATCTCCTACTTACTTTTTATCTCTACAACTCCTAATCAACTGTCTTACCTGAGTAATAGATCTCTCTGTTACACTCAAACCATCTACTCTACAGTATTTTTCAATTTGCTATTGAGTTCCTGACCATGAGAGGCTGTCACCAGTTAGAATTCCCTGCCTTTGAAATCAACAGGAGTTCAAAGTGTTTATTTTAGTCTGTACTTTGGAGGACGGCCTATTTCACACCAGATTGTAGTTCTAATGAGTGGACTTGGCCTAATAATCCCACTTCAGGTTAAGTCCCCCTACATGCTTAGCTCTTTCCATGAGCCACAGGTAAACAGACTGGTGTGCCTAATGCAGGATATATTTTCATAGTTGCACTCAGTATGTGTCCTAAAGAATTGTAGGATTGTCCTCCCTCATGTCTTTCTTAAAACAGAATTAGGTATTCAAGGCAGTAATTTACTAAATACTTCATTATGTGGTGCTACTTTATCTTTCCAGATTGACATTTTCGGAAGCCTCAAGTTGCCTCTAATTCAAGGCTAGATATGCATTAGCACACACATAAACGTTTGGATGTACTGAATTCATGCTCAGATTTGAAATGTGTGCATTCAGATTTATTATGCACATGGCAGGTAAGACGTGTAGCAGGTAGGATCTAAGTAGCTACCTGCAGTCGTTAAGTACCTCATTTGTGCAGAGAGCTATATAAGTGGGCATATAAATTAAGAGTGCACGTGTGAAAGCCAAGCAGTTATAAATATCTGTGAAAATCCATTCCTAAATTTGTGTCTGCACAAATGTAAAAGGGTGGTTTGATCAGAACTTTTCTGATTAACAGTGTTTAGTATGATTTTTACAATGGCTTGCCCTCCTCTGGAAAAAGTAGTGCATTAACAGTTCCATGTACCCAACTTAAATTCTTGAAGACCATTCTATATTGAGTTCGATGTCAGTATGCCATCCTGCACACTTCAATCACATACGTACTGTAATTATGTGGTTCTGGGGGCAAATGTAGGGATCTGTTCCTGCAGGGAACTAACTGCCTGTATACAATTTCAGAAGTCAAATGCAAATTCAAAAGGAAAAATTGTCCCTTTTTTCATACTGATTTTGAACTTAGTTTGACAAATTCTTGCAGCTATTTGCAGAATCATGTTCTCATCAAGAGTTGGCCTAACCCCAATTAATTTTGATTAAGATTTCCTGATTACTCCTGAAGATTCAGTCATGGTTATTTGCAGATGGGAAATTCAAATTGTTATAGATACAACTGCATAGGTTTAGATGAAAACCACACCTGTTCTAAACCCACAGAACAGCTTAATGAGAATACTCTAGGAATTATTAATTAAGCAGAGGCTTTTTACCTTGAAGCTGATGGCTCAGATACAGTGTCATATTTAGTGGCAGCACAACGCTTTGGTCAGTGGCTCTAGTGAGAGAGATGTGCTTTTTGGGAGCTGAACTGGTCACCCTGAGTCCACATCACAGGGACAGCCCCTAAGACACAAGTCATGCTGGCTCATGTCAGTGTAACAGGGTACTGGACTCTGCTGTTTCATGAACATTTAAAGAGAGCAACTGGCAAAGCTGCAGTTCCAAATAATCTCCAAGCCAGTGAGACACATCTGCTTGTGTGTGCTCTTCAAGTCCTTATCATCTGCTGCCCTTTGTTATGTACAAAGCCTGTTGTAGTGCAATTATGTTCATCCATGCACAGCATGTCAGAAGTGCGATGTCCCATGCTGTTCAAGAGGTCACTGAGCGTGAGCAGCATGGTAACACCCAGATCCCTTTTGAGGATGTTGTTCTCAAACACTGGAGAGGCTAATCCCATCTTGGCCACTGAACATGGCATTTCTTAAAGCCATTAAATTCACTTATCACTGGAAGATAGAGCTCAGTACACTAGATCAGTATCAGTGCTAGTGTGCATATGCAGCCTGTATATACAATACACATATTTTAATGCACATGCACAGTCTGCATTACACTCATGCCTCATCTCTACTAATGCTGTCTTAGGTCTGTTTTTCCACCCACTGCTCTGGAGGTAGTAGGAGTGAGACAAGAAGCAGTATTGTTGCTGTAGCTAACACACACACAGATGTGAGGGGGTTTTTTGAATGCTTTCTGGAAACTTGATGGCAGTGCATTGACACTGAAACGTACTAGTAAAACAAAGCTGATGCTTGCGAGTATTAGATGCATCTGAGTAGGTAGCTCACAAAAAAACACCCCTCACTTGCTCTGTTTTCTACTTGCCTCAGCTCAGTACAGAACTATGAATAAAACCATTATGCACTCAGGGAAATACTTGCTGCCAACCATCATCAGTCAAGATTCTCTTCAGATAGCACTCTCAAGATGTTTTTCTAGGTGAAACCTTGTAATCTCTCCCTTGAGCCCCACTAAAGGATGTTAAAATTTGGTAGCTTAGGGCACCTTCAAGATTTTGCTTATAGGGTTTGCAGTGGAACTAGATGTAAGGATACAGGAGGACTGTCCTTTTCTAACAGAGCAGCTCATCCCACAGAAAGGGAAATGAAAGGCATGGGGAAACATCCTGGGTGCTTTGTGACATTATAAGCCTATATCCCGTTAACTCCTCAGTCTCTGATGAAGCGCACTGCCTGAGGTGCAAATTAGTGCCACTTTTGTGCATTGAACCTGCTCTCTTAAGAGGAGTGCTCCAGAGCCACCTCCTCATTTCAAAAATACTACATAACTGTTGTCAGTGTTGACCTGAGCTAGATTAAACAGGCTGCCTCGGAATAGAAGGCTTTGTATCACATAAATAATGTCTTGAACTATCCAGTCTGTCACAACATAATATGTCAAAAAGTAGGCAAACTAGTCACAATAAATCCGCAAAAGCTCCTTCCAGTTTATTATGGAAACCTTACAAAACGTACACAAAGTGATCCTGTTGATCTCCATTACTTGCATTATTAGCATTCATCTATTTGTATTTTCAGATTTATTAAATGTAAACATAAATGTAAGCCTTCTGTCCTTCTGTGAATTATTTATGTGATAAAACAAAGCAGGATCATACGCTGTGATTACATTTTGCATAATCTGTTAATTATTTGCATAATCTGGTTATTAAAGGCTCAGGTTTGTTTTAATAGGGTTGTAATTGTTAAACATCTAACATTCACAATACTTTTTGTGTCTAAGAAATTATTTCAGTGATAGAATAAATTTCTCAGTACTTTTTACTGAGCTCAAATTTGAGGCCATGTATGCAGATGATATTAGGAAGTTACTTTTCATCTTCAGTTGCTGCTGCCTCAAGAGTGGCAGAATTCCTGCTGGTGTGGTGGGTTCAGGGCAGTAAAGAATAAGACACCTTTCTATTAAGGTCATGATTCTTCAGGCTCCTCTTACATGAGAGTTTCTCTGCTTATTTGAATAGCTTCATTAACTACAGTGTAACTGTTGTGAGCAAGAGCATCGTTCATGTGTTAATAATGGATATGAGGAAGGCCACTGTAATATAATCCATTAAAGTATAGCCCAGTATAGTATAGCCCATTAAAGAGAATTAGTGTTAGGATGTCACTCCTCATATTTTTGAGAAGAGATGGTTTTTCTCACCTTCACTCACTTCATCAGGGGAAGAATGAATGTAGGATGCTACATCAAAGTCTCTTAGAATTACTGAGTTTTAAGACCCATACTGCAAGGCCCTTTTAATAACATTTAGGAAGCTGACAGGACAAACCAAGGTCTAACTTAGCTAATGGAGATCTGTGGACAAGACCAACTAGATGTTAGGGGATTTTTTTTTCAGTCATGATTTAAGTCTTTTGAAATGTATGTTTATTGTAGAAAATAAAATGCCAGCAATCAAAACTGTATTATATTAATTCACGTTTAGAAATTAGAATGCTGTCAGGATTTATAAATCAGGAATACTAGCAGTGAATTTAAATACCTTTGTACAAAAGTATAAAGTCATATATCCTAATGAAAATAAAGCTAGATTTTTATAGAAGCAGCTAGCAGCTCTGCTTACAGTTGAAGTTGTCTTACATTTTTGCATTTAAAAAGTCCTGTGTTCAGTGACTTTGAACTTTGCCAGTATATTAACTATTTGGGTGAATTTTTTCATGTTATGTGTGTGGCTCTGGCTGAATTCTTAGGAAATAGCTGCCTGTCAAAATCACAGGGTACTATACCCTCATTTCTTATAGACTCACCTTGGTTAATTTGCTTTATTCTGAATGGTATTTTCAGTGCTACAAAGGAAGACCGATACTGAGGCAAGTACTGCAGCCAGTTCACTAAAGTGTCATCCCTGCCACTTCTGAGTGTACATGTGTGCATCTGCAGAACTCAGATACAGGATTAGAGGAGCAGGAGGAAAAATGCTTTAAGTTTTTATTTCAGTGGCACTTCTGATTGTGCCAAAACTGCAAAATTCACCAATTAGTGTAAATGACAGGTGGTTTAGATGGAATTGATTTAAAAGAAGAAAGAACACCAACCCAGTCTCTAAGTCATGATTTAATGGGACTCGGGTACAGACATAGCCACGTAACTGCAGATGTCAGGAAACTAATACATTGGGATTGAAATTCCTAAACAAAACTGAGGAGGGGAGGGTATAGCTGTATGGTGCATGCTGAAATAAGTGCCTAGTTTTTGATTTATTTCTTTCTGCCCAAGGTTACTTCAGTATCTGTAGCCTTTGCTTTTGCCTCTGTAATTGCAGCGAAATCACTTGTTATCTGAAGTGGTTTTGAAACCCTTTTAAGGCCTTCTGTGTTTTCTTTCTGTGCATAACCAAGCCAGTACTCACAACACACGCATATGGTTAATAAAGAGAAAGGTCTTGAACATTTTTAGTCACTTAACCAAAAGCAGATGTTCATGATCATTCTCCTCCCTTCCCGTTTAATATTTATGTGTGAACGCAGTGCTCAAGAAACCAGCAATAATATCAGTTGCTTAAGGTTGGCATAGCATGAACGGAAGCTTCCTATAGTGCTCAGGCCTCATGCAGACTGGTGTTCAAGCAAGCTTGCCTTGATGTTCCCTTCCAGCTGCAGGACCAGAGGACAGTATCCCTGGTCCTGCTGCCCGAGTGTGAAGGCAGTGCCTGACCTGATTTACTTAATCTCTTCCACATGCTGACAGCTCAGAGCTGGATGTCTCATGAGGCTCAACGATGTGGTGAGCATCCCTACTGAGCTCTCTCCTCCCAGGTCTGCTTTGGTTTGGGCAGTTCCCAAGTTTTCCTTAGCAGGGAGTCCCAGTCACACACTGTCCTGTCATCTGTTCAGTGTGATGGAAAACTCACCGGTGACTAACAGTCTTAGTGCATGCTCCTAGCAGAGGGAAGCGCATCACAGCCAGACTTTAGCCAGCAAGTACCTGCCAAGGCACACCTGGAGGTGTGAGATGCCGTGTAGGAGCACTGTAGCTGCATTAGTGTGGTGCTTCTTTTCAAGGATCATTAGCACAGTGCAGTTCTGGCTGAGCTGGTTTTAGTCCCCTAGTAGCCATGGCTGACAGCTGCTCAGGAGTGTTTACACCACACTCCAGTGCACCACAGAGCCCAGTCTAATAGGGGAGGTGGGCACTTCGCCTCCTGCCAAACAGAACAACTTTGCATATTCAGACACGCAAGGGCACACAATCCAGCCTGGGGAAGTGTTGTGGGGTCTGTAGTTCTTCAATGGCTTACCTTTGTTCAAAATTAAAGGCTGAGTATGTCATTTCAGTGGGGTTGTAACAGCTTTGTGTTCATGCTGCTTTTCCTTAGGTGCCGTTCACTGCACAACAGCCAGATGCTACCTGTAACTGCTCGGTGTGGCGCTGGGTTGATAGCTGTAGTGAATCACTAGGGAAATGTGTTTTAATAATAAAATCCCAAACAACTCAATTTTGGATTACATGGCTCTTCAGTTTTATAACTAGAAAAAAGCAAAAAAAAAATACCCTAAGCAGCATAAGCCATTGAAATATTAACCTAATAAAACGTATTCTGTCTATGCTTTTTGGTATTCTGTTTTCTCCCCTCTGCCCTCCTTCATGCAAAAAAATTTGCTCGAGGCAAATCCATAAGAAGACCGTATTAGGAGAATTGCATAATATCCCCTAAAAATAGGAAACGAGAATCTGGGACTAGGGAAATTAATTTTCCTCAGATAAATGAGCGACTGAACACGAAAACAAAACTGTTAACGAGTTACTGTGCTGCCATGAAAGGTAAGTCAGGCAGTTCAGTTGACTTGGCTGGGTGTCATATTTTGTGCTGCGCTCCCTGGGAGACTAATTGCTTGAAATAAATATTTGAAGACGTGTGTGTCTGCTCCTTGTAAGCTTTTGATCAGCTTGGTGTTGCTGATAGCATCTGTTCTTCATAAAACCTGTAAGGTTGCTGTGAGGAAGGTTTTGTGCCGTGTTGTCCCAGCCATATTAGTGCAGTGAGAGACAGGGCTTCATTAGGTCTCACTTTTATTAACATAAGGATCTGGGAATGGTCCTGCAGTAGTTCACAAGGTATAGGTCATCTTTCCTTCTATCCACACTCTTTTCTGCTCCTTTCGGGAGGATTACTCCATCTTGTCCCCTCTCTAGTCAAATATTCTTACAGTTACAAGAGCGAAGAGAAGGGAGGTTTTCTTCTATTCATATCAGCCTTCATCAGCTTTTAGGTGTGTTTCTTAGATGTCTGAACTGGTATCTGCTGCTGTGTTTCCATCTGCGGCCATCAAGAGACACAAGATTCTGCAGTGTCTGTTAGACCAGAACTAATTTGATCCCTCATTACTGAGTGGTCTGGGAAAGAGACCTGGCCTGTCCAGAAGACTCGGCAGTGCTTCGTCACTGGTGACTAAGGAGCTGGGAAGCTGTAGCAGAACATGGACTTATGTCTCAGCTACTCTTCCCAGAAGATTCCTGTGGGCTGCCCTGGGGTGAAGACTTCTTTTCAACTCCAAGGAGTGAAAGGAACTCATGAAGGAGTGCATGGAAACATCTCAGGAGATCCACTATCTCTTTTTCCCTTTCCTGACCAGAAACAGACCTCCCTACTTTGAGATTGTCCTCTGTTTCTTCTTTCTGATGCTGAAGTACTCAAAACCAGCAAGATTCTATTAATGTGGAGCTTTTAAAATGTCATGTATATTCCTTTAAGAAAGCCAGAGCTTTGTGAAGGTTAGCTAGGTAGATCTGTCACTTCACGGTGCTCCCCATTGAGCAGCTGTGTGGTGGTTTTGAATGGGATCTTAGTTGTGATTTCTGAATGCTTGGACTGGGAAGCCCAAGAATGGATGGTCCCAAAAACAGTCAGGGCATCTTCTAGTACCCAGGTCTGCCTATGATCCACCACCCTGCCCAGCTGAGACAATGCTGTGGGGAGAAATCCAGACAAGACCCCTGTAGGAGACTGGGGACAAGCTGTGTAGTTTTAGGACAAGTACAAAGCTATGGGGAACAGGGGCTTAGGGCTGGGAGGTGATGGGATCTGACGGGACTGGCTGATAACTGTTTATTGCACTCCACTATAAAACTCAGTGTGTGTTTCCCCAGTGCATGTCTGGGCACAAGGGCTAACTGCTTTGCTTTATTTAATGTATCCTAGCTGAAACTCTTGATTCTTACTGTGCTAGGTGTTACCTAAGTGGCTCTGGAGAATAGTGCAAGCAGTGTCTTGGTAATGCTGCTTTGTAAAAGACACTTTCCTCACTCTACAAAGTGGGATGACAGAACTGTAGTGCTTTTATGCAGAACAATGACTGATAATTTCCTGCCCCAAGCTTGTATCTTGAGGGCTGATTCAGCAGAGGAAAAAAAGAAAAGGAAAAAAGCAGCAGAAAAGAAGATCTGACTTCTTTGTTATAAGACTGTGAAAAGCTGATTGTTTTTATGGCTTAAATAGCTTTGCACCCTGTCTGTATGCTATGGGTTTCAAAATTACTCTGTGCTGAATTGGATCCTTGTTTTAGTGGCCTGTGTCTCTGACCCGCACTTTGCTTATCTTCCCTCTTGAAAGTAATTTATACTCCAGCATGCCATAGTACTACTGTGTGAAGAAGAAAACACTGTTGACAATTGTGATAGATGCTGCTACCGCTTAGTGAGTGCAGAAGAGTTAATCTGATTGCATTTTTACAGTCTTTATATTTCTCTGCTTATTGTTTGTGTGTTGCTCTTGGAAAAACAGGTTAGATGCATAGTAAATCTCTTTAATCAACACAAGAGGAACAAAAAGAACAAGCACCCTCATTTGTTACAGCTGCTTCAGAACCATGGGCATTTGAAAGATGTATTCTGGGAGATGTGTCTCTTTAGAAAGGCTTGTTAATACAAGCATAACTAACTCAGGAGAGGACAAAGGCACTCATTAAAATTAGCTGAAAAAACAGATACTTATCGTAATGATAATTCTGTTGCCTCTCACTATAATGTCTAAGCTATATGTTCCATAAAGCATGTGAGGCCCAGAGTGTGTAGCTAACAGCAAGGGACTGGTTAATGAGTTTGGATGCTTATTCTGAGCCTGTTTGCATTCAGGTCCAATGCATTCACTTCCCTTTACATGCTTCTCCTTCCCTCCAAATTAAAGCTCATCTCTGTTTGCAGCCATTCCCTGTCAGACCTTTTCCTTGCTGTAAGTAACATAGGTATGCAGGCTGTAGCAGAGGTGTGAAAATACAAACCATAAATGTATGAACTGACTCCTGGTGAGATACCGCTGCAGTGTTTAATTCATTTATTAACCATGTAGTGCTTTGATTTGTAAAAGCTGGATGCATGATTGCAAGGTAGCATTTCTCGAATGAACTCAGAGCTGCAGTGTCTGCAAAGGATGGAGGTAGAGGGATTTGCGGGTTGAGAAGTGGAGTTACTAGGTTTGGGAGGATCTCGTGATGTTTATTATGTGCAGGGCAAGAGAAGACTAGGTTAGGTGTGTGTAAGCAAGGACATATGATTGAACTCATCTAGGAGCATTAGAAGGAAATTAGAAGGGATTAGAAGGAAACCTGAAGGTCCACAGAGTCCTCAGAAGGAAAAATATCTCTATAAGCAATATTCCTTTTTCCTTTCAGAAAACCACTAGCTCCTCTTCTGATCCTTATTATCCTTTCTTTCTAGGAAAGAAATAAATTTTGCTTTCGATCATGAGAGTTTTTTTTATTTTCTGGGCATGCAGTTGGTTTCTCTACCAGTCCTTGAACTAAGTAGTTTAGTTTGAATATTAAAAGCTAAAGGTTGCGAAGACCGAAAGAACCTTGTATGACTACCAGACAGGATGCTGAAGCTCAGCAGGAGGTGTATGAATGTGATTATCTTTAAATATCATCTGTTGCTTGTGCTACCACAGCGATCAGATTCTCTGTAAAAGCAGGTGTTCATTTTTACATAATATAAAAATATAATAATACAAAATTTAAGTCAGTGCAAGGTTGTAGGCAGTATGGGGCAGCTTCATCAGAGTAGTGCACATTCCTGAATTACAGTTCCCTGCAAAGCTGGGGTGACTGTCAACCTGTCTTTATGTACCTTTGTTTTAGTCAGTGACATGTGACAGCTGTATGTATAAATCATTAGCAAATGCTATTTTACCTCAGTGGGAAAGATCTCATACCTCTTTCCATCTGTTTAACCAGTTATTTTAAGCTGCTTTTCTTTCACTTTTTATTTAGTTGTTATTTTTATAAGCCCAGCCCTGCCCAGCAGTTCTGCTACATGGAGTCCTTCTGCCCAAGAATGGGACAGAAGATTTTCCCCCTTAGCTGGTACTTAAAGGACTTGCACTTTCTATAGCCCTTTCTTCAATATGAAGGTTTTTTGGGTTTATTTTGGTTCTTTTCCTATTATTTATGATTTTGTGATGCACTGTTATATTACAGTAGTGCAGCCTATGCCAGCTTTTCCATTATAACCCATTTTTACAGGTTTATAACTCAACAGTAAAAATGTACTCTTCCAATTTGAAACTTGGCATACAGTGTCTCATCTCATTCTCAAACTGATAGTTTTTTCTTTCCCTTCACCTTCCCCATGAAAAGAGGATACATTTTTGCTGTATTTTTAAATGGAAGATGCTGTCCTTTCTGTTTTGCTAAGAGGAAAGCCTGCCTGATTATTAAAATTTTCACTTCTGAGAAAGGATTTTATAATGGAGGATGCATGTGAATAGGTTTGTTGATGTTAGCATGATTACAATATGTATATGAATACAGAGAAATATTACCTTCCAAATTAAAGCTAGGGAATATTGGTCAAAATGATTGAAAAGCTTTTTATATGTTGCTTTTGTTTTCAGCTCTTGATTTTACCCTTAAAATACTGTTCTCAAAGGTAAAGATGTTTTAGCTGCTTCACTCTATTGTATATCAGGCTGAATGAAGTAAAGAAAATTTTACTGCATATAGACAAAATAATGATATTTTCCGCTTTTTTCATTTGAGAAGCACAATACAGAAGGAACATAAATTCTGACTTTGGTGTTGAGACTAATACAAAGTGTAGACTTACAGTTAGCACAGTGTTGTGAATCCATACCAGGAGTAAGCAGCGAAACACAATGTTTCCAGTAGGCAGATGCTTATGTGGACTAGAAACTTAGCTCTGAGTGACAAACTAAGAAATATGAGGCTTGTACAGTCATAGAATCATAGAACAGTTAGGGTTGGAAAGGACCTTAAGATCATCAAGTTCCAAACCCCCTGCCATGGCCAGGAACACCTCACACTAAACCATGTCACCCAAGGCCTCGTCCAACCTGGACTTGAACACTGCCAGGAATGGAGCGTTCACAACTTCCCTGGGCAGCCCATTCCAGTGCTTCACCACCATTACAGTAAAGAATTTCCTCCTTATATCCAATCTAAACTTCCCCTGTTTAAGTTTTAACCCATTACCCCTTCTCCTATCACTACAGTCCCTAATGAAGAGTCCCTCCCCAGCATCCCTATAGGCCCCCTTCAGATACTGGAAGGCTGCTATGAGGTCTGCACGCAGCCTTCTCTTCTCCAGGCTGAACAGCCCCAACTTTTACACTGTCAAGATCTGATCCTCTGAACCTGAGTGCAGCTGAAGCCTCACATTCCAGTTTAATGTAATATGGGTGTTTTGGATATAAGAAAATCAGGATTGAAATCCAGTTTCTCCTTCTTTACCCATTCCTTAGAGCCAGCTATTTAGCAGTTGAAGTCTACACAGTTGTCGTTAAAAATAATCCTAACCTCTTGAATAGCACCACCACTGCAAATGAAGGCTTCACTGTCTTGCTTCGTATTGTAGCAAATGTACTTCCAGGCATTTCTCTTTCCATTTAGATAGTTAGATTTATGCTTGCCGTAATCACTTCAGTGTACTAATTAGAACAAAGGGCATGTAAGAGAGAGATTTCACAGAGGGTGTTTATTAATGAATTGAGCTATTATTTTGTCATATAATTGAAAACTCTGGACACATATACAGTAAGCATTTTTACCATGACTTTCTTTTTAAATACCAAGCTGTCTTTCTTTCAAATCCCAGCTGTTTTAGTTTTTCAGTTGTCTCTAATATATCTATTTATTAAAGTGTCATGAAAAGCAGAGTGCACTTCCTAATGAGAAGTTCAGTTCCTTCATTTGGATTCAAAACTCAGTAATTAGGTCAAAGACTATTTTGTGTCCATAGGCATCACCGATGGCTCTCAGATATCAGATGAAATAGTTGTGCATGGAAATGAATTTCTGAGGGTATAAAATCAGAATGTTCAGCACTTTCTCACGTCAGCATTAGTCCAGTCCATCTCTTCCAACACCGGTGGGATTCCGCAGTGTAAAATGAATGCAACACAGTGAGAGCAGATCCTAATTTTTTTTACTGGAAGTAAATCGCAAGTCCAGGTGGAAGTATCAGATGTGCTCAATGCAGTCAGTAGTTTCATTGTGTAAATCCAAGTTTTCTAAGACCTGATTGTACATTTAACATCAGTACCTCCTGTAAAAGAGTGATGTGTATGTTTCTGGAATATACAAAGAAAGAAATGATATTGAAAATCATTGAAGTACTTAAATCCACCACAGTACAATTCATTGAAAATATCTTCAGCACCATGGGGACTCCTATAGCTATTGTAGAAAAGCAGAAAACTCCTAGCACAATCATGTTCACTTCAACAATGGAGATATTAAACACCTTATGGTGCTTGACAGAGTGCACACTATTGCTTTCATTTTGCCTGATGCTGCTCCCAGAATTGTTTCTTACACGAGAAAAAGAAAGTGCGCTGTAATAGCAACGGATGCTCATCATAAGACATGGCTGAAGAAGATACAGCAGATTCATTTTTCAGTTTTTGATTGTGTAAAATATTCCTGCATTTAATTATATTCCATCTACAGTAATCAGTGAAGGCAATGTAAACAAACAGCTCAATCTGACTTACAGGTATATATGTTAAAAGACATTAAATATTCTTATTGTAACTTTCTAAAAGGGACTCTGTGGCAGCCATGCAATATATTGAAATGATATTTGTTTTCATAGTAATACCTGGAAAAATTGCAAGAATCATTAAGGATAAAATACTGTGTTGTGTATTCCTAAAACTGAGGTGTTTGATATATTTGTTGTTAATATGCAGTTGTATTATAGTTGTTATTAACTGTCATGTTTCATTTCTTCTCATGAACATCCAGTGCCATTTTTAAGGGGCCACAGAATATAGCATGTCCTTTGCATCTGGTGGCATTCATCATTGTAATTACTAAGTACCCTTAGCTGACTGATTGAAGTTTTGCTGTAAATTCAGATCAGAATGTGAATGTTATTGGAAAACATACAGTTACATTTGGAGAGTTTATTTGCTAATCATGTGCAGATCTGTCAAAATTATGGGAGTATGACAACCCATGCAACTCATCTAATTGTTTTGTGCTGCTGTATGTCAAAATTATACAGGGAATAAATCTTGCATTTGTTCATAGGCACAGAAGAAGCGGAAATCCAATGAATCTGTAGATACAGAGCTCTGTCTTAATGAGGTAAGTGTGGATCCTGTATATTTCAGGTGTCTCTCCATAATATAAAATGTTCAAAGTCTGTCAAGATCATAATGGGCTTACCTCTCACTAAAGTCTTAGTATTGTTATGACCTAACTCAGAAAGCTGGAGCTGGGCTCAAAGTGGCTACTGCTGTCTTTAGATAATAGTTGTATAGTACACATTTAGGCAAATCCCATAGTAACTACCATTGCATCTGACAAGTACACTTAGTTAGTAATACACAGGAACACAAGATACAGCTTTTAGCAAGTACACAGAAACATAGTGGACATCATTCTGCGGCTAAAAAAAAATAATGACCAACTTAGGGCATGAAATTATGTTCACATGAGGAGATGTGATGCTCGTACACCAGGAGACAGACTGACAGCCCCAAGAGACATGAACCTTCCAGTGCTGTTTGAGTAGTCTGCTCCGGCTGGCCTCCAAGGCCCCCTTTCAAATGTTAACATTACATCAGTTTCCATGTCTGTCAGTCCATATCCTTTGTCCTGAGTCTCTCAGGAAGCTTAGTAATTAGTGATGTACGTAAATTAATTTCTACTGTGTGGAAGCACATAGCCTTGTCATTGGAACAAGACCAGCTTCACAGGCATAAACCACCAAAAGGATGTGACCGTATATTTCGTTTTCTCCTTCACCAATCCAGATTTATCCCATTCTTCCAAACAATGACAATTCTGTAGCCCATTCCTAATTCTTTAGAATTCTACTAAGAATTTCCTGTACATTTTAGAATGAAGCCTAAAAAGTGAGGGAACAGTGCAGTTTAACTGACCTGTTGACATCTTGTGCTGGCTAAAGGTCCTAGTAACTATAGTTTACCATAAGAACTGCTGGTCTACCTTATCCCATACTCAGTTACAGGTTCCAAAAAAGCATCTGCCCAAAGTTGAGTATAAGAGAATTGTCATGGTTTAACCAATGCCAGACAGCTTGTCCACTCACTCCCCCCCCCCTTCTTGCCCTCCCCTATTCTCGGAGGGACGGAGAGGATCAAAAAGAATGCAACTCCCACGGGTTGAGATAAGAACAGTTTAGTAACTAAGGTATAACACAAATCACTACTGCTACCACCAATAATAGTAATGATAAAGGAAATAACAAGGGAAGAGAATACAACACCCCATCACCAGGCGACCGATAACTCGCCCCCCCAGCCCGACCAAGCACGGACCGATACCTCCTCCAACCCTGCAGTCCACCTAGCCCTTCCGGCTAACTCCCAGTTACCTCCTGGGCATGACGTGCTGTGGTATGGAATACCTCTTTGGTCAGTTTGGGTCAGGTGTCCTGTCTCTGCTTCCTCCCAGCTTCCCTCCTCCCTGGCAGAGCATGAGGCCCACAAAGTCCTTGGCCAAACCAAAACATCATTGTTTTTCAGCTCTGTTCCCAGCTGAAAGTCAAAACACAGCACTGCACCAGCTACCAAGAAGGAGAAAAATGACTGCCACTGCTAAACCCAGGACAGAGAATATACTGTGATAATTCCCCCAGTGCCTCTACTACTTCTAACAAGTGGTATCAAAGTAGAGGAATGGCATGGAAGTTTATCCATGGATACCTCCCTGACTCTGTAGACATTCAGGTGGAAACTGATGCTCTGTACTCATTCTTTGTATCTGGCCCCCTGGGTACTCATAGCTTGTACCTGGAGAGGCCCATTGCCTCTTCAGGATGGAGGAGGTTTATCCCCTCTGTAGAAGCTGTATCCTTGGGGATTTTCAGATCCAGAGTGGACAGGGTATAAGTAAGTTGGACTTGATGAAGAGATTCCGTCTAATTAAATTGATCTACTTCTGTGATTATATGTGATAGGGTTTTATTTTTACTGAGGATCATAGCAATGAAAAATACTCCTGCTTTACCTCCTTCTTAAATAGTTATAATCTGTTGTCTGTACTTGCATATGCATGTTGTTTAATTATTGGTACCAAAGAAGGCTAGGAATGTAAATTTTCATAAGCTAGAAAACTCTGTCTTTTCTGATCCCATGGATTAGATTTTATTTATTGTTATCCAGAAGTAACTTGTCAAACAAAGTTGCTCTGTTGACTGTGCATAAGTTGCAGGTTCTCTGCAGGTCCTGCATTTGCTTGTTAAAATAAACTGGCATAATAATGCAAATTGCTAAAATATTTGCTGTACTTAACAAGGGGAGGTTTTACACATGGACCCATTGGTAAAGTAGGGATTTCTTAATCTTTTCTTGGCTTGTGCTGTACTGGTGTTTTTATTCTTTAAAACACTGACATTTTGATGTCTGTTCTTATGCTTTTTGCATCTTTTAATCTGTGACAGTGTTACATAGGTAACATTGGAGGGTGGGCCATGAACAAACAAAAGATTCATTTCATGATGTATCTTTGAATATCTTGCAATGAAAACGTGTAACGGTGACCAAGGAAAGTGTTGTCTCTTGCAGAATGCTATCGGGAGAGACAACACCGCAGGAGTCTCCACCAGTCACATATCATCGGAGAATTCGCTCGCTCTTCCTGCAAGCTTCTATCTAAGCACACAGCTCACTCTGATGACACTTGCACTCTCGCTCTGTTTGTTCCTAAGCTCATCAGTCATCTTGTAGCTGCGTTACAAAAGGACGTGTAAAAATATTATCTGTTTCCTGTCCTCTGTTGTTTCTCTGGAATTCCAGGTCTGGGAGCTCAGCTGAGGCACTCCTGCTAGAACAGTTGCAGTCAGCTGGAATTTTCTTTCTTTCTCTCTCTAAAAAAGCTTCTTGTGATATTTAGAGGCTTTGTACTTGGTGCAGTGCTACATTCCAAACCCAAAAAGGCTTTTGGGCATGCAGTGTTTTAAAGAGACAGTGTGTAAATTTGCCTGTAAAGCGACCTGGTTGGATTATTTTCATAATAATTATTTTCATTCTGGCTTTTCCCTGAGAAGGAGGATGGCAGTTTTCTTAAGATCCTCAGATGTAGCTCACTGAAAGGTTTTGGTTTTCAAATTGATTGAACTTCAGACTATCAAGAATGCGAGGCTTTTGTCTAAATGGTGAATGTTCTCCCAGAGAGTGGACTTTCTGAAACGTCTTCATTTGATAAATTGCTACTGATGTTAAACTCTTTCAGTGTGTTAGCATTTTCCTCTTTAAATGTTTACGTACTGTAAGTAATTCTGCGTTCCCTGCTGCGAAGCCATTATAATTCACATACAGGTATAATGTATGTCTTTCAGTTAAATTCTCATAGAGTGTGGCATAGAACTTTCTAACAGTACATTTATCTTTTAATTGTAATCATCTAGCCTTAACAAGGGTGAAGATTCTTTAAATTAACAAGAAGCAGCCATTGTGAAAGTTTGATAAAGTTATGTTTCTTCAAATTTGAGGACAGGTGGTAGAAACAAATTTTGCTACAGGGTTTCAGCTGTATAGTCTATGGTCTTCTATGCTTCCATTGTGTTAATATAGTCCAGTTATTATATTGTTTGTTTAATAAAAAAGACATACAATTTATTTGCTCTACTAAACCAGAATTATCTGTTTATACATAGCTGATAATGTCAGCTCAAAAGGTTGCAGGAACTTCACACCTTACTTCTCTTACTACAACATTGTAGAGGGAAAAGAGGTACTAGGATATCATTTAAACTGTGTTTTATTTCTTAGACTGCTGAAATCAACACAATAGGATGGTTGATCCAATTACAGGGCAACGTCACACACACTCACACCTTGGCATTGCTGACATGATGAACTGTTTGCAAGATGTTCCATAAATTGTCTTAATGGTTTGGATAGCGATATTGCCAGTATACATGATTTGATCACTTGGGTTTTCATTCAGTGACACTAACAGCCTGAGCTGGCTCATGATGATTTTTTGTGGTACCTAGAAGAATTCTTTAAATGTCATGAAATAGGCAGCATTTCTCCTAAGGTCTTTATATCTTTACTGTGATGGCTTGTTGAATGCTACAAGCAGTTATGCCTAAATGGTCAACAGTAATCAGTTGTTGTTTCTATTGAAAGTAGAAGATAACTTTGCTAAGCAGGGAGTTCATCATGTTGAATTAACCAATTTACATTGGGACTTACACAATTATGCCCCATTCTGCTCTGAAACATCCACACCAGTTATTTGCAGTACAGCTATCAACTATATGTTACTGTTTTACAAACTGCATTGAAGTTTGGGAGCGTGCAAAACACACATCTTACTAAGACATTATTAAACCTATTGACAAATTCATCTTTTGAGCTTTTCCTTAGCTAATAATAAACAGTTCCATAAATTCTGAAATTTGTTTAGGTACTCCTGATTATGGCCACATAATATAGGTTTCAAAACACTGTATATGTGATAGAATTCTACAATACTCTGTGACAAATTAGACAATATTACTCTTTAATTCTGTGCTGATAAGAAACTTCAAATCACTTTCAAAGACAGCAGAGCTGCTTTCAGAGAAGAGATACATACCATATCATTACCAGCAAAGCCCATGTGGTTCCTGTTGCTCTTCTTGAAGAAGCTAATCAAATTATTAAGAACTAGTGCAACAGAAAAAAAGATTGTGAGATTCGTGATTTAAAAAATAAATCAAATTCTTTTATGTCAGAAGGAATTGATAGTATAGTGTATTGAAATGCTAATGACCATAGGGTTCTGATTCAGAAGTCTGACATTATCCAATTAAAAATATTTTCAAAACAAATTCATAAACATTGCAATTATTAAATCCATCTTTGATCCACAAAGCTTTCTTTCAAATATCATTTGTATTCAGCACATTAAACATTTTAAGCAATATTGGGAATTTTAATAACCTCCCAATATAGTACATACTTTCTGAAGATATTTTTGCTTGATTACAGTATCTCTATTACATTTAATACCAAATATTAGAGCTTTGACACTGTGATCCAGAATAAAAGCTATTGATCAATTATACTGTAAACAACAACCTAATTAGGGTCTGATTACAAAGAAATTGCTAGTTATCTGATTCAATGAGAGCTACCTTTGGAAATGCAATTACATATGTAGCAGAGGAAGAAATGGTGTTTTATACAGCTAGCCATGTTACCAACAAAAGAACCCCAGAGCACTCAAGCTTTTTTTTTTCCCCCAAGTAAATTAAAAGCACACTGAATTCTTAATTAAAAAAAATAAATTGCTTATTAACCAGGCAAGAGGGAAAAAAACCTTAAGAGTCTGACACTTAATGAGGTTTATACAGGCATCACCATGCAAATATTGGTGGGTTTTTAAAAGATGGATGTGTTGTGGATGATATCAATTTAGCATGGCAACCTTGTCAATGCAGTCATGCACTACTGAAGTATGTAAATTGTTTCTTTTTTCCCCCCATTCAGTCACTAAAAAACCATGTATTGAGTGCTCAGTGAACAAGCTTCAGCTGAGCTTACTGTATTAATACATTTCTATCACTATAACAATAATACAGGAACTGTCCAAATACAGAATATACATACAGATGATCTACTGTTTAAACTGTAAATTTAACCAATTCAGTTGTGTGTAAATTAAATTCGTGGGCTACCGTAAACATATACAAATAATCTTTTTCATTTAACATAATGGAGCATTGTCGTTAGTATTATTAGGAGTGTGTATACTCTGCCATGTTAAATAACCTTGATTATTGTGTTTATGTTTCTTTAGTAGTACACACAAAGACAAAATTCAGACTGAACTGAAATGTATGTTTAAGGCTTTGCAGTATTTAACATAGGTATTGCTTGCACAAGCTAGTCCAACGAGAGAGGCACTGAAGATGGACCTTTCAGATATTAGCAAAAGTAAGAGCAATTGAGGCTTTCCTGTGCAGGTGAGCCCGTGCAGGTGGTGACATCCACCAACAGGCAGCAGGAGTGTCTGTGCAGTGATTTGGTCAGTAATGAGGAGTGCAGCCCTTGTTTTCCTGACCGCGCTCCCCAAGATCCCCGCTACTTAAAGAGAGTGGGAGGTACCAAGCACTGAGCAAGAGCTGCCCATCCATCTTACCTGGGGCACCAGCCACGTTACATTGAACAGCTTCATTCCTACTGTGTCATGAGGAAGTATTAGGAGAAACAGGAATTCTTAATCATTTCAAAGCAGTGCATAGATAGACTCTGTCTGGAGACCTACTTCTGGCCTTTCTTTTTTTTTTTAATGAATTTATGTCCTCTAAGACCCAACCTTTTATGAGGCTGTTTGAGGGATGCTGCAGTTTGAATCAGTAGACTGAAAACATGAAAGCATACACTTTTGCTAAGCCTGTGCAATTAGGATGGAGGTGAAATGAAAAGAGAAGGAATCACCTTGAAATCTCAGTCTAATTTTAATTTGCGATTGTTGGCTTAATCACGATGATATTTCCGTGAAGGAGAGATGGTGAGACACCAGTGAAGGAGAAGAGCAAAACTCAGAACAGCTCCCTGAAGGGACATACATCTTGCGTATGTCAATTGACAGGAGTATCTCATACTTACCTTGTAATAAAAGAGCTGAATTCTGCTAGAACAGCAGCTCCTTCAGAGCAAGCAGTAAAAGATGGAAGAAAAAGAAGTTATTTGTACAGCAATTAAAACTTTCTTTCATAAAGGGCAATTGTTTGTCTTCAACACCAAGGTTGATCTGCTTTACTGAAAAACGTATATTCACTGATGAGACTTCTGCATTAAAACTCTTCCAGGCTAAAGAGCCCCCCAAGGTTGTTTTACTGCCATAAGGTTAGTCAGACTGTACCTGATGTCCCTGACATCAAATAGAAATATATTTGCTTCTGATGAACTTGGCAGAGAAATTAATCCAGTGACTTGTTAAATATTTCAGATCTTTAAATATTTGCTTTTCCTTCCCAGCTCAGTTCCTCCTATGACATTTCAGTTACTGGCTATTGCAGCTTCCCCTTTAACTTCAGAAGGTCATTTTCTCCATATTGTGCAGTAATCCGCTTTATAGATTTGCCCCAGTATTGGTTTTATTTTGGGTTTGTTTTTTTTTTTTTTTTTTTTAATTACAGCCTTCACTTCTGAGGGAAAAATGTGATTAGGAATGTGTCTCTACTGAATGACCAACACCTTTTTTGGGGGGGAGGAAATAGCAAGTTCCTAGTTTATCTGTTTAGCACTGTTTGACTATAACAGGTTAAAACATGATGTTGCTATTCCCCTGATGGAATTTAAGATTTAGTTTATTACTGAGTAAGGATTAAAAACTTCTAAACTCTCGAATCTTTTAGAAATATTTAAATACTTCCAATGTATTTTCCAGTTGGAATTTCAGTCAAATAGGTAAAGTCTCAGTAAGAAGGTGTTGGGTTTTTTTTTCAAAATTAAGAAGTTTAATTTGGGAATTTTGATGGGTGCATTTTTAAGGTAAAATCAGGAAAGGTGGTGAATTGCCATTTTAAACTCAATATTATCATCTTGACTTTCATACACCCTTGTTCCGTGTTCTCTTCATCTGAGTATGCTTGCCTTCGGGGGTGGTTATACTTATTAAATTCACATTAGATACGGTCACCTCAATAGTCAGGAACCAAGTCCTGCAACTGCTACTCAGACGATCTGTCTCTTTCATTCATTCATATCATTCATAAAAGCCAGAGCAACAAATTGAAGATGTGGCCTAAAGATCAGTTGAAGTTTAAAAGAGCAGAGTCAACCAATTTCTCAGTAGCATTTCTTATCAATATAGATTGTGGTGTGATAAATCGGTACCATCTAGACTAGACACTGAGGTTCTCTTGAGCACTTTTAAACAGAGCAGCTGCAGATTTTGGTGTTTTACCTTTGCCAGGTGCCAGCAGCTGAACTTTGCCATGCATAAACTTGGAGCTAATTGCTGCCTGGGTTACAGCAGCCAAAAACGATTTCACTTCAGCAAGGGTTCCCCTTTGCCCATTTCCGCCTGCTTTTAGTGATGGCAACACACTTTGATTCTTTTGCACTACTTTTTAATCTGTCAAAAGGAGAATTTCCTAGAATACAGGAGAAAAAGAGTCATAGATTTAAGGGCAATTATCTTCAGATTCCTCCTGCCAAAACACCACAATAATTGACCTGTTAAAGACTTCCTTCCTCCAAAGCACTGCCCAGCACCTTCAGTGCTTATGAAAACGAGCAGTTTGGGGGATTCAGCTTCTAGTAAATGAGGCCATTTTTCTTTTTTCAGGATTCTTCAAACCACTTGTTCTACAAACTGATGCTATGGATAAAGAAAGATAAGTAATTGGAGATTGTGTCATGGCATTACACCATTCCTGTGTTGACCAGCTTATGTCTAGCAGTTTTCTAGCATTGCTATCAGTGGTGCAAAGCTCCTCATGACTCTTTCAGTTGGCCATTGCTTTGACAGGAGGGGTTGACATTCAAAGTCCTGCTTTTGTAAGTGCAAAAATGCTGCTGCTTCGGTTGTTTTATTCTTGTCTGAAATACACCTGTGCTCTACCCTATTCTGATATATTTGATCAATCTGTTTGAAAGCACCAAATTGCTGAAAATGGTTGACTGATGCCACCCAGTTCTCAGCAGCAGTCTCAGTAACCTGAGTCCATCTCAGTCAGTAATCTCAGTCCATATTTACTGGCCAGTGGCATAAAAGCAGTACCACAATGGGCACCAAGAGGCAGCGGCATTCTTCTGGCTGTCCACTGATGGGCTGGTAATGTGAAATATGTTGGCGCTAGCTGGTCTGTACTGTATCTAGCCTTCCTGTATACTTCATCACCCAGGCCACTCTAGCTGGTGTAAAGTTTAGACTACACTAATAAACTACAAACTGACAAGTGGGTCATGCCAGGCTTGCTAGCTCCACCTCTTCAGCTGGTCTGCACAGAAGGAGTTGATTTTGACCACCCCACTTGCCCTTAGGTTGAAGCTTAAAAGGTACAAGAGCTAAACCCTATAGATTAATGAACCACAGGGAGATATAAACTCCTTCAAGCACAGAAGCCAGCAAATCTTGCTGAAACTCTGGAGTAGTTTTCAAAATAAAATTGAAACATTGTGGTCCTTTCCCGCTAATGTTTATGGAATAGGATATATGTGACAGAAAGAAGCTTTTGTCAAAAATATGAGACAGTCAGAAGATGCAAAAATTACTGTTTAGGGAGCTACATTTATTTTATAAGGAAATACTGCAGAGACCACACTGCTGAGAAGCAGAACGTGTGTCCCACTAGGCAGAAGATGCAGAAATCATGCTTTTTTCTTTGGCTTTGTGGATTGTTCCCTTTTTGAGAGGTGAAGCAGTTCTGTCCAGAGTGTGCTGAGATGGGAGCACAGGGTCTCCTAGCCACACCCCCAAACCTGATTACTAGTAAAGATACCCTCTGCATATTTTGGGGTGGGATAAAGACTTGAATTCCTAAGTAGAAGTTAATTCAGGAAGTGTTTGTAAGGATTGATAAGAGGTGGAACAAAGCCTTGCAGTGGTTTGCATCTGGCAGTCAGGAGTGCGCAATCTGAACTGAGACGAGTCGCACACAGTTTATAAGGAAAAGTGAAGGTAAAAACTGAAAGCAGAAATTTGGTCTTGAATTTTCTACTGCCTCCTCTCTGGGAAGGTCACAGTAGAAGTGAAGCATAAAATCAACATTTTGCCTCTTCCCAGTACTCTCCACTGTTTCCATATAAGACAAAACCCCGTAAAAATCCAAAAGGCAGGCAGTGTAATAAGAAATTGCTTCAAGACACTGCAGCACATGGAAAACTTAACTGGTGGCAATTATTAATCTTTGTGTTCTTCCCTTCCCCTGGATTAGTGCTATTGAGGTTTGCCTAACAGGGTTTGTACAATGTTTTGTGTAGCATTACTTAGTGCCGAAATGATTAGCTGTAATTAGTACCGCTCATGCTGGGGAGGTGTGTGTGTCTTTCACCTGAGGGTATGTCTGAGTTTGCACTTTCTGTGTAAAGTGCAGGTCGACAAGAGCTGCAGCAAAGAGGAAACAGCAGGGGAAGGCTCAGGTAAAAGTAATTTTGGTAGAGCACAGTGATAAAGGGATTAATTGAGGTTAGGCAGAAAGGACGCAGATAAAGTAACAGATAGCATTTTGGACCCAGGAAGACTGGCATTCACTGTGAACTGAGGATATCCAATGTTAGTATTTTCCTGGTTTATCCCCCCCCCCCCCTTTTTTTTTTCACTACTTTTTTCCCAAAACTATCAGTCTACAACATGCTTCTATTTTCTGGAGTAAAATTCTTACACAAACAGTTACATTCTTGTGTAAATTCTACGTTGTCTTATGGATTTCTGTACATCTCACTGCAGGTTATTATGTATGTGTCAGGTCTGCAGTCAGCTGGTAATCTGTTGTAAAAAAACCACTGTTCACTTGTTCCTGTTGACTTACTTGGGCATTGATCTGAGGACTTTGCTCTTTGGACTGTCCACACTTTGGAAGTTAATTCATGATGTTTAGCATTTTCTGTTAGCATAATTCTCCTGCATTAGTATTGTACATATCCAGAAAAAAAAACTCACACAATAAATATTATTCTCTTTTTTAATTAAAAAAAAGCATGGTTTTGTGAGAAAAAAAAAATCCTGGTCGTTTGGTCTGTTTTGATTTATACCAAAAAAACAAGGAAGCTTAAAAAAGAAAGCAAGCTTATTAAAGGCTGGTCTCATTGTTTCCTGTTGGTTTACAGTCTACTATGATCTAAGAAAATAAGAAATAAAGCTTCTCCCTTTAAATATCTGTGCATCTGCTTGCTCCCTAGTCTTTTTGTGTTAGTGAATATGGCCTGCAAAATTACAATGAGCAGGGAACATCAGATGGAAATGATGGAAAGAAAGACAGGCACAAGAGTGGCCAGCTGGCCCTATTCATGCTTGTTCACTCTCTGGCACGAAAACACGTCTCCACACCCATTCCACCCCTTCATCTTGCCAGGCCAGAAAGAAAGGGCTTGCTCCTGTTTTCACACAATGGGAGCAAAAGGGCTGCAAAGGCTTCAAAGACAAAAGGGTCTTCAAGGCAGGGGAATATTGTAGGAGTGTGCTGGCAGGGCAAAGGGAAGGTGGACAAACAGACAAGCTTTCATGATGCACTTGCTCGTGTTGATGACTAGAAACCAGGAAAATTATTTCAGCGTTTACTCATGTTTACATGTTTACTCATGTAAAATGAATATATTATGGTCAAAGAGCAACCACAGCCACCCACCAAAAACCTGCTGCACAGCAAAGGGCAATCCAGAGCTTCCTACCATTTTAAGGTCAGTTTCAATTGCTGTTGCCTCAGAGAGGGGAAACAAGTTTTGGTGGCAGGATGCAAAAGGAAAGGTGGAAGTGGTAGAATTCCAAGATGAAAGGGCTGCTCTTTTAGGGCTGAAAATACTCTCCCAACTAACACAGCAGCAGGTCACCATCCTACATGGCCACCGTCCTACATGTTCACCATCACGTTTTGGCAGCCCCAGAAGGAGCTAGAGTTGCATGGTATGTTTAGCTGTCCTGGCATTGCTTGTTGTTCAGATGATCTGTGATTTTGAAAGTAGAAGAGGAAGGCAGCAGAACCTGGGAGCTTCCAACAGCTCAGCTGGGGTTCCTGGGCCACCTATTGTGGTTGCTTGGATTTAGGAGTCACTTTGCTGCTATTATGGTCCTGTGCATAAAGTGCTGCAGGTACTTCAGCTCCTGCAGTGCCATTTGCCAAGTGTTTAACCGTTTTAAAGACGCAGGGTGAGGGACTGTGATGCACAAAGCAATCAGAGTGTTTGACAATATGAGTTAGCATCAGGCTTTCCTTCTACCTGCTTTCCTTTTGTCTCTATGCTGCCACAGCACCAGTGCTGTGAAAGAGGAGAATAGGGAGGGAGGGACAGCAGTGAAGCCTCCATTCAAGAGGTGCAGCTCCGTGACAAGCTGGCTGAGCAGCAGCCTCTCTAGGGACAGTTTAAACCAAGCTGTGCTTGACACCACTAAGCAGCCAGCTATGCATGACCAGATGGGTTCTTTAGTGTGTGTCGTCTATGGGATTGATTTTTAGGGTTTGTTGATTTTTATTCTTTTTACTTTTCATTGTTACTATTCACACGTAGTGAATTTCAACAATATCCATCTGGGTTGAGAGATAATGGCAAAAGGGCTACTTCTACTGAACAAAGGCCAGCTGGGCAAGTAGTACCAGGAGTCTTCCTAGAAGGTGCATAGATACAATCCATTGTGCCACATTGCCCTTCATCCACGTGCATATACTATGAGATTAATAAAGAATGATGTCTAATAGCATCAATCTCTTGTCATGACAGGACCAGTGTCCTCATAAGGACACTCCCTCTCTGGTGTCCTCCATGTTAGGTGTTAAATAAACAATGTCCATCACACCAGGAAATCTGAGTTTTGGTAGTGATGCCCAAATAAGTGAGATTATCTACTTTTAATGACATTTATAGAATCATTTCAGTTAAATAGGTTGAGTTATGCACAGTTATTTTAAATGACACCCTGATAAGCAGATGAAGAAAGCAGTTTGACATCTTCAAGGGAGGCATATGATGAATATGTTAGATAGGGCAAATTGGCCAGCTTCCCATTAAGAGTGGTCTTTAAGAGTGTGCCATTAAACCAGTAGAGGATCTCAGCTGCCTAGGACATGGATTTTGGAAGGTGGTCTTCACCACTTTCCAAGCATGCTCCTACAGCTCTCCAAACCACTTTGTCCAAACAATTGGCCAGCCCCAACACTTGCACAGCTCCTGCGTGTTGGCAACAAAAGCTGTCTGTGTATTGTCTGCTTCATGCTGTTTTACATTCAGAGGCAGGAGGATGATTTCCTGAAATGATTTTTTGGTGACAATGAACCCAGTTGTTTCGGTGATACGCGTGTTTTGGCCCTGAATACAAATTATGCTCCCTAATTCTGCATCGCCAAATTTTTGTATCTATATTAATTACAGAAAACTGTAGAGCAAATGCCAGGAACAAGCCAAAATAGGGACTGGGAAATGTTGCTCCAACGTAATTGTGCAGAAAGGGTTTTTTTTTGTTGTTGTTGTTTTTACCCAGAGAGGATGCTAGAAAATATGTTGCTTTGAGGTAAAAGGTGTAATTCAGAGTTTCTAATAAAAAAAAAACACATTTGCATTTTGGGGCATTATAACATAAAATCTGGTAGCCAATTGCTTTGGAAAGGCCTGACATTCAAGCCTCTGAATTGCTATTTTATATATATATATATATATATATACACACATATATTGAAAAAAAAGAACATTCCACCAACATTCTCTGTGAGGTTAACTAAACAGATGGTATTTATCTCTAGCTTTGCAAGTGTGCCACATCCTTTTTTGCTTTCAAAACAGACATTAACAGAAAAATCTTAAAGAGAGGCAGTTGCAGAAATGTCTTGCAAAGTACACACACACACACACACACACACACACACACAGAGATATAAGCACAAAACCAACAATTAAAAAAGAAATCACCCATCCATTGCTGCCTTCATGCTGGATTGCAGAGGCCCCAGAGGTAGCATTAACCTGGCTGAGCAGTGATATTTGCCTGTTTATCAGAGGTCAGAATCTGGTGGCTGTAAATACAGTTTAGCTTTTATTTGCCTCCAAAACAATATTTGTCAATACTGCAGTGCTGTTTTGAGCAGATCAATGGCTGCACATAACTCACTGCCTTAGGGGGCTTTATTATTAATACAAATGTAGGTAGGCTAAATATTGAGTGGCATTATTAGGAAGGGATTGTCCTGCCCACTGTGACTTTGACTGATGTCAAATGAACTTCAAGGTCACATCCAGGATTCTGGACAAATTCTGCTTGAACTTGCAAGAAATCATCTCTCCCATTCTGCCTATCATGGAGGTTCTTGAAGGCAGATTATTCAGAGTTTGGAGTGCTAGCAACCTAAATTAGCATATAAAGAAGGAAGTTTGCCTTCCTGAGGAAAAGGTGAAGAAGTCAAGTCAGTCATCTTCACTCAACATCTTCAATGGGATGGGAGTAGACCAATTTGTGAGAGGGTCCAGAACCTTCGTCCTCCTTAAATGTAGCCCATGGGCTGTGGCATAATTAAAAACCAGCATGTCCTGGTGAGTCTGGTTTAAAGCAATATCTCATTTCAAAGAAAGAGAGAAGCACATGTAAAAAAAAGATATATTTACTGCTGAAGCAGGAGACTTTTTCCTTTTAGAACCTGGCATGTGCGTTACCTCAGATGTTGCGACCCTTGCACATTGGGGTCTATGCAGATGTACACTGCCACATTGATCTCACCCAAGGCTGGTCACAAGACCTCTTAGTGCAGTCCACTGCCTGCTGCACCTCAAATGCCACCACTTGCTACAGCCCCTTGGGCATCAGAAGCAGCCAGATGTGAAGCTAAGGAAGATGCTTTCCAGGCACACAGCTGGCTATAGAAACAGTCATCCTGTCAAGTCTGGTGGTGCCCAAGTATCTGATATGTGATTAGGCAACTGGCTGGTGAGCTGTACTGTGTGCTTCCCTTGAATAATATTAAACCTGAGCTCACAAAAGAAATTGTGTTGACCAAAGAAGAGAAAAATAGCTACATATAATAGATGATCTTAAGGTCCTTTCCAATCCTAACTATTCTATGTGTCTATGAATTTACTAGCACAGTAAGTATTGCTGTGAGATTTCCTCCTGAAGTGAGCATGTATATGCGTGTTTAGATAGGTAACTTTTTTTAAACCAACTTTCATAATAAATGAGACAATCTTGTGCTTACTTGAAATGTAGCAGAAAGACTTAAAAATGCCACTCAGTACAGGAAATGAATAATTTTCTGATGAATAACACAAAATTTGTGCAGTTGGGGGGTTTCTCACTGCACTATCTCACTGGACTATCTCCACTTGACAATAACTTAACTTTCAACATCAGTGACATTAATTTCACTTGACTTCCTGTCTTAAGGTCAAAAACATTAATCAGCACTTCTATCATTAGCTCAGTTTCCTTTTCTATTAAGCGATTATGATCACTTACTATTAATGAGTCGTGAAGTTTTAATAAATTTTTGCTAGTGTGAAATTGCTAAACAGTAATTATGGCATATACAGTATGGATGGTTTGTTCCACAATGTACATTTTGCTTAATGTTGGTTAGAAACATCTACAAAAACAACAGAAAATAATTAACTAGTTACAGCTGAGGATGTGGGATGGCCTTTTTCAGCACATTTATAGTCAATAAAAAGACAAAGCAGGTCTCTTTTTTTTCAGCTGGAGTTACTGTATTTCTGGACCTTGTGACTTTTGCAGTTCTTCATGTGAAATGGCACTACCAAGGCTTTGTACTAAACAGGCGATGAAAGAAAGTATCACATCTTTTAAGAGCTATTGTTTTAACTTGTGTAATATTTCTACTGTTCTGGCATTGAAATAACAAGGTTAAAAAACAAAAGCCAGATCCTTTCCGTTAATACAGAAGAGAAATAACACAGCAAATCCCATTGCCAAAAATTAATGTCTGAATACTGGCTTGGCTTTCCTGTAGCTTGTCATTACTCACAGACACATCTAAACAACCAGTGCCAGATGCTTGTTTGGAGCTTGGCTGTGGTTAACTGACTTTTTAAACACTCATCAACCAGAGGCTGGACTAATAGTGCTGACGAACTGGAAGGTAACTCTGAACATGGAACATATCAAGAGGGTATATTAAAGAAAACAAGGAAGGTTGCAGTGGTAACAGTTTCTCTACTCACTGTCCCCTATTCCCTATTTTCTGGTTTACTGACATCAGTGACATTTGCTGAGAAGACTATATCTGCTAGAGCCACTGCAAATGTACTGAAACCAGATTCTCCGTACCCAAGTGGAGGAACCGAGTCAACTGAGGCTTCATTGCTAGCATTTCTGTGACATTGCACCCATCTCATAGCAATCAGGTACTTTAAAATGTAAGATTAAATCTTTTTCAGTGTTTGTTGTTATAGCATGCGTGGAATGTAAGAAAGATTTGTTACCTGTTTTGAAAGAGAGAGATGGGAAGCTTTCTGAGTCAGTATTGTCCCTTTTCAGTAAACCTCATCAAACTGTGCTGAAAAATTGAAGATGGCTCCTAGGAGAGCCAAAAGGATAAATGCTAAGGATCTGTGAAAAGCATAACTAATTGTACATCTTTTAACAGTGCAACCCCATCACAAAACCACTATGCATTGTCTTGAACACTGCCAAGGAACAGAAATTAGAAAATAAAGTTTTCCATCCCATAGACAAAGCTTTGACAAGAATGGATGGGTGGGTGGATGGATGGATGGATGGACGGATGAATGGACGGACAGACAGACGGATGGACAGATGGACGGACAGATGAATGGATGTTAAATCTAGACGAGTTCAGAAGATAAAAATGTGACATTTTTAGCAGAGAAGGTAAGTAAACATAGGAACAAGTAAACAAGATTTATACTGTGTTCTCCACCACTGAACAAAATCTTTAAAACCAGACAAAGTGTTTTCCCCAGAGAAACGCTGTGTTCAAAGAATAATTCAGGAAATTCCTACACCTTGCATAGTGCCAGAGGACAGCCTCTTAGTCTATAATGAGTAAACCCATTTCTCTAGTATGCAGTTCTGTAGTGTTTGGGGTTCCCACTTTGAGATAGAATATTTGCACTGTCTTTGAAAATTCTTTGTATTCTAAAATGCAAAACCAAGACATTATTCTTTTGGTTATTTCAGCACAGAGAAATCACAGCAGATCTTCACTGACAGCATACACGTATGCGTGGGGAGGCTGGCATTCTCTAGGTCTCATATTGGTTGACTCTTGTACAAGAGAAGGATAACACCAGCAGACTGCAGTCAGAGATACTGCTCCAACAAGTATTCTGTCATACCACTGTAAACCCAAGTAGCATGATTCACAGTTGTATGTGTTAGTCTTTCCATTATAAAAATAGTGAATGCCCTGAATCAGTAGAAAAGAATAGCCTAGGATTAAATAGAAGTAAAAAGAAACTAATCAGCTTCCTGTATCTTCAACAAATGCTGTGGCACTTTAAATAGCATCTCTGTCCAAACTACATAGTTGCATCATACTGCTGGGACAAGGTCATAGCTTTGTTGGTAGCTGAGTGACCATCTGTCCTTGCAGACCTTAGCGTATCATCTTCTTGGAGCGTTATAAAGCAATATCAGTCCATACTGGAGGAGTTGCATTGCTCACCAGCAGTTACTGGGATCCCTGCCTGTATGACTTCTACTAATCTGAGGAAGATTATTAAAACATTAATTCATACCTCTTGTCTTCATCTTCCTGGCCTGATTCTCACAATGTTCATTACTATGTAATGTGCAGTTATATCATCCAAGTTTTATAACTCTCTAAGGACACTTTGGGTCAAAAATGAGCTTGAGATTTCAGGGCACAAGAGAAACATAATTTTTATCTGAAGA
Organism: Neopsephotus bourkii; assembly: GCF_033783945.1. Lineage (NCBI taxonomy): Eukaryota > Metazoa > Chordata > Aves > Psittaciformes > Psittacidae > Neopsephotus > Neopsephotus bourkii. Next base: position 8,165,300 of record NW_026902090.1, on the reverse strand, counting down.
AACAACAAAGTGTAGGGAGAATTATGACCAGCAAAAGTCATCATAGCCAAGTATCTACTGAAAGCAATTTTACTTTAATTGCACCTGAAACTGACAATTCCTGAATATGTAGAAAGGCTGGTAATTGCTTTGTGGGGATTTGCAAGGAGCCACTGAATGGTGCCTTGGATCCATGCACTGTATAGGATTACTAAGAAAGCCCAGCCATGCATATAAGAACATATTAAGTTAACTTAAAACACATGGTAACTCCTATAATCAAACTTCTTGTATAAAGATTAAGCAATCTCAAGAATGAGTGGGTGACTGGATCATTAGCGCCTTTCCCTCATTCATTAAGGGTGCCAGGACTCCTTAGTAAATGTGTCTGGTGCTGTTGCAACACAGTAGGTTCCTTGCTCAGCAGCTGAGGTGCATGACACAACATTCATATTTGTGTAGCTGTGCTCTGAAAAAGCCCCTTGGATTCATGGGCAGCCAAAGCAGGTGCAGGAACGTGTGGAGCTTGAGTCAACTGCTCAGTGACATTTTCAGCACTGTCAAGAGGCGAGCCCTCATCTTCTCCAAAAGCCATCCTCAGTACCTAGGGAGTGATGAAATGCGGGCTTGAGTCAGCTTTCAGTGCTGGCAGTAGCTGAACAACAGTTCAGAACACTAAAACTGGGCTTGGAAACTTTAAACACCAAGGATGGGTGACAGTCTAGGGAGATACATCTTCTAAAGAAGAACAAACACCTCTCAGAAGCAATGAGCAGATCACAGAACTTACTTTCATCCATATGTAAAAGGAGATGATAAACACCACAGGCCTTTAATGGAAAGTTGTCACCGGCCATATGGTGATGTCTGGCTAGGGGGGGATATTGTTTGACCAAGCAAATGACACTAAAGCAAAGTCAGAGCTTGTTTCAAAGCTCATTCTCCACGTTTGACAAGGATTTGTGTTGCCAACTTCATTGTTTCTTCTCTGTATGCTTTGTACTCAGTTACTGGATAGCAGAGTATCTCTAGCTTTAAAATAGCAGTATATATATGCTATAAATTCCCATTTTGAAACATTTAAAGTCGTTAATATTCCCTACACTCGCTAAGAGAAAAAGCTCTCTATTTTAATCCCTTTCAGTTTTGAAACACTTTCAGTCCATTAGAGCCACATAAATACAAGGCACAAAACAATAACAGGCTACAAATCAATACATTTGCACAGCCAGACCTAAATAAATATGATCCAATTGCTGACTTGAAAACAAGAATAGTCCAAAGTTTCCAGAGTAAAATGCCAGCGGTGGAATAACATACAACTGTGTGAAAGAAACCCTGACCTCTTGTCACACTCAGTCCAAGGTATTTGGAAGGTATTTATCAGGAAGGAAGGCTAATTTTCTAGTAAAGTAATGGGACAGTTCAAATTTATACTGGTGTGAAGTGGGTTCAGCATTACTGTTGACAGCATGCTGACAGTGGAATGTTGTTGTTGTGGAAAGTTGTTAAGTGGAACGAGACACGTTCGGTTCAAATATTCAACAGTGATTTCTCATGAAGCAAGCATTAGGCCTAGCAGGAAATTTATAAATAATACACTATAAAATCACAGACTTTATTTTGGAAATTGATACTAAGCATATAGACACTATAGATACTCACTATAATCACACAATTGTCATCGCTGCAAGGGAACCCCAGAAAGCCTATAGGAAGAGACAAACCAGAAAGAGTGACAATCTCTTCATTTTGCCTTGTACATCTCACATATTTCTGCTCTGCATCTGGTCTTCTGATAAACAGCAAAGGATGCGTCAAAAGATCCTACTTCAAACACTTGGGAAAGAAAACCAGGGAAAGAGAGCATTTTGATCAATTTCAATTTACAAGCAATGAAGCCCATTGGATTCAAGCACCAAGGAGTAATTTAAAGTCGTTGTATACCATGATATTCCTCTTTTGCTTAGAATCATCACTTCCTGATCCTGACACAAATTAACACTTTATTGCATCAAACATTAGTAATAGGCACAAGCATAGGAACGGGTACAGAGGTGAGTAAAGGGGAAAAGGCAAAGCAGGCATGAGAGGAATGGTCTCTCGGTACCTCAGGACAAGCAGATATAGCCTGCTCTTATGTGTGCAGTTCAAACTCATGTTTGTCCATTCTTCTGTACAATAGCAATGTTCTGTTAAAGAGTAGATGTTGTCATTTTTCACACTAGTCAAAGTCTTTAAGTACATATCATAATAATAGATGGATTTGGGTTAAATAATTTGCGTATGAAACATGTTTGACCCTCTGTTTCTATGAGAAAGGGACTGAAAGGCCTGGGAACTGTTCCATCACTTCTGGGGTTCAGAGCCCAAAGTGAGTGATCTGAGACATCAGCGTTCTCCTTAGCGCAGGTGCCTCTACTCATGTCTTCTTACTGTGGAAAAAAACCCAACCCATAAAATAACAAATCCCAAAATGAAACAAAACAATTGTGTTTCCCAGGCTGAAAATGAACTGTGCTATGCATATTTATGCATATACCTTTGCATCTGATGGGTTCTGGCCCCACTGTTTCCTCCACAAAACATAAATGTTTCCTCTGGGATACCCCCTCAAAAGTGACCTTAGTGATACAGTTAATTTCAGCAAAATAAAGGAAAGCCCCCATCACATTTTAATCTAGGCAGTACTCATTTAGAGTATTCATAAGGGCTCATTAGTGCTAAGGCACACACCTTTGTGTGCTTACCCAGCTGTCTTGAGAGGCAGGGAAATGCTGCTGAATCCATTTTATGGATGAGGACACAAAGGTTCAAATGGTCTAAAAAGGGGATTAAATTGAAGTCAGGAGCCAGCCTCTCAGAAGACAATGTACAGTATTTACTCTCCACACTGCCTAGTCCCAAAGATGACTTAATTCAGTCAGCACCTTCGTGCTGGACTCCAGAGCTCATCAAGCACTTCTGCATGAGGGGAGGCTCCCTGGGGTAGAGCAGAAAGGTGCCTGTCTCCCACTTGAAGTGATATCACACCTCAGGAACACATAAAAATCCACATCAACTCTGCCCTGGTTCTCAACAGAAAAAACTGCTGGAATGGGGTTGTTGTGCTGGTGCTGCCTCCTAATGCTAATTTCAATTTCCTAAACACATCTGTAAAATGCAGGAAGCTCAGAGATTGGTCCAAAAACATTCAGATTCATACTATGCCCTTCAGAGGCAAACCACAGGGCTGTTGCCAAAGTCAGGTCATGTTGCATTCCTGTGCTGAAGCTGGTTTGGAAAGCAATGCTGGTTGAGCTACCTGTTGTTTCCTTGTAGCTGGTAACCCCCAGTGAATTTTTCATCTGAGGGTTTCAGACTTCATAGAAACCACATAGAATTTCCAAAGATATCATGGAGAACATATGTACGAGTGTTAATCAGTGTTGGAAGTGTTGCACAAGCTACAGCAAGATTATGACCACTGTCTTTCTGCCTTCTCCTGCGGGAAATAATTCAGATATATTTAAGGACAATTGATGCCTTCATTCTTGATTAGGTTTTTGTTTTCCTTTTGCATGACTACACATAAGAGATGGGTTTACTGCAGTGAATTGTGTCTCTGAAAGATTCCCTGAGAGTCTATATCCTACAGAAGGTGCATTTAAAACATATTCTAAAATGATAGTCCGGACAAAGACCTTAGCTCTCATTGGTGTCAACTGTAACCACTTTAGAAGAATGATCTTGTGGCATATAACTCATGCTAGATGACAGCATTTTGAAAAGGATGAGATAAAAGGTTAACTCAGGAAAATCCATTATCAGCAGCTCTTTTTTGGCTTCTGAGAGAAGTTTACAGGCATTCTGGACCATGAGCCTGTGACTGTTAGTGAGTAGGTACTACCTTTTATTCTAAGCCTTTTGCCAAGAGCATGGATAATGCCATGCCAGCTTTAGGAAGTCCCACTGTGTTTATCAAGGCAGTTCAGGTCAGTGCATAGTGGCAATACTACAGTTATCTTAGAAGGAACTGTATTGGATGCTCTACAAGTAATATATACAATAGCCCAAAATAGTCAGAGTGCATGCAAATACTTGCACATATACACTTTTAATGAACCCAGAGGCTTGAGATGCACTGAGATTTGGGCTCTATGTCTATGATCTTTCTCTGTGGAGAATGTGTCCTAGTTCTAGTGAACCACTGTGACCATATTGAGACAATCTCCACTCTGAACAAGGAAGGCCACTGTCTTTCATGGTGGAGCTCATTTTGATTTCAACAAAACAGAGGTGTAGCAGCATGCACAAACCATCTACATCATTCTGCAGAAAACAACATATCACAGTTCTGAGAAGTTCTCAATATTGTGGAATGCTGCCCTTTTATTCATAAGATCTCAAAATCACTATCCCTCCCCTCAGCAACACAGACGGTTATTCGAACAATTTCCCTTCTGTTCACTTAATGAAACCACTCATCAGGAATAGTTAATCAAAAATCCATCCTTTGAACTCTCAATTTGGAAAAAGAAAAGAATTCCAAGTAGTTTAGCTCCCTCAGGAAATGAGGCGAGATGAAAGGAGTAGAGGCAGGATATGGAAATGCACTGATAAAGGACCTATGGGACAAATGAAGTCATCAGCCCAAAAAGAGGAGAAGAATCAGTGAGCAAGCACCAGAGAGAAGATGATTTTGGCTCAGGTTTGAGACAGCTTAAATGATTCTGATCTTCAGAGGTTAGACATTCCAAGCTAGCTGAAAGCCAGATCTTCTTCTAGGCACCTCTTATCATTAGCCTCTTCTGAGAATCCAGCCTTGTTCTGCTCTCTTCAGCCTGTATTTTCTCCTGGGCTTTGATTTTGTCTGATGTAAGGCTGTATGTTCCACCTGTAAGGATGCAACTGAGTGTTGTGCACACTGTTAGAAAGCTGACCAATTTTTCCACAAAAGCATGGATATAATAATTTTCAAATAGATTCTGGAAGTGACTCCATTCACAATAGTCAAATCAAGCCTAGGAGCTCAGGATTAATGATATGATAACAACTAGCTTTTTCTACCCTTGCTAATGGAAATAAGTAGACAAGTAGGCATAAAACTCTATGTAATCTGTAAGAGATGAAATGTTTTTTAAACTTTACATTTATGAAAGAGAAAAATAATGCAAAGAGAAGCAGAAACAGAAGGTTGTTAATGGGCTTATATCCACAATACCTGTTGGGAAGATGAAATTTGGCAGTATTCTCCTTAGGAAATTACTTCCTTCCCTTGCCAATAGTTGTCATCCCCAGGTATGGCTTTTCTGATTGAAGAAGTGCTTGCTGGTATCGGCCAAGCTGTTGATCAGTTGGTGAATCCTTAGTAGCTCTCAGTCCTTATCCTCTTGTCCTACATGGAAGCTGAAGTTCCAAAATTCAGCTATTCATTCTGATTCAAAGCAGCCCCAAATCTCAATCAATTTGCCTATGGATACAGAATGGATCTAAAAAGATGTGACCTTCATCTGTAAAAACAGCTACCATCTGGAGACCATAAATGTTGCAATCCTATCTAGCATAAGCTTCTGCACCAGCATGCAAATTGAAGTCGATTTTGATTGCAAAATGAGGTTCAACAAGTTTTTAGTAAGATCACTGTTAAAATTACGGCTTACAAGCCAGAATGTGAGCCTATATCCCCATTTGTGCCCTAAAAGAGAATAAAAGCAAAAATAAAAACTAATGAAAAGTCATCATATAATTATTCCTATTTGATTCCTCTGTTTATGATTTTTTTCAGGGTCTGTGTTCAATGCCCCCATTCTTTGTCACAGTGTGTCACATGTGTCCAGACATCTTACGTTTCTTATCAGTGCCTTCAACTCCTAGATACCTTGAGATGAACATTTGAATTAGCACAGATATTCTCCAAGGAATGCTATGTCATTGGTTGCCTTAGGAATTCATTATGCAACCAACTTCTTAGGAAAACAGATACCCTTGTTCTCATGGAGCTAATAGGTTGACATCATGCAGTGAGACCGGGGTCATTGCATGGCATGGTTCAGCAGCAAGCCCTGCCTCAGAAGTCCCTGCTCCCCAGCTGCTTGCTCTGCACATCCCCTCCTGGCCCTTGTGTTTGATACGGCTCACTTGTACAATCGTGATTGTTTGTGGAGCTGAGCTGTAACTTGGATTCCCGAAATGAACAACCTGAAAATAATTGTTAATAATAAACTCTTGTATCAACACAGCTGAGGGGTGATGAACTGCAAGAAGATAGGTGGGAATTGGCCAGGAGAGAGAACATATCTTTGGTCAGCTTTGCTGCTGAAACCTGTGTCTCCCTGACTGCTCCTCTCACAGCAAAAGTGGTAGTGAAGCAGCATTGACGGGATATTAAGAAGCTGGTTCATGGGAACATTTAAACCTTTTATTGCTGTTACTGTTGTGAATTTAAATAGCATACCACTTTCCGCTATACTTACAGTACCTTTGAGGATAACAGGCAATTCAGTGCCAGATCAGCCTGTGATCTCTGTGGTCCAGTGCCTTGTTGTAAACAGTGGACAGCAAGATGCTTCTGAGAAAGTCCTTACAGTCCAAAGCCGCAGTTACAAATGAACCCACCACCTGGGAGGTTTCTTACCAGCTTCAGTAATCTGAGGGTGGGTTAAGTTTATTACGAACATGCTGCTCTTTACAGAAGAGCTCATTCCTAATCTACTGTTATAAAAGCATTGATGGTAACTAATATAAAAAAAATACAAATAATCAGAAAAGCACTAAGCCTGAGGCCAGGTAAAATGTGCTGTTTCTTTTAGTGGCATTTTGAAGCTCAGGTACAGTCTTACATATTTGTATTCCTATCATTATGCTTTGAGAGCCACGACTATGGATGCGTTTGCATCCACACCTAACACCAAGGTTTAAAGAGCTGGCATTCCAAATAGACAAGAAAAAAAGAGAAGAAATACTCTTATCCTGACTGCAGATAGAGATATAAGACTGAAAGAAATGAAGGACCTACCTCAGGTCATACAAAGAGTCAATAGCGGGAATTGAACAAAGATTGCCTGAATCATGCCCAGTCCACTAATATCTTGACCTTTATACCAAGGCATTTACACTTCCATAGGAAAGAGTTATATAGATGGCTGAGGGAAAGCAATGTACAGACAATTATGTTTTACCTGCCCTTTCTTTCCTTGTCCCCAGTTACCTCCTGGCCCCACCGCCTGAATCATGAATTCTTGAAGAATTTCCTTCATTCAGGGATTCTATACATAGAAGACAAATAGAAGCTGGAGGGAAAATGCTGCAATGATAGATGGAGGAGGTTTTCTGTGCTCTTAATGTGTTTCAATATACTTCTCCAAGTTCTTTGCAGCTACTCTGAAGAAAGAGAAAAAGCTCGAATGCTTGGCTTTTTCTTCTATGTAACAAACAAACAAACAACTGCAGATGGTAAGTGTTGAAGAGAGAGTACCCCAGCTCTTTAGAGAATGACTGATAGAGGTTTATTAAAAAAACAAAAAGGAAAAACCTTTTACTTTATTCCTTGCCCTGAGAATTTCCAGACATCCCTCAGTAGGTGCAAGAGACCTCAAGAGACATCGGCAATAATGGCTGAGGGAGCTGAGGGTTTTGTAAAGCACTGATGGGACGCAGGAGTGTAAGTCCCACTGACAGGTATTACATTCCTTAGGTTTACCTGAAATGCCACACCACAGTTAACACCTGGAACAGCAGATTTTGTGCACTATCCTTCATGACTGCAGGTGATGTTGGATTAGATGCAGTTTTTTATTACACTAAGAGGTTTTTTACTTGTGCTGGGAACAAAGTTCCACTCTCTCAGCTCTTCAGAGTCCTGGCCTCATGTTTCTAAGTAATTTTGGGCACAGAGTGACTGTGACTTGAGCCACACTCACCAGAAACTCCCATTTCCAGCTTTCCTCTGTATTGTCTCTCCAAGTGGTACCATCTCTCCAGTGTCTCCTCAAAAGACACTGAACTGAACAACAACATATTTAGCCATTAATGCCGGGTGCACTGGATTGTGATGAATGCTAGTCTTTGATTTACAACTTTGCATAAAGAAATTCAGGACTGGTTTTAGCCGGAACAATCTCTTTGTGCTCTACTGTGCTCTTAATGGATGGAAACCAGGAGATGTACAAAGACAACCACAAGTGCCACTGGTTTGAACAGCTTGCTAAAAAATATTTATTTGGCACACAAAGGCTCACATGCCCATGCAAACTGCACTGCCTGTTTCTTATAAGAATCGCATTTTGGAAAAGAGAAGCTGCCTGTAGTAGAAGACTGCCTGCTTATCAGGGTCTTGCTCTTCACATGGGGAGCCAAGGCTCTTTCCTGCCAGCAGTTATCTGTACACTGGGAAAGCTTTGGACAGCTACAGTTCAGACACTGATCCTGCTAATCCCTCTAATCGCCTACCCTGATGTGCTCCATTTGCCTGTGAAAGGCAGACTTGAACTTTCACAATGCTTCAGAGAGGTGGCTTACATTTCCCCAGACCCAGTCAAAAGGGGAACAGCAAGGTTGCAGCCACAGGGGCTATGCAGCCATTGTGCCAACCCAGGAAATGAGCTCCCTGGAGGCCCATGAAGCCTGGTCTTGTTTGCATCAAAACATCACCATCAGTCTCTGTGACAGCTACAGGTTTACACAGGAGAAACGTTATTTCCTTACACTATTAAGAGCAGAATGAGCCACCACTGTCTCTGGAGTAAGTACCTGCTGATGCACAAACCCGGCCTTCACTTTAGTCCCGCCAGTTTCAGCAACAGCTTTTACATGGAGATACACAGCCAGTATGAACCAGGTACAGTGCCTATGGTTGTGGAATGAGAAAAACATTTTTGTTTCTCTTTTGGCCTTCAATTTGCACTGTTAAGCACAAGAATGTATTACCTTAGCCCACAAATGCTGTGAGCTTTCAGTTAAAGAGGGCACTGTCTGTGTGGGAACTGTAAGTGAAAGAATCATTTAATACTAAGGAAACTTGTAGGTAGCTAAAAGAAGTGGAAAGATGCTGTGTGTGGATGCATGTGTGTATGTCTGAGAAAAGGCACATTCTTCTTGCTGATAAACTTCAAAATATGATTTACTCTGTGCAGGCAGCAGTCTCAGACATCAAAGCTTCAGACACAGTGCAGTGTCAAAAAACCATGAAGCTTTAAGACTCAACCAAGCATCAACACCAAGCTGAGGCAGAAGCTTTTACCCTTGAGACCACTGACTGAATGGATTAGATTAAAAAACTCACAACTCTAAAACTGCTGGTAAAATAATAAATGTCTATATGTATGAGAGCTCAAGTACATCTTAGTTACCCTGCTGCAGTATACACAGCAGTATTTAAACTCACTGCACTTTAAATGGAGGCTAAAACCAGTTGTATACTCACTAGTCAATGGACTAATGATAACAAATGCATCCAGCAGAGGAAACACAAGTTTGCTTTTAATCAGAGAAATTAAACAAAGACCAAGACAATAATGCACTAGGCATTGTCTCTTGTGCTGCAAAGTGAGTTGGCCGAAAGCTATGCAGTAAGGTATAGCTCTCCTTCATGGATGCATTTTTAGAGAGCCATTCATGATCCACCCGGGGTTACTGTACCAGATGTGTGATCAGGAATGGATCCAGCAGCTGGGCAGAGAGGGAAGGGGTTCTGCTCGAGTGCTGTGGTAGATCCTGTTAACTAAATTCATTCAGCAAGGAGCATGCAGATGTAAAAAGGAGGGGGGAAGGAGAGAGGAACCTGGAAGTGTTATCATCTCTCTTTTATATGTTACTAATAAAAGATAGCAGAGCTCCTGAAAAGTTATTTAAGGGCTTTCACTTAATTTCAGTGGGAGTTACATACCTCAGTGGCTCACTAACCATGCCAGATACGCACCCAAGCCTTTCACACAGTGTGTGAAAGAGTTGGGAAATGATTACTGTAATGTAGGCATTACAGTCATATATCCTCCTTGTTGTAGCTGTAGAGCTTCATCCTTAGATTTTGCTACCAAGTGAAGAATTGAGGAAGACACAACCAGAGAACCTCAGTTTGATGGTTTGCAACAGCCTCTACTCCTAATGTTCCTGCTGAAAAGGGAGTGAAATCAGTTTTACCTGGATTCCCTACACTTGTATGAGAAAGTGACTGGACTGCTAATGGGAGACACTGCCTTGCTTTCAACAGCACACACGTATTTACAGATAGCCAGCACCAGCTGGTGGGCTGCAACTGAAATGATAGTAGGTATTAATGCTGCTTGCACGGCTTATCTACAGGTCTGCTTTGAGAGGGTTTTATTATTTGGACTAGAATTGGCCTTCTAGTATTCTACACAGAAAAGGATTTCCTCCTTTCCATCGAGATCTTACAGGCTGATTTCATGTTAGGGGACATTGGTTATTCTTTCCCACAGTTTCTTTCTCCTCTCCATGGCAAACTTGCACACTTCAGAGCCTTTCACCTCCAACCTGCCTAGGACAAATTGGCAAAAAGAGAAAAGGAAAACAACAACAACAATCGATTTCCTACAATACAAAAGCAAACTGAATCTCTTCCTGTTGGCATGTAAGCCCTGCTGCTGACAAAAACAAAATGGAAGGAAGAAGAAAGAGAAGAATGAAGATCCTAGGTAGGAGGCTGGCTGTCTGCAAAACTCCATCTCTTCTGCCATTTATTAACACTAAGACCATTTAAGAGGCACTGCATTGTTATTTTTGTAGCAGGGCAGCAAACCAAGCTTAGTGACATGGAACAAGTTGTCAATAGGCCTACGGATCTGCAGGAGGACTTTAATTGGGTAAGAACGTATGTCAGGAGGGGGTGGAGGCTGAGTTCTTTTTATTAGCAAAAGATGTTACTAGGCATGGTAGCTTTTGAGAAAGAAAAAACTTCTATTCCTTTTTCTCTTTTATCATAAAAATATAGTAAACCACAAACCCATTCAGCTTTGCAATGAAAGAGTGCTGTTTGTGTCATTTATATTACCCTACTGTGCTCTCATAATTAACAGTTTTATGCTTAAGAACAGCTCTTGGAAAAACATGCTCTTAAGAGCTTGAAAACACTCCCTGCAAAGCTTTCTTCCTTTGCTGCCCCCCCAGAATCCCAATCGACAAGTGGATTTTGTATTCAGGCTCTCCCCTCCACCCACCCAGCCACTTCTGTGAAATCTTAATTCCTCCTCAGGTTCCAAAAAAAACCCTATTGAATAATAGCTTGAGACACTTTCCTCCCTCGAGGAAATGCCATCCAAGACCCTTAGGGTGTCTGGAGAACAGGAAGGTTAGGGGTGAGAGGTAGGAAAAGCTATTGCCCTTTATGAAGGAACGAATGCAAAAGACAATCAAGAAAAACCTGTCAGGACATACAAATCTGCTTCACTACACTGAAACATCTTATCTTTGAGGAAGGTGGGGGAAATATGGCAAACCTAACTCCCTCTCAGGAAAAGAGGAATTTGCTTGAGCTTGTGTACTGTTTGAGTTCACAGATCCTCTACAGCTGAGGAATGATAAGCTGTCAAAAGTTCTAGACTAGAGCAGATATATTTTGACCTTCAGCCCACTATCCTGCTACATGCTACAATAAGCATTTCTTTTCTGCCTTCCTTCCTTTTTTCACCCTAGGCTAAATTATTTTCATCAGTGAAAAGTGCCGGCCTATCTGAGCATGAGACAAAATTTGGGAGATCTACCATACCCCGAGAAACAGAGGAAGAAGGGCCGGAACCAGCAACTGATGATCTCTACCCATTTAAGAGACAAGCAATAACAGTGGAAAGTTTTCCACTGCCATCCTACAGAGTACTTACAAACACAAATGTTTTGTTCAGTAGAGCAGTGCAGTTCAATGCTGGTTCAGGTTGGGGAGCAGCTTTGGTTCATGACAGCCAGGTAGCTTTTGGAGGCAGCTAAGCCTGAAGCTCCAGTCCAGATGTGTACCAAACATGTGCCAGCCAGCAACAGGGATGTGATGGTCTGCACCAAGAGCCAGGGCTTTGCCTTTTAATGATGCGCCTCGTGTGGAAATGCAGTCTGGGGGATCAGACCAACTACATCCAAAGTAAAGCCTTCAAGCTGCGTACTGTGTAGGTATAGAGGTCTTGGACCACTTGACTCAAGAGTTTTCCCGATAGATCCTATCACTGATCTACCTACACCAAGGATGCTATATTATTATTGTACCTAAGGCCAGAACAAGTATCCTGCGGCAGAAAGGAAGACTGAAAAAGGGCTAGAGAACAACGTCATTTTCTTTTTTCAGGCTACAGGCAGGGCAGCCAGATGCTTCCAGTTCCACTTGAAATGCTGAGGAACAGTGGGTCTTGCTATGGTCTCCTCAGAGACTTGTCTGAGTCTCTGGTCTGCAGAAATTAATGTGAGAATCTGAAAGTAAGATGAGCTAAGGCGACTGCAATGAAAACGTGGAACGGACAAAAGATTGATGTTTTGGGGAATCTTTCTTTTGATACTGTCCATCTCTCACAGAGGGTTTCATAATAAATGATTCTTAATTTCCCAGATGTACACTCATTTCCCCTGAGTGGGTCTTTTCAGAGACTCAGATAATCCAAGTTCCCATGTATCTCTGGGTAACATTTTGCCCTTTTTAGAAAGGACTTTGGACATACAGCTCTGAGGTTAAAACTGCATGCAACTGATCAATGTTCGTGGTTAAATATAATCAAATAAGACATTTCTCCTCTGATTAATTTCAAGTGCATTGTCAAAGGTGGTATAGGTAATATCAAATTTACATTGCAAGGCAAAAGAGGCAGCACAGTGTCTCTGTACTTTTCAGCTGTCTGGTTTGATGAGAGGGTAAGGATTGTTCCACTCTCAGCAGCGAGGAGCACGTTTCACATAACTACAAAAAAAAAGGAGGTGGTATTCTTCATGGTTCACCAATAGGGGACAGCCTTTCGCATATTTGTCAGATTAACATATTCTCGGATGGCATTTCCCAGAGGGAATAAAGTGTCTCAAGTTGTTTTTCAAGCTCCTGTGCACTGTCTGAACAGATAGTTATGAAATTGCATTGCTAATGCTTACATTGGAGAGGCTTTTTATTATATGCTACAGTGAAAACATTCAAGACATAACTACACGTACTCACTGTCTCTAAAGGTACAGAACAGCTTGCTCTGTCCTAAGCAGAATGCCATACTGTTAAATGATGGGGCAGCAACCAAAGCATATTTCATGTGATGGAAGAGCCAAATTTCATTGTGAAAGCACATGCCAGCTCACCTCAGGCACACTGGTTATGGTGCACTTTACTTACAGCACATCAGCAATATATTTGCTCTGTCTCTTCTAGAAATTCTCAAATTACCAACTCTGTCTCTCTCTGAGCCTTTCTTCACTGTCTCCTTCCATCCTCTCCTGCCAAATGTCACTTCCCAGACTTTTGCCAAGTATTGTAGTTTTGTATCCAGAGAAGTGGAAACATTTTGGTCTATTCAAAACCCTCCTCTCTTCCTCTGCTGTTTGCCCCTTTTCTTCTCGTCCTGTTGGCATTTATGAAGGCAGAAAAAGACTAAGGTAGTGATGTTAAAACATGTACTTGGGTACGTGGGTTTCACAGCTCTAATCTATCCCAAACTCAGAAACTAATAAGGTTACAAAGGTATACTACTTGCTAGATCAAGCTACTCAAAGGACAATTTCTCCTTCCCCCTTCCTCCAGCCACATAGATATGTCCAAAGTTACTGTTTGTCACTCCTGGGTAACATGGCTCTTTCATTAGAGCCATCAGTTTCTATTTCTAAAGTCACAGTTTGTTCTGTCTGGGAGCTGCTTAAGGACTGGAGGTGAATTCAAAATGACAAGGCTTATTGCTTTGGTTTAGTATATAGTTTTATGCAACTTATATGTCAGTAACAGTTGTTGCTTTGACTGATTAGAGTCTCTAAGTACAATGATTAAATATGAATATCATGGGATATTTCTTCAAACTTAATCTCTCTCTCTCAATCCTCAAGGCGTTATCGGTAGAGACTTGCTAATGCAGAAAATGTTGTTGCCATCATCCAGATAGCAATCTCAGCTATCCCATGTAAAATATGATGGATATACTTTATAACAATAGGGTGGGAGGTGGGCAGAAGGCAGTGTTTCCAAAGAGCAGCTTTGAAATTCCATACATCAGAGTTGTCAGCTAACTGTGTATCAGATTTACTAACAAGCCTTACTGGGGCAGAGATTTCTAATTTATCACTGCCTTACACTGGAAGGGATGCTTCAAATACATGGACTAGGCTATTTTAGGTAAGATTTGCAAATTAATCTCCCTCTTGTTGCATTCCCTGGATCTTTACAGTGAAAAGACCTGCAATTACTGTAGCTGACAGAAGGCTGCCAGCTTCACATCTGTGTATGGAGAACAGTATAACACCTATGGCAAGGCAAAAAAATATGTAAGGTAACGTCACGTTCCTGTAGTTCAAATCTATCTTGATTTCATAATGAAAAAACTCCCTGTATTTTAAAGAATACGTTTCCACATCCATGATAAAAACTTTTCAGGTCTCTTTCTTTGCCTAAACATTCTTACAGTAGGGTCAAAAAAGCTACCCAGATCTTTCTCTTGCCAAGAGTTTTGTCCTGTCTGTAAAGACCTGGTTTCATTGCTCTTCACTGACTCTCCTTAAACAAAAAATGCAGGTCTCACCAATGTGCATTTAGAGTTTTGCAGAAACTTATTTCCTTTCAGTCCCTAAACCCATACTTCAGGAATACGTACCTATTCCACACCAATGGAAGAACAGAAAAGATGGCCTCAAACACCCAGAATGCCTGAAAGTCATCTTTGGCTTCTTCCCCCGAGTGCATTAGATGAGGCTTAGACTCTGAGCACAGCACAAGTGCCAGCTCTACTGTTCCTTCTCACTGCATTTCATCAGTAGAGCTCAGTGTTTGATCTGTTGTTGAGTGATTGAAGACGGAAACAGTGCGGTCACCCTCGTGTTATTTAATGCTGGTTTTCCTCAGTTTAGCAATTAGCACAGTCACTGAGCTGTTTTACAGCAGGTGTTGCTATGCTGAATTGTTCTACAGCTGCACAGGATCAAAGAGTCACAGAGGGATCCCAGCGAGTAGATCTGCCACATGTTCCTTTAACTTGGCTTTGGTTGATGTTAATAGTTCTGACTGTGGTCATTAACTCTCTTTTGCTCTAAGATTTTTTATTTCTTGCAACATGTCTGAGAGCTTTGTTCTGGACTAGCAAGCCATGACAGTGAACAAGGGAAGATGAGAATACAGCCAGGGCTGTGTCATTGTCCTGCAGAAGTATTTTACCCAAGAAAGGAAAGATCTTCAGTTATCATCACCACTAGTGTATTTAAAAGCCCTTAAGGATGTGTTACTTGTTTTCAAATATGACTACATAGCTAGTAAGCCTTAAGAACTTAGGTTTTACAGATATATCCTAGGGGATCATCAGCAGAATGGACCCAATAAGGAGAAAACAAGTAAAAACTGAGAATCAGCTGAAAAAAGCAGCACAAACTTCCTCCCCAAAATATTATAGCCATACTTGTTCTCACATTTTCTCAAGTTTAAAGCTTCCTCCTGTAATAAACACTTTGCATCAATAGCTCTGTCTCAAATTGCTAACAGTCATAAACATGACATCTCAATAGCTTTGGCCAAGGGCTTTCCAGAGCTTTATGAGTACGTCCTGCTGCTCATCTCTCTACTGTCTTGTAACTAGGGCTCCCAAACATAGCACCCTTTGCAGGCTATGGAAAAAGGCAGAGGGAGCAGAATGCAGTTCTGAGGGTGGGAAAAGGGAAAGGAGAGGAAAACCATGTCTACAGTTACAAAAATTACAAGTAGGAGAGGGATGGTTTAAGAGCACCAGCACATGGGAAGGATAAAGAAAACACATTAAAGTTGCATAAGATAATATACAGCAGATAATATGTGAGTACAGCCACAAGCTACTGCTTCAATGGTTTTATTCTGTCAACATAAAAATGCATACGTATTTTACTAATTTAAATAACACTAGTAAGACTTTACAGAATTCTGGGCTTTCCCCAGTTAACCCTATCAGGCAATATGCATTCCAACAGCAGCTTCAAATGTATGGTTTTTTTACTCTATTAAAATCTATTAAGCTTCTAAAGGTCATAAAACTGTAAACATGACAAGCTGATTATCATTCATTTTATCTTTCTCCGCTCAGTGTCTTCACAAAAGTCTATAGCTACTATTTCTTTACTCCTGTGCTCTGCACTTGACATGATAGGCTTGTTCTCTTCCTCCAGGGTCTGATTTACTTGTAAGTACACTCTATGTTCCCATATACTATAATAAGATTGGGAAGCCCAGCGGCTACGGCTGGTACTCAAAGATGGAAGGTATCTCCTTGTGGTCTGTAGTCTCATGCAGCTCATGAGGCCCCTCTTTGAGAAACTGCACTCCGTTTCTTTAAATCTAAACAATAATGCAGACAAAAAAGGTTGAAGGATTTCTGGGAATGGTGTGAAATTCTCCTAGTAATGAGGCAGAGTATAAATCAGAAACATTAAGGATAAATGTTTTTTGTTTTAGAAAAGTGATTCTTCCTACTGTTACATACCACTATTTCACCTGCAGATCATGTTAACAAGTGACACCCAGCCCTGGCATAACTTGTCACAGAGGATATGGATCCTATCCTTTTTCTTACTATAAGGACAGATGTTTGCTCTGTGTGGCAGACCTAAAAAAATTGAATTATTTTCTCTCTGCTGAGATAGATAAACTCCATAGATACACTTGAGCATGATCAACAGATATCTCCTTTAGAAGATCAACACAGAACTAGACAAATGATGCACACATTCCCTTGCAGGAATATATTCTCTGCAAAGCAGTGACATAGAACAGGAAACAAACGATCTATACTTCTTGCCCATTCCATCATTTTATCCTGTGCTTTACACCTTTATCAAGGCAATCATAAGATGAAGGCTTGAAGACAAAGTAAAAGCATGGTATATTGCCAAATAGTTTCTAATAGTATTTTGGCATCTGCATTGTTCATTATTCTTCAGGAGAAACTTTGTTCCTTGGCAACTAGATATTGAGTGTTACTTCCATGCTGTGCAGGGAATTAAGACTTCTCTTCATAACCTCCTTACCTCCACTGTACTACAGCAGCTCAGGGAAAGGTGCTTCTTATTTAGCAGAACCACCAGATGAAGACAAAAAGTAGGCAAAGTCCTGCTGTGCTACCTGTGAGCCAGGAAAGCCTCTCAGAACCACACAGCCTGGGCATGTTCTGGTCCTGAAAAGATCAGCTGTGGCAGGAACTAGCCTCAGCGTGTCCACAGTCACCATCCTCCACCAAAAAGGAGGTGGCCAAGACGTTACATGGGAAATGTCACTGCAGCTGGTCAAGTTCCAACACCTCCTTCTGGCTTGGAATAGGGCAGAACTTCCCCCTTGCGCTGCTAAATGAAGGAAGGAGAGGTAATGAATGAAATCTAAAAAGCAAGACATGGAAGAGACTCCACGAAATCCCCTCAAGACTGTCAGTGGACAAAACGATAAACACTAAAAACAAAGAGGGAGGGAGAGAGAAACCCAATAATTTATTGTGTCTAAAAGATGTATTCCATCTTCTTATTCAGTGCCCATTTTCCATTTTCACCAGCCTTTTAATGACTTTGCAGATAGACTATCCACTATGCAAGCAACTACGTGTACAGCTAGAGTTCCTTTGAAATGTCATTTGAATCTTTTTCATATCAGCTTACTTTCTTGTCTGCATTATGCTAGCCCCACTTAGATCTTAAATGGCTGTGGAAAAGGCCACTTAGCATTTAGACACAGAATCCTATTTAAATTGAGTTTAATACTGGACACTGAACACTGTTTGAATACTTCTTGTGCCCCTCTGCTGTTCAAAGCAAGAACTAACATGAGGTTTTGAGGGTTTTAAACAGTTTTAAACTTAGCCTGTTAATAAGACACCTAGCAGATGAGGCATGGGATGTGGTACTTCTTACACTCTCTGGATATAGCTGTAATTAAGCACTGTTCTGCTTAGCACTGAGTCTTCCCCAAAATCTCACTTGGGTAGTGATATACTCCATCTCAAACGTGGAACCCCATGAAGCATATACTACAGGAGCCCTGAGTTATGGTCAGGCAATGTCCTCCTCCTCTTCAGCCAGTAGGCAGCTCTGCAGAGGTGCACATCCATTACAGTGGCTCCCAAGAGGAGCTGGAGCACTCTCAACAGCCAGCTCTGGTGCTGCCTGGAGGCATTCCCACCAGGATGACTTCAGATGGAGCATCCTCAAGAACCCGCTTATCTGCAGCCTTTTACCTGGGTGGCTGATGAGAGGGAAATCAGGCACTTGAGACATATGAAAGTATGAAGAGAGTGTGTGGGACTTGCTGAGCTGCCAGGAGAGGTATTGATGTGAATCAGCCCTGCAAGAGCTTTTGAAGCAACTTGTTCTCTGACAGGGTGCGTATACTCTGAAACGACCGTGGCCTAAGTGACTAAATTAGATTAACGAATCCAAACATTTGAGAGCATGATGTTATTATGGTTTATGTGACTTTTTCTGAATTTCATACCCTTGAATTTTTCTGATGAGAAAGCATGGGTAGTACCTCTGGCAAAGCTGCATTGTGGAGAAGGGATGGAGAAGGGTGATGCAGCAATACCACAGCAACCTGCACACTTAAAATCGTCTCACTGAGGTGGTGGAACACCACCAAAACTCTGACTTAACAACCTCTCTCCTGTATTTTGTTTGCTCATGATTTTCTCTCACTGTGCCTTATTTCAATTCAGATTGTAAATCCTTCTGAACATAAACTATATCTTCATTTGTTTCTAATACTCACTGGGTGCCCAGCACTAATGATCACCACAGGCATTAACAACTTGGAGGATTTTGACTTCTGGCTGTACTTAAAAGAACCTCAAGTATCTCAAAATATGGAAGTTCATAGTTGGGGCATTCAAGGTAGTAATTAATATGTACCCCACTGCTAGCCTCCAACTCCGCACCTTTTTTCCATTCACACTTACTTTGTAAGGTGGGCTTGTTTTTTCTAATCGGTTACTTTGGTTGTGTAGGAAGTCTGCAGCAATACACTAAGGATATATTCCATGCAGAAGAGCCACTGTAGTTGTACCAATTACTTGCGCACCACAGAGCTTTCCTTTTCTAATTGACTTCATATATTCATGTCTTCAGTGCTAAGCACGCAGCTTCATCACCGCACTAAGCTTTGTTCTGTTCAGAAAGCAAGTGCAATCACCTCCTGATCTGGGCCTGGGAAGTGTATTTATGCAGGCATACTGCGTTCTATATCTAATGACATTTGTATAATTGATGGTCCGTGCAGAGGGAGCATTAGATTTTTTGGAGCCCCACGCGGTGGCTAGGGCATGAGCTCCTTCCTGTCTCACCCACTATTTGCAGTACAGTTACCCCCAGTTCGCCCTCCTCCGCAACTGAAAAGCCTCAGAAATTGTGTCAATACCACTCTCTTATTCTGTTCTATATGTACGAAGTTTGAACAGGGAAGAAAAGCTTGCAGAGCCACCCTGTTTTTCTGATTGTGAATGTGGAGTATATGGCACCTATTTTCATTTGGTCAGCATCTGGCCATAAAGAAAATCAGGGTTGGCAGAACTCTACTACAAGATTTAAAGTAAGTTACCAAGAAAACAAACCTGTTTGTAACAGAAATACGAGATTTAAAGTACCTCACTGATAGACAAAATAAGCCTGTTTGTAATGGAGATAAAAGCTGTTTTTATTGCTGTGGTGCTGAGTAAACATGTATTTTTCTCAGTCAATAATAAAGTCACAAAAAACCTTTCATTTTCCATTGTCCAGAAACTATTTCTGAATTCAGGTCAAATTTCCTAATGGTTCTATCTCAGAAACAAGTACTGAGTCAGAACTCTCAGAAGGGATGGTAGATGGTTTTGTTAGCTTTCACCCAACAGTTTAATGTGGACCCACTCAATTAGTTTTTACTGAGGTCCACCTCCTCTCAGCAGAAAGCAATATGCCATCTCCCACCCTGCCAGGGTTTTGTATTGTCTTCTCAGCCAAGGTGGACTGTTGCTGCTGTTCCCTCATTTCTCTGCTTTCCCACCTAGCAAGACATTAGAGAATCATGGAATGAATAGGGTTGGAAAGGACCTTAAGATTACCTAGTTCCAACCCCAATGCAACAAGAAATTTGGGATCATTTGCTTGAACTGCATACAGGGAACTGTGTGGAAACATGCACAGGATCTAATCCAGCCCATTGTGCATGTCCCTGTTTTAACGGTTTGTACAACCCCCCTGGGACATGACACCATTAAAGCAAATGTTAATTGGACCAAGACCTGATGAAAATCCCAACCATTGCAGAGGTTCACATGCTCTCCCTTCCGTCCTCACTCTTCCTAGGAGTGCTGAAGTTTTTCACACAAGGGAGACAGGCTCAGCACATGGCATCTGGTAACTGCTTCTCCTGGGAGGAGAGCTACTGAGTGAAAGGAAGATGGTATCTAAATCCCTCCTGCCTTTGTTAATCAGCCGTCAACTGCTTTCTGATCAGTATTTAAACAAAAAAAGGTTTGTGTTATATTCCATAGAACTAAATAAATTGCTACATTTTATACATGATGGTTTCTCACACCATTTGGTTTGTTACGTCAACTTTGATGTTTCCTACCTGAAATAGCCCTACATTACTCTCATCTTGATTTTTGACTGCACTTTTATTTATGCAGAGCTAAATACATTACACAGATGCTTCTAATAGCAATTTTCACACTTTGTGTCTAGATTTTGGAAGTATTCTTGATAAATTAGCCTTACCTTTGAATTTTCTGGATTTACTGGAAGCTTTAAAAAAGTCCCCACATAAATTCTGAGAATGGTTTTTAAAGTAACCTTGATAGAGGTAAGAACATATTCTAGAGGGAACGCTAGGACAAGTTGCACAGATACTCAGGAACTGAGATAGTCTGTATTACTTCATCATGAGTTACCTGGGATTCCCTCCACAAGCTCTTCGGTTCCATAATGACCATGTCTGCTTATAAATATTAGGTATTATCATAGAATCATGGAATAGTTAGGGTTGGAAAGAACCTTAAGATCATCAAGTTCCAACCCCCCTGCCATGGGCAGGGACACCTCACACTAAACCATGGCACCCAAGGCTCTGTCCAACCTGGCCTTGAACACTGCCAGGGATGGAGCATTCACAACTTCCCTGGGCAACCTATTCCAGTGCCTCACCACCCTAACAGGAAAGAATTTCCTCCTTCTATCCAATCTAAACTTCCCCTGTTTAAGTTTTAACCCATTATCCCTTGTCCTATCACTACCGTCCCTAATGAAGAGTCCATCTCCAGCATCCCTATAGGTCCCCTTCAGATACTGGAAGGCTGCTATGAGGTCTCCACGCAGCCTTCTCTTCTCCAGGCTGAACAGCCCCAACTTTCTCAGCCTATCTTCATACGGGAGGTGCTCCAGTCCCCTGATAATCCTCGTGGCCTTCTCTGGACTTGTTCCAACAGTTCCATGTCCTTTTTATGTTGAGGACACCAGAACTGTACACAATACTCCAAGTGAGTTCTCACGAGAGCAGAGTAGAGGGGCAGGATCACATCCTTCGACCTGCTGGTCACACTGCTTTTCATGCAGCCCAGGATATGGTTGGCTTTCTGGCTGCGAGCGCACACTGAAGCCAGCTCATGTTAAGTTTCTCATTGACCAGCACCCCCAAGTCCTTCTCTGCATGGCTGCTATGAATCTCTTCTTTTTTATTATTAGGTAATATCTCAAGAAAAGCTTCAAATAATAATAATGAGAAAGTCACCTACACAAATCCACTCACCTGCACTGGCCAAAGTCATAAACAGTTTTGCTCTCTCCTTTTAGGTGCAATTTTACATACAGTCTGTTTACTTGAAACATTTCTTTCAGCTTTGATCAAATGCCTATAAAAGGGGAGAGGCTGAGAACTGAGACAGTGAGATCTCAAGGATGCCAATGTTGACTCTGCAGGTTCGAACATTGTCATTGTCAGACTACTAACTAAGGACATTTCTGGAGAGCCTAATTGGCCACCTGAGATCTGAGGCTGGGCTGAACATCAGCCACACAACTAAACTCTTTGTGTCCATTAGCCTGAAGCTGTGAACAAAGATTGCACTGGGCAAAACATGGACCTCAGAAATGGGAGGGAGAAGTCTCACTTTCCTGTGAAGGGTAAAGGGCAGGTTGTAGGAGTTCACCTAGGATATTGTATTGCCTATGGTTATGAGATGGAAAGCCCCTTTTTTAAAGACAAATGTGCAATAGTTGAAATTGAGCATGCAGAACCTGCCTGGGGAACAAACTCACCTTTTATTAAAACAAAAGAAAACTTGCCAGAGCTGCTAGGCTCAACACAACTTGATTAAAGACATCGGGGAATTTACCAATCAAGGAAAGGACAGAGCATGATAAAAATAAGAAGTGCTAGATCAGTTAAAAGTAGCTAGAGAAAACCCCTAGGCTCTGCAGCTGGTCATTACTGATGCAAGCGATAGACTGCCTCATGAAGAAGGGATATAATGGGAGAATAGCAACATTAATCTGTAGAGTTCAGCATTAGACCTGACTAATCACATGCAGCACTGGCAGCTGTAGACCACAGACCACCTTCTTAGAGTAAGGGCTTTGATATAGATCCTTGTTTGTCATGAAACTACATATATTACCATGTTTGTGTGCTTTAGGCAATGCAGCTCACTACTACCCTCCCATGCCAAAGAAGTTTGGTGTTAAAAGTAACTCAAGACTGTGTCTACACTAAGTGTAAATTGAGCCCACTGCAGTGAGCTGCGCTAATCGAAACATCGCTTAGTACCTTGGTGGCAGGTTATCACTAGCCCCTCTGGGCAGTCAGCCCTGCTGGAAATCATTATCACTGGAGAGGCTTCCCCTAAAAAGAAATCTCTTCTAAGGGTGCTTTAGTAAAACAATGTTAATTGTTGATTCTGTTCCCTACCTCCCACAAGACAGCAGGACAGTGCTGGTAAAAGGAGGATGCGCAAGTGTGGTCCCTGAGTCAGGTAAGCAACATGGAACGCATTTACCTAGGCACAGATAAAGGGATAAAATCATAGCACTCTTGGTATTTTTCATGCTCTCATCAGTAGCACTGGGTTAAGGAATTCAAGGTTTCATCATGCAGAATCCATTTCTGCCTTACTGAAGAATCACCTGAGTCACATTCAGGCTATAAACTACCACTGATTAGTAACAGGACTTTAAGGCACATGGCCATACACCTGGTCAGACCACAGGATTTCGCCACGATTCTGTACTTGCTATATAAAAGAGAAGGAACTGAGGCCATCAGGGTCTCATACAACTCAGTTGCTTTGTCCATGCCTCTCATGAAGACAGAGCTATGCAATCTCCATAGATGCATTTTTAAGCCTAATCTCCTCTGCCAGAAAGGATATGCAGTAAACTCAGTGTAGCCTGCCTCCTAGTCACAGCCAAGAGTCTCTGTATATGTGCAAGAAAGCAATTATTTGTATTTGCTAGTGTAACAATACAAATGAATGGCAAGAAATCTTTTTTGCCCTGCTGCATCTCAGAGCTCAGTACAACATTTTCTCCCCCATTCGTCTCTCCTGCTGTCTGCCGTAAGAAGTGTCAGAAGATGTCAGATTCCAATGTCTAAATTAAATGTAGTAATCTGATCAGGATGAAATGCCAAATGAGTCACCTCCTTCCACATCAGCCTCTATGTCACCTGCCCTTTGCTCTGCCTCTTGGCTTTCAGAGTTTACTGCTCAGCACAGTGTCCAAGATAATATAAAATAGACCTGATAAAGAAGGAGCTAATGGATAAAAACTTCATGAGAGCTTTAGGGTAGAAGGCTTTGCAGTGTAAGCAGACATAAGTGATGACATTTGTGGGGAACCTGCCTTATACTCTTCCTTTTTAATGGGATGAGTAAAGTGAAGTTGATAGAATAATTCTGAATTTTTCACCTTTTCTCTTCTAAATGGCACATCAGTGAGACACTGACAATGTTCTCACCATTAAACCTGACAGAGAAATACATGTTCCCTGATTCCAGAAGGCAGAAATAATGTAAAAAGCAGTATGAATCTGAACCAGATGACCAGGTGGGGACCTGAACACAGAACAATGCGGGATCAATAGCTTTTAATAAACTTGCTGGATCTGGCACCAGCTCTTGGTCCTGAACATCAAAGAAAAAAATAATTTAAGAAGAGATCTGGATTAAAAAAAAAAAAAGAAAGAAAGAAAAAGAAAGGAAAAAATAGAGAGAAACATGACTATATTTTTTTTCTGCATTATATTTGACTTCATGGGAAGCATATGAAATACCATCACGCGAATCAAGATATTTGAACTATGCTTTTCCCACTCTCTGAGGCCAGAGCTAAGTTCCCATATGGGCAAGATAACTTTTCATAACCACTCATCTGTGGTATAAGCTAAGTGAAGATCAGATCATTGAAGAGCGCTGTGCCTTAAGTTGAAGATGCTCAGAACACTCAGCTCTGGTGCTAACTGAAACAGAGGGAACACTTCAGGAAACTGTCTGCCACCTGTAATTTGTTCTGATCAGCCAGCCAAAATAAATAATTCTGTACTAAAATTTAAGAAAACATTCTCCTATACACCTCCTTTGTCTCATTGGTTATACACTCTATTAAGTTCAGTGTAACTCACTGCTTAGGCATTCTGAAGTAGGACACCTTATTAAGACACCACTGTACTACCACTACGACCTTAAAAAACAGATGAGGCCTTTTCTCTTTTTAAAGGTTCTTCTTCTAAACCAAGATGTCTCCAAAATAGAATAAAATAAATAAAAATAAAATAACCAAATAACAAAAATAAAATAACCTCATGAGTCACCTGACCCTAAATGCTGGGCTTTCTTGCTTCACATACCTACTCCCCATGCAACCACAAGGTCTCGAGTCCCTCTCATGGAAATCGGCTTTTACTAGTAATAACTATTTGCTGCTATCAAGGCTAAGAAAAAAGTCAAAACAGGAGAAGCTTGCTGAAAGAAAAGACCAGTCCAGTGGAAAAATGGGCCATGCTGGGGAACGATGAGCCTTTCACATTGCATACAAGAATTTGCCTTTCCCTATATCTAGCTGGCTTCCTAAGGGTTAAGCCATCTTTGATAGCAGGAAGGTAAAACTGTCCTAAATGACTTCAGAAATCTGCTTGCCTATTAGTAATTCCCTAGTGACAATGTAAAGAAAATCAAACACCAGACCTCGCATTCTGAGCAACCCTGGTTATGCATATTTAATAAAAGGAAACATACTATAGGATAAAAATGGGTGTCCATGGAAACTGCATATCTATGTTTAAAAAAAAAAATCCAACAAACACCCCACATTAAATTTTATGTATGACTTTCATATACACTCTCCCCCTACCAGTTTTGGTGGTATGTATTGACTGTCAGAGATCTTCACTGCCTGCCTGTTATTTTCACATCCCCGGGATGATTTCAGCATTGCACATCTCTGAGATCTGTCATGTTCTGTACACAGCTCGGGCTGCACATAGGCTTTTCTGCACAAGGCAAACATGGGCTGCAACAAAGCACTGAGGAGGATGGCTTGCCCCTAGGATTTAGAGCTCTTCAGTAATTATTTTAAGGGGTTAGATGAGGGGAAACAAAACAAAACGGCATGGGCAAGCCAGAAGCAGTCTGTGCTCTGCAAAGAGGGGAGGGGAAGCTGTGCTCACAGGTCTCACTGCTTCCTGTCCTCACGCACTACAGGTACAGGAGACAGACAAGAAATATGGGTACATGTCTCCCCATGGGGATCATCTATAGGTGATTTCCCAAGGTTACCTTGGGGCCATGGTGCTGTAAGAGTTCAAAGCTGCAACCAGCAGCTGTCCTAGTGCTTTATATGGGGTAGCTGAACCACAGCTCTGATAGCTGGGGTTCAAGCTCAGGACAGAGTGTTGAGCGCAGTGGGGGGGATCAGCAAACACTGAATCGTCTTGTGGTTCTCTCGGCTTCAGCCACCAGAGCAGTGCCCAGCATCAAGAAGTGCTCAATAAAGCCTCTTTGTTTGCAGCACCAGCTGCTAGGCGCTGTGACGAGCGTTGAAGTAAGCAGTGGTTTACAAGAGATGCATGTGCAGGGACAGGCAGCAAAAAAGCTCTGTTACAATTAACACATGATGTACAATCAAATTTTTATCAAAATGAAAGCAATAGATGGCTTTCTCAACATTTTACCTTTAGCAAACAGGCAAATATATCAACTGTACCAGCTGGCTCTAGTGCAGCTCTGAGAAACAGGGAAATATATGCTGTGGGCCATACATATGCTGAGGGATAAAAAGGCACCACCTAATTGGTGGAGGCAACAAAGGTCACAATGGAAAGCTTGACCTCCTCCAATCTGTTTCCATATGGAGTCCCATTGTATAAATTGCCTTAGCACTCAGCAACTTTGGTGATCAGGTTCCTACTAAAGAAAAGTGCCAGAATTGTGAGCTATCGCCTTACTACCATTGTTTCTAATAGCATCACCGTTTTCTCCTCTCCAGTAAGTAGGCAATTAAATTCAGTCCCCACTGCATCTTTTTTACTAGCAGTGAAGAACTTCCACAGTGGGATCAGACATTTAAACAAAGAACAGCAGTTTCCCACCTTGCTCCGCAGAACACTGACAAACCCGATCCCTACCCTCCTCCTCTCCACGTCTCTGCACACGTTTGTTCAGTAACTGCTGCTTTTCATTTAACTTGCTCTTAGGGAAAGATGTCCCAAAGGTTTTAGTTGGCCAATTACTAGACAAACAAAACCACACACAGCTAAGCTAATGCAAATAGATTCTCTGCTCCTTCATCCAGTAAGCTTGCTTCAGGCTTTACTATGCATTCATAAGCAAATTCTGTTTCCTCCCTTCTTCCCTCCTGTGTTCCTCTTGAACTAGAGAGAAGCTTTTATCCTGCTCCCTTGTTGTCATACTGAGCATCCATAAATTCATTCCACTGCTTGAATTTCCCCGAATCTCTTGAAACTATGCATCTGCAAAATCTGCGCATTGGAGGTCCACTACTGTAGGTACAGTCATTTATGAACAGACCTACAATCCCATGCAGCAATGCAGAGGCTACCTGGCATTGTCCACACCATCATGCTGTAGTGCTCCTGTTCATGAAGTTCAGACCTCTGACTTCCCAAACAGTTGTTCAACAGTACCCTGAGGATTTTGGAAAGTGCTCTGGCCCATATGCCCCCAGTAGGGAAGGAAAAGAACTAGCCACCGTCTCTGTATGTGAAATCTACATGTTCCATACTCTTAAGACTCCTATGCCTGATATCCATCATCATATATCTGACAAAGCTGATTAATAAGGCCTGCAGGCTTGCTCAATCAAAGCACACACTATGAGTAGTATTTGTCTTCATGTTACTCCATGACACAAGCAGGACACATACTCATCTCATTTTTAACAGGATGATTCCACCACTCTAACCCAGTCACACTGGCAGCTCACAGACTGCAGTCCAGGAGTGTTCCTTTGAAAGACTGATTGCACAAGGCTAGGGGTGTCCAAGAACAGGAAGAACCACAGAATCAGTCTCAGGTGCAAACTTCACATAGTCACAATCAGTATCCACACTGTTTTCAATTTAAAGATAAGGTGTGCTCCTAGACCATGATTTCACTACTCCTATTTGAGCACTTGTGGGGATTAGAGTGCATCAGTAGCTTTCACACACCTGTACGCCTTCTGCCAAGCAGGGCATGCCATTGCTTCTCACCAGAGAATGACAGCCTCGCTCCATGGCCTTGCCTCAAGAGTTTGCATAGCCTGAGGGTTACCAGCAGTATAATACCTTATGAGGAGGCCCACAGAGTACAGGAATGCTCTGTGTCATGGTGTAGGAGGCACTAGCCATCCAGATCTGTGTGCCAGGACATACACATCACGCCTGGAGGAACACGCGTTAGGCATGGGACCACCCGTAGGCCATACACAATGGCATATCCCAGGACTTGATGAGTCTTTGAGTCCTGTCAACCTATGGGAAACGGGTGGTAAATGCTTCAAGGAAGCTTGCAATACCAGTTATGCTCAAGTAAATGTGATAGGTAAGGAGGCAGGGAGGAAGGAAAGGACTGCACTACATGGTCAGCAGCAAGTCTACAGTGACACACATGAAGCTGCTGGGAATCCAGAAATTTGAAGTATGTGTTGATGAACACCTCATTCCCCTTATTATCCCATTTGCTCTTTTTTGCCATCTGTGTTTTTCCCAGCACCAAGCTCTTTCTATGTGACTTGCCAAGGATACATACTAAGCATATTTTTCCCTGTCAGGGCAAGAAATGGGTTAAGTAAGCTTAGAAGTGGATTTGTTCTCCAACTAGCATCTGTATGCCCTAATAAAGTCAGATAACTGTATTACTGGGGTAGCTTGAAAACAGACAAAAATCTGTTTTCTGTTTTTGCTAAATCTACAGCTAAATGATTTTTGAGGGGGATGTTTTCATGGAAGATAAAAGACTAAAATCAATGATAGGACTGTGTGAAGACTGAAGTTTCATTTTATCTTCACAAAAAATCAGGAGTCAGCTACTCCAGTCACTTTCTATTAAGTTTTGGTTCAAAAATGTCACTTGCACTCACAGCAGCCCTGAAAGCCTATTTATCTGAATTCAACGGTACTATAAAGATCCTCTTGGAATCTTTTGTTTATTGAATTAGATAAACATACGTAAGTAACACTGTTTATTACAAGAAAGGATTTGTGGCTGATATAAAACCCAAACTAAGATATGGGACAAAAACCAATAACAGTAATCATAAATAGTTATGAGAATA
The DNA here is from genome assembly GCF_033783945.1 of Neopsephotus bourkii. NCBI lineage: Eukaryota > Metazoa > Chordata > Aves > Psittaciformes > Psittacidae > Neopsephotus > Neopsephotus bourkii. The sequence continues at coordinate 8,136,428 of NW_026902090.1, read as the reverse complement.
GCATGAGGCCTGAGGATAACACATACACACACTTAGATATCAATCTGTAGTTTAGGGAATTTAGAAGAAAAGTACCTGACAGTTCAAAAAGGAAAATTACCATCTCTTCCAAACACTTTCAAGAACTACAACAACAGTTTAATGCTCTAAATTATGAACTTTCCTGTCTAACCATGGTGATGGTTCTGCATTGCAACTAAATATAAATAAGAGCTAAGAAAAGTGTGAGAGTGGTACAAGAGGGAGGTTAGTTAAGGATTTCACAGTCTAAAGGGATGCTAGTTACATTGTTTTACCCTCCTGATTGTACACTACAGTCATATATTTTCCAGAAATACCAGATGCAATAAAATGCAACCAAAGACTAATTTTGGCTCAGATAACTAAGGTAGAGCGCGGGCAATGTGTCCTCAGTTCTGGATCTGCTACTAGACCCAGGAAGAGCTAATATGGGTTAGGCAACAAGACTGTCTGCAGTAACTGGGTGACTATAATTGATGGTCCTTGATGAGCAAGTCCTAAAATCCTAATTTTCCAATCAGTCTTCCTTTGCAGCTGGCTCTGTCTAGAGACTACTGCCAAAGGAATTAGGATTAACTATTCCTTTCTAGACACTACACTCTTTAAACACAGATCTAGCTGTTAGCCAACTAAGTAGAAATGGACCCTCCTCATTTTCTCTTTGCAACTAACTTCTTTTATAAAGAGCTTAGTCTCCAGTTCAGCTAAGCCTTTAATTGTGTGCTTAACTTTAACTATGTGCTTAATATCAATGGGAGATATGGGTAAGTATGAAACTGTTTCATTGCATAGAATAAGTTAGCTCAAACATTTAAATGTTCTGCTGAACTGAGGTTCTGGCAAACAGAAAAAGAAAAAACCTTTAATGGGATACTGAAAAGAAATAGGTTCCTAGTGTCAGTTGGTAAAACTAGTATTCTAAGCATTTTCCTCCTCATTTGTATATCAATAACTCATTTTTGTTCATCCTAGAAGGAAAGATTTCTTTGAATGTTAATTGAAATGTGGGAGGTTAATAACTGAACTCTGCTTTTGGGTGTCTTTGATCAGAATGTCAAAGATGTTTGGATAATTATTTCTATTACATCAGTGCTCAAGACCTTGCCATTAAAATACTTATCCCATCTTTGCTGCATTTCTAGGCTTACTACATTCCTGTAGGTATTCAGCCAGAAAAATGATTAGGTGAGCATCATGCATAACAATACTATAAAACCAACACATGCACTCAACTGAGATTTCAGGGCTGTTGTGATGGTACCCTGCTGAGATCCTTGCCCCTAGTTTATATACTTTCTTGTTACCTAGCAGTGTTAATAATGGCTCTAAGGCAAGAGGAGAGAGGTATGGAATTATAAACTCCCTCTTGTTACTGCTCCTGTTCTGGAGCCTGGGAAATTTATATTCCACAAGTTTCTGTACTTAAGCACTTTCTTTCACAAGGAGTTCAGTCATTGCATTTACCATCATTTGCTCTGAAACAGTCACTCCCTTGAATCAACTAAGGTGAGCACTTTTTGAAAAGCTATACCTGGCAGACAAAGGCAGTTTGCCTTTTGGCAGCTCTCTTTCCTTTTCTGTCCCTGAGCTCACCCTGCAGCAGGATGAGGTGTTACCCTGTAAAAAAGAATAAATGCTACATGCAGGGAGAGTGTTTCTCTTCTCTCTCACCTTATCCAAAAGTGTTCTACTCTTCTCTGTCCTATAGCTATTGCATCATATTCAGCCTCTACTTGTCCTCTAAATCTTGCCAGAATCTACATTTTTGCCTTTTCAACTGAAATTAATGACCACACCTATCCATCCTTCTGACATGTCTGTTCTCATTACTTCTTCAGCCTTTGACCCTCTCTGGTGTCATTATCGTACTAATATCTCTTACTTTGTGTGGCTTCAGCAATGGGAGTAGTTCTTTCGCATGACTTAGTACAGAGCATTACCAGACACTCAAACATTTTCTAATGCCTCACTAATATTTTTCTTCATTTCTTTCACATGACAAGCCACAGAAATATAGAGCAGTGATACTAATATTTCAAAAAATGTCTCATCAAAACTCTTTCATCTAATGGCTGTATTTCTATGTCACAATCTTGGTTATTTTTCAGTGGTAAAATAGAAAGGCAGCAGCAAGTTAGAAAGGGCAATAAACAAGATGTATCATAAGAAATATGCCAATAATTATGCTATTACTGAATTCAATTCTTAGCACCGTACCATCCCAGTTTGTTATTTTCCTTCTGCACTTTGGGACAGCTTAGAAAGTTAAGAGAAACTCATGTTAACTTCTGTTCTGGTTTTCCTTTTAAATCCTGGTGCATAATATTTGGGTTGCAGCTATCACTAGACATTTCTTATTTCTTTCATTCACTTCTCTTGGAGATTCAAAATGAATCAATGAATCACATACTCCTATAGGTCTTTTATTTTGTAAACACTTTCTTCTTCAAACAAAAATCTGCATCCTGGGTCATATTTGGAGATCTGTAACGTCTCTTTAATGGATTGTAAAACCAAAGGGATCATTACAATAATCTGCTTTAAATTAACTTCTGTTTAAACAACAGCACATTTTTCACAAATTTAATCAGAAGGGGAAATACATTCTGATCTTAGATATGTTGTTCTGGTAATAAATTACCCTCATTTTTAAAACACTGAGTGGGGTGTTTTTAAGTCTGTATTTGCTTAGCTCTAGTTTTCAAACACTAAATGCTGTTATCCTTTTTAGTGATGTAATCACACTTCTTCACCAAATAAATAGCTGTTTTATATAGTTATTGAAGACTGGTACCAATTCACCTATTAACCTACTCTCAGATAAATTAGGTAGATTAATTTTCTTAAATTGTATGTTATTGCAATTTTTTTTCCACAGGCTCAGAATTATTCTTTTGTTCCTCTCTGAACCTTTTCTGTTCTTCGGTTTTATTCTTAATGGGTGAAAACAAGATCTGGACAGAGAACGGTAGTAATTATCTCAGTCATACCATGAACTCATCTCCCTCCTGCTTGACATTCACTGCTTACCCATTCAAAGCTAATGTTTTTCTCTTAGCCATTACATTGAACAGGGAGCTCACGTTCAGACACTACCTATCACAAACTCTAAATCTTCATCAGTATCACTGTATTTCAAGGGTACTTTTCTGCTATTCTGTACGTGTGATTGGAATTCTTTGTTCCCAGGCATATGACTTTGTATTAGACTGTATTAAAATGCATATTGTTCAGATGTGAGCTCACCTATGGAATGATGCAAATCCAGAATACAGAAATGATCTGTCCTGTCATTATTTACCACTCCACTAATTTTTATGTCATCTGTAATTTTTACCTGCAGAGGTTTTGTATTTTCTTCCAGATCACTGCTAAAGAATAACTAGTACTAGGGCAAGAACAGATTACTGCAAATGGCTCCACAGGACGCAGATTTTCAATCACAGTACTTTTGAAATCCATCTACTAAGTACATCTTTCAGTCAAAGCATAACTTCTATATACACTATATACCCTATAAAATTTCCCTACTATAAAATGGTAAGGAAAGGTTAAGCTGTTTTAAACAATAAAAAACTAGCTGACCAGGCAATAGATTGGAAGCTATTGTTTCCATCTAGTAACATTTTAGACTATTCGGTCATAAAGTTTGAACATCAGCAAGGAATAAATACAAAACCACAAACCACTAGAAGAAATACAGCCCCTTAGAAATAAGGCAAGACAGCTTTCTCCTTTAAATGCGTTAATCTGGTAGCTTTGTGGTAAATGACATGATACAATTCAGTAAAAGAACTTCTAATATCTTATGTATTTGATAGAGAAGTATCTGCTTACTTTGATCCCAGAACACAAGAAAAACTTGGAAAGTGCTTTGAATATGGAAAGGATGCACAGAGGCAGCACTGCATATGCATCTCTCTTCTCTAGAATGGTCTAATGTATATGGTAGCATCACAATAACCTAATTCTGTCCTTTCTTTTTCTTAGTCAGCACAGTACACAGTAATCTCACATGAGCCTGCATCTTGCAAGTTATGTAGGGTTTTGGCAGAACTGTCACTTCCTTCATAATACAATGCATTCTGGGCTTGGATTCATTATTAAAGAAATAGTATTTGTCTAGGATTAGTCAGTCCAAATGCAACACTTTAAGTTTAATTTTTAGTGATTTATCTGGGTCATGTATCAGTATGTGATATACAACAAAACTGTATATTTATCTAATCTTGTAGGAGGAGGGGTATAATTATTATTGCAACATGGGAATAACACTAATAAACTAGAAATTGTTTTTCCTGTGGCTTGGACATGACTATTTAGACGTAATATTCAGCTGAAATAAGTAATTGTCAAAGGTTTTATATGGATTTCGAAACTGCTTGCCAAGAAAGTCCTCTTTTTCAAATTCTCTGACCTCCCAGTATAAAGACTCTAGTCTCACCTTACTATGCAGGAAAGTCAAACACTCCAGATCCTTATTGCCTTCTATTTTTGGCACTTAAAATAGATAAATAGATATTAATTCACTTTTTGGCTTTGTAGTAGTTTAGTCAAATAGCTGTAATTTGTACTGCTTGTTACTATAATCTGTGTGCCACAATCCAGACAAATAAATATGCTATTATTGTTGAAAAGAGAGGTCAAAATTTGCTCTTTGTCTTAGTTGTCTGCATTGATGACAGGGCTCTGTCATAATGCATATTAAATGGGGATAGAATGTCTAAGTCTTTGTAGCTTACTCCTGTAGTTTTGTTCAGAAGTTCCTGAAGTCTTAATAGGTTACCTATATGTGATATTTCTTCCCTCTTTTATTTTTACTTGGTGCTACAGGAATCAGTAATCTATATGGTAATAAGGGAATATTCAGCTTTTGCACCAGCTCCTTCCTTCCTGTATAATGTACATCTGAAGAAAATTAATATAATGAATAAAAATATTTGAAATGTGACTTCAGAGTATCCTGGTTTTAAATAGCACAGACTTTCTTATTGCCAATAATACAGAGCAGGTATTTAAGTATTCTTCAACTTTACAAGCTTTTAGTGCATTAAGTATTTTTACTTAATATATATGTTTTAATAACTCTAGCATGTGCAAACCATTTTACAGTCCTGATCTTCATGGAATTAATAAAGATTTAAAGGTAATTAAGGCTCATCTATTTTATGAAGGGGATGAGGTACCTTGACATGCTCAGGTACTGGAGTTTCCAGGTGCAAAAAGAATTAGACAGATGGGGTGGAAGTGGTAAGAAAACTGACTTGAGTTTAGTCACATGAATAGGATTTTCTAAAAGTGGAAACATGAAATCACCCTTTCATTATCCTTGCATCTGACAAAATACATTATCATATGTTTTTGCTTGAACAGTGTAAAGACCGTTCCAAACAGATACAATTGCAAATCAGGAAAGATCACACTTACGTGGAGCCCTGACAATGTGATCTCATCAAGCTAGAACCTGAAATTGCAAGTGTCACTTCAGATAAGATCAGAGAGCGCTTCCTGTCCCAATGATGTGACATTATCAGGTTTGAGACTGTAGCAAAAGCACATGCACAATTTTGTGAACTAACAAGGCAGCTTGAGAACACGCTGGTTGGCAGGATATTTTAGATCCTGAGATTGCCTTGAGCTGGGCATAATTACAGCTCATTTTTTGCACATGGGAGAGCCATCTCAAAGATGAAAAGAGCAGGGTACTCGCTGAAGAAGGAAAAATGTTGATCTTTCAATTAGTATAAGCTCAAACATCTGACCTGTGTTTCACAGTGTACGGACAGCTTTTGAGTGGAAAAAAAAAGGAGCCATCTTCTATAGAAAACTCTTAGCTGTGCTTCCATTTGTAGAGGAGTCATTTAACATATATAAATCTACTTTTAGCTGTGGTGTATTTAAGCTTTAAAAAACCCCATACAGAGTTTCAGAGTTTGCTGCTATCAAATTCCATAAAGTTCACCCTAAGATAGGTCATTAGGAATTTCTTAGTATTTTTTTGTTGATTTGGACTCCTGAACTACAAAATAAACACAATGGTTCACAGTCATAAAGAAAGAAGGGCAAGGTGGCAGGAAGCCATTCAGGTTCCTTGTCTCTGTACATGTTTTTGGCACTGCTTAGGGCCTAGCTCACGGCACTTCACCAGGAACTGATTCAGAACTAGAAGTCAGGTGCCAGTCCAAACCAGACCTCATGCATTAAAAGCAGTAATTGTGAACATGCTGCAGGTCACATGAGAATTAGCAATCCGAGAATGTTTCCTAACACTAAAAACCTCAAACCTATTAAATGCCTCTTGTTTGGAGCTGGAAATTCCTTAGCACCTACATTTTGCCTTTAATTTGCTTATACAGGAAGATGTACTTTTGGACTTAAGTGTCCTTCCTGGCTTTAACACTGTTAGATGGCTGAAGACTCTTGGAAGCCAAGGTTTGGGAGCACAATCTCTGTTGAAACCATGGAAGCAGAAGATACTGGTACTATTTGCATGATGGAAGACATGAGGTCTATCGTAGTAAAGGAGCTGGAGGAGGCAGAACTGTGAATGCATTTGCATCAGTGCTATAAATAGAATCATAGAATAGTTAGGGTTGGGAAGGACCTTAAGACATCTAGTTCCAATGTCCCTGCCATGGGCAGGCACACCTTACACTATTCATAAGTACATTTATCAAGCATATACATGGTCTACTCAGAAACCACATGGTTTCATGTAGCATGTGCTGCAGCACTGGAAATATTAATTCCACGTGTAGAAGACTGCAGAGGGTCACTTTGTCCAATGTATGCTTATAGTGTGATACCAAAGTGATTAAAAAATTAACATTTAAACGGAGAGCATTCCATCCCATACAAAACCAGCTCCTTTTTCTAGTGACTACCCAGCATATCAAGACCATGACTGACAACTTCCTATATAATGTTTGACAAAACACGGAACAACAACTTTAGTGCATAACTAAGAACCAGTGGTGAATGCTTTCTAATACCATAGCTCTTGTTCCAGCTCCTCGTTTTTGTACAAATGTTCACATTAGTTAGAGGAAAAAACACCACACGTTCTTTATCTTAACAAACTTTCTTGCACTGATTAATGCAGCATTTTATGAGACCTGAAAGAACAAAGTTAAATGAACAAGAAGTGAAAACTTATGATGGATGTGTCCCTCATAGCATTTAGATCTTTTCCACTTGATTAAAAATTCCTAGTTCCTCTTCACTGAATTGTTTAGTTTTTTAGCAGTCTCTGTCCTGATTAAAACAAATTAGCATCAAAGATCCCCAGCTGAATGAGGAATCATTAATTGAGAAACATGCAATGCTCCTTAATTACCTTAGAACAGTCAGAGAACAAATAATCTTAGGTTTCAAAGGGGTTTGCAAGCACTATGCACCGTGGGCTTATTCTCTGTGTCTGCCAGAATAAAAGTAGACTCACCTATACCATTGAGGGATATCGGTACAAGCTTCAGTAAACACATTGTAGATTGTTTATCTAAAGTGGGCAAAAAAAAGGCAAGGTAATGGCTGACTGGAAGAGATAGATGTTTCAGCTTATTATGTTGATCGCAGCTTTCAATTTGCTTTGCATGTGCCAACATTGACTGAGAAAGAATGAAAGCTGCTCGTTATCAATACAAATTTAAATCATTCTGGAGCTTAAGCGTTTTACTCAGAAGCACCTAACAAAATGTCAGACACATTGGTACAGAGGCTCACCGAGCAGCTTGAAATAGCAGACAAAAAGGTAACAAGCTTTCATAAAAGCTGGCTCAAAAGGAATCCAAGGAATATTTGCTGTTCCTTGGTTGCCTGTTCTTTGGTACACAGTTCTTCTGACTTGGTTTTTTTTAAGCCATGACTCAGACTCCACAGATCAGTTAGCACTAGCCTTCACAGGGGAAGGAGTAACTGACTTTTTTGAGGGCACAATATACTTACTAATACGAATACCTTAACATTTGTTTTGCTTCACCAGCTCATAGAAGGAATCCTGCAGAAAAATGTCACTCAACAGCACTGAGTGCTCCTGGAGTGGGGATGTTATGTATGTGCTTTGGCACTAAGGCTAATCCAGCAACTGTTGCTAACTTTAAAACTAGACTGCAAAATTAAATGCTGTGCAGAACTACCTGAGCTAGCTGGAAACAAGCTGGTTTGTACCAGGGCCAGTATCCTGTGCTCTCACTGAGCTAATTGGCTATGCAGAGCAGTAAGCTATTAGCAGGGATGCAGTACAGTGCTGATGCAGCTATGCCCTTCTGGTACCCAGACTAACCTAGAGTTAGCTGGAGAAATCTGCACCATACTACATTACGCTATATGTGTATCCTTACGATCTTTGGCATACAAAACCCTGATGCAATGTAATACAACGTAGGCTGTTGACATAACAAGACGATCCCAAAAAGTAAAGGGATAAACACCATGCTAATAAATTTTAAATGAGTACCTACGCCACAGGAAAGGTTTGGACTTGCTCCCAGTTCCTATAAGCCTGTGCTATTACTCCCTCAACAATGAATTTTTGCTGACATACCTCAGAAGGGTGATCCTAAGATCCATTACAGAACTTGATCTAGATATTATGTTCTGGCTTCTGTGCTCTTGCACCTGAAGGACAGGAGTGGTATATCCAGCCCCTTGTCTTCAATCCACTTTGCTTGATCCTTTTTCAGTCCATAGGGATGAATTTCTGGCTAACTGGGAGCCTGAAGATTTCAAAGATTTCATCAGGGCTCATTCTTCTCTTAGATTACTAAGGATGGTATCCACTTATAAAGCAAAACCACTTTTGTTGCTACAGTCTATGTAAAAGTAGAACAGAAAGTTGGAAAACTCAACCCCCTGGAGGACACTGTGCTCTTTATGGAGAAAGAGTATTATAGATATTTGCAAGCAAAACCACAGACCTTAAGCCAGACTGACACCTCTATAGGTGACACACACATATATATTATGTGTGCATGTTTGTGAGCACAAACGTACCATTTTGGGTAAATATGAGTTAGATTTGCACTTTGTCTCTCCTCCAGTGAAACAGAACTTCATCTGTATATCGCACTCCTAACAACCAAGTGAGCAACCAGAAAGCAAAATGTCATGTTATTTAGTGGTTTAAGTTTTACTTATTTGGAGTTTAGTGATGCCAGTTTTGTTGTTGTTGAAATCATAACCTGTAGAGGTATAGCCGCTGATGCCCTTCCTCTTGGCCTTCATTTTTAGAGTCTATAAACCAAACAAGTTGATCTTACCAGACAGTAAAACTACGCCTGCACATTGTACTGCCACAGGAACACAAATAAAGCTTTGCAATTCTATGTTGTCTGCCATCAAAGCAAGGTTTTGCAAAGCAGGTAAAAACCAACCAAGCTTCAAAGCACTCCTTTTGGGCTGGTATTTTTGATAATGAAGGCAGTTATTTGTAGCAGCAGGTTGAGCAAAGACAGGGTAAATCATAAGTTCTGAATGCTTCAATTTTGAGCCACACAATTTTAAAGGCCCCTCTTGAAAAATTGATTAGTTTATATAATAAAATAAATAATAACATAAAATCTACCATCAGTAATATCAGTGGCTCAGTGGTGAAGGGTCCGTGAAGCTGTTTTAATGGGACTGGGAGAGGCACAGTCGGAAGCAAACCATAGCAAATGGCAATTGGGTTAATTAAGATGAGAACACCTATAAAGCAATATGCTTAATTCAGTTAAAACATTTCAATTTCTCAAACATTCTCCTCTTGCTCTCCAAGTACTGCACAAAACAACTCCCAGATCTACAGTACTACAGAGTTCAGGCAATGGTTTTGCACACCTGCTCTGGCTAGCGTTGCCTGGATCTTGACATAACACAGTACACCTTGAATCATGTGTGGCTCAAGAAGTTATGCTGACTGCAAAAACCTGGGCAGGCTAGAGGAGTGAGGTCTTACTGAAAGAATATTACTTGGATTTGAAGGCCTTTTCTTCACAAAGAAGAGGGGCAGACACTTTGGACATGGAATGTTTTGAATTCATATGGTACAACAGAAGCCAGAATGAAAGGCAAGGGATGGGAAACAAATAGCCGGATATCAAAACTTTAAAGGCCTCTACAGGAGACAGCCTTGTCCTAGTAGGGTCAAATTAAATGTATATGATACAAATCAAATTTACAAATTCTGAGAGATTCAGGAATCACTGAGTAGCAGCTAAAGACAGATTTGAAGCTTTGAAAACATTTTATACAAAGTGAGCAGAGGATGCTGATCCTAACTGTAAGATTATTGGAGATACATTAGTGCAAGATTATTGGAGATACATTAGGGGAACTGCCTGAGAAACCAACAGTGTACATCCAAGAGGTAAATAAAAGAATTTGGAAAGGAATCAGGATCAGCATGCAGCAAGGACTGCATGCCTTCAGAACCTGGATCAGTTTCAGTATGAGACTGAATCAAAACAGGATGCCAAAAATCAATGCAAAAGACAATATTTGAAGGGTATGCATGGTGAAGAGGACGGAACAGAGGAGGAACGTTAATGCCTGAGAAGAAGGCAGAATCTACGGCCAGAGGAAAAGGTATCATCCTCTTGCAAATCTGCTGAACAATGAAAATACTTCATTTTCAAAGCAGAAAGTTACAGAGGGATGGACCCGAGTTGTTTGCGAAGCTCAGGTCTGAAGAGATCCAAGAGGCAATTACAACCCAAGAGGGAAGAGCTTGGCACCATGTGTTGACAGGGTTGCCATTAAATTATTAAAAGCAGGAGGAGGTGAATGAAGCCAAAGGCTGTACAGAATTATTCTGTTGATTTCAGATATCTGAAAAAGTTTCAGAGCAATAGAAGGCGGCTTTCATAAATGCAGTATAAAAGCCAGTGTGGTGCCTTTCTTCATTTTAAAGTCTATAATGCTTTCTCAGAAGGTTTTACTTTTATTATTTTTTTTTTTAACTAAAGCAGGAACAGTTCAATAACACTGGTGGGAATTCTGGAAAAGAGTTCTACTAAATATTAAATATTTTCATGATCTATTAGATAAGATATAACACTATAATCAGAATGAATTTGCAGACTCATAGATTTTAAGAAATCTTATGATGCTGTATCATGGCCTTTGAGCTACACTGGGGGAATGTATAACTCCATAAAGCATTTTTAAAAGGCATAGTCACTATCTGCAGTGAAGAAGATGGAGCATGAAGAGGGTGTAAAATCTCTGGCCCATTTAAAATAAATGAGGGATTAAGGCCTGGAAATACATAGTCCCCAGTATTCTTCGACATGGTTAAAATGGTACAATCAAGGACATTTTCAGACTACAATGAACATCAAAATAGTGAGCACCTTTGGGATCCTATGGTCTGAGCAATTGTGAATGAAGCAGAAAGTACTGTACAAAGAATGGCTACTTGAAGAAGAAAAACAAAGAACAAATAATATAAAATCAGGCATCAGAGAAGCACGATTAATCAAAAAAATCAGTAAATTGAATAATTAGCAAAACGATTTACCAACAACTGGAAAATAACCTCAACAGCAGAAATTGAGGGTGAATTCTGTGACCGCTATTGTATGAAAAGCCACACAGTGTGGATTAATTTTTGTTGGCAAATGTTTCTTTTTATTTTTTTAAATTATGCCTCAAATTATGGTATAGAAAAACATAACATTTAGAACTATTAAATAAATCTGATATTAAATAACTTAATAACTAAATTATACCTAGCACTCATACAGTGACTGTTATTTTTAGATCACTAAAGAGCTCTGAGTACTCTCTAAACATTAATTAATTAATCTTCCACATTCCCGTGTCATTAGTAAGGTTAATTTTATCATTCCTAAGTATGAGTTAGGAAACTCAAAAGCAGAAAAATGATTTGCCATTTTCCAACCAACTACTTAGAAGCAGAATGTAATGCAAAATTACCTGCATTAGTACATTTAGAAATGTTTTTATACCTAACCATTTTGCTCTTTGTGCTTTGGGAAGAGGAGACCTGCTGTAATATTGACAGATTTCATATTTGAGAGAAAGCTTTAGAACACAGAAAATTTGGGTAGGGCTCTATCATAAGAACATCCATATTGGTTATCCTAAGCATTATATTCCCAAACTATGTTTTTTCTCAAGTATATTTTATAATTGAATTATCGTAGAAGACCTTTAGGACTTCACATCACAAAATTATTTGTCCTTCATGTTAACCACTAAAAATCACATCATAACATTGACTTTTGATAAATACTGACCTGGAAAAAGGAACATTACAAAGACTCAGACCATCATTACAATGAGATGTTTAAGATAACACCTAGGTCTGGAACAGTATTTAAAGAGATCCATATTACTTTTTTCTTGTTTCTTGTATAATAAGAGGTCTTTTAGAAAAAAAGCATTGCTAAAATTGGTAAAGGACATAGCTAAGCATTGTTTTGATGATACCATAGAAAGGTAAACATTTAATGCTAAATGAGTAACAATAACCCCCAAATCCAATTTCATATTCTTTATGTATTATTAACTTTGGCTCTAGCATGTAAAAACTCTTACAGGAAAATACATTAAAAAATAAAGGATGTAAAAGAATGAAAGACACTTACCTCCCTCTATGCACTCAGTCTTGGATATGCTGAAAATACCGATACCTAATTGGTAATAATTGATAACTTTTCATTAAGTCTTTCAAACAGCCTTCTACATCCTCACTCAAAAGAATAAATACACTTAAAGTTTTATTTCTGTAGAAATGACCACTAGTACACACAAAAATAATCATTGATTCAGTTAAAGTCTTCATACTATTTAATATAACATGTGAGAATTTGTAAGAAAACCAAGAAAAATTTCTGATTTAGGTCAGCTGTGAAACCAAGTACATAATCCCATATATATACACATACATATATGCTGCTTCTACGTTTTAAAGCAGGTGGTTTGGTTTGTGTTTTTTTCTCTTTGTTCATCATTCCTACCCTTGCTTTCTTATTTTCTTAAAAAAGGAAGCTTTTATTACACCAACAGGTGCAAAGAGATGGTTATTTACCAAAACATGACTGAGCCAGTACTTATATGCACAAGGAAGTATCAATGAGGGGAAGCCTGGGGCAATAATAATCCCCTTTCAGCCTCACAATAAATTTCAGAGGGTCACTAGAGCTTCAGCTACATATACAAGATGATTTTTTTACATCAGAAATACTTGTAGCCATAGAAACGACCACATGTGACTGTATATGCTGTCATATAGAAATATAAGCATTCATACTGAAAGTGAAATAGCATTAAATAAGGAGAAGCTGAAACAGCATATGGCCCTGAACTATACAAGCCCAGATTCTGCAAGGCCTGCTTTTGCCAGCTTTGTACTTCTTCATTAGCATTTAACAAAGCAGCGCAGCTGAAGACAATATGGGAAGTTTTGGCCACCTGTAGACAACAGTAGTTCTGCCATTGTTTGCTATAAGCACCTAGAATAGCCTTAGGTATTCCTCCTTTATTCTGGAGATGACCTGAAATAAGTATTAGTAAACTACGGCTTTTCAGGTAATGCTGTACCTTAGAGACTGAAACAATAGAGTTAATGTATTTAATTTTCCCCAGTAATGTCAAACATTGTGGATAGGATAATTCTGCTTAAAAAAAAAAGGAGAGGGATTTTTAATTACCTTTAACAGAGACTTTTCCTTTATTGTCAAGAAACCTTTCAGATGCTTTTTAAAAAACTGGTAATGAAATTAGATACATAATGATTTTATAAATCAGATGAATACTGTGAACGTTATTGTGCATAAAGACTGATCATCTGTTAAAGCCATCCCAAACTATAATTCTTACCATCAGGATTCCAGCTCTCTACACTAGACTATTTAGAAATTATTGCTGCTGATTTTACACACAACAAATTCCATATCCCAATCTGGATTTGTCCAAATGTTTTTGATACAGGAAGATGAGAGGGGACTCTAACGATAAAGAGAGCAGTCAGCTATGAACATTTGAAAATCAGGAGAAACTGAATCTTCCTAATTAATGGTATCTCCATGCCTTTGCACAGCTAGAATTTGGTCTTTCTGTTTTTAGTGGCAACATATAGATAACCATTTTTCACTACATTTGATAGGAATGTGATAAATGGAAGCAAGTATTCTGAAGTATTATTTATATGTGTATAAATTTGATTTAAGTTTCAGGGATTTAAATAAAAATACATGGTGCAGGGAGAAACTGCACATGTATAATGAACCCCATGCTACCCTGGACAGTCTATCTCATATTTTGAACAGTAATTCATAGCTGCTGAATTTCCCTTAGCAGGATCCATGGACTGATGGGGTGGAGGTGGAATCCCGATAATCAGAACTTCACTGAGGCATATGTTCCAGAACAGCACTTAGTTGTTTAATTTTCATCCAACATAAATCACATTAGGGGTAAAACAGGCCATTCAACATTTTTCGACTCTAAGAAAGAGTTCAAAAGTTAAACTGGAGAACAGGGTTTTATTAAAAAAAAAAAAGGCTTTTTCTTGAAGCAGCTGATGTGACAGTTGATAAAACATCTCATCTGCTGTAAAGTGGTCATTATTAAAAAGTTGTCACTTGCCAACAACTAACAAAATGTAGTTATCAGAGATATTATGCTGTTTTTATTCCTTTCAAATAGAAAGCTGTAACAGTTATTCTGAAGCTTTGGTTTGAGATGTGCTGAAAAGCTTCAGGTATTTCACTGTGGCCATTATGTATTTTTTGGGTTTTTGTTATTTTATTATTATATGACTTTACTAATTTACAAGCAATCAGGGACCCTGGGAGAATAAAGGTACTTTAGAAAAAAACCATTCTCAGAGTGAATGAAAATGCTGAATGAACCCGTGACAAGCATGTTTTTTCTTTACAATAAAATAACATTCTTAACTGTTAATAAAATGGCTGATAGCTATTTGCCCATCTTCAGTGCTGCAATAAAATATTTTAATCCCTTTAAAATTCACACCTGCTTTTGAAGTATTTGTCAAACTCTGGCTGAGATACAGAGGAATGTAATCCTTTATGAATGTGTAGTTCTACAAGACTACATGGTCTTTCTGTGTATGGGGTTTCCAGTACATTCACAAAACACACACTGTATATTTCTTATGTGAAATGTTTAGGTTGATGATAATACAGAGTTTGGAATATATTCCAGACAAGTGGTTCTTTCCTTTTCATTAGTGTATGCATCATATAAACCAATTCCATTGATTTATATTCATTTGAACAGACCAACTTTAAAACTGACAGAAAGGGTTGTTTCCAAAAGACCATTTTTTCACTATGCTAAGTAGCACTGATTGAAAGGTCCCAACAGAAGCTTTAGAAGGAATTTTTAAAGTTTTAAAATATAAGAGATTAAGGTTGGAAAAGGCAAAAAAAAAATCACGAGATGGCATTATTTTAGAATAATAATCTTATTTTAAGATATGAAAATACTGAAACAATCATGCCAGCATAAGAAATAATTATACCATAATTCAAAAGTGCATAATTTATCAAAACAATAGAGCAGTCATGGTTAGATGCAACATAATATTCCTGTATAAGATATAAATACATACTGTACAATCGTTCCTTTTTATAATTATTTTTACATTTAGTCCTCATCCAAATTAAGCTGAGTACTTCTATGTATGAATGGCGTTACGAAATTAACACAACTCACAAAAGGTCTTTATTACCGCTACTGCACCACCATGGCATGCAAGTAACTATGTAGTCAACTATAAACAGTAAAATGTCATCATCTTCCTGAAAAAAAAGAACATGAAAAATACAGATATAGTAGTAAACATCAATTATCTTTTTATATCTTTCATATTTACCAAAAGTCTATCATTACATGAGGCATTTATACCTCCGTACCACTCTCCTGTACTAGCATGGTGGCAAATTTGGAGTTGAGAAACTAGACTTTCAACAAGCTTGTACAAAACTACTAGTTTCATATGACACTGTTGTTAACATGTAATGTGTAAATGAAAATATGACACATCTGCTACCTACCCCTTAGCATTCTCTTACTTCTTTGTATATTCATCAATTTTGAGAAACTAAAAAGACTGAGAGCAATTAAAGCTGTTTGCTAGGTTACCTGTTGTGGTGACTGAGCCCCCCAAGATTAATGTCCTATAGAAAGGAAACTCTTTCATCTGCTTTTTGTTGCTGAGTACTGAGTATGTGAGGCTCCATACTGGATGTTGAATCTGAGAACCACTGTTGGAAGCAGCTTGGTTTTCTAAATATTTTTTTATTTAACTTTTGTTATGCAGGGTAATTCCTTAACTGGTGTGAAAGTGAGAATGAAATTCTGCAGCTGGGAGAAAAGGAGTACCCTTACTTTACCATAAAAACAAGGGTCAAAGTGCTAACAGGGATTCATTTCTTCTGCTTGGAGGTCAGGGCAATATATAGAAACTAGTGAATTTAATCTTGAAATGGCAGCAGGTAGAATAACAGCAAGTTAATCTCTCATTAGATTTGCAATCTTGGAGACTTCCTTGGAAAATAAAACAAACGTTATTGCAGAAGAAGCTTTTCTATGCTGAATTAATTTTGTTAATCAGTTAACTGGCATGGAGGACTCACATGTGCTCTTTGTAAAACAGATCATTCAGAATAGACTGTTAGGTACATGAAATCCCACCTATCACTCTACTGAAGCCCAGATTATGTTTCTGAGGCTTTTGCAAGGTAAAGAAAAATAATCATGAAATGCTCAGATCAAGTTTTTATTATGGAATTAACTTTCAAATATCACATGTGGTATTCTTGGGTTGTACCTATGCTAAATTCAAAAGCTGCCAACCTATTTCAGGCAACAATAAAAGAACGTCTAAATCCAAATGATCGTCTTCAGTTCCTGCTTGCTGGAAAGAAATCTTAATGCTGATTACAAGGAAAGAAGTGTACAATTCTCATTGTTACATTAAGCTATACAAAACAGTCCTATAGTTTCCCGGAATTTGCTTGGTTTTCAATTATACAATTTCCTTCTACATTACAAAACAATGTACAGTTTTCCTAGTTCTGTTCAAGAATATTTCCCTGCTCTGATATGTTTAGGATTAAGAATGCTAGGTATTTTATTTCATACTTTGTTGATCCACTCCTTTTAATAAAGCTCATCAAATATACCTACCGTAAGTTTGTTCTGCTTTGGGGTATAGCAGGCTATGTGACTATAGCAGAGCACAGTACCTCATGTGTTCATTCATAGATTTGCCTCCACAAAAACTGAGGCTGTAGTATAGCTTTCAATGGAAGCCATTTAAAAAGAAAACATTACAGAATATACAAGCGTAGTTTTTGAATTTCAGACACAAGTTCCTTGACGTGTTGAAAGATGATGTTTTCGATTTCTGACTCCTGAACTCTTATCTTTACAGTCCGCAGGCTTCTGTTGTGAAATGTCTATCAGCGCACTTGCAATTGCAAGACCTGTAAGATAAATAAAGCAAAACCAAAATTTAATGCCCAGCTTTCCGCAGCTTTTCTGCAGCAGTGTGATGGTTCCTTTCATGCCAAATATTTTGTACTTTTGGGTTAGAGAATAAGTTTCTAAAATGCTACCTGGTAATACCGAAGAAACAGGGGAAGACAAAAAAAAAGTGCACTTAAGACACTATACTGGAAATCAGGAGAACTGAGTTCTGTTTAAGTCTCATTGATTTGTTGTGTGATCTTAGCATCACCTCTCTTTATCACCATTTTCTTGGTTATGTGGACCAGCAGCATCTCTCTGACATGGATTTTCTCTTATTAAATGTTTGTGCATTGCCTTTAGAAATGGCTGAAACTGTAAAATTGCACATAAAGAGAAATGGAGACCACAGTTAAGAAAAAATGGTATCCTTGAATACTGCCTTTTGCAATGTATGTGCCTCCCTAATTTGGGAATGATCAGAGGTTTGTATTTACCATGAACACAAAGGTATGAAAATATCTGTCCAGAATGCATTTGGATTTGTAACCAGAGTGAACCATTATGGTGTTAACTTTAATAAATTCTAAATATTGTCAACTCACCAAAACTCTTTTTAAGATTCTGTTTAAGTTGCTGATATTTCAAGACCTTTTATAATCTTAACAGGGTATTACAGAGGGCTTAGGAAATGATTAGTTTAAGAATTTACTCTTCTGTTTTCTTGTTACTGCATACTTGCTAGAAATTAGTGACTTCTGCTGAAATGCTGTGATTGACAACACACTTAATACATGATAGATCTGAATTTCTAAATTCACACAGGTGGTATCACAATGAAATGGATTAGGAGTATTGGCATCATTCATAGTTTCTACTGCACCATGGTTGCAATAAAACTATGACACTTATGACTAAAAAATCACATCTATATGAACCTACAATATAGGTAAAGATGGTGCTGGTTCTCCGTTTTGTCCCATATGTCTCATCTCTAACCAAAACCAGTACAAAAGGAAACCTTTGAAAATACTTTCCACCATGATGAATAGGGAATCTCTTATTTTTTACCCCAGGCTAATATCAAACTCAGTTTATCTATTACAGAAGCTCATATTGCAATGGTTTTAATGCATTCCCTCATTATAACACTTATCTACTAAGAAACTCTGCGAAGAATATTTTTCATTTAGAAGAGTTTCTACAGGGTTCTGAGTGTATGATATACTGTCAGATTTGGTTCATGTTTCCAGTATCCTGACAAAAATCTGTGCTATTGCACACTGTAACACTACCTTTCTCACTTCATGAAAATGTTACAAGAAGTAATTAAAGTGATACAGCTTTTTGAAAAGGCACGGCACTATATCGTAAAATGCTAAGTACAACTATCATTGCTACGTTGCAGAATATGCAAAAGCCAAGATTAATTAAGTCATTCTTCTCACATACACATATATTTCCTGCCATAAGCTAGTGATGCTTTAAACTGGACTTTGAGAAATTGAATTTGTGAAATCTTTCATGCACCTTTACAGTATAAGCAGTATCTGATATTAGCAAATTCAGGGATAAAAGCTAAATAACATTTTGATGGTTACTTACATGTGATACTGTCTTTCACAGCTAGGCTTAGGGAGTGGGCTAAATGGAATGAATGTTATTAGGGAAACAGGTTTTCTATTTTTTATGAGATATTCAATATACACTTTGATGTATGATGCTAACCTCATTTCACGTAACAATTAACAAAAAGGAAGAACGATTTCCTTCAAATTTAATGCTGCATACTGGGATATACTGGCATATTCTTGGAATTCCACTAAAATTAGGTCACTATAAAAGATCATTTTTCAAAATGCCAAATGAATCACCTGATGAAATTAATTTATTATATTCTCTATGCCCAGCATAGTTCCCTGTTATCAAAGCAATACAATTAACCAGGGGAACAATTCATTATTTCAGACTGGCAGTCTAAAGGAATTTCATTTACCAAGTCAAGCTGATGCACAGACACTGTAAGCAAGAAGCATTTACATCAAAATACAGCAGTAGATTTGATAAAAATGCTGTGGCTAAAGTATTCATTTAAAAGAAAAAAAGCCCAAAACATTCCCTTTATTTTACAGGTTTCATATATACGCAACAAATGTGAATAGATTAAAGTTGGAACTATAAATCGCATAATGATCTATACCTGTTATCTCAGTTCATAAGTTACTGCATTTAACTGCCTTCCCCAAATTCTGCCATTTAAATATCCTATCTACCATCCAAACCGGTATTTTCCAAGCCAGTACATGGTCCCTGATTTGCTTCTGAATCTTGTGTAAAGTGACAGAAAGGAACAGTGCAATCAGTGAGCATCCCACATGGAGAATCAATGAGTCACCTCTAATAGACTAATTTCTGGAAATTCAAGCCTAGTTGCAGAACCGGACCTATTTTTAAGTTTAGTTTGTTTTTCTACTGAATGTTATAGAAATAACCTGGCCTAGTTCTATGCAGCTAAAACAACCTCTAGATTGTTTTTGAGGATATGTATGAGAAGATCATTAAGAAGTGAACCCAGACAAAAACATATGGGGAAAGTATATATTTGTGGAAGATAATTGCACCCACAATGAGAAAAATACCAGAGAAAGCAATATGAACTTGGTTATCTTTAGTAGAACTATTGTCTTTCCTAATGGAAGTTAAATGGCAATAGTTTATTCTCAGGAAGTAAGTGTCTAATCATAAAATTACTGGTGTGTGAATTTTTTGTCCTTTTTTTTCTTTTTTTACAATAATGCAAAACAATTAATAAGGAGAGGAATAACATACAGCACATCAAACGAGATTGCCTTGAAAAGCACAGTCCCAATTTATATACAAACAGCACTTTAATTCTGCACTCAAACAAAAGCATCTGAAAAAGTCATTCATTTTGAGATGCTCTCCTCCCAGTCTCTGTAAAAACAGGCAGTACTATATATTTTAATTTTGCAGCAAAACAGCTTCATTAGGCGTGAAAGGTTAATTGCAGGTTTAAGTGCAGTTCAGGGAACAGTGCACGGGTCTGTAGTGAATAGCACAGTCTGCTACAAGAAGGCTGAGTGCTATAAACTGTTTGCCCTGCTGAAATGTTTTACTACCTCATTTACTAACTGTCTTCTTTTACTGCTTGTATTTGTAGTTCTTCTAAACCTTTAATAGCTACAGTTTTATTTCACTGTAATCAGATTTAAATGGAAATACCCATGCTGGGATGTTTAAACATTTTTTTCTCTGATTGTATACAACTACATTTGAACTGATGTAAGGCTACACTATCTCTCAGAGTAGAAAAAAACTTACATTGAAAAAGTTAGTCTTACATGGTGGCATGCATATTTAAAACCTTTTTTTCCCTCCTCTATTGTTCATTTTAATGAGAAATGCATTGAGTTCTTACTATCCCCTTTGTTAAAAGCGAAGAAACAAAGACTGACCTCAGATTCATGGTTAGGCAGGTACCTGGAATTATTTTTTTTTCTCAATTTAACTTTGTATTATTCACAGATAATGTTTGATAGATATCTTCATTTGATTAAATTCCACGTTTTCATTGTTATGCAGAATCAGAACATTCAGAAAACTGAGACAATAAAATAACTACAACTCAGGTGGATCAATTAGATTTGTCTGACATTTTAACCAAAATTATAGACATTTCTTAAGGTGAACTTAAGCAACGAAAATAAAATGACAGCTGCCATGCCAAGAGGCTTAAACAGACTGGGTAAATACTATGCTATTAAAGTAATAGCTTCACCCTTCAGCACCCAGCAGTCTTTGTGTTACTTCCATTTGTGGATTCTTCGAAGATGTGCTACTGCACATGCTCACCTAATAATGGACAAAGTCCTTTTATCTTAAAAGAGTCTGTTATTTTAAGTCTTTCCCTTGCAGAAGATGCAATGACCATGAAGATCTGCACAAGTAGTCTGAAGACATACAAAGTGATGAGAATTACAGACTCTAGTGCCTCATGAAGATGACCATAGCACACACAAAAGCCAGCAAAGACAATTTCATGCCCAGCAATAAAACTGCCAGTTATTACACAGGAATTTTTAACGAGCTCTGTCATTTATCATTATTTCAAGTCTATAAAGAATTGTTTTGTAAATACCAAATGCATATTACGTGCATATAAATGACATTTATATACAAACCCACCTTGTTAATAATGCAGTTTTGTATTATATATTTCTTAATTTGATGAAGCAGATCACATTCACCATAACCTCTACGGATGGATACCAGGACTGCATACACTTATTCTTCATAGAAGATATATATGTCAGCTATAGCGTCTATAATGGCGCAGGAACATAACTTTCAAGGTTGTTAACTGGTAGGTGCTGATGAGATATTGTGCTAGGAATATTACTATTCAGTTTAGTTGTTTGGTAAAATTTTCAAGAGTCTGGTACTTCCTATATTTTTCCTGTTTTCTCAACAAAACTTTCTCCAAGTGGACTAACTCATGATTAGTTTCCATGACTGAAAAGAATGCTGGTTTTGCCTCACACGTGAATGCTATAGATCTATGACTTGATATCCAAAAGACACGTAAAAATGGAACCAGACAAAATTTGGGATTCAAGAGCTTGATCCACAAAACCTTCTCCTATCCATATACAAACCTGATACCCAAGTGCCTACTTGCCAGGAGAAAAGGTAAGAGTCATCTGAAGTTCAAGACTGTACATGACTAGAGGAATCACTGCATCTCTCAACAGGGTTGAGTTCATTTCAAAGTCAGAAAATAGCAAACCTTTCAACGTGTGTCTGAGGGTCCTGATCTGGCAGGTGTGCCTAGACAATATCCAGAGATCACAGACTTAGTCGCAGAGAAAACCCATCATAAGGAACAGCCAAGAGGAATAAGCATCTTCATAACGTGTCATATTGAATGCTCTTTTATTTGAATTAGATTTTTTTAAAAAGGACAAGGTTGACAGCACCTCAAAAGCACAAATCCTTTTTATGGGCTTCTCTTCCTGTTTGGCGCATGAATGTGTATTTTAAGTGGACACCGCTCTTGCTAGGCAGAAGATATATTAAAGAAGCTAAACTAACTAGGAAATTACTTTGGGCAAGTAACCCCATCATTTTTTTTCGGTGTTAATTTTTGCTAGATGGGAAGACAGCCAAGAGTCCAGAAGGCATGTTTTCCTTTTCTTATGCATATAACTTAATTAAATAAGTAAAATATGAGACAGAGTTTAAACCATAACAATAATAAACTAATGATAGTGTGGAATTAAATACCCACACACTAGTGGAGAGATGTCATGTTCCTTTGTATTACTCCCTTGGTATTTAGTAATAACAGCCATCTACAATGGGCTAGGAAACTTACTTCCAGAATAGGCTTATAAATTACTTGCCATCAGTTTGTGGGAAATACAGACTATAGAATAAAGAATTTTTTATGAAATGTTCATCCTTTTCCAATTTTTCTCATTTTGAAAAGGACACGGCCCCACATACTTTTGTGAAAGACTTGTACTTTAAGGGGCTGGTAGTGATTTTTTTGTATACGGTCAGGCAATTTCTCCTCTTCCAGTGTGAGACATGTGTAGTTTAGTCTGTAATCTGGCTCTGTACAACATCTGGTGCCTTTAAACTATCCAGCTTGCCAGTGGCTAAGAGGCAGCCTGAGGTGTTTGGTCTCCCTGGCTATGGACAGGCAGGGACTGACTATGCACTTTGGGAATGCTCTCATCTGTTCCGCAGGGCAAACACAGTACTGATGAAGGGGACCAACCGACGAGGTGTAAACACAATGGTAGTGGAACTGGTGCAATCTAATGTTGATTAACTGAAGTTTTTTTTCTTCCACCCTCAACTCAAGCCCTTCTGGAAGACAAAAATCATAGACTTGTTTAGGTTGGAAAAGGCCCTTAAGATTATCAAGTCCAACTGTTAACTGCCAAGTCCACCAATAAACCATTTCCCTGTGCATCATATCTACACGTCTTTTAAATACCTCCAGGGATGGCAACTCCATTACTTCCGTGGGCAGCCTGTTCCAATGCTTGACAACCCTCTGAGTGAAGACATTCTTCCTAATATTCAGTTCAAACCTCCCCTGGCGCAGCTTGAGGCTGTTTCCTCTTGTTCTAGCACTTGTTACTTGGGAGAAGAGATTGACCCCATCACAGTACAACCCTCTTTCAAGCAGTTGCAGAGAGTGGTAAGGTCTCCCTCCTTTTCACTAGACCAAACCCCAGTTCCCTCAGCTGCTCCTTCATTGATTACTTTTAAAAGGAGCTAATATGAGATTACTGCATTTAGCTGGACTGTATCATCAGACCTGTGCACCAATCCAAACTGTGCATCTTGTCAAGGGAAGGCAGCGCAGATGGAAGTAGAAATGCACTTATTTAAGAAATGGGAGAGGAAGACTGAGATAACGGCTGACCTAAACTGGGAGAGGCTGTTCAGCCTGGAGAAGAGAAGGCTGTGTGGATACCTCATAGCAGCCTTCCAGTATCTGAAGGGGGCCTATAGGGATGCTGGGGATGGACTCTTCATTAGGGACTGTAGATATAGGACAAGGGGTAATAGGCTAAAACTTCAACAGGGGAAGTTTAGACTGGATGAGGACCCCTCATCCAGAACAGTGTAAAAGATGACAGACAGCGAATGGTAAGTCACGGCAGGTCTTGAAGATGAATAATGACATTTGAAGCAATAGAAAAATGGAGTATGTGAAGATACTAAAAAGTTATCTCTGCGATAAAGAAAAAAACAGTCAAGAAAAAGATTTGAAATAAAGACGGTTAAAACATTAATTGCTCACTATGTCAGTAATTCAGAAGTAAGCTGCAAGGACCTCAGGCAAGGGCTTTTGTTTCCCAATGCAGGTGCTTTGGAGAGGCTGTGGCAAAAGAATGCAGCAAGACTATGCTGAAGACTTTGCTGGTGGTGAGGAAGCAAAGGAATGCAAGTCAAAGAATCTTTGGGCAAGAGCAGAAGCTTAAGGGAAAGCAGTGGAATCTAAACCAGTTTCAGGAAATGGAAAAAGTTGTGGGAATGAAAAATAAACTACATGAAAGTGGTCTGTAACCTAACCTGTTGGTGAAAGGTAACCCAAATTGAGGTGTATGGAATACAGACTTCCATTAAGGTCAAATACATGCTTTCCCTACAAATAAAGGAAGAAATTGAACAGATACTCTCCTAAGATCTCTGACAGATTGCTTTGAAAAAAAATCTTTAAATTTGCAGAGTAAAGCACACCTTAAGCTATGATGGTTAAATAACGTTACTTGGTTTATTATCTGTTTCTTGGACTCCGTTCCTTGGGGCTCCCTGATAAAGCTTGTCACGGATTTACCCGGTGATATTAAGAATATGACTGACTTCAAAGACTAAAAAAAAAAAAAACAAAATAAAAATAAAAAGGAATTGTAGTTGACTTCTGAGTCTGAAGATAAAACTTTCTTCTCAAAACCTGTTACTGACTCACTTTAGATGTTACAATAAGCTTGGGAAATGGTTACAGTTAGACTAGTTTAATAATAACTCCTAAGGCTGCAATGCTTATCAGCACTAGATTTCAATTAATAAAACAGGCATCACATTTAGTCAGGAAATATACTCTTCTCACAGAATAGCAGAGCTAACAAAATTAAAGTGCCTTGATATTTTTACCCAAGAAATTTTACCATGGCAATAGTTACATACAACTGATCTAATGTTAGATCATTAATTTTTTCCATTATTGTAAATTTTGGACCTCAAATCACAACTGGTATTTACAGAAAACAGAATGCCCCTAACTGCTCCATTATCTTTCAACATGGCTTATTTTGTACAAAATGATGGCAGATTTTTTGTGTGCAATTTTGCATTCATAGGATACATAACATTTTCAGAAAGCTATCAATCAAGTACATGAATGACAAATCACCTGCTAGTCACAAAATGTTATTTTAAGGTACTAGCAAAACAAAGTTTTGGGTTTTTTAACTGATGGCCACTAAAACACCTAAAAAGAAATACTATGAGACTAACTGAGCACTGGCACAGGTTGCCCAGAGAGGCTTGGAGTCTCATTCTTGAAGATATTCAAAAGCCACCTCCAGACAGTCCTGTCCAACTGGGTCTAACTGGCTCTGCTTGAACAGGGGGTTGGACCAGATGACCTCCAGAGGTCCCTGCCAGTTTCAACTGCTTTGATTCTGTGAATAATCTTCTTCGAATGCACACTGACTTCACACAGATTAATTCCTTGATGCTCTACCACTGCATATTGCACATCATGTGCTAAAATGCAAGTAATTACACAGGTTTCCATGATGGACAGTAATATTTGAAACATTCGGATTACATTTTTAGTTTGATTACATCTCCTGCTCATTGATTCATTTATCCATATGTTATGAAAACCACCTCTATTCTTGTGATGTTGTGCAGCCGTTTAATTTGTTTTCAAGAAAATCACTATAAACTAATTTGCTACTCTGCAAGAATTTGGTGAGATGCATTAATCATGCCAGAATCTAATTTGGCCTTGTAAACCTATTTCTGTAGAAGAGAAAAAAATCTACTTGGAGTACTGAAGAAGTGCTATTTTCACTTACTTTTAGCAATACCTGGTTTGATACAAAATTTAATTGGTTTTGTTTATAAGTCAGTATCACAGCTGTGACCCAGCTGGAGTTGGTTTATGAACCTCTTGATAGTAATTAGACAGATTTGGATTGCAAAAGCCTCCTCCAGACCAGTATGCTTGAGGTTACTTGTACAGTGTTATTTTGCTCTTTGTCTCTCTCTTCAGCAATGCCCTTTTATTGGGATTATGCACGCCAGTCAGAGAAAAATGAAGACATGAAAACTGTGAAAAACATTCTTAAAGCTTTTTACTCAAATCTCTTCACGTTGTTGGACTCTATCCACTGCGATGAAAGCTAAAGCCTTACTAAACACCATGAGTAGGAAGAACACCTATGAGAGAGATTTATCATTTGTATAAATAGAGTGTGATTGACCCTCCATTAATACAGGGCTGAACTATCATTTCATGTAATTAAG
This sequence comes from Neopsephotus bourkii, assembly GCF_033783945.1. Taxonomy (NCBI): domain Eukaryota; kingdom Metazoa; phylum Chordata; class Aves; order Psittaciformes; family Psittacidae; genus Neopsephotus; species Neopsephotus bourkii. Next base: position 8,109,884 of record NW_026902090.1, on the reverse strand, counting down.
CAATCAGGATATCTGGACGGGTTTGTGCATAGATGTGCATGAATATATGGAAAACAAGGAGAAGGTTTGAACACAACTGAGCAATCAGGACAGTTACATGGAGAAAAGGCAGAGGTATTCACTGGGGTTTGCTTTCCTCCAGAGGGGCCTTACTTGCAGGGGATGACTTGAAACAGATTTCTTTACCTCTGTAGAGCAAATATGGGGTTAATCACCTCACCAGGTTAAATTAGTTTTTTGTGAATACCTCCCTAGTGTTCCACCTGGGTGATAATGTATACTGTCAGATTTGAAGTTTTACAACACTCCTCTTCAAGACAAAACACATCACCTGAAATACAATAGGTTTAAGGGCCCCAGAGAGGCCAATTCTGCCCCCATGGGAGATAAAATACCACTACTTACATTATCATTTACTGTTAAGGAAGAAGATTAGAGCAATAATCCTCAAAAAATGCTGTTTCTCACTCTTGCACCATTATTTTGCAGGTGCTGGGTTTTTTTTTCCACTGTCAAAAATCTTATTTAAACCAGAAAGTGATGAATATGTTCATACAAACAAATATTTATAATTCACCAGAAATTCAATAGGATTACAGCTTAATCAGAAGTAGGCATGATATCTTCAGTGCTTTCCCATAATCCATTCTCACTTACAAGGTCGATGAAGTACTGGACTTGTTTTCCATTTCCAACATACTGCTGCAATATATCATCGCTTTAACCACTGTTTGGCTTGTAATTTGGTTCTGGCCAAATAACAATGCCAGTTTTTCAGTATTCTACTGATTTCCACAATTAGACATTCAGTACATCCCCAGTTACACAGCCAGCAGTCACCCTGACAAAACAAATGATCTTGGGAGTGTAACACAGAATTAAGTCAACAGGACAGAAACGTGCTCAGAATTTCGAACCATATTTTGAAATATTGCTAAAGTGACAACTTCATGGTCCTCAGGATCAGTAATACATGGGTATTTGTAGTTTCAGTACCTATTAACACCTGAGAATAAGAAAAAAGACACAAATGCTCTGCCGTCAGTATTAACGTGGCTCCATTAGCAAAGCTAGCATCAGCTTTTATGGAATATTGATTTTTATTAATTCTAGCAGAAAAGTTTGGTAAAAGGCTGAAAAACTCAAGCCATAAAAGACATTTAAAAACCCCCAAAGATTTATACAAATGACCCTACCAGAATCCTAGTCAGCACTGAAAACTAATAATTCTGATCCAGTATATATAGGCAAGCTATACAGCTACTCATTTATTCTTTCCTGAATCATCTATATGTCACTGAAGCATTATATTATGACTTTAACAGGCAAAGCAACACACTTAGACCTGGTTAGTGTCAAAATATATGGAAATACGGTTCCATTTTAAACACTGCATGCTCATAATTGAGTACATACACTTGGTCCTGAACAGCCAATATTGATAAATATCAGTAAATTTATAATAACAGAGCACCATTTCTGTTTCTGTGACATATGCAGGTAGAGCAAATGCCTGTAAGTGTGAGATAGTAATACTATGACTGCATAGCCCTGGAAATGTATTATATGCTCTAGGCATGTCTCCTAGTTTGGAGATGAAAAACTAGGAAACTGCCAGTGGATAGTAACAGCTTGTTACCTAGCTCTGTGTGTACTCCCACTCCAATAAGTAGCTCTCATTGTCTCATTTATTAATCCAAATTAAAAAAAAAATTGAAAGAATCATTCTGGTATGAAGATTATCAAGCTATAACTTTTGCCATTTAAAACATTCGTCTAGATGACCATTTGCATCTAGAGGATGTAACTGGGAAAACATGAAACACCCTCCCAAAACACCAAATACAGGTTCAGTGTTTCTCCTTTTAGGAACGATACCCACAAGTGATACAGGAGCTGTGAAATATTCTTCTCTTGGGATCAGATTTGGCATAAATCTCAGCCTGATGGGTACACAAACTTTTTATGCAGTGAAGAACGGGACTAATGCTATTAAATGGATGTGAAAATCAAAGGTAGAAACCAAATGAAAGATACAGTCCAGAAGTTCTGATAAAGTCCTTTTCCCAGCAATGTCAGTCCCAGAAGATGCACCCAGTGAAAATAAACCTTCAGATACTGAAGAGTTACTACATAAGCCCTTCCTCATCTCGAGTCATGGCATTAAGAAATGGCAGAAATAAAATCAGGGAAAAGATGTAGCAAGAGATACATGCTGCTTGGAGTTTTCCAATGTTAGGATGATTCTTCGAGATAGCAGGCAAAATTCAGAGCAACTCTGTGCCCTGTTCTTCTTCACAAAGCTCTCATTACAAACTGACGTGCTGTATAAAGCGCCATGCTGGCTTTGTATTTCCAGGATGTGATTAGAAGCTAGTTTTCATTTACGTATTTTCAAAAAGCTTTTACTGTGTGATGGAGAAATAAACCTTTAGCAGGACATTAGAATTCCCTCACTGCAATTCTGCTAAATCTCCCATCTGTTTTCTAAAAGCAGAAATTATGTTGAGTCTTCTATTTTCTGTTTAACTGCTGACCTTTTTCCCCTCTATTTTTTCCCATATGCTTTTTGATCACATGTGAAAAACTTAGCTTCAGTTCTCTCATTTCCTGATTTTCTATATTTCAATTATATTTTAATGGCTATACATAGAGTGATGATGATATAAAACTGTGCTATGAATGAGACCTGTTTTGTACTATCCCAGCTTCTGAGAACTGCTACAATTTGAGTTGCTTTCTTCCTTAGCCTCTGAAGTGCCTTCTGTAATATAATAATATAATAAACCCTGAATCTGCTCTTTCCTTTGCAATGCAATCCAGCATTCTGTTTCCTATAATGCTGCTACATTATGATTTGCAACTATAAATAATTATCCTAAGTTATAAACATAAAATATAAAATTTTAAAGCAATACCATTAGACATCACACAACTGAGACTCTGGAGCAGCCATAAGCAAACATTGATATTCATAAAGAATAGAAAAGACGATGATAATGAAAAGCATGGTTCCTGCTTAGGAATAGTTCATCAAAAGCATTCTGCAAGCTTGGGTGCAAAGAATGGAAATAGTGGGTAATCAGCGGCAAACTAATTTGCACCTTATTTCTACCAATATTTGCACCTTGTATATAACAGGTGGGAGGTGGGTTCTAACCACATTTTCTGGCCTCTGTCCTAAAAGGTGAGGCGAAAAAAACCCCAGAGTTGTGAGAATGGGATTTGGCAATATGTGAGGTTCAGAAATGGCAGATAATATCCCCCAACAGGGGAAGCATTAGAGACAAGAGGGACTTCACTAAACCTCCGTAAAGCCTGTGTCCATATATGTGACTCTGTGAGTTGACTTTTATTTGTTCTGTGTCGTCTGGACAAGCATTCAATACAACACTGGAATACATAGGATACCTAGCTTTTTCTACACTATTTTTTGCTGCTTTCCTTCCAAACAGCCCTCCATTTTCCATTCTTATTTTTGCTTATTCATGTTCTATTGAGGTTAAGTCACCACACTATTAAGCTGCCTTTACAGAGTAATTATTTTTCTCTACATGGACTTCCAATAATCAGGAATTCTCTTTGTGGATCTCATGTTAGTTAGTAAGACTACTCTAATTCCCTTCCACATTCTTTCATCTCATTGGATTGCACTAGTGTGAAGAGGTGCTGGCATGGCAGGTTTTAAAAGCTGCATACATCTTAATAAGCAGTTACATTATTTGTCCTTCTGACTTCTCACTGTAGCAGGCAATTCTTTTCCAAGAAAAATACATACATCCACCATTTACATCGAGAGATAAAAATAACTGGTCACATTTGAACTATGATCTAACTATTTCTTTCAGAGCTCTGAAGTAGACGGTGAATAATCTGAATACAGCCAGCCTTATTTCATTAGTTGAGTCCCACATGTGTTTTAAGAACTATTTACATTCAGGATTTTAAAAGCCCTGTGCTAACTAGTGCACATTTTTTTAATGCAACTTTTCATCTTTGATGTGTTTAACTGTACTTTCATTGCTCATGCTGCAAAAGGGATGGAAATGTGTTTTTCCCACTGGGATGGCCTCAAGGATCCTTTGTATCCTCAAGGATACAGCTATCCTTTGTGCCAGTGTGAGATGTCCATGAAGCTACTGATGGTCCACAGAGACTGAGACAGCATGGTTAAAGTGCTCTCCACATCCACTGAGATGGATTTCAAGGGGAGGGAAGTAGGGCCAGGAGGAACAACCAACCTTGAGGGGGAGGTATATCATTGGTGTGCTCTGCTGAAGATGCATATGCTCAGTGACTAAGTGCTTCATCTGGGATGAAGTCATGATGCAGTCTTGACATTTCCCTCTGGCTTCCTACTCTTTGTCTTTCTATTTACCCAGGTAAAAGCAACCTATTGCCACGAAATGTGCCACTTCTGGTCCATACAAGCAATTGTATTAGGCCCAGAAAATAATAATATTTTTAGTGAAACAAATGCTTAACCTTATATGAGCCTAAAGAGACCACAATACTTAATGCTTGACCACAAAGATACCTAAAGCTTGGCAGGAGAACCCTGGCACCCAAAATTGAAGGCCTGATGTAAACAAGTTGAATTTTTACACTCTTTCCCACCGCTAAAAACACTAGCTCTTTCAAGTAATCATAGAATCATAGAATAGTTAGGGTTGGAAATATGTTAGAGCTTTCATTTACAAAATCAATGTGTAATAACCTTTCCATAGTGGTTTAAATATAAAGCAAAGGGATGTGTCCAAGGAGGAAAAATGGCATTAAATTACTGACTAATGCATGCTAATATATTGATTAGCTAGCTTGCCCAGGTTTAGTGAAATTACTATGTTTTCTAATGCCATCTTCCAGTGAGAGATGGTTTGGTACCACACTGAAGCCAGGGCAGCTCTTAAAACATAGTATGCTTAACATTTTGTATTCTCCACTGAAAATAATGTTAAATCTATTTAGAGTATTAAGATTATTTGCAAAAGACAACTATTTTTGGTGAGACATTTTGAAACCAAGATGTGCTCTGAGTTAGTGAAAGATCACAATGCTACGCAAATAATCATAACAGATTGCTGTTGGCTAGTTGGATGAGGATGGAGCTACAGGAATCTCACCTGGGATGACTATTGTGCTGTGCGCAAATTTCACAGGTGTTGATGCCTCACAGCACCTTCTCAAAAGGAAATAGCAAAGAAAATATCTAGAGGATAGGGCTGTCTGCTCCATAGGGCTGTGCATCCAAAGGGCTGTCCTTTTTATCCTCCTTTGGGGAAAAAAGTAACAGACCAAACACACTTTCCCTGAGGGCTTCCCAGAGAGCCACACTCAATGGACAGTTCATGGCACGTACATTTCCAGTGTTTGCAAGCTATATTATGCACATTTGTACACCTCTTTGTGTAATGAGTTCTCAAGCCACAGTGAGGCCTCTGAAAGCATTGAAAATGCAAATAATAGTAACAAAAACTATTAATAATCAGAAATGAAACTGGTAGCATTACAGGTTTTCGCGGAGCTTTGGAACAGCCACAAGAATACTGGCAAGATATAACAGGTACGACTGAAGTAGCTTGGAAAAAAGAATCTGGAAAAAACCCAGATCAAGTACAATGAATGAGACTTTATCCCACATATGAAAGTCTTTCTGGTATTGAGAAAGAAGATACAGTATTTATCATTCTGGGATCGCAGGGGACAAAACAACAATATTAAACCATGAAAGGTTTTATTTGTGAATAGGCATTGTTTTCTGTCCCTTGTGCTACCAGAATGATAAATGCTTTCCTTTGTTTAGGAAAGACAAGGTTTGATACTGGCTGTGCATTCTATATATTCATGCTAACATTTTCTGAGAGGTTTCATTAAATCCTCAAAAATAGCAGTGTTTACATCAAGGGGTTAATAAGCATTTTGGGGTGGTTGGTTGTTTTTTTCCATCCTTCCCAGTTCTACTTGACAGTCTCCTTCATGATACTTTATTTTCTAGGACAGGTGAAAAAAGATTCCATTTTCAGAGTTCTTAGGATAGCTGGTAGGAATATTGCAGAAGCACAATGTGATAAAGAGGATGGAAAAGCAATCCCCAAATAACTAAGGGCAAAACTGCACCAGTCCCAGAATTACAGAGATGATGTCTATGAGACATACTAAACACTTGATTTGAATTTTTAATATAAAAAATAAATGTAACAGCGTTTTCATGAAGAATCTATTTGTCTTGAATGCAGCTCATCTTCTGCTCCTTGCTATGGATCATACCTTTTACGTTTTATCCGTCTTTAACTTCTGCTGAACACTCCAGCAGTTGCAATGTCTAATAGGAGGTTATGGGTCTTTTCATATTCTTCCTACATTTTATGTTTTCAGAAGCTAGCACAGAGCATTGCAGTGATCACATGAGAGCTCATATACTTGGTTGCCAACATTTTCAAATGCAGGCAGTATCTTCCGGTTTGCACAATTCAGGATGAATATGGTGCATCACTGTGCCATCTAAAGTGACTCAGCTTTGAGAGCTTTAGGGCTTGGCTTCTTCTTTGATGCCCTAAGTACACATGGCTGAATTTTTTCAGACAGTAAACACTGCACATGTACATAACTAGTAATCTGATTCCCAAAGATATATAAGCATGACCCCAAGAAAGGATTATTTTATAATGATACAATTCTGTGCATGCTCTGAATGCTGGTGAAAAATTCCTAGAACACAGCCAATTTTATCACACAGGTTTCAACTGCTAGCTGATGCACTTAATATTTAAAATTACACATAACTGTAGTCTACGTATGTTATATATTACAGCATGCATGGATAGAATGGCTCCTCAAAACAGTGTGACGGGTTTTCATTTTCCTTTTCAGTGCAATTGCTATTACTGCTACATAGACATCCCCCTGTAATCTCTGTAGGCCACAGTCAGAAATACAGCTCCTACCGTTTTCAGTGTAATATGTGAGCACGGCACCAAAGAGTTTATAATCTAAACAACTTTCCACTGTGCTTAAGTTTTCATGCCAATAGGAAACATAGTCACAGACCTTCCTTACCCACAGACTTTTAAAGTCAGGCCAAACATGAAAATTTAGGTAGACTTTTATGCAACCTATTAAGCAATAAAATTCCTGCAAATTGCTATCAGCTCTCAGATACTGTGTAGTTCAGAGGCTTCAAGTCATACTTCTAACATCGTGCTACACAGCTACTACTGAGTAGACCATTGTAAATAGGTATATTAAAATATTTACATGTAATATATTAGATGTACAAGAAAGAACAAAATCTACCTCACTCCAACACTGGCTTGCAGTTGTAACACAAGTAAAATTACCCCACTATTTTACATTAAATACTGTCAATACAAATGATGCACATATCTATACAGTAATAAGACGATATTAATCAACTTCTTCCAGAGAACCAGACTAAATTATTGTGAAAACTAATAAATTAATAAGTTGCAAAATTCAATGACTTGTGTAGCTAATATGTGAATGAGTTTTAGTTAAATATAGTTAATGCCTGGAGTTAAGCACAGAAAATGTAGATAAATAAAGAGATTTGTAATTTTGAATAGACTGAAAGATTAGCACAACATTTCCAGGAAACTTTTAGGACCGGTGCAAACAAAGTTTTTGAAAACCACACGCACAGAAGTTACAATGAGAAGTCAGGAAGCTTCCAGATTTTGATAGATTTCAGGCTGGATGTGTCAAAAATAAGCCCTGACAGTGGCAGGCAGTTTCCCTTGAAAATTTAGATTCGATATACAGAGATCTTCACGTAAACCAATTTCTACTTTCACCTCTGCCTCCAAAAGCTGGTCTCGGAGGACTTCATTTCAGCCAAGACCTGTCAAAACCCCCAAATGTTTTTCATTACTGAATTCCTTCTGTATGTTCTCTGTCAGCTGTGTTAAAATAACAAATTCACAACCGATTGATTTTTGAAAAGGGAGAGAACCACTTGAACTTTTCTCCTAATTTTGTTATTTCAACATGTAATATTAGGGGCATATTTCAAACTGCTGTTTGGTCTTTCTTTCCTATACCCTTTATGGAGTGTAAAGTAGCAACAGGTTCAGGAGAAGTGATAATAAAGATTATTCTCAGTAGGATGACTATGAGACATTAGGGGTGTGCTTCCACCAGTGCATATCCTTTTAAATCATTAATAGTAATTCACTCAAAAACATCCAGCACGGAGAGGTGCCCTGGTGTTCTTAATTGGTGTTATGAAATAATAATTTTTAATGTTCTGATGTATCTGAGGGCGATTCAGGACATTTCTAAAATTCCACCGCGAGGTGATTCTGTACGGTTTTTGTTAGCATCAAGGGAGAAAAATATGCCAAAACCACACTGCTGGATTAAGAAGGCAACAATGGTTATATATTACCTAAAAAGTAGGAAAGAGCCTTTTCAAATTTTGTGTGCAGACAAGGAGCTTAGTTTGGATGAAGCAGTTGCAAGAACACCTTAATGGGGGACAAGAAAGCAATTAACAATGAAAAGTCACTGATGCAAAAGATAGTCCTAGAGATTAAAATCTTATTGAAACAAATGCTTCTGCATTTGATCGTAATGAATTGAGCTGAAAGATCTGCAAAACCAGTTCACTGAACACATGAGAAGAAAATAATAATTTGTTACTCAATTATAGTACAAACCTTTCTGACCAACATACTGCACTATAGCCCTAGTTAAACAGAAACAACCATCTTGGCTAAACTCAGCGAGAATTAGGCAGAGTATTATTTGAAATTGCAATGTGATAATTGAGAAACTATGTACATATATATCAATTTGTAGAGTGCTTTAAAAACACAGGAAGAATATTCTTTATCCCAAATGGATAAATGAAACATTCAAGGGAAGAGATATGAAATGGGCACTAGCAGGAAAGATAGGGCAAGGATAGGTGAAGCTAATAGTGCAGGGAAGGAAGGGGCAGTGATAGAGCTAAGCTGAGCATGGGGCAACTGGGGAATATACTGAAATGAGAGAAATTGCAGAGATGAAGTGTGAAAGAGAGAGAACATTAGGAAGTGAAGATTGAGAGAGGTACATTACATGTGGGGGAACAGACTGCTTAGATTTGAGAAATCCATCAGATCAAGGTAGACTGGCTCTTTGTAATGGGGACAAAGGTCTCAAATTCATCCAGTCTGCCTCTAGGCACTTAGCTGAGACATCCAAATCTGGAAACTATCACATGAGATTTGAAAAATCAGCAGAGAGGCATGTCCAAAGAGGAATCGAGATTGCAGGTGGGCTGAACTGCCTTTTGAGAGAAGCTTTAAGAATGAAATGTAAGAGATCAAATTAGTAACACATCTAAAATAACATTCACAGATTATTTGAAACTTTTTGATTACATGGGACTGTTATAAAAGAGATTAAAGGAAGGAAAACTGAATATAAGCATGTGTAAAATTAGCTGACACAGAATTGGTTTGGAACACTTCTTTTACAAGGCACCCCAACAGGTCCCATGTTCTTTGATGTTGCCATTTATGGCAAGATGTGGCAATGACAGAGGCACACACAACAAAAGAGACAGCAGTGGTGAAGATGACATCCACAGGAAAAAAAAAAAAAAGTATTTTTTAAATAACTTATATTTAAATATTGTTTTATTAGGTTTTTTGCCACTATAGCACATATGGAACAATAATAAGTGATATAACAAAACCAAAGCAAGTAGCTTCAGAAAGGCTCTCCAATTCACAAGTAAGGTAAGGGGACATTATTTGATTACATTTGGGAAGTTCTAAGGAAGGGAACAATCATGAGCTAAAAGGGCTCTTTCACCCTTTCAGCAAGAAAGATCTAACATCCAGGTCTAAAGCAAAAACTCAAGAAACCTAAATGAGATAAATTAAAGGAACTTTGTTAAATAAAACATCAGAGTAGGTAAGTCAGTGATTCACATCTTAAACTCTGAAAAGAAGGAATCAAGCAGATACCCTGAATGGTCAACAGACTTGGAGGCAAACCATCAGAAGAAGAACCAGTCCAGAAAAGCACTGGGAGAAAAAGCACATACATAGGTGGTAGCAGTTAAAGAAAAGGCCAAAGTGACTTGTTAAAGATCAGTTTTACATATACATATATATATAAATATGCATATATATAAAAGTACTTGTACACCTATATATAGTTATTCCAATTGAACATATTTCACTAATAGTTTACTCATGATTTCTTCTGTCTAAATCAGAAGCTGAGAACTCAGGAAAGATATTTCAGCAATTTCAGGGTGAAACAAATTACCTGAAAATATGGATTTCTACACGGTCTTAGCAAATGAAAGCAAAACCATGAAATAAGCTTCTAGATGAGAAAAATGAAATTGAAATCATCAAGCTACCAATACATTTTGGGTTTGTCAGTCTGCAATCAACACAAATCCCATCTGAAATTAAGCTGTCAATACCATGTGTTTTAAGATCATCATCTACTCATATTTCAGTCACAAAACCTTTGGAGAAACTTGGCTGTGTGTTCACTCTGCAGCTGTTTTCTAATACTACTAGTGATGTGCTACAAACTGTATGTAATGAGACCCGATGAACCTTGTTCCTTAACAGAGACAAATCCAAGGGTTAAAGCTTAAGTATGAATGAAGGACAGGGCAAAAGGAAGCAGAAAATGTACTGAACTGTTGCTGTCCAAGAATAACAGACTCCCCCCAACCCACTAGATCAAAAGTGGAAGAGAAGTGCGTGCTCATTGCTGAATGAAAGGACAAAGTCTGGATGGATCTCCCATCTGCTGGATTTCTTTCCTGTTGATTTAAGAAATATTCCTCATGTTGTTAATCCCTTCCTGGAGATATATACACAAATGCTTATCATCATGTCAATGCTTAAACTTCTACACATGCTCCTTGATCAAGACCTTACAGAGACCCATCCTATCAATGGCAGAACTACCTATCCCTTAATGGAAACACCTAATTTTCTAGGGGATACACATGATTTTTTTTTCCTTCCCTACAGTTTTCTTCCACAACAACATCTGTGGAAAGAGATGGTTTGCCCACAAGTTTCAGGACACTTAAAATCAGAGCTGCAGAACAACCCCCAAACATAGCAGGCATTTGCTTCAAATCAATTTTCCATCAGCCTTGATGCAACTATGCACACAAAAACACTCTCTCTGTAAGTCTTTCACAAATTGAGGCTAATACCTGGAGTGTCTAGACCAGAAATGCAAGACAAGGATGTAAAGCTCCTTCTAAAATCTGAAGGGAAATCAGTATTATAAACCTACCCCTAACAATGAATCCATTACTGCTACAATGTAATGGAGCTATCCAGTAAGCACGTGTAGGGTACGTGTTAGGAGTGGGAAGCTCTTTTTTCAGCTCTCTGGGAATATACAGTGATACCGTATCACTGAAACTGGAAAACATTATAAGCATGCCCGTATGTTCATAACCTTAAAACAGAGTTATCCACCACAGTATATTCTCCTGTGCTTCAGTCCCAGTGTGGTGAGGTTTAGTCTAGGATTTTAATCTGATCATGTATACCCTTAATTGTTTAAACCTTAATTACAGATGTTACACTGTTTTGCCTCCTGCAAAAAATGTGCTTTGGAGAGACCAATACAGAAATTAAATACATGTAAGATAATAGAACTTTTTCAACGGCACTAATTGAAAAACAATTTAAAAAAGCACCTTTTGATGAAATAATTGTTTTAATTATACAGTACACTTAGTCTTACCAACTATAAACACTTCAGCTTTTAGAATTGAGATAATTTCGTGTGTACTGTTTCCCACACTTTATTTCAGAGTGTAAATAAACCAGAAGTATAAATCACTGCAAAAAAGACATCTGAACAAAACTGAAAGAAAAGTGGTGATCTCCCTACATACGACAGGGTTCCATTACAGTATATTGTTGATTAATATAGCTAAATGCAAACAGGCAATTCATTAATTTCCTAGGAGAAAGCTTAGTTCAGGGGCATTAGTAGGGAGACCAAACCTTAGGTCATTCAGAAACAGCATTTGCCTAAGGAGGGTTCCGAGTGGAGCTCAGTGAGGTCCTTCCTTTGTAGGAGGACTGCACCAAGGCAGGTCTTCTGGCAGGGAATTTTCTAAGTGGAAGTCTTTGCAAAGGACAAGGTTCCCATGACTGCCTGCCTTAAACTCACAGATTCATAGATAGTTCATCTCAAAACCAAAATGAGATGCTTCTTGACTGCACACAGTGACAGATCGTAAATTCGCCATGGTGTACTGTCCACTGTCTCAAGAAAAAATAAATGCAATAATTCTTATGCATGTGGCAGCAACTTTCCATTGGATTGGTCCTAAATTTTTCTTTAAGGGTGACACCTAGAAAAGGTCTTAAAAATGGAATACTACGGTAGGGAAAATTTACTCAACAAAATGACTGTTAAAGGTAATTAAATTATATTCCCAGCCAAATAACTCAAAACCTGGTATTGTCTTTCTGTCGAGTGGAATCAGACACGGCAAATGTCTTGTGACGTTTGGTAGGAAGGGGAGGGCAAAGGAGATACCCGTGATATGGAATGAATGTGGAAAGGAGATGCTAGCAAGATGTTGCCCATGTGGATATGCTCTGGCAGAATTGCAAACATGTTTACAGCTACAAACCACTCAAATCTCTTCTCAGTTTAAAAATACACCTGTAAACAACTACTTTATATTATTCTGTGAAACCACCACAGCAACCATTGCTCGCATTCTCACTGCCCGCAATAGCTCAACACACAGCAGTGAGGAGGCTCCTACTTCAGGAAAAATCACAGTATTACTCTTATGAAATTTCAGAACTATTGGTCCTTCTCGAGACAAAGAAAAATCCTTCTGTGCCCTGACTGCCGAGTCAGTTAGTGCAAATACAGCAAAACCAGAAGAACTGCCTGGCAGGTTTTTAAGTAGTCTCTTATCTCGACACTGCAGTCTTGCTTGTACTGCACCTCAGTACATGCGCAATACTTTCATGATGTCTTGCTCTCACCTTGTAATCCCCCAATCAAACTGGTTGAAGGATGCCAGAGACTAATGCATCTGTTTAAATTTTCCCACCTGGTAATTGCATTTAATTTTTTTTTTTTTAGCTCACTGAACAATTTATCTCATTGAGCTTTTTTGTGAGGAATGTTAATTTAGATAGCATTACTGATTAATTCATATTTTCAACTGGTATTTCCACACTGGCCCTGAAATTTGTTACATTAGGAGGAAAAAAAAATCATCTTCTGTGTATTTTATTCTGAAGGATAATGTTGAAGCCTTCAGAAGTGCTATGTGTTATATCTTCAGCTGGTATTAATGGATGCTCTCTGCTACAGGCAGTGGTTTAATCCCAAATTTGGCTAGCTGGGATTAAGGTTCTCTTTCTGCCTATCTAGAAAACTACTACAGTCCTAACTGATGTTACTTTCAGTATCTAGATGCTGGAACTATGTATACATACACATATAGATGGGCGCTTTTTTGCAACTTTCAGAACAAAGCTTGATAAGAAAAGAGACCATTACTGTCTTTTACCTGTTTTCTTTAAGGTTTATCACCTCAAAGAATCTGTGCTTCTCAGCTGAAAACCTTTATATTTTAATTTTACTTTTTTGCTCTCGTTCCATTTTTTGACAAATATTGCTGTTCTTGTGTATGTTATGTAACACTGGTCAAAACAGTGCAACTAAATTGTGTGAAAACAAGAGATGTCATAAGGTTGATGCAATCTCTTTGCATAGACAGAGGTATCTGATCATTATAGGGCACATTTTCATCACTAACAAAAGTTTATTGGCTGTATCTTTAAAACTGACAGTGTCTTTCAGCATCTATCAAATGCATCATAACATGAGCTATCAAAATGAATAAAATATAAAGTGCATACTTCTTAGAGACATCATTCTGAAGCACGTAAACTTTTATCTTACTTTTGAAAAAATGTCAAATCACTTGGAGCAGCACTTTTAAAAATATGATTTATGAAAAAGGCTTATTTTACAGGCTCTGAGAACTACAGAAAAGTCCTTCAAACAGCAGGGCTACCACAACTTTTAACAGCGAAAGTAGTAAAACAGGTGACAAATGGGAGCAGGTGAGACAGAATCATGGTCCCTGCATCAATCAAACACATCTGCATTTGGTAAATAGCTCTAAGAATTAAGTATGTTACAGGTGATGAAACACTCCTCCAAGTTCTCAATTTGCATTCAACAAATCAGATGTTTGTAGCATAGTAAATGCTGCCACACTAAGGTGCTAGTGGTAATCTAGTGCATAGAAGGGCACTCTGAGTAAACAGATAGGTGATGACCTCATGGCTGAAGTAGAGACATTGATATGGGAACAGTCCAGTCATGCAAAAACTTAATGCTCTTTTAAGTAAAGCCTCCTCTTAATGTAGGAATTATAAAGTGTGATATTATTAATTATTTACACAGCAATATGACATTATTCTTACTTTACTTCATATGTTAGACATTCTCAAGGTTATTTCCTGTTAAAACTAGTACTTACTGCTAAGCCTGGCCATCCTTCTAGCTGTATAACATCCAGGTTAATTAATGCAACTATTCTACCCTGGCTATGTACAGGCTTTCCTTACATTCTTCTCATGCTCGCTAGCCGAAGATCTGTCTGCTAACTGTATCACCATAATACATTTGACAGGCTGAAATAAAAGACAATTCAGCTCAGTTTCAAAGGTTTTTAATCTCATCCAAATCCATCTGCCCAGAGTGAGGTGACTAGACTAAGCTAATCATACAGGCTCCGTTCATAGGATTCAGAGGAGCAAGGCTACCTGAAGACTGAGATTTAAAATAGTTTTATTTTGAGCTCTTAGAATAGGATAGGACAAGATTAGGACAAAGTGCTTCATTCTTTCTGTTGACTATCAAGGAAACAGATTAGAAACTAACTTCTAGATGAATGTGTGACAGCTCCTGGTTATTTTGATATAGAATTGGTTAAGAACAGCTGTGGGAGCAGCCTTATACAGACAGCATTAAAGATAATTCTTGCTTCCGGCAATTCACAAATTAAGCTAAACTAAAATCCCATTTCAGCTATAAAACTATTTTAAAAGATGCTTTTCGGGTTCATATTCTACATCTTAATGGGAAAAGGGTGCCATATGGAGGGATTTCATTTTGTTAAGAGATACTCAGTACTCTTATCGCCCCTATGTACAGCATGGAAATTGAAAGCAAACATAAAGCTTATCATATATTTTTGCAAGCAATTGTCATTTTAAATACAGAGAACTTTATTAATATAGCAATGGAACACTGAAGCACTGAAGTGAGAAATCTCAGAGTAAAGGCTCTTTTTACTCACTTAATGCCATCTAGCTGTACGAGCTGCATGCAGTTATCTTGCATTTACTGGTTTTCATATATGGATTGGGGATCTTTAAAATGTCTTGTATTATTTTCAAAGGATCATTTTAAAAGAGAAATTGTAATTTGCCAAATACAACTGGCATATAAAGTAATAGCTAATGTAACCGTATGATGAAATTGCTATCAAGTTGTTTACCAACTGTCCAGTATGATCAAACATGGTCGTGTGATTATTTTCCTGATCTGCTTCAGAAAAGAAATTTATTTGACTTCTAAATACAGGCTTTTGTTTCAGTAGCCCTTGAAATCTGGGGATACAGATGTATTTTGTAACCTCCTTGGCCAAGCAAAAGATTTTATATGCTCAAAAGTAAATCTCATCAGACTCTCCATGGCAAAGTTATCTGCTGGTATGATGGGAGAGAAATCCTCCAATGAGGATGAGAAGGAGTGTTCCTCAGAGCATGCTCCACACTTAAAAAGTAGATCAGAGGCATGCAGCTTTAACTCACTCGCACCTATACAGAATGCTGCTGCAAAAAACCTCATATCTAAAGTTTTAGTGATATTCCCACTATCTGTGTGCCTTCTACTGGCTTCCCACTTTCTACTCCCTAAACCCCAAGATGTCTGGCTTTACATCCAAAATACTTCCCAATCAACCTGCCCCATACTTAGAAGGAGTTGCCTACAGTCATCCACAAAGCTGTCTTAATTATCTCATTTAAAATCCTGTCTTTGATATGTTGCTTATAGAAACCTCATAGCAGGCCTGCTGCTCTCCTTTGAACACTGACTTTTTGGCTGACCAGTACTGTCACATTGCTTCCTTATGCTTCCCCGTCTGTCTAGCTCCATCTGTTGTCTCTTGTTTTGTGCTTAGATTATAAGCTCTATGGCAGTGGAACTGCCTTTTTGTTTTGAGTTCATTTAGTGCCTAAAACAATGCAGGCTTGACCCATGATTAGGCCTTCCCAGCACTAGAATAATACAAACAAACATTCTCACAAATAACCCAGCTGGAGTGCCGGATACAGACACTGCCTTGTAGAAATAACAACATGAAGGAATCAAATTCCACCAAAACTAAATTACCCAGCAATACCAGTCCATTTGGTCATCATTGCAAAATAGCCTTCATGCTCCTCTTACTTTTCAATCTACCTCACAGTTGTGGCTTTTAGCTAAATAATTTGTTCTCTGAAAAAACCTTGTCAAGTTACTGCATTGTGCTCTTTAGGTACTGGGACAAGGCTTCCTGTGCTTTGGCCCTTCTAAAGGAAGCAAGCTCAGAGTCTCCCTTTCTCTGTTTTACCAGAAATAGTTTGAGCTTGAAAGCAGCTCCCTTGAAGCCAACTTGGATGTTCATTCACAGCTTCGCTGGTTTTGCTGCAGAAGGCATTGCTGCCTTCTGCTGTGTGTTACCATGCCTCAAAACCATACCTCGTTCACAGAAGAGATGAAGGAACAGCATCTGTAAGTGCTCCTTGGCTGCTCTGTGCAAAGCCTAGGACCATGATTTGAGCTACTTCATGTGGCAGTTTTAAACTACACCCTTCTGCCTGTCTTGGTCTTGCCTGGAGTACTGCTCTCTTAGCTGTTTAGCTTACCAGCTCATGTGTTGGTTTCTGTGCACCCCAGCCAGGTTGGATTCCAAGCCTACCTCCTCAGGCTTCTGCCTAGATAACCATAACAGGGAAAGCACTCATGGCCACCCAGTCAAACTGCTGCTATGTCAGGCATAAAGATTAAGAAGCCACTGTGAGCAGATCCCAGAAGAGCAAAGAAACAAAATACCACGTGTCTTTGGATACGGCAAATGATGAATCCTGTAACATCTCCAAAACTCCACAGATGCAGAATCCAAGTCCATGGGGACTGACCATCACTGCTGGGAAAGTTCACAGTGCTTACAGCTATCCTCACTAGTTGCCTGCAGGTTCTGGCAAGGGACATGGCATGGTTATATCCTCATCCCCATTTCAAGGCTGCCTGTACACAGATGGGCAGAATTTGGGACAGGATTTCTCTCGTGGTTTTTAAAATGCTGATGAGTTTAATTAACTTTTTCATGAAAGTAAAATAGGGAATAAATTTTAGCTGTATTCCTATGAGACCAGATTATTAATGGGTCTCACTAAGAGATTTCTTCAAGCACCTCTCTTTCATATTGCCAATATTTTGCAGATTTGATTACACAGAAGAGGTGGTAGCATAATGACTGCTAATTAGGACTGAACTCTCAACCAGTCTACCATTTTCTAGGTTTCATACTGGATCAATATACAATTGATAGAAATAGATAGTGATTGTACAACTGTGTTTACCTCTAGTACTGAAATGACTCCAGTTTATGCACGTTTATCCTGAAAAATCGATATAGAGAAAAAAAAGGAAAAAAAATCCAAAAGTTCAGCTCTAAAAGGAGGTTTTACTACAAATAAAGTTTCATAACTCTAGCAATCAGGTATGTCCTTGAGTTGTGAATTTTAGATGGTATCAGTAACAAGCAGTGGCATTACTTGTATGCAGTCATCAGCTATAAGTCACACTTTATGTACAGTCACTATATATTTCTCAGGGATTAAGGACCTCATCTAGGAGGTCTCAGAGATACTCAGCACCAATGGACTTTAATAGGAGTTGAGGATGTTCAGGAGCCTGCACTTCTATGTCCACAACACACAACAACTGTGCACGCTGAAATCATCATGAGGTAAGTACCTGGTGATTTCTCATTTCTAGCCAAAGTGCACATTACACATTAATTACATCTAAGCCACCTAAGCACAATTATCAAGTATTCCAAAGGAACACATAACTTCTATGCAGACTGTATTTGGCAAGAAAGATCCACGAATGTACTATGTTCTCCTGTGTTGTCACAGACATGTGGACAATGCAAACCAAGCTATTAAACAGAACAAACAACCCTGACAGAAAATGTAATATTTCACTATTTATTGCTGCCACAGACTTACCTTCTAGCAATGTAGTTTAAAGCATGGAAAAAAAGTAGATTATGAAAGACATATAGATACATTTCTTTATCTGACATGCAGAATGCATAAGGAAGCTAAGTCCAGTACTCAGGCTTCTCTTCCACTGCTTCTGAATTTTACCACAGAATTGTAATGGTGAGTACAGGTAGCAAAAATCCTGTTTTAACAGCTGCATCAACTGCTGAAACTCAACAGCAGCATCTTAACCCATTAAGAGCTCTTCATTATATTATCTTTGTAGGATGCAATTTCTTCCCAATGATAATTACGTAGTTAGAGACACATAATTAGAAAGTAATGACTGGATGATTTTTCATTTGCTGAGAAATCTACTGTTAGGAAAGGAGATCCACTATGGGGACCACTGTGATTCTGGTGCTCAGAAGGATAAGAAAAAAATGTGGTTTAAACTATCAAGACGGTAAAATAATGTTGTACCAATACAGACCTACATACATTAATATGTGCATGCTAGTTTTTCCCTCAAAATTTTACAATTCTATTCCTAACACACATTTCAGAAGTGTGTGTAGTGAGAGGAATACATAAGATTTAGTGAAAGACAAACTAAAACATTTTTTGCTGTTAAATAGATCTTTCCTAGTCTAATTTGGGATAACACATAAAATGTTCAAGCGACGATTAGTTCTAGAAGGCATTTTTTCTTCTTATTATTTTCACATACCTACTGCAGGGCTCTATTTCTGTTTGCTTTTGCTGCTGCATTGCCTGTCACTAAAATACATCTTTAAGCGTATATCATTTTTCCTCTGGATTTTATTTACCATGTCACTCACCAGCTAGTTTCATATAAGTACACCTCAAGCTACTGGAAAAGAGCATTCTCCACATTCACTACTTATATCATTCCATAGATTGAGTGGAGTGCTTTATGAGAGATGCTGCTTTCATCCAAAGACAAATCATGTCTATGACATATTCAGTTGGCTTTTACCCAGGGCTTAAAATCATACATCTACAGCACTAAAATGTTTAAGTTGGCCCTACAGCATCCTTCATCTGAGAAACTGATAGTTCTTTTTGTGCAGCAACAAAACCCTCCTGATCTCCTCAATTACAGGTGCACGTGTATGCTCACATAGATACTCCCACCCTTACATGTGCATTCAACAGCATCCACACTCAGAACAATATGTAAAAAGATATGTGACGATACCAAGCATAAAACATCACAGATGTTTGTACAAACAATTTTGTCCTCTCTTATGCCCAGCCTTTGCAATGAATGTTGCAGGTGTTCTGCAGAAACATATTACTGAAGGCTGTATCACAGTGCACCCACTCAGGGGATCTGAATAGTGGCTGCAAAGCCAAATCTGGCAAGCCATTATTTCCAAGAACTTGGCTTTCCAGTTTCAATGATTTCCTTTTAAAACAACCTTTGAAGTATTTTTGGTTTTCCCTGGCTTTTGCTCTTTGTTTGTTTTAAAGGAAACGGCTTCTAAACTTTGCTAGCTTAACAACGTTTTCCCAAAAGCCCCAGGACCTGATGCTGGACCTATCAGCTGCATCACGGAATTCTTCATCTTCAGGACCAAATATATCAATTGCCAACAATAAACCCATGTGTGAAAATTATCTTTTCTACAAGACTCCAGATGGAGCAAAGTGACAAGGTTCCATGGCAGGTCTGGAGAGATATGGTTGTAGAGCAGAGAGCCTTGACTGTGCTTGTTCCTTCCTCCCCATTGCTCCAGCCGCTCAAAACACGTTACAGTGAAGCCTGTGCTGCTACAGCTGCTCTGGCAGCAATGTGAACCTGAATCTTTAAAAATGTTTGAGTTCAGTTATTATTTTGGTATGCTGCCAATTTTTCCTATGAAATGCAGCTAAAAGAAAGAAAACTGTGATGTTCTGCAGTTTATGCTTCCACTAAACTGGGCTGAATTCAGGGAATAAAGAAATGGCACTTCTTTAGTTCATGGGGCTTTTTTCCTTGACCAAATTTAAAAGTCTGCTGTAAACAACAAAGTGTTAGAAATTGCCTTTGAAAGCAACCATATTTTTCTGCAAAAATCCTTCCTTACAATGTGCTGGGAAACTTAGCAGAGAGCCCAAAGTTTGTCTAAACATATGTTTCATGTACAACTTCACAAGTGCTTCACAAACAAGTTTATAAACATGATAAAGTGGGCACCTATGTGACAGCAGTTGCATTTAAACTTGTTAATTGCTTCAAACAGCGAGCTGCAGCTACAGACAACCTTACATACAGTTACCGATGTCTTATATACAGCTCGACTGAATCAGTAACAGGACTAGAAAGTAAACTTCTGCAGTGTCTAAGGAACTTGAGCATAAATAAGTACAGAGAGTTCATCCTGTTATTTACAATATTTCAAGTAATTCCCACAGCTAGTTCAGAACAGCAAAGTTCACAGTACTGCAGTACTTCTGTCCATTTGTTCTGAGTAGCTCTCTCAAGATTGGCAAATTGTACTATACTGGTAAATGGTACATGTCATAGAATCATGGAATATCAGGTTGGAAAGCACTTCAAAGATCATCTGGTCCAACCTTTCAAGGTCAAAGATGTCTCAGCACCCTAACTAGTTGAATCTTAAAGGTACCCAACAATGGGGAGCCCAACTTCTTCATTTCCACATAAATTCTATTTAAAAGATTATCATCACTGTTTCTGTCTTTTCTTCCCACTACGAAACTTACTGGCCATGTTTCATAAGGGCTTTATGTACAGTGAACAAAACTAAGTGCTGCAGCACTTACATAATCAAGGTTCAATATTTAGCGATGCATCACAGTGATACATCATTGAATGACATTGAGGTAGGATTTGTATGGAGAGATGGTATTGACCAATTGATAAAGCTAGGAAAACACAGACTTTCTTGAACAGGGCCCCTTCATCAGATTTGAGCTTTCTAAAGAGAGAGCGTTCCCAAGGGGATTATGATTCAGCTGACTGAGAATCATGAGGTTTTACGATTTTTATCTACACACACACACATACACGTGTTTACATTGAAAAATACACTCAAATGTCTCAACGTTTCTAAAACAGTACAGGTTTTCTGGGTTTGTTGGTTGGTTGGGGTGTTTTTTTGGTTGTTGGTTTGTTGTTTTGGAGGTTTTTTGAAAAATGCATAGAAGGAATAGCAATATGCTATGGAAATAATTTCTGAAGTATCTGGTTTTTTGATGAGTTCACCTCCAATTTTACCTCATAAAGCCATATTTACTATCGTGTTCTTCGAAAAATGCTTATGCAGGTATGTGTAAAAGAAAGTTGAATATGTGGAAAGAAGAGCTAACTTGTTAATATCAAAGAATACTGTAAGATTCTAGTCCTTCCATGAAAATAATAAAAATTACTGCTTCCATGAACAAAATATAGTAAATTACATTTTCCCATATGCATAGGGATGTTTACTTGCAGCAACATCTACCTCCTCAGCAAAGTAGTCTTTTTCTTGTCATTTCCGAGTAATATGTCATAACTTGCTCAATCTCTTCAATGTTACTTTCCATAACCACACCTTGAAGTGCCCTAAAACTCTGGTAGAATTCAGGATATTTTATGCTGTGATATTAACACACCACATACAGACTATGAATAATCAAAGGTGCTCATGGAAGAGTGGTATGTGTAGTTAAGGTCGATTCAATTTTGCATTTCTGCTTCTGTTTTTGGTGTTCATAAGAAGGCGGCACCTTGAAAACATATTTCTACATGCAGGACAGTGTCAGAAATTTCTTCCCAATTAAATATTTTTCAATATGAAGATTACATTCAATTTGGAAAGAAAAAAAAAAAGCTATTACTTTCTGTCGCATTACTACACCCATGTGCAACATCACAGTTAAAAAAGCTGTCTACTGTAACAATTTGATCCCATGTTGGCATTTCAGCTTACAAATGGGGTATTTAACTTTACAGCCTTGTCTAACAATGCCTTCTCATTTAGTCAGGGAGAGATCCAGGAAATCGAACTGTAGCTTATCTATCCTTCTTTGTGGCATCAGTGTATATAAGACTTGATGCTATTTTTTCTTTTTCACTAATGGGAAATAAAATAGGTTTCAACTGTGCATAGAATGAAACAATCTACAAGTAGACCTGCAACTTCAATCAGGTTCATTTCTTTCCATTTCAACCTTACCAGCCTGGGACAAGAAAATGGTATTACAACATACTCAGAGTTTACAAGAAAAGCACATAACTATGGAGACAAAATCACAGACAGCTCTTTAATTTGTGGCTGGTCAGGTCATAAAAGGAGCACAATTCATAGCCTTGCTTCCAAATGAAAGAACATGTTAAAGTAAGATTCCAGATGCAATAATGAGTAGCCTGCTCCTATTTCTTTACAGAGATCTACTCCTTTACAGAAATTGTTTGGCTTGAAATGCTGAAAATGTTATGAACAGAAAAAAACGCTTCCTTTTCAAGCTCTGGCAGAACAGCATTCCAATTAGAAAATGGCAGATTTGTGGTATAAGTGGCATCCAAAAGCAAAGAAGATCAGAATGCACTTCATGAAGCATTGCCAATGAGGTACCTCAATCTACCTTTTTTAAGCTGCTTCATTTTCTGATATATGATTTGTTGAGAAATCAATATTCCATTCTCTTCCCTATACTTCAGAGAGTGCTTAGAACTACTGATTCGAAGGTGGGGCTTTTACTCACGACTGACTTTTCAATGGGCCCCTTGTATCGCAATTCAAAAGACATAAATAATACCCCAAACCCCTTAACCAACAGTTAAGAGCTCGTAACTTCAAGTCATGCTCAGTTCAATCTTGCAAAACACAATGCAAGTACGAAGCAGGTTAAGTGCTCAAATGTGGTCCTCTTCTTCAGGTATGGATCATTACTGTTCCCATCTGATTATTATTTGGTGCTCTCTGTTACATGAATGTGGTATTTTTTTTTTTTTTCATTTCATTCTACTACAGAAATCATTATGAGAACATCAATAACCTCTACTAACCTCCGTATTTGCTGGCAATTTCTCTCGGAGCATGAAGAAATAAGTGGAGACAGCTTCCCTCAAAGTAAGGGACCAGACACATCAGTGACCCCTGCTGGGAAAACTGAACCAGGGCTGCCATTGCTCATCTGAATAAACAAAAGCTTCAGCTCCCAGAACAAGAAATGCAGCATTAAAATTCAAGCATGCCATTTGATATCAGAAGAACAATAATTTGGGGAAGGAAAGTCTCCTAACTTTTGCTTTTCAAAAGGGAAAAGAAAACACATACAGTAGCTATTGTGATTAGGTGGAGAAATTCAAAGAGGAGAATAGAAGGAGTACTCTTATCAAAAGCACCCAAGCAATGCAGCACAAGCTAAAGAAGGCAGATCAGGTACTGCATGAAAATGGAGTAGGAACACCTAAGCTGGTTAATTTGAGTGCTTGCAGAAATTATTTGCTTTGTGGAGTTTCTTGAGACTTTTCTAAGATTTTTTATTCAGAAATCTAAACTGTTTTCATGGCACTGGTATCACTATAGTGAATTCCTCATGTAGAAAAGATTATAGAGGTATCTACAGATACAACAGTGATCATAGTAGCATACCTTACTCCTGAAAGAGAAAGGTAATAATTTATCTCAGAATATGGTGTACTTGCACACTTCAGTTCTGTCCACACAGGCCGCACCATGTGAGCATAGGTCTTTTGATTGGAATTCATCTTTTAAACATAATTTCTTTGTTAGTTTATTAACAGTGTTCATGCAAAGCTTTCATTTATGCTACTTTTGTACTGTTGATGAATGTGTAAATGAGCAAAAATTTTACTGCAATTATGTTCTACCCCTTAGTCAACTGAAGGAGATATGGTTGAAGGGACATGAACTTGACATAGACTAGAGAAGAAATATAGAAATATAACCATAAATAATGTTTAGAAAATGAGCTTGGGAACTAATTTTGTAATTTTCAGGTGGCTAGGTATCTTTCATTCCGTGGAAGCACTGATTTGATAGGGGACCTAGCCTTTTCATTTGGATAGACTCACATTAACATAATTCGGGACTGAGGACTAGAAGTCTGTAAAATATATTATTTTACTGGTATCTGGGAATTGCTGTCCTATGTGGATTGTAAATTCACTCTGCTGTACTGTGCTTCTTCAGTTCATAGAATCAGAGAACAGTTTGGGTTGGAAGGAACCTTAAGGTTCATCCAGTTCCAACCCCCTGCCATGGGCAGGGACACCTTCCACTAGGTCAGGTTGCTCCAAGCCCCTGTGTCCAACCTGGCCTTGAACACTGGCAGGGATGGGGCAGCCACAGCTTCTCTGGGCACCCTGTGCCAGCGCCTCAGCACCCTCACAGGAAAGAACTTCTGCCTAATATATAATCTAAATATGCCCTCTTTCAGCTTGTAACTGTTCCCCCTTGTCCTGCACTACACGCTATTATATAAAGTCCCCCTTAAGGTATTGAAAGGGTGCTACAAGTTTACTTGAACCTGTATGTATCTATAGATGTATTTGGTATATTTGAGGATAAAAGCATGGAATATGATGATACAGAGCAGGGCACTTGCTGAGGTGAATTATTTTATGTTCACTGCTTTTCAATCAGTTTCCACTTTGCTGGACAGGCAAGAGCTACAGGCTTTGTACAGCAATCAGTCAGGAACTCCAGATTAGGTTTGCTAGCATTTCCACATTTGAACCTTTTGGATAGAATGCAATGAGGGATTAGAGATCAGGAAATGGCTGTTCAGCATCTCTCGGAGCTGTTGAGTAAGGTTCAACAAGGTTATTACTCCAGCATGAAGAAGGGTACTGGGTCTTCCTTGACCCACAATGTCAGGATATGGTTTGCTGTTCGCTGATGTAAACACTCTTCAATAGATGGGCTAGATTGTCCAAGTGGGACAGATTGTGGATGTGGTCTTATTTGTTGATTATCACATTGTTCACATTCTAATCCACTGAAGAACTTGTCTAGTTTGGGATATAAAACCCAGTGTTTGGAATTTTTTCATAGGGATTGTCACAGCAGGGAAAAAGTGCAAAGTGGCCTCTTGTAGAAAAATTACTTGTACTGAACCTGGCAAAACCAAAATTCCAAATGCAATGCAAAAACTGAGCCTTAAAGGCTTGGCATAGATCCTGAATGTTCATCTGACTACCTGGAATATTTTCATGTACCTACCATCAAAGAAAAAAGTCAATAATTTTGATAAAAAGCAGGAGAATGGTGCTTTCTAAAAATCTGTTTTCATATCACTACTTTTGATCAATAGAGAAAAATCAGAGAAAGCATCACTGAAGCATAGTATCAGGAAAAAGCCATTTGAATAAAGCTTTAGTCACCTAAAAACAACTAGTGAAAGTTGATTACAGAAGTTTTTAGCACTATACTGGTGGAATAGAGTATAAGATTATAAAGCTATATGTGAGTCCTAGGAGACAATATTTATCCCACAGGTAAGGATTACCTGAATAATTTACAAATTCCCCTGTGAATGAATGATATATCCTTGTAAACAAAATGTACATCACAGATCCTAAATTGCCAGGCACCACTTTTGCTTGGAACTAAGTCACACTTGCTTCCTAAAACAAATTCCTCTTCATTAACTGCACTTTTCATTGCACCTTGTTACAAAGTGCCATAACCCTGCAGGAAGAAATAAATGATCCCTGCTGGCTGACTGTACCAGACATGAATCATTGACTCCACTGTGTATGGAAAGAGATGGGCATGTTTGTGGGAAGAAGGAATTCAACCCCAGAGCCAAGATCTCTGCAGGAAATCCTAAAAATAGGCAAACTTAGGAAGAAGTATGGAGTAAGCTTTCTGCTTTCAGTGTCAAGTCACTCAGTAAAATTAAGATTTGGGAAGTAGAAAATCTGAATCAATCACAGCCTTGATTTTCCTGTTACTCTAAATTCTGTATATTGCCCAAGTTCAGAATTACAATGTCATGTATCACATACCTCTCATTTTAGCTAAGCCAGCCTTTCAGCAAATCATTTCAGCCCTATCAAACATCAGTAATTAACAATGTAAGGAAGATGGAAGTTGTGAGTATGAAAAGGGCACACTGAAGAAGAGACTGAAAGATAAGATGGTGCGCTTGCAAAAAATGCTATTGAATGCTTGGCATCATTTCCTTTTAAAATACTCAATTTGCCCCACCAGTCCTCAATATTCTACGCTCCTGCTGTACCTGTCTTTGCACCAGCATAATATAGAGGACTAATACAAAACAATCAGGTCTAGAAAAGATGACCTTGACCAGCTTGGAGTAACTGGGATTATTTTGATATAGAGAAAGGTGACAGAGGGGAAACATAAAAATACAAAAAGCTGCAAAAAGGAAGGAAGGAAATAATCTTTTTTCCATGCTCATTTTGGGCATGATAAAAAGTAATGGGCTTAAATCATAGCAGAGGAAATTTAGGTTAACCATTAGGAAAAACTTTCTAACAGCACAGCAATGCCTGGGAAAAGAATTTCCTAGGTAAGAAGCAGAAACTCAGTTTTTGTATGCTTTTATGAACAAGTTAGACAAACATCTGCCAGGAATTGTTTACATGCAGCTGATACTGCCTTGAACAGGGGAGATGGGACTAAATGATCTCTAAAAGTCCTTTCCAGCCTTATTTTTTATGATTCTGTAATCAACTTTGAAAGGTGCTTGGCATCACTCCTATTGAAAATAATGGGAGTTTGCAGAGTGCTCTGTAATGGCATTCCAGATTTCCTCCAGTACAAGCCAAGGTGGAACCGTGTGCATTTCAGTGGAGGGAAGTGGGACCTCAAACTCCAGCAGCTGTGGGAAGGGTGGCAATTTGTACCTAGCTGCATTTGTCACACTCAGTACCTTGCATTCCAAGCTCTTTACAAAACAGAAGAAATTTGATGCCTTTTTCAAGCCATTCTTCAGCTTCTGTTCTGAATTGAAGCTGACAGGTAGCTAATAATATTTCTTAGGTGGATGAGTAACTGATTTTAATGTACTGTTTCACATAAATTAGAGCTTTCTCTATTCTAAATATTTTTCTGAGCAAATATTCTTAAATCATCAGAAAACAGTAAATTAAAAGATATATTTTAATTTCAATCCAACAGACTGTATAAAGGTACATATAATTCTTCTGCTAGGTCAGTCTCAGCAATTCTCTGATGCAGTTCAGGATGTGGCTCACTGAAATGCCAGCCATGGTATGCTGTATTCTAAAAAACCTAAACCCCATTATTTTCATCCTTCCACATACACATGTAAATAGAATTTATTCAAATGATATTTCTTCAGTAGTTAGTATTTACAATTTAATAATTAAAATCTCCAGAAATTGCAAAGAAAATTCTGTCTAAATTTCACATTTATACTTGGATCATTTTACATTCATGGACAACATTCCATTGCCACTTCCCCAGGAAAAGATGCAGTCTCTTTGTGAATGTAATGTGTTATGCTTTAATAGTTTGTACTGTAACTTGTTATGTTCTTTGCATATTGATACATTTTCAGGTAACCAAAATATCTCTATGAAAAAATGTATGGTGTACTCTCAGCTGCAATGTACTATCCAATATTCTTTATCCATTTTCTCTCATGGTGACTAATCAGTATTTCTCTATTGTGGACAAAGATTCCTGCATGAGTATATTTGACAGGAATCATTTCTCTACAGAAGAATAATGGATTAATCTGTACTTTCCTGGAGAAAAAAACCAAACAAAATACAACAGAGTATCTTATATATTGAGATACTGATCTGAAAATGCATCAACAAATACCAAAAAAAGAGTTCTTAACTCTGTCCTTGACTCAATTTTTTCTGCTCAGGCAATGCACAGAGCTGGAAATTAATGAATGATGTTATGCATTAAAACATGCTATGAATGACTGACTATATTTTTTCTGTTACATTTACAACAATGAATCCAAGAACATCTCAAACATTAATTCATTTATTCCCACAACATCCTCATTCCCATTTTACAGAGAGCAAGAGAAACACCATCTAATCACAAATACAAGGGGATCTGGTAATAGAGGAAGGCCTACAGTCTGCTTTGGACAATAGTTCCAGTAGGCACAAGTCCCAGAAAGCCTTTTCTTCCTTCTTCATATGATTAGCTGCAACAAGCCACCTAAAACTTCCATGCTTACCTCCTGTCAGTGAAACCATTTCACTACAGAGCAAGGTCTGCTGAGCCCACTGTTGTGTGAATTGGAACTAAATGAGAAAGAGGCAGATACAGCTACAAATACATGGGAAGAGTGAAGGGAAAACAGACAGCATAAGCCTGAAGCAGTTATGTACCTGGAAAAGTGCCCTGAATGATGTTAGCAGGGACAAGTCTGAAGCCTTGCACTCCAGTTAGGATATCATGCTGGTATAGCACTGTCAGAGGACAAGGATAAGGAAAGTTACACTTTGACTAGAGAAATCTAAGTATACTGCCTTACTGGGTTTGCCCTGTGGCAAGGCACTAGGTATTTTAACTTCTACTTTCAGTCAGCCGCACTGAAAGCAAGCTGAACAAGCAGAGTACATCACAGAAGACACTCAAGACCGGGTATCACTGAACTGTGAATTATAAGTAACAAATACTTATAAAAATAGTAGGAATTTAGCACAGAATGGGTGAAAAGGGTAGATGTCATTCTAAACTTTCCAAGCTTGTGTCATGCTGAGTCAGTCTAACTCCTAAATATAGTTTGCTATTGTAATTTCCTTTGTAACCTTTCATTTACACCCTAGCATGCTTTGAGCACTTAAGACAACTTTAATGAAATGAAAGACTTAAACTGACAAGAGTGATCTTTTTCTGCTACTGCTCAGACTCATGCTTCATGCTTAGCAATTTGGAAAATTCACTTAACTTTAACATTTTGCAGATCCAAGAATTGTAGAAAGATCAGGTTTCTAAAAAGGAATTCTTTATGAAGTGATTCACAGAGATACTACTTTAAAATGTCCCTCTTTTGGATGGATTTTGTCTGCCATTTTTCATATTAACTAGCTCTCAGTCGTTTTCAAGCTCATCTTCTCCAATATGAATACACACATTTTGGTGTGTAACTTACTTGCCAGGTCCAAAATTTACAGAAACCTAGCCTTCTCTCATTTTATATTTTCCTTATCTTCATTCTTTATGTATTTAACTAATCTTCAGATTTTTGTTTGAATTTCTCCACAAAAAAATCTTTTAAACAGCCTGTTTTCATCTTATGGACCTGCTAAATCTGTATGCCTAAACTTAACCCTTCTCATTGTTTCCTCAGGCCTTTAGCTTTCTGTATACTTTGTAAGGAAGGAAAAGCAGAGAAATCACCAAGTCACCTTCCAACCATTTTTTTTTCTTTTAACCTGGGTAATTGCAGGCAGGAATATCCTACAGGTAGTACAGATAGTGGTGCATCCTGAAGAAATTCTTGAGCAGCTCTGCAGTAAGGTATGATTCACCACAGAGTACAAGTTCTGACAGTCGTGCTAGGCTGAAACTCATTCCAAAAAGCAGCATTTGGTGGTTTCTACACTCTTCCCCTTTTCATGTTCCACAAAGACTTACTCATTTGGATGCACCATTTAGCTGGTGGTATATGTAGGCATGTTGCCATACCTACATGCTAAAAGAATTGCATGAGAGGTGCAGAACTCAACCCTGGTCTTGTAAAGATAGATCTGGATCTACTATATCCCTACAGGACATGAGCTGACACGTGGATGTCTCCGAACTATATTCCCCATACCCCTCAGTTCCAGAATTATGAATCAGAATTATCCAAGACACACAAATAACAAAACTTAAGAAGCTGTTACAGTAAAGGAAGATGCCATAGCAAGAAACACTCTTCTCTAAGAACCGTAAGCTAATTAATACCAACCCTGAGTTCTTTGTGACATCTGAGGGTGCTTTAAGTTAGTATCATTGCTGGATCCAAACTTGTTCCTTCAGGACATTTCTAGTGATTTCATAATTAAGGGACAGTTAATCTACAACCAGAAAGGATGCAGGCAATAACCAGGTTCATTGTTACAAGCTCACTCTTATTACAAGAATGAAAGTATCCCATTAAGATATATCTCCTCCATCTGTTATTCAATTTTAGTCACAGAAACTTTTGAACTTTAAACCTCATGTCTTTTCTTTTGTACTTAAATAATAATTGGACATAGAGAGCACAGAGTAATTCATCTTCCATCCCTCATCTTAAAAGCATTTTATACTTAATGATAGTGATATTAATTTATTTGTATAAGCTTTAAATCTAGCATTCTACAACAGCTGCACAAAACTGATTGAAAGGGGTTAGATCAAATGATTTTAAGAATTGAGCAGCCTCAAACTTTTAAGAGCTACTTTCGAGCAAGAACCATCCCTATCATGCTTTTAAACTGCTAACAACAGAAAGCCCTGACATCCTTCTGTCAACATTTTCCTGAACCACAAATTGCTCATGCATTAGAAATTCACTTGAAATGGCATAAAAAGGCTGTGAAGTAAATATATTCCTGAAGCTTGGGTCTGCAAGCCAGTGTAATTTCAGAAAACACCATACAGGGTGAAAAGACAGCAGATGCAAGGGCTGAATTTAACTATAGATGATAACTCAATTTATTTTCTCTGTAGTCTAGTAACTCAATAAGTCTTTAACGGTTTCATAAATAAACAGATGGATGCCATCAAATGCCACAAAATGATAAATCTGATTGGTCTCTGTATAATTTTGGATAGCTATACCCCAAAAATAGACAGTAGAAGCATCTTAGCCCAAGAGTGTGATAAAATAAATGTGGGAAGGTAGATTACATGAATTGCATTGCATGAAACTTTCCATGATGGTATGACTAAGAACATAGACTGGTCTCCATGTAACTGTTTCTAGCAGTAGGTTTGAACAGATTTGACTTCTGCTGATAAAAAATTTGATTCTTTTCAAGGCATTCAAAATTAGAGGAAGGAGAAATAGGTGATGGGACCCCTGCTGAAAGATTTAAATCATATACAACTCTATCTTTGAAAGATTTATGGTTCTAATTTAACTGTATGCCATCTGCTCCACCTAGTACGTGTTGACTGAATATAAAACCAGGCTACCAATTTCAAATAGGAAGGACACTTATCCAGCATGTCACTTACACAGGGATTTGTTCACTTTACCTAATTTTGCGACTCTTAACTAGACATCTGTCAAATCCTCAAAATTTAACAGTACAAAATTGAAATCATCTGCTTGGTTTTCAGAAGGAATGTGGCTGATGAGATGCTCCATTAGGTAAAGGTGTACATTCACACAGGCTGAACACAGACAAGACAGACCTTATTACTGCCTATTTTCTATGTAAGAAACACTGGGTATTTGTGTCAATATCAAGAGAGTAGAACAAAACACTGTTTAATATAATTATCTGATCCCAAATGTTTCTATTGGTGCAAAACAAATGACACTAGTGAAAGATATTTCCATGAGATTTCTATCATAAATGACATAACTATCTTATACCTCTCTCAGCAAAATTCTCAGATGAGACCTTCACATGTTTGTTAGCTGCCTTTATCACTTTTTTTTTGGTGGTGTTTTTTTTCCCTCTTTGTTGACATCTGTATAGATCATGTCAAGAGAAGAAAAGCACACTACAATTTCTTTCAGCTATAGAAAGCTAAGCCTTGTAGACTGCCTATGGGTCTGTCGGAGACAGTAAATTTTGAAGACCTACCTTTACAGCATATTTTCTTCTTCCTATTCATGAATTACTCCTCTACATCCTACCAATTTTACTTGACTTCCCAAACCCTACTAATCCTATGCCTTCCTCATCAGAGAATAGACAAAGAGAAAAAAACCATGATATCCAGTATTACAAGTAGAATTTCACTGCCTAAAAAAGAAAATAAGGCCAAGCTCTGAAACTACCACTTTGTTTAGAGGAAGTGATTATGGTAAGGAAATTAGAGCTGCCAGTAGAAAGGGGCCAAAACATAAAGGGACAACAGTTCCCCACCACTCCACGTGGAGCGCAGTATGGGATTGTGAGGGTTCCCCTGCTATTTGACAAGGTAGGGAGCACAATGTGGTCTTGGCTACCATAAATCTTGCCCAGACCCTCCAAGGGACAAATTACTGCTAGAAATCTGTCCCTGTTACATCAACAGAAAAATACATTATTGCTGACCTGCAATACATTCATCAAGACAAATTCTTCACTCTTTCCTGACTTCCAACAAATACATTACAACTACGCTATTATGGAAGCCAATAAACTTGTAATAGAAAGAGCCTATGCAGGTTTTTAAATTCAGAAAGCAGAGGAATATGGATGAAGAGAATTAATCATAAGCAACAGAGGAGGCTGGTTTTTTTTTTGTAAGGAACTGTAAGAACAAAATAGGAATCAAGCTGAATTAGACCTTGTAAAGGTTTATTAAAAGAAGCATCTAAAGATTTTCACTCTACAAATAGAGAAAGAAAAGTCATTCTGTAGAAAGACAGTGTTTTTTAGATATTGTTTCAGGAATTAATTATTTCGTTGTTTGAAAGGTAGGAGATAATGTTTATCAAAGGTACTACCAACATGGATAATAGAATGCGGATATTACAATAGAAACAAAAGTTTTATACATCGGCGTTAGGGTAATCAGAACACTAGTTCTGAAGAATACAAGAAAAACAAATTCATGTAGCAGAGAAATTTAATAATCTGTCATGTCAAATGCAGTGACACACAAATTGAGAAAAGTGCTCTATTTTCAACTAAATATTGTCTAGATACAAGAAAAAAATTAGCCCTTTACTGATCTATTAAGCCAACTCAGCTATATGACACTTGTCAAGAAGGAATATTTAAAGGTACATAAATGGAAAATGGGTCAAAATGCACCAACATTTCATCAAAGATTGTGCCAGACCAACCTGACTGTTTTCAGCTGATTATCTGGGCAAGGACATGCAGAAGATTTTCTAGATTTCTCAAATCTCTGAAAGATGAGAGGTTAGTACAGGAGTTGTGTAGAGTGGACAACTGCATGAAGGAGAGAAGACAAAAGTAGCTTTGAAAAGGAAAAAGGATGCTGAAGGTATAGCGCAGCAAAACAAATCAACCTTTTTAGCAGTCTTTTTCAATATTTTCATTAAAGAGCTAGCCATAAGAGTATTCTGCTCCAATTCAATCATGACAAACATTGGTACGTATCATCAGTACAGAGAAGGAGGGGAATATAATCCAGAGAGAGATACACGACCTCAAAAACTTGTGAAATATAAATGCACTCAGATTCAACAGTGCAAAATTCAAAACCGTGTATTTTGGGAGCAAGCAGAAACGTATATACTAAAAGTTCACTGAGGAAGAAAAGAAGGGCAGGGATATAAGTAATTGGCCACAGAGCAACTGTGTTTGAATGGGAGTGGGGGGGAAATGATTTTTTAAAAGCAAAAGTTAAATGGGATACAGCAAGGAAATGTTAGTGTCATTGGGCAACATCAGATGGGACTTCATGTGGCACTCTGAATACAACCTGGACATGCAAGGTAAAAGAAGCTGAACTGAAGCTGAAACTAGGACAGAGCTACAAAGGTGTTCAGAAGTCTAAAGAACATGTTTGAAGCAGACCTCATTTGCCTTAGTCTGGCAAAATGAAGGTGGAAAAGAGATGCGAGCGCTGTATCAAAACGTTGTGGGTGATAGATGTCATGTTGAAAATAGGATAACCCCCAAGTACTTCAGCTTTACGGTCAGCAGGCAGGTACAGTTAAAGAATGATGTTTCTTTCCAGGTTAGAGCCTTCAATTTGAAGGCTGGGGTTCTAATGTATTTGTTTGCAGCCAAGAGCATCCATCATTACCTCTCTATTCCCCACGACGAGTGGGAAGAAGAAATCACCAAATTGCCATCTGGATGCAACCAGAAAATGGCTCAACAATCTCCACGAACAGCGTAGCTGTGCACAACCGTACTTAAAATTTCACAATTGTCAAAACTTCTACAGCCTCATCATTCTGTCAGTTCCCTTTAAAGCTGCAAAAGCCCTCCACCCCCCCGAAAGGAACAGTGACAGTTTTGATTTTAACAATTAATAATTAGCTGTCATGCTATTTAACAGTTTTCATTACTATCTCTCATTTTATTGAGTCACTCTAGGGAAGTAAATTTAGCAAGAAAGATGTAAGGCCCTATACCTGGGTCAGGGCAATCCCAGGCATGGCTACAGGTTGGGCAGAGAAGAGATTCAGAGAAGCCCTGAGGAGAAGGACTTGGGGGTGGTGTTGGTCGATGAAAAACTTAATATGAGCTGGCTTCAGTGTGCGATCATAGCCCAGAAAGCCAAAAGTATCCTGGGCTGCATCAAAAGCAGTGTGACCAGCAGGTCGAAGGAGGTGATCCTGCCCCTCTACTATTGTGAGACCTCACTTGGAGTACTGTGTGCAGTTTTGATATCCTCAACATAAAAAGGACATGGAGCTGTTGGAACAAGTCCAGAGGAGGCCACGAGGATGATCAGGGGACTGGAGCACCTCCCGTATGAAGATAGGCTGAGAAAGTTGGGGCTGTTCAGCCTGGAGAAGAGAAGGCTGCATGGAGACCTCATAGCAGTCTTACAGTATATGAAGGGAGCCCACAAGGATGCTGGGAGGGACTCTTCATCAGGGTCTGCAGTGATAGGACAAGGGGTAATGGGTTCAAACTTAAACAAAGGAAGTTCAGGTTAGATGAAAAGAAGAAATTCTTTATGTGAGGGTGGTGAGGCACTGGAACAGGTTGCCCAAAGCAGCAAATGCTCCATCCCTGGCAGTGCTCAGGGCCAGACTGGACAGAGCCTTGGGTGACATGGTCTAGTGTGAGGCACCCCTGCCCATGGCAGCTGGTCAGAACTATGTGATCTTAAGGTTCTTCCCAACCCATTCTTTGATTCTATGATTCTATAAACAACCATCTCTACATCCTATGTTTTCCTCCTTTTTTATCTTTTTCTCCTTGCCAGGTGACAGCTCTAAAGTATGCACTTTTGACTGTCCAATCAATGTTACTTTTGCTAAGATTTGTGGAAGACACATTGCTAACATTACACTGCATGCTCTTCGTATTACAGTGTTTATGTCCCTTTCAAATAAATTCTTCAGACTATAAAGGAATCAATGTTCTATGGCTAGAATAATGCAAAAACTAATTCATAACAGAACCACATAAAATTCTCTAAAAGATCAGACAAAATCAATACCCACCTCATTCTTCATGACTTACAAAGCTTGCTAAGAACCTCAGTGTTTTTCAGATGGACTTTACCCAGCAGGTTCCAAAAGTAACTGCTTTGGGTTTGGGCTGGAGGAGGGGTGGTGGTGGTGGCTACTGGGTTTTATTATCTATTTTGTTTTTGCTATTGCCATAAATATTTTTTAAGTAATCATCAGCACCATCTGCCACTTACTGCTGTGTTCTTTTCACAGTGTCAATACTATAAACACAGTCTGCTCCCTCATTTGATGCAGTGCAGTAGAACAGAATTAAGCAGAAAACAGTTGCTCCAAAAATAGGCCTTACTATTTAAAAGAAAGCAACTCCTACAGTAAAATAATCTTCAGAATAGATTATTTCAGTTTCCACCAGTCTTAAAGAGCTATTTTGCTGAGCATCTCTAGTTAACTAAAACGAGCTCCAAATTTTACTTCCCTTGAGACCAAGGTACTTGATAAACCAGTTTCTCAGTGTCAGAAAGTTGAAGTTATGGCTTATTAATTAGGGTTTTAGTTATAGTCATTAAACACTTACAAAGACCATTATAATGTTCTCAATTTTAACTTTTTCTACTGTTTGAGCATTTGACTGGCAGCATGATGGTAACTAATATGAAGTATCCCTCAATGCAATTACCAAAATCCCATTGGTATACAAAATGCTCTAGTCATGCCTTAGGTTAGAGAAAATTATTAATCTCAGTCTTCACACAGACTAAACAGTAAAGGTAAACTTTCAAAAGATTCTGTTCCTTGCTGAGTCTTTTAAAATAATTCACCTTATCTATAGAGCTTTGGGTTGAATGAACACGGCCATTCACCTCTACAAGCTGAGCTATGTCAACTGGCACTGTGACTTCCACCATGGAAGTATCATCCACATAATAAAGATGTATAATCTCTTTTGGAGACTGTTGTTTTTTGTGTTTTATTTTCTAGAATAGTGAGTTATATGGCACTGTAAACCCTACTTTAGTTTCAGTCCAGATAAAATGCCTGATTCACCCCTGTATTTGAACACAAATTCTAGATATCCAATACTGTTTTGCTGTGATACGTAGTTTGGCATATTTTCAATTGCATCTTGGCACTTCAGAGAAGGTGAATAAAGATTTATTTTTTTTAGAAACATTTCATAGGAGAGATCTTGTTACTTATGATGGGGGAGTGTCCCTTCTAGGGGTATTGTGAAGTTGCTTTTACTCAGTGATTTTATAATGCTTTCCCTGTTTACATGTCACTTTATTCTATCTAAACAGTATTGTTAGTTTATCAGTAAAAAATCTACATCTCTGGTGTATCAGTAAAAAACTTATGTCAATAAAAGAGCAAACAGTGAAAATAAACCAGTAGTCTGCCTCTGCCATTACAAAGGAGAGATGACTTCAGTTTACAGAGGCAGACTCTAGAGAGGTACAGTACAAAGAACAGGATGACGCAGAGAAATGTTTACTTAAATACACATGTAAGATGCCCAGGTACTACTTGGATGGGACTAACAAACTGGCTGGGAAAAAAACAGAATGCAAAAATATGTTTTATCTAGACTTAACATCCTTTCACAGATTTCCTTTCTTCTTTTGCAGTATCACTTTTACGTTTCTTGTTTTTCTGTTTAGGAGTCTAAATAACCTACCAGCTATGAATATCTTCCCATTTCTATGCCTACCCCCACTTTTTTTCTCCCAGCATTAAGTATTCATGGTCTTTCTTCACTAAAGCCTGCTATATATATATGAGTAATTATAAGTCCTACTTCTAAACTAAGGAGCAACAGAAAGAAAGCCTTTTAAATATAACTTTAGTACCTCTTTTCTAGGTTAGCATCTTAGCTCTTTCACTGTTTCCCTTTTGCACAGTTGAAGGCTGTTTTTCTGTCAGTAGTTATTAGTCCATATATGCCTCCAAAATGCTGCGTGCAAGACTATAAATAGTCAATGCCACATTTTTTATAGCATGAAACACATACTTGATGTAAGCATTATTCCAAAACAGATACCTTACCAGCACTCCTCTCTACTAGCTACCTGCACTAGCTACCTGACATTACAACATACATACAGATCTTGAACTTGTAAGTCACTGTTTTCCACTTTGAACAGAGACCACACAAAGGACAAACACGATTAATGGTCTGAGCTAGCCCTCTGCTCTAAACAGAAGCAAGCCTCAAGCACCACCTTGCCAACCCCCCGTTTTCTCCCTTTCTGAGTATGAGAAAAGGTCTACAAAGAGGTGAAATAATGTACCAGAATATGTGTGTCTGAGAAGACAAGGGGCTAAAGTGGTCCTTAGCAAAAGAGCCTCTGAAGTTCACTCTCAGCTCTTCACCCTTACTGCTGCTGTGAGGCTGGAGCTTTTCAATAAGCACATGGATACACTTGCTAATGCAGAACTAGATTCATATCCCACCGCCCCCCCCCCGGATTTCCCTTGTCTTTTCCCTTTGAGTATATAAGGAATGCTAGAACCTTCAGCATGCACATGTGGGCTCTTAATAACTTGTATTCCATACATCAGCCAGCACAATTCAGCTTATAGTTATCAACTTTTTCATTAATTCACCCTGTATTTTCACTCCTTTAGTAAATACTCTCCGACATGTAAAAAGGCCATAAAAGATTCAACCATCTTCTATATGTCTTAATTACAGTATACTTACATAAACATCTTTAATATTTTTCTACAAAAAAATCTTTACTCATCCTTTTAGCCCTGCTGACTTTATATAGGGTTATTTTACAAGTATGAAGGGACTGAGCAAGGAATGTGTTTGTAGCAGGCAGAAATTCATGGGACTCACCTGCCCTGGTGTACCTCTGCAACTATTTCACTGCATACTGAGTTTTGTACAAATACGAACCTAATCTACATAGAAAAACCCTACCTATGCTTTTTTTTCTGGGTCAGAACAAGTCAGCAACGTCATTAAATATAATACTCAATAAAAATATTCACTATTTCATATTTATATTAATATGTGTCTTATGCATTACTGGGCTTTGTATTTTAATCAGATAAAATTAGAAATAGAACCAAGAAAGCCTTGGTACTGAAAGCTCCCATCCAGAGCTAACTGTCTTGTAGAACACTTAATGAGTTGTTATTCATTATGATGGTGAGTACAGAGAAGGCACATGGCCCAGTAGTTTTATCAGTTCTGTGATCCTGCTGTAGCTTTCCGATTAAGTAGGACTGAACACCACAGTTACTGGGTCCAGAATTACATGGAATTCTGTTTTGATCCAAGCATATCAGAGGCTAACTTTTGTACAGGACTGCTGAACACGAAACGTTGCTATCTTCATTTATATTTATAGCAACAGACTATTGCATGCAGCCTTCCAGGATGTACATTCTGCAACTTCCACTGCAAAATTATTTCCACTGAAGTTGCTCAATTAATTGCTATATTTTATGTAATTCTTGATTTTAATTTCTAAGTGTTACTTTTAACTAGTCAGTTAGATTCACCTTACCTAGTCATAGCCATACTGATGTTACACATCCTCTGAGGTTTAATAGAGAAACATTCATATATGTACATCTTCAGAGACCATTCAGCTCACTGTCTTAATAGCAAAGTACCTTTACTATACCACTTTACCTACTTGGTAGATAGTAAATTTATGCTGTGTGAAAGTAACAAAACCTGTAAATAATGCAGAAATTTCATCCCTTGATTCTGAATTATTTTCAGATGTTCTAATATTCTCATTTCTCTTTGTGCTTTAAAGCATTTAGTGGCTTTAACCAAGAACAATGCAAACATAATACAGTTTATAAACTCGATGTACAATACCTCGATACCTCAAAGTGTGGGATTCAGTTGGCTTTAATAGTAATGATGACATGATCACAGTTCTTTTAACAGGATTTATCACACTACCAAGCTATAATTTTTGTATTGCCCAATATATCACCAGAGCTGCACAAAGACCTTGAAAAAGTTATTATTCGTCTTTCCAACCACTGGTAATTCATTGGCACTTTTATCTTCATTAAGTAATTTATACATTAACATCTTGGTCCATTTTATTTTATTTTATTTTATTTTATTTTATTTTATTTTATTTTATTTTATTTTATTTTATTTTTCTAGTTTATTTTTTTCAGTACCCTCTGAGATGTATAATTCAGTTCTTTCTAGAGATCTGATTGCAGCTGTTCTTATGATTAGATCTCTTTTTATTTAAGAAGAGTTTAAGCTATTTAAAGCATGGGGTCATACACTACAGCAATAACAGATGATCTCTAACTTCCAATGTGTCATAAAATCTGCAAGACATATATGTCATTTTATCTCATAATCTGCCCACAAGTGCTTGAGCAAGTGATTTTTCTGATATGCACATAAATCGATGCATCTGTTGATAACTGATCTACACATAAATTGTACAGAGAATTGATGGTTTTTTTAATCTTTGAATTTTGATCTGATTACTCAGGTACAATGCAGCCAATGAGACAACCGAAGAATGAAGAAACCACATGTTCTATCAGTCAGTCCTAAATAGAGACATTTAGTTTTTATCACTGCTAAACTTCCTTAATGCTTTTCATTGATCATTATAATTTATAATTTTGTTCTAATCCAAGCAAAATTTCATTTAAATACAGTTGTTACTCTAGAGAAATATAACTGATTAGGATTCTCTTCAAAACTTACACCTAAAAGAAAATGTAATGTCTTCTGTGCTACACCTACCTACTATGATGGTAACATTTACTGATTTCCCAGGTTCTCAGAATGTTTAATTCTAGAAATTGTTCCTTCATTGAAAAAGTCACTCTTTAAAACATAAATAGTGTTTCTTTTTTTGTTTGCAATAAATACATTTTTAATCGGTATTTCATCTGAATCGACATGGCCTGTATAAAACGTATCTTTAAACACATACTATTTTTATGCAGTTCTATTGTGCCAACCTAGCTGAGTTTCGTATATTTACAGGATTAGCATTTAGAATTAAATGATACTGTCAAAAGTCTGCAAAGTTCTGAGTATTTTTTGCAGGAAGTAGAGAGCGCTAGATCTCTACTGGGACATATGGTCTCTCCCAGAGAAGTTTTCACTTTGCATAGCCTTCGGCCAAAGCCCACCATCTGTATTTTCAACTTTTCTTCCAGCTGCTGATAAAGGTGAAGTATAGAACATATGCTGCAGAAAGAGCAACCTTTATATTAGCGT
Source organism: Neopsephotus bourkii (assembly GCF_033783945.1). Lineage (NCBI taxonomy): Eukaryota > Metazoa > Chordata > Aves > Psittaciformes > Psittacidae > Neopsephotus > Neopsephotus bourkii. Next base: position 8,069,138 of record NW_026902090.1, on the reverse strand, counting down.
TTGGGTTGTTTGGGGTTTTTTAATATTCAGAGACATTTTCCAACAAGATGTTTCTTAATGTAAATCTTGGGAACATGCAAAACTCACTTTTGATCAAATTCGGGTCTTAAAAACATAGGGATATAACTAGCAATTCCAGTGCAACATAGACTAGTTACTTGTGGAAAGAATTAGCTTTCTTGATTTTGTAGAAAATGTACTGCAGAAGAATACAGGCATTTTCTTCTATTTCAGACATGTGTATGAGAAATGAAACCCACAGTCTCTTATTGTGAACTGAGAATCAGTATCATTGACATACCATTAAAAAAAATGTGTTTGACACACCGTCAGTTTTATCCTAGAATTATTCCAATGAGCTTGAAAATGGTAATATGCAAGTAATAGAGGATTCTAAAATTACATGGCAAGACATAATTATTGAGTACACTACTTCCATCCACCTAAATATCGTGGTTTTAATCTAGCTTAGGTCATAAGGGAAACCAACTACATAGCAAACACGTCTGCCGCACAAAGCTTCCACATCATTTCAGATAACTTGGCACAGTTCACAGCATCTGCTCCCAGGAAGCCCGGGGAAGAAGCAGCAGGTAGTGCTGCAGGACAGGAATGAAGTGAATTAGTAGAGCTACAGGTATGCCAGCAAACTTACATAATAGCTTCTGCCTAGACTATGCATGGTTACATACAGTGAAAGCAGTCCATGAGTACCAAAATTCATTACACACAAGAAAAAATGATTATAGTAATATAATCTAATGGTTGAATCAGCATGATTGCACACCTCAAGGTTTCCACTTGCTTTTGACCTTGAACAAAGTGAAAGTTGTAGGACTAAGAATCTCAGATATTTTTAAATACTAAATGGCTGACAAAGACCATAAAAACAAATGGAGGAACAGCATTTGAAATACATGCCTGCAAAGCTGATGGAAGGCAAAGTAGTGAGAAGACAGAGCAGAACAGGAGGATATAATGTGTAAAAAAGAGGTGTCTTTTTTCACAGATTTAGAAACATTCATTTGCTGTACTGTTGAACCCCACTCCTGTTTCAAAAAGCCCATTCACTCCATGTTTTACACACAACAAAGAACAGCAATTACTTAAAAAAAACCCTGTATATAGTAAATAGAAGCTGACTGTGAAGTAATTAGATAAATACATTTTTACTGCCAAGATGCACACCGTAGATAAATTTGAAAACAACAGAAAAAAAACACATTTTAAGTTCCATTTTCAACAATTACTTTTAATTTCCTTTCATAATGTTTTTCCTTGTCGTAAGACTATAAACACCTTCGTTTCTTTTTCATTTCCTTAAAACATGAACAGGGAATATGCTAAACATCCTTCATCCCTCACTGCTCTCTTCAGAGCACTTACATTTCTTCCAGGAAATGTATTTGACAAAGCATCAGTAACACTTTTATTTTCATAGCACTTCCAGAAATTATATCCCAAGCCATAAGGAGCATTTTAAGAACTAAGTCCTCATCTCAGAACTCAGGAAGGGAAAAAATATAACACAACTCCTCCCCCAAAAATGAACTGAAAACCCTAAATAAATAACAGATAGTCATCAGGCCAAAAGAAGAAAGAACACTCAGCTGAGCTTATTTCCAACATAAGTCAACTGTGTTTGCCCTCATCATTACTCAATACTTTTTAATCTCTTAAATGGATTTTTGAAGGTTAAAAGGAGATCTTTTTGGCTCTTAATGATAAAAGTTAGCCTTAAAGCATATATTCTGGTTTATAGGAGCATTTTGGGCACATACTATTCACTGCAAAGGTGCTCATTTTGGCAACAGCTCCACTGAAATCCGAAAGAGTAAAGTGGTCATCTATGATGTGCCACATTACTGTCTAAATTTTATTGTCATGACCGTTTTGTATCGTATCATTGTAGGCAGTTATTTGAAGGATTTTAAAAGTGTATTTAGGTACCTCCTGTTTAGGAAGTATTTTATAAGAATGGCTGCAATGGTTTTGTACAATGATCTAGCATAGATCAGATAAGGTACATAATGCAAATGCTGCTTTAAGATGAGCTGGGATCATTTTCAAAGTGAACACTTTCCTAGTGAAGCGCTCACACAATCCCTGATTTCATCCAACAGGCATTATGGAAAATATTAATACTATAACTGAATCCTGAGCAGCACAATATTGGGATCCATGGTGCAAAGGAACTTAACTAGAAGTTAGTGCACTGAACATCATCTTGAAATGAGAATACTCATGGGTATTCCCTATATAGCTGTATTTATAGCAGCTTAAACTGAAACCGTAGGAGTGGCCAGCATATGATTTTTTTTTGCCCTGAAAGACAATGTTGAAACATAGTGGTATGCACACATGTTGTCCTAATGAAATAAACCATTGTACACCAGCTTAGTTTGATCACTGGGCTTTTTATTTGGGTTACCATACCAAATTTCAAGCAAAATTCCTCATTAAACATTGGTCCTAAAGTCATCCATTTGTACTTGTATTCATCTGCTGTGCCAGTATTTTGGATCTGTGTGTGTGCAGTTGTGCATTGAATGAGGACAGACATGATGCTCACCAACACGAGCCATACCTGACTGACCAGGGGGTGGGACTCCTGATGATCCTCTGGGCAGACATAAGAATACTGTGAGGACAGCGGCTCTGTTTCCTGAACATGGCTCAATGGCAATTGGTTTGGGAGCACCCTGAAAAAGGAAAATACCAATGTATCATTAAGATTTCCATCACACTTTTACTTGTTTAATTTATTTTAAGGTTCACTGCAACAGTAGGGAAGATATTTTCCCCAGTTCTTTGCATTTAAACAGATTGTTCCACCCATGTTAATTGACTAAAAAATGGGCTTTAACAGCCCACACTGCAAACCTAACCAAACAGAAAAAATTAAATGAACTTAAAGACAATAAAATTATACTTCATTTTATAGCTCACTAAATGTAGTGATATCAACTTCTCAAAGCTTAGAAAACAGCAAAACCTTTTGGTAAACACACCGGTGTCTGTGAGTATTAGAATTCCCTCTATTCTACTAAGTACCCATGTGAAATGATCTTACTCCAACAGCATCCATTACCTAGGCCTCCTAATATCAAAGCCATAAAATGAGAGAAAATCTATATTACATACAAATATATAAAGATAAAAAAATCCTTCTTGAGTTTCCCAGACCAGTAAGTCTGCCTTCTCTGTATCTCTCCTAGCAAACAGATGATTTCTTTGAGGCAGGAACTTCCTGATTTTTCCTTTGCATGCACAGAAAACAGGTCCACAGTTTACATTTATATAAACTTAGAAACATTCTGAAAATGTTGACAATGCAATTATCATCTTTTTTTTCTGTCTTATATAAAGCTATGATAACAGTGGTTTTGCTGATGGAGGTATGTGCTATTATCAAGCATCTCTCTCTAAAAAGACTCAGATTTGGAAAAGCACTTGAGTACCTATGTTGGATTTTGGTCAAATTTAGATACCTACATGCAAACTCAAGAGCCTCAAAACCCCTGTTAATCTTAGTTTCAGTATTAAAATCTACAGATTTTTTAACTTGCAGTTAGCTTTTGACTAAATATGATTGCTGCCATATTGTTCTGAAGTTATCAAGACTGAGGATACTAGAAGCTGGAAGAAATCAAAGCAGTCTAAAGATCCACAGAATAGTAAGTTCTAATATAACAATTTAAAATATTTCCATATTTACATGTTTCCATGATTTGTGCTCACTAAGAGATAGGCATTTCATTTTTGATAGCCCAAAAATTTAGTCAAGAGCTAAAGGTATTTCTAAAACATCAGGTCAAACTCAGCAGAAGCATTCGTTTTTTGGTTTTGTAAATTTTTAGAATGTCTGTCATGTTCCAAGGCAAAATATAAGTCTGATATTTTGATTCAAAATTCAAAGCCATAAAACTTTCCATTTACATGCAAAATTCAATGTACATATAAATGTCAACTGATTCAAGTGTACTAAGAAAAATGATATTTTAGCCAAGTGTATTAAATACACTGCAAAGTACTAGATATAAAGAAAACAAAGGCACTTCCATCATGTAAAGCAATTATCATTTTCTATTTTTCTACCTCCAAGTAACCAACATTTATTACTGCTCAGTGAAGATAAGGAAACAACAGAATACAGCAATAAATTGAGCAATAGATAAATACACTTTTTTTTTTTCTTACTTCATGGTCATATTTGAAAGGCATTTCTGTCAATTCATTTGAGGTGATAGCATTAAAATAACTTGGGAGAAAAATGCCATCTAATTTAAATTTAAATTTTAAATAATCAGTGACAACTGTTCACTAAAATCTTCCCCCAAAAATGAAACAGAAGAGCAAAATCTTAAAAGCTTCAGCTAAAACCAAGAACACCCAACTTCAAAAAAACCCCAACGGATGATATATTTTGTAAGCAGAGTGCACTGGACTTGTAGCATTTAATAATCATATATAATTTTTTAACATATTGGCTCAATGTACACCCAAGGAACAGATGAAGAGACCAGGTTCTGAACTTGCGTAAGCTGGTGTATATCTGTTGACCTCCATGGATCTACTATCAATAAAACATTTAGACAGGCATTGCTGGATGATATGACTCTATTAAAAGCAATGCAGAAAAGATGAAAAACAGAACAAAACCTTAATAACATTAACATCATTGGTTGCACATGCAATGCTACAAAAGTAGTACCAGTGGGTTACGGGAAAAGAAAGCAAAAGGTGTGTGAAAAAATTCTTAAGAATCCTTTCACTTATGCATATTGAAGGCAAATGTAAAAAAAAAAAAAAAAAAATAGAAAAATAATGGTAACTCTTCAGATCATAAAATTTAATATAGGAAAAGGTCTTGATAGGATCGTTCAGATTAGCAGGTAGTCTGTGCTCTGGGCTGTTTAAATCTAATCAGATAAGCATAGGCATATAGTAATACAATATAAAACAGTACTGACAGAAACCTGGCATAGTCTTCTCTGCTTCTCCCACTATTACATGCTTTCATTCACTCCTGTTGCTTTTTCAACTGTCAAAATCCAAGATTTCCTAACTGTCACACACTCATATCACACCTCTCCCTGGACCTGAATTTGTGCCCCTTCATTCCAGCACTTCTATCTATATCTCCCTCCCCAACCATCAAGGCTGGGATACAGCTCCATGCCAGCCAAGTTCATCTCACTTCAACCTCGTGCTTCCCTCTTCACTGTGCACTGGCATCATCAGTGCAAAACAAACTTTCCAGGTCTAGGGAAGTTCCTGCTGCAGGAGTTGTGAGCAGAGCTCAATGGACAGAGTGCTATAAACCAGGGAGGTGGCTAGGCAGTGACCCCCATGCACTCACTAATATTACAAATAGATTTTACAAATGGACCATCTTCCCCTACATACTAGAACAACAGCACCTGAATCCATGTGCAACATTTACAGTTAAAATAGTTGGTAATACTAATGGAAACACTAGACCATTTAAGTTACCTTTCGTGGTTTGTCACAACAGCAAATAAAATAACATGCAGACAAATGCAGACAAAAAGAAATCTTCATTTTAAAAGGTAATTCAGAATATGGTTTATGTGGACACACAACTGAAAGGAACAAATTTATCATTATGCCTTTTAATTTGGTGATTAATTACTTTATTATAAATCAAAATGATAATTTTTTATTGATGTGCAATATAAAACCTTTCATTAACAGGCCCCATCCTTTTCTGTTTGAAGTTTATAATAAAGCTTTTCAAAACACAATTGGAGGATATGATTTCTGACAAACACTTTTTCAGAGGACTTCATCCAAAACTCAAGTACAGTGAGAATTTTGTGTTTGTGCCTACTTGTTCTTTATAGAACATTATGACTGATAAACCAGGTGTCTTATCGTACCGCACATCATTCAGATTTACTAGCAAAAACCCACAGAAGCATAGAGCAAATGATAATAATTTAGATAACCTAAGGTTTGTCAGTTGTTTAAAGATAAATACATAACCATGAATCAAAGTTATTTCACAGTGACATAACATGTTCTCTGAAATGTGCCATTTATCATGCATTTTCCACAGGTTTCCTGGAAGAGATAAGGCACGTGTTTGTTTGCCTACAGCACTTAGCTACCAGGATTTCCTTGCTAGAATTACCTTCCCCCCCCCCTCCCCCCCACAGAAAGTGACATGTTTTTGCCAAAAACCGCAAACGACAATCAGAGTTAATAAAACTCTATCAGTGGAGGGCAGAATAAACAAATATTTATTTAACACCATTTTACTTTTATATTCCCTTTCTTGCTCACAGCATGACAGAAGGAGGTATGTCACTTGGGAAGGTGAAAAATAAAGCGGAAGAAAACCACAAAGGAATAAAAGGCTGAAAGAGCATAGGGTACTATTGAACGTAAGAAAAGCGGAGTAAGTCAGCAGGTGTAAAAAGAAGAAATAAGTGGATAAAACAGAATGAGAGAGAGAGGAAGGGAGGGAGAGGAAGAGGGTTTTATCCACAATTTCGATGTGCAGTCATATATTCACAGAAAACAAATATCAGAAGTCATCTTCCGGATGTCCTAGATTTCTATCAGAGAGAAGGTTCTCCATTCTCCAGATTTTTTTTCTGATAATCCTACAAAGACCTCGCTGCAGTCCAGCTGCCTGGGTGAGTTCATGAGGAATTGCTCAGCTTTGGGAAGATTTTTGCTCACCCTTGATCTGCTTCCATAAGGAATAAACTTTGGCTAGATTTTTTTTCCGTTTACAAAGGACAGATGGCGATGCTGCCATTAGAGGCATAAAAAAGTATGTCAGTTTATGCTATTATACCTGTATTAAACATACTCCTTTCTAAGTAACTTAGCAGATCCATTTTAAAATGACAAGAAAGTAACAAAGCAGGTTTAATTTTTATTAAGTATTGAAAACCCCAGAAAAATCTTGCAAAGTGTTATTTGGCTGCTTAGGAATAACACAAATGAGCAGCTTTAATAGTCCAGACCAAGAAGAAGCTGGGAAGTGTATTCTGTCACATTTGGTGGGCAGAACGGGCAACAGCAGGCAGGAGCTGAAGAGGTGAGAAGAGCAGGAGAGCACAATGACTAAGGGGGTGTTCATGGATCTAAGCTATTTGGTTCAGTTGATAAACTGGATGGAAGGGATGACACCCAGAGGGACCCTGACATGCTTGTGAGGTGGGACATTGCCAACCTCATGAAGTTCAACACAGCAAAATGCAAAGTCCTGCACCTGGGCTGGGGCAACATCAAGCACAGCTGCAGGCTGGGCAAAGAAGTGATTCAGAGCAGCCCTGAGGAGAAGGGCTGCTGGCTGATGAGAAGCTCAACGTGAATCAGCAGTATTTGCTCACAGCCTAGAAAGCCAACCATATCCTGGGCTGCATCAAAAGGAGCATGACCAGCAGGTCAAAGGAGGTGATCCTGCCCCTTTGCTCTCAGGAGACCTCACTTGGGAGTCATTGTGTGCAGTTCTGGTGTCCTCAACATAAAAAGGACATGGAACTGTTGGAACAAGTCCAAAGGAGGGCCACGAGGATGATCAGGGGACTGGAGCACCTCCTGTATGAAGATTGGCTGAGAAAGTTGGGGCTGTTCAGCCTGGAGGAGAGAAGGCTGCGTGGAGACCTCATAGCAGTCTTACAGTATCTGAAGGGGGGCTATAGGGATGCTGGATAGGGACTCTTCATTAAGGACTAACGAAAAGTCATTAGGGGCAGCGGGTTCAAACTTAAACAGGGAAGTTCAGGTTAGATATAAGGAAGAAGTTCTTTATTGTGAGGGTGGTGAGGCACTGGAACAGACTGCCCAAAGAAGTGGCAAATGTTCCATCCCTGGCAGCGTTCAAGGCCAGGTTGGGCAGAGCCTTGGGCAGCATTGTCTCGTGGGGCAAGGGGTTGGAACTAGATGATCTTAAGGTCCTTTCCAACTCAAACCATTCTATGATTCTGCCCTACAGGTTCACAATCTCCTTGGGAAAAAAACACAGACTTTAGCATCAATTCTTATCAATCAATGAAAACATTTAATACTGTGAAACGGGAAGATGGAAAGAGTAAAGTGTTTGGCTCTATCTTCTGTTCTGTGAGACACCACTTCTAAGAAGTGGTGTCTCACAGAAGTGCTATAAAACTGCAAATTTTCTGTACTAAGTAATATCTCCATATATTTTTCTTCAGCATTCTGAGTTAGGTGCATCCAATTTTTAAAAGTGCATTATTGTATCATAAGACAAATACATCACGGAAGACTAAATGGCTCCAAACTCATGCCAAAAAAGCAATTAGAAAATTGAATCAAGGAATTAAGGATTAATGTGAGCATGTTACACCTGTCAGCAGTAATAAGTATTTTGACAAGAACAGAATGAAGTTTGACAGTGTGCACAAATACAGATCTGATATATAAATCAAGTATTAAAACGCAAACAACTATGCATTAATCACTGTAATGTTTCCTAACTTAAATGGTCTTAGTACTACTTACAAGAAATCGTTATAAATAAAACTTCCTTTCTTCCTCTTTAAAAAATAGCTTGACTTATACTTTTTTGTTTTAGTAACAAATGATGTGACTTCAAGGTTAGTTTTTAATCATATTATTAAAACAGAGTTAATCCGGTGAATTCCACATAAACTAAGCTTGACAGCTTGGCAAATAAACAATCAAATATGTTGTTGTGGCAGGATAAGTGCCAGATTCAAAATGTAAATAGCCACTTTTCTGGAGATCAATGTTCTAGACTTCAGAAGGAGAAAAAAAGAAAAAAGACTGTGTCCTCTAAAAAGGCAAGGAATGGAGAAAAGGAACAAACAACATTTAGACTGTTACATTATAAGTACTCCCATCTACCATTGTATCTCAGCTTCAGGTTCTGCTCCTGAATCATTTGGTTATTTTATGAGTTTCTTGATTTACTCGTGATAAACAAGACTCAGATTTGGAAAAGCACTTGAGTACCTAAGTTGGATTTTGGTCAAATTTAGATACCTACATGCAAACTCAAGAGCCTCAAAACCCCTGTTAATCTTAGTTTCAGCATTAAAAATTTTGCAACAGCTGAAACTCTCCTTTATCTGCCCAAGCACATCCTGGTCTCTCTTACATGCACTCAGCACTCACTTCCATTCCTGCATCTCCCCTGGATGCAGAGCTCAATCTAAGTGGCTGTTTCCAAAAACAGCTTACAAAATTAGATTTTTATAATACAGTTGTGGCCACTTTCTTTTAAAACACAGGTGATAGCAGAGCTCTGTTCTTCATGGAAAGAGGATTAATCCTGGCTTTCCTATTTCTGCTTTTACTAAATGCTTCTTGGAAGTGAAACACTTAGATGCAGAGTAAAATTCTGTGATTGCTCTGACCATTTTCAGCGCAGTAAAGGCAGACTTCTCAGCAGTGGAAAGGAGCAAAAGAAAATTCACCCTCTCAAATTCACAGAATCTGTTGATGTCATTTGGTGGGGACCTCTTTTAGCCATTTTGATGGAGAAACTTCAAACACTCTAATGGCAGCTATCCTGCCATGGAGATGGGAGACTCCCACTTTTTGCCAGCCTCCATTCTATACCCATCCTATTTTCTTTAAGGTCATTTGCCAAGAGAATCAATACCAACAGTACCATCAGAGGAATGAAGAAATGCTGCTTGCTCCTCCCAGCAGAAACCCACCATTTTCACAGCAGCTCCTGCTGCCCTAAGGAGAACCTGGCACTTCCAGAGCGTTGAAAATAAGGCAGTGCCTCAGACAGAAGTAAAGACTAATCAGTACCACTGTTTTCTTAGGGTATCAGCACCACATTGCATTACTATTCTAAATGTGGGTACACATTAACTAACACTTTAACATACTTTTGAGTATGCGCTTCCCACCCATCCAAAAGTTTTGATAATTTTCTACAGATTTACTCAGTGAGTAACAAGCCTTAATGACAGTGCAATAGACAAAAAAAGCTTTTACCAAACATCATTTGTGTGTCTGGAGAAATATCCTTTAGGAAGTACCACAACAGAATAAATAAGTTAGGCTGGAGTTCTGAACATTGCTTTGTGGCTGGCATAGGAAACAGCAGCTCTTCATACAACCCTAGGGTTTCAGAGAAATGATAAGCAACCACTAAAGATTTTCATTTAATCCATCCTGTAAACTTCCTCTCCTGCAGTTAGTGAGTGGAAAGCTTTACCTCACTGAAACCTACAAGAATATCCCAGAGCCTGAGTGCCCTCAACACTTCGGACTTCTACACTGCTCCTTCTTTTGCCTGAGGGTTTCTCAGGCAAAGATTTCTAACTTTGGTTAAAAAGGTCCCACTAACCCATGTGAGGAACGTAACCATGTTACCTACAGCAGTAAAAGCTGGAGAACACTTTGGAGTACCTTACCATTCTTCCACTTACACCGAAAGAGACTTGAGGTAACTGCCTTCCTTCTGCGACTGAGTACCCAGCCAGCACTGATTTACCAGGAGGACTCTACCAACTCAACCTTCGGAACGAACCAGTTTTCCCTGAAAACTTCCATGGTGTCTAGTGGAGCTGAGATCAACAGATTTATTGGTAATAAAATGAAACATGACCAAAATTATACTAACACTCATTATTTTTTTAATAGCAAATTATCTTTCCAGGCATATTTTGCCCCCTTGATTTTGCAGAATATAAATCTCTCTTAATTTCCTTGTTTCCAATTGGCAATGGAAATCTTAGAGTATATTGATACATTATTTTCCGTAAGGAAAACAGTGGGAATTAACAATAAAAAGAACGCATTATGGTTACCAAGCTGTGATTACAGCCCCAGTGAGCAAACCGCATTGTTATCCTTCAATTTATTGTCTTATCTATCTCTACTGCATCAATATGCAGTGATAGGCTGTATTCCTTTTTGCAGGCTTTTCTGAGTAGAATGTGGTTGTTAGTTATCAAAGGTTATGTGCTGATGTTAAATTTATGTATGAATCTGAAAGAGTTTATGCTCGGAAGAGTCATATTTTTATTATAAGAACTATATCTGCAACACAGTTACTCTCAGTTAATCTAGTAAGAGACTTTGTTTCAAAACCTAATACTATTTCATACAGCATTTCATTAGCAAGAGAGTTATAAATTGACATCCTGATTAAAACTGATTTATTACAACAAAGCTACAAGAAACACCTGCAGACTTATTTTCAATGGGGTTTCCAGAAAGAACTCCTAGTCAAGTTCCCTACTCAGCTTTCATCCTACTGCCGAGGGGTTGCTTTTTCTGAACCGTGACACTAGTGTGAACCACCCTGCAGTCTCCTTGACTTTCACAAGTGGCTGAAGAGAACATGAGTCACTGAAATCAAAATACCAGGTAGCTGTAAGGGCCCTTGCATTTTTTTTCCTGTATGTCTGCAGCATTCTCTCTCTTCATACTGGTAAATAAAGTTGGGTTTACTTTACTATTACATCTTGACTGCTAATAGGAGTAATTTCAGATTAATCTGGAAAATATAGAACATAACTCACAATGGATGGTGTGTGTAGTAGTTGTACTGGATTACTGCCAAAGATATCCTCAAGAGCCTCCAGAACATTCCCCTTTTAAGCTGTATGAGTCTGATTAAAGGCTGGCAACACTAGCATCCAGTTTGTGAAAAGTGAAAAGAAATTTGTCTTGGCAGCAGCTAGCTAGATCCTGTTGGGAAAAGCACCTGAGACCCTCTGTCTGTGGCATATACCAAGTATCACATATTCCCAGATACTTTCCTGTAAATTCTTCCTACTGCCATTTCAAATTCTCCACAGTCAAAGTGGTGTTGTGCAGGGTGATGCTAATGGGTGTTTGTCTCCCAGGTGGGTATATCAGCTGGATCTTCGAGGATGAGAAACAAGAAATGGAGAATTCCGTTATGCCTTCACAATTCAACCTTAAAGGCTTGTCTATGAAAACTCGTATTTCACAGGTGACAAATTACGGATAGTCCATCCATTTCTGAACTTATCAGAATCAGATCATCATTCCCAGTGGGTTAACTCTACCCCAGACTGGCTGGCAGAAGAGGAAATGGTCCCTCCAGAGTCACAAACAACTTTTCAGAGTGGGAAAGATGAAGTAAAAGGTGCAGTTTCAATTCTGCCTAACTTGCAGGCTAACCAGTGTGGCTGTGGTGGCAGGCAGGGGGATACTGAGCTAAGATGGGCACATACAGGTCACTTTCATTGGGAACTAGCAAACTGAGTCAGCTGCAGATTTCTGAAGAGACCACGAGGTGGATAAACCTGGACTGCCCTTTGGTAGGGGTGGATCATAACATTTCAATCTGTCACTGTGTCAATGCATTGCAGACAAGTCAGAAATTCTGAGCAGCAGGTGCTTTTTGTGACCAGAGTTCTCATTCCTGGAGCTCTGCAGCACTCTAGAGTCATTAATGATCAGGTTTGATTATTATATAGTAGAACTATGCCAGACTTGAGGGTTAGAAAAGGCAAGTGTCCTGAAATTATGATGCTGTATTTTGCATTTCTTGCAAAATTGGAAAGAAAATAAGAGTACACCATATGTCATCCAAAATAGGCTTTTAGTGAACTTTTCTTGAGCAAATACCTGTTAAAGTTCTTTTGTAACCTCCCAGACACATGCAGGATGCCTAGTGAATGATAAATTAAATCATTTATACCTGGAATCATAATAATAATAAAAAAGAGAACTAAATCAAGACACACATTGCGAAAACTAGCTGTCAGCAGAAGGGATTAAAGTGCAAACTTGGCAATATTCTTAATGCAGGGAAAAAAATGCTAATGGCACCCGAATAACAAATTACTTTCTATCATGACAACTTACACAGATCACAGCCTACTGAATGCAGGGAGGACACGAACCAAATGTCTGAAAGCATGACATAGCTTTTATTTCCTTGCGAAGGACAAGATTTGTCCTTGGACAGCTGTAAAATGTGTACACCATAGCCAAAAAAACATTCTGAAACAAATTATCCCTGTTTAAGATTTGTAAGTCTATAAAGTTTTCATCCTAGTGACTGTGTGTGGATACTGCGGATCAGATCGTAGCTGCTCCAGCAGCAGGAAGAAACAATAAAAGACTTCTCTATCCCAAGGAAAAAGTGGCAGCAAAAGGGAACCCAGTTTTGCTGTGTTATATAGTAGTAGCAGCAGCATGTGTTAAACTGACTAGAAGTTTTGGCAGTAGCTGCTGCCAGCAAGGTGGAAAGGGAGAGGGCAAGCTGGCATGCTTGTGAAAGCACAAACCAGACCCTTTTAAAGTGCTGCAAGATACATTTCTCACTTTCCTCTCTTGAGGACATCCATCACCTACTCTGCCCATTCACCAATTTGAAAGCATAATGAGTTACAGTTTTTCACTAGGATCTTATGAATTAATTGAAACCTCACATATCTGAGACAATCAGCACAACACTCAAGTAACAGCAGAACACGCTGATTTATACCAGCTGTAGATCTGACACTGTATTAATAATTTCTTAATGGTGTCCTTGAAAAATCCTGCAAATAAACTCTGAGTATTATCACTTGATGCTGCTTGCCAAGATGCTCCCCATCAAGACTTAGTACTTACAGTGGCCATAAACATATTGAGGACTTCACTGAAAATGCACAAAATATAAAGCTTACACAGGATCTAATCTGACAAATAATTAGACATATGAGAATTAGTGCTTGGAGAAACTGTTGCATTAAAGCAAACAGGATTACTCGCATGAATGAAATTATTTCTACATGTTACTCGTGTTAGCTTAATATAACTGACAGATTATTTTTTGAGGCACTTTTTAAATATAAAAAATAGGAAAAAGACTGCTCCTTCAAAATATTAAAAAATCTGCATCACTTTTACTAAACCAGCAAAGGTCTACTGTATAAAGTATTTGCTTAACTTGCAATTCCTGAGTCCCACTTACATGGAAAGAAGTGTTACTTATTTAGGAAGTACCATATTCCACTGCTAACTGAAAAAGAGTAGCATGGAAATGTAGTCCAGCTCAGCTTACACTTCTGCTCCACATGTGTTTCCTAGGGCACAGCAGGAGCTTCTCGTTATTTTATAGTTTTATTATTTTCTTCAGCAAGGTGGTACGCAGTCAGCAACAATAAAATTCATTATTCACATGGAATTCTGTAGTCCCCATCGTTACTGCATGAAAAGCTTGTTATTTTGCTTCAAGAAAAGTTCTCATTTGAAATTTTCATTGAAATATCGAAATATTTGAAATATTAATTCATAAATAAAATTAAGCAGCAGTGATGATGCTTGAAACATCTTTTCAAAAAATATATCATTTTCACAGTAGATTGACCACATTTTAAAGAGTTTCCTTGAAAATTCAGTTGTGAACTTTTCATTGGAGCTCGCTTCAAATACTTGCATTCCATTAAGCTTTGTACTCCATCTTACATATTTTTTGTATCTAACCAAACGATTTCTCTTCCCCTAATTTTATGCATAGCTTAAGCCATTGCCAAGACTAAAATACAGTAATGTTTGCCCTGAACTTCAGTCAACAGAACGGTATAACACATTTACTTCTATACTGTACGTAAACTCTAATGTACTTTAGCAGTGGCTACTATTAGGCTAATGAGGCAAATAATGTATTTCACCATTATTTTCTGGTTCCTCTCCCTTTTCTCACCCCTTCCCAACACCCTTCCCAGTCCTAGGATGCTCCTTCCATGGAAATAAATGCCACATATCAAATGCCACTGACTGATACAAAAAGCAGAAGAAGCAGGATCTTATTAAACAAGGGTAGAGATTTGAGATCACTCATCAAGCAGACGTTATTTCTGAAGCTGAAAGTATTCATAAGGATTGTTACTATAGAGACCAAGCTTTGTAAAATATTCCAAACAAACACTTCTTTATTAGCCAGCACTGCAACTACAGCACCCTGCATTACACTGCACCCCACGGTAAGTGATCAACCTCATATATTTTCTTTCTAGTTATTTGCTCTCAATAGTAACTACAAGACAGGATTTCTATAGGTCTGAAAAGATAATGTATCACAATACCAGCCATCCATAAAATGACACACACTGTACTCATTCAGCACTAAACTCCCGTCTGTGTCATTTCCCCCCTCCTGTGGGCAGCCACTCAAATCAGTGTTTCCCTATTCAGCAACAGTGGAAAACAGGAACCCACTGCTAATTCCTGTGGTTAGATCAGCAGCACAAAACCAGCAGTGGTTACTAAATGCCAGCCCCAACCTCTTCAGCAATTAAATCATTCTTCATTCTTAGTAGACTTTGTGAAGCCCGTGCGTCACTCAGAAAGTATCTTTCAATGGCCTGTCATATCATAACCACGTTTCAGGCTTGCTCCTTGTTAATCATACTAAGAAGAACACTAAAAATTCAAAGCCCAGTTCCAGTGAAGTCAGTGGGACTCCATCAGTGCACGATCCCTGACACTGAGTGCATCCCCAGGGAAGAAGGCTAGAGCAAGTCACAGCCATCACTGCCAGGTGACTTGGAAACACCACAGCCAGTATCAGTGGGAAGGGGCAGGTGAAGTCCCATTAGCCCAACCCGTGCCTGGTGTTTTAACCACTTCTCTCTTGCTGCAAACTACCCATAGATGGACAACAGGGTAGACTTCTATTTGAAGTTGAGCAGGTGGGTGGAAGCTGTCTGGTTATTCTAACACATAGAAAGGAAAACTGTATTTAATGCTATGCAAGGAAATTAGCAGGAATTTGATTACAGAATGAATGTGTCATATGGATATCAGAAATATTCTTTTCTGAGGCCTTTCTATTTCCTTTCACAGAGAAACCCTAGGAAAGGATAAAATGATAAATTTCAAAATACAGAGAAGTTAAAAAAAGGTATGGTAGCAACTTCTGGTTATTACAATTAAAATTCCAAAGCTGTTTTCTGTCACAGCTTATTGCTACGTGTTCTTAATATCCTTTAACTTTCTGTACCATGTTTCTGTTCAAACTTTTCCCAGTCTTCCAGAAACTTCTCATGTATCTTTGAAATGTGGGACATTTTTTCCTAATACCAGTTCTATCCAAGGCTTAAATTTAATTTAAAACTTGGCTTTTACTCAGGCAACATTGAGGATTGCTGCCTTTTATTATTGTAAAACAAGTCTGTTTTAAAATACAGCAATACAATCAGACTGTGATTAGGTTTCCATAAGAATATACACAAGTATGGAACTATGTGTGCCACTGGTATCTTATTTTAACACACAGTACCATCACAGTGAGGAAAATATTAAGCAAAAGAGCACAACTAAGGAGCCAGCTGAAAAGCTTTAATTGTGGTGATTTGTGCTGTATGCAACAGTATACAGCACATAACAAAATAATAAATTATAATTAAATAATAAACAATAATAAATAATAAATAATGAAATAAAATTAAAATCTATAAAACAGTTCAAGAGTGAGAAAGGTGTGCCAAAGGATATTCTGGAAACAGGTCACAGACAAATCAAGAGACAACAGAAAAAGCAGGCATGTTTAATAAGACAGTTACAATTTAGAAGTGATTGCATGGGACTGAATGCAAGGAATGAATTAAGACACATCTCAACATCCAGAGAGGAAAGTGCTGTAGTTACATGCTACAGCTACAGGGAGGTTAAGGATTCAGAGAACACACAACGTGTCTTTTAAGTAGCAGTTATCTATGCACCATACTCAGAACATCTGAATGGATTTTGTATGTTTTATATGAAAGAGAAATCCTCTTGAAAACCTTTCAGTTGCAGACAGAGCAGTTTCTCATAATTCACCAAATGTTTGTTGAAGTGAGTTGCACTAAGAGGCTCTAGAGCCATCAATATATTTAAGAATTTCATAGATGCCTTTTAGTTCTTTTTGATCATGAAGTTGCTAGAATAGTTTCTACTCTCTCCAGTTCCCTTGTCCCCAATTCTTCTGCTGTGACATTTCTGGATGACTTCCAGTTCTGATTGTTGTAAAGTCCTTGTTTTTGCAGAATCACCTAGTGCTGGAATTTGCAATTCCAAACACTGTCTTTTTTTGTCTTTTTATCAGCTAACACTCTTTGCTGAAGCAATCTTTGCCCTTCACATTCCAATTGGTTTTGTCCTTATTCAAGCTGCTATGAATTTACCATAAGAAATACAACATAAAAAATAGATGAATATTTTTAAGAAATATTCTATCTTTTGTAACCCTCAGTTATGGGAAGTATCCCAAACACAATGACAAAGTTAATTTGAGGAATTAACATTTCAACCACCGGATCTTTATATTATGGAGTTTTATTTTACATTTTCTTTATATATTTAAAACAATTTTTCATGTCCACATTAAAAGCCTCTTTGTATAGTTGCAATTTTCTCCAGTTTGCCTGGTTTTGGTCATTAGAACTTCCTCATTTTCAGTGATCTGCTCAGCAAAATGAAGATTTTAACTGGATATATCGCTATTATTTCTTGTGAGAACTACTTATTAATGGTGCTCATGTAGATGATGTAGATGTTAATCAATTTTCATCTGTCCTTCTAAAGATTCAGTTAGGCCCCTAATCAACCATCTGCAAACAAACCCTTCTGCAGTAACAGGGTTCAAACATCTATTGGGAGGTAGCAAAGACTAGTGAGGGCCTTATGCTACCTCTCTGCCCTGATGTAAGCATTTCAGCTCTCTCAATTTAAAGTCATTAGAAAAAGACAAGTGACAATCTAGACTGTGGAACGCCAGATTCACTCTAATTGAGTCGTTGTTATGAGAAAGCATCAAAACCCTGTTGCTCTCATAAAGTGTCTGGGGCTTTAGAGATATTGAGAGTTGTGTATTCCAGAACTATAAGAAGTAATGGCAATGAACATCATAGTTTTCTAATGATAAAAACAAGAGAGACATTCTTTAAATATAACATTACTTCCTTGGATAAAAATGATATTTTTTCACCCAAAAGAAAAGTACATTATTCTGAGCATTTGCAAAGATCCTAGTCTTTCAGTACATCAATGGCCACCCACTAGGGATTTCTTTCACATTTTCATGTTTTTAATCAATAAGTTTATAAGTTATTTTCCTTTAATATTGTTTTCAAAGTTGCTGTCTACCTAAATCCATACTACAGCACTTTCTACACCCTGCAGTGACCGCATGAGTTTATGAACAGCTTCCAGCAGGGTACCTGACCTCCCTAATAAATCTTCTCTTGCCACCTCCTGTGGAACATGCTCATTTGAACATGCCAATGCAATGGGGACATATTTTTTTATTATAGCATCCTATACTTACAGCACTATATATTCCATTCCTGGTATGCTGTTATGGGCGTATATGCGCACAAAGACTTGATGCACAGCCTCTAGCTCTTTTCTTACAGGATGCTCACAGCCATGACAAAGAGACAGAAACTAAGCTATTGTCCATACTTAAGAGCAATTTCTAACACAAAGGGAAACCTTCTGTATTCTTACAAGCAGATAACTTACTGATGTGTGTCAGCAGGCGTTATTCATTTTCACCCCACAGAAACAGACCAAGGGTGCCACTCAATCATATGGAAGGGATCACAGTTACTGTGGGGCATTTCTAGTTCTACCATCATATCTATTTCTCATCCTTCCTTATTCTGTTTAGTACCTTACTATAACTACTTAAAATTACAAATATTACTTACATTCCTGTTAATCCATACTGAAAAAGATTTTGTGTTATGATCACAAATACTAGACCATGTATGTGGAAATGAGTGCCTTAAACAGGGGAAGTTTAGATTGGATATAGGAGGAAATTCTTTCCTGTTAGGGTGGTGAGGTACTGGAATAGGTTGCCCAGGGAGGTTGTGAATGCTCCATCCCTGGCGGTGTTCAAGGCCAGGTTGGACGAGGCCTTGGGTAATATGGTTTAGTGTGAGGTGCCCCTGCCCATGGTGGGGGGGTTGGAACTGCATGATCTTAAGGTCCTTTCCAACCCTAACTATTCTATGATTCTATGTCATGAGCAGAAAATGTCAGAATCCAGAAAATTTTGTGTATATGATAGTCACATCTTGATTTAGAGCTAATACCTCAGTGATATTTTATACTTCCCACCAATACTTTAGCAAGGGATCTTTGTGATCTATGTTTGAAGCACTTAATTGGAGAATTAAAGACAAAATAGAGCTGTTTTCTGGACAGCACTTGTATGTAATTAGATGGCTGCAATAAAATCTTTAGGAGCTGAGCAGGATCATTAGGAGTTGAAAAGAAAATAAAGAAATAAAATGAACTTGTTAATCACCAAAGGTTTAAAAGACAAAAAAATCTATGAAGGGGGAAAGCAGAGCCACATATCAGAGATCTAACTCAAGGACTTACCATATTCTTTTTTTCTGCACTTCTACTTTTCTCTGACTCAGTGATATCCCTCAAAATCCAGTTTTGTTATAGCACATCTATTTCATATTGATAGCAACAGATTGTATAACATGAGACATCTTCTCTGCAAATTTCCAGATTTTTCTGAGAGTAAACCCATCAAATCATCTAAAAACTTGTTACCAGGGTTCTTAAATATAGCACCTACCACTGTCTTTCCTTTCCATTAGCATGTACGTGCAAATGATTAAATTAACATTCTACTATATCCTACACAGGCAACTCCCATACCTGTCATATCAGATATAAACCAAAGCACACCTCTGTTCATCTGATCCATACTTTAAAACCCCCCACTCTTCGGGAGACATAGTCAGACCTAAAAAAATATCTAGATACATTTGTAAACCTGTTCCTAACTCAAAATGCTAAGGCATTTTTCTGTTCTTAAGATCTGGAATTCTCATGTTATATATGCTTGATATTTCATTTAACACCACTGAGCACTTCCAGGCCTGCTATCTCTTGATCCTAGGAGCTGGAAATTAAAGGGCTGGACAACCTGAACTGGGAGATTCATAGCTTTCCACTGAGATACACAGTACCTGCTTCAGGACTTCAAATTTAGACTGATAGAAATGAAGAAATTAGCTTTATAATCTAAGAATACGAGAACCACAGTTTTTAATTTCTATTTTCTTCTGCTGTGAAACATGTGGCATATGCATAATGCATGGCAAAGCAATCTACAGAGCTTTTATTGATGGTTGTTTGGTGTGATCTATATAACTCATATATAGCTCATTTATGAGTAATGCAGTCCTCCCAAACTCTTGCTCATACACATATAAAAGATGAAAACATTCAATGAATATCACTTTAGGAAGGCCACATTATTCCTGAATGTCAGGGCTTATGAAAGTCATGCTGAAGAAGGCATAACACTGACTGACACCACACAATTACACACTCTAAATACATTATACATTTTAGAGAAAGAAGTCATTTAGAGAAGAAACATGAGGTTTTTCCTCTCATACCAGCTTTTGTATTCTTCAGATCTAAAACCAGTGCCTTAGCTTCCATCAATTCAATTGCATAAATAGAAGATAGAAAACTGGACTGTAAATTTTCTGAATTTATAATTTCATCAAGCAGGGACCATTTTTACTCTCTGGTTTGCATTTGATAAATAAAGGGGTGTGGGGGGAGCTATACCATATATTTATAGTTCTTTTTCTTTTTTTTGGATGGCACCAAGGTTCTACAACTTCCAGTATGCACAGATGCCTTCACCATCAACATCTCCTCTGCAAGATGTTGTGACTAAGGATAGATTTTTACATGCCCAGTTTTTTGAATTTTGAAGAATTAAGGCTAAAACATTATGTAACTTTTCCTAAATGCCTCTAAATTTTTAATTTCCCTAAAACCTCAAAATATCCCAAATTTTAAGAAGCTGTATCAAACTACCTCCAAAGTTCTTATATGTTCTTATTTTAATGGAATTTGTTTAATATATAGAATTATAGCTATATATTCAGTAGTTATGTATCTGCTGTGAAACTTAGCAACAGAGCAAAGTTTACTATTTCATTAAAGTGTATTACAGTACATTAAACAGAAAATACAGAATCTTAAATGTTGATTCATAAAGCCCCTAAACTACCTATAGACCTTTCAGTGTCTTAATAAGATATGATTTGTGGTCTTTAAGACATATGTTTTAAATTATTCATAATCAATACTAAAAATCAAAGAGTTGGCAGATAGCTCATTCTGAAAACTGCAGCCATGCAATTCATATTCTGCAGTAGTGGTCAGGTCAGAGTAAGAAAACAGAATGAACTGATGCAGCTAATTACAACCTAATTTCAGCTTCGCAAACTGAAACAAATGATTGAACTGTATCTGCCACATTGAACTTAACATCACTCAACCACTTGATGTTGTACCAGTGTGATAACCTGTAAGAAAATGGACACTGATTATGAATAATGGTGAAGTACTTTACAGGTTTTAGACCTGCCTATTACATTGTTTTGGGCAGCTTTTAAGAAAGTTTTGAAGGTATGAAAGCACATGATGGCATGCTTTTAGGTATGTTTTGGTTTAATATTTCTGAATGATGAAAGTCCTTTCTGTCACTGCTTGTAGATTTCCTGTCTGCATTCAGTCTCATGACGATACCTATTGCAGCACAAATCAGACAGGTTTTCTTCCAGTTAATTTACAAGTAGATAATCACAAATATGTAGTGTAGGTAGCAAAATAAAAATTGTGATTTTTTTTCCTAATAAAAAATTTAGTTTTTTTCTTGGTTGACATCAATCGTAGAATGGTTTGGGTTAGAAAGAACCTTAAGGTCATCCAGTTCCAACCCCCTGCTATAGGCAGGGTAAACTTCAAGCCCCACCCAACCTGACCTTGAACACTGACAGGGATTGGGCAGCCACAGCTTCTCTGGGCAACCTGTGCCAGCGCCTCAATACCCTTATAATGAAGAGCTTCTTCCTTATATCCAACCTAAACCTCCCCTGTTTAAGTTTGAACCCATTATCCCTTGCCCGATCACTACAGCTGTGGATGGAAGTTCAACATGATCTGGCAGCATACATTTGCAGCCCAGAAAGGCAACCACATGATGGGCTGCATCAGGAGTATGACCAGAAAGAAGGTCAAGGGAGAGAATTCTCCACCTCTACTTCCATTGACACCTTCATTAAACTGCATCCATGACAAAGACCAAAATGATAAACTATTGCTTTTCATCCAATTGCTATGTTCCACACAAACTAAAGATAGCACTTTAATATCATTTACAAATATATGTTAGCTATTATAAAATCATTTGTTTCAGTCCCTCATTGCTAATACTTAAATACGAAAAGCTCAACAGCTCCATTGACAGTGTGATAAATTACAAGAAACCAAGAGACTAAAAGGTACTATATTTGCCATCACACAACTATGGAGGTTGCAAAAGTAACAGAAATCTTTAATTAACTCCGGAAATTAAAAGGTGACTTTAATAAAGAAGCTTAATAACAAGACACGCTCAGATGAGCTCACTAGCACATGTTAATCAAGAACAAGAAATAATTTCAGGTACACAAATGAATAGATACTTATACACAGCCAAAATTAAACAAAAGACAGATGTTTTAAACTGGTATCCGCATAAATGATGAATCTATGATACTACAGACTCTGAACACGGACACCGACCATAGGTGTCTAGTAAATAATAACCTGAAGTGGGGCTAATTCTTTACAAAGCACATGTTAAATGACACTGAAACTACAGCGAAACTCATTCTGCAGTCTATGCCACATACAAAATACTACAGGTGGGGAGCTAACAGCCTTATGTTAACATGTAGGTAACTTATCTATGTGGTGATTTTTCAGATTCACTACCATTCAATTAATCATTGCAGCAAATGTGAGATTGTTATGTTCTTAAGTTTTAACTCTGACAGATACCTAACCGTAGCTCCTCTGGTTTCAGGAATCATTTACCAAATGTGAAAACAACACAGGAAATAAGTAGTGTCTGTGGAAAACTCACTGTACACATTCAATACTGTTTTTGTAGAAACAGAATTACGGTTGTTTCCCAGCCAAACATACCAACACATATTAGGTATAGGAATAAAGGTAGGCCCTGTAACATTTGAGAAAACAGAGTATTTTAGTGTCTCAGGTGTTCTAACATGCAACACTGCTACTTCGGCAGTAATCTAAACTGATAGCAACTGAAAAGAAGAAATTTCAATTAAGAGGCCCTACAATTAATTAAATTACTTTACTACAAAACCTCCCTATAAATAAGTGATAACCTCCTGAAATTAGAGCATCTAAAACACAGACTCTAATTATTATTATACTGAATTTAATGGGGAAAACTGTGACTAAAGTATTCATAGCATCAAATGGTAGTATTGTCCTTCATCCATGTGGAAAATATTTGGAAAGATTCAGTCCGTGGTTTTAATGTAATTTTCAGGCAATAGCCACAAACTTCCATGGTAGATTTCCAGTTCCAAACAAAGGTAACTCTTTCATGTCTAGCCAAACCTTAGGAAATGTGTTACCAGCTGGAGCATTTCAGATGCTACTTTCAGTGACAAAACAAATTAAATGGAAGCAATAGAGATTACATTGACAAAAATGAAGTTGAAGCATGTCTCTTATGTAAATATGGTCTTGATAGCAATAAATTATCACGTGGATTTTAATATTAGAACACTATTGTAAAGAACATCCAGAAATGATCTCTTGGCTTTCCTAATCTCAGTCCCTATTCAGTTTAAGGAGTCTTCTGCTTTTGTTATCCCTATATAACGTGTAGTGTGAGTTATGGAATTAAACGTACTCAGTTTATAAGCCATGTTTGTTAACTCATTCAAATGAATTTGGCAATGCACAGCGGTACCACATTTATTTTCAGCAGCCATGCCTCACCCCCTCCCCCTCAGCCCCCAGTTTAATCATTTCCTAACGGAAATTGCATGTTAATAGAAAAAGCAGCACTGGAACTGCCTCACATCCTATAGTTATTAATTAAGTAAAGTCTGGTTCAGTAACTCTGGATACTAAAAATACAGAGTTAAACAAAGCCCAGTGCCTTTTGAAATGAAGTTTCAAGGTTGTCAATCATTCAACAAAATTTATGTATTAAGATCTGTATCTCCCCTTTAAGGAGTTTTTACAGGATCTCAAAGTGAAAAAACCCCAAAACAAACAAAACCAGATCTTGACCATTTCTTCTGAAGGATTCCTGTATGAAACAATACAGAAGCATCATGGTGAGTTATCTTACTGTCACATAGAAACCACTAGCTATATATTCTCCTTTATTCCTATATGCTGATTATTACCCTGCAATTAATAAAACACAGAGGTGCACTACCTGCTTCATTGACCATATAAAATAGTCGGTAAAGTTTAAAATGCACTAATGTAAGAAACTTTTAAATGTTCCTTGTATCTGTAGATCTTACAGGGTAATTTATAGTTGCATTTGGTATTGAATGTTCAGTGAGTAGGTAGCATGCTGGGAAAAATGCACAAACCCAGGTTATAGCAAGTCTGTTCTTTACAATAAACCTTTTCTTAGAAGTGAACAGGTTATCATTAAGGTTATTTTTTGGAATGAAGGCCAATAACAGGCTCAACAACTATGCCAAATGTCTAAAATTCTGAATGGAATTAAATATATAAATCCACTTATTGCAAGTTTAAAAGTTGGAAACAACTGATGCTATAATAGGAAATACTAATGAATTTCATCTGTGAACATGTATGTTAGAGAATACTTGTAAACAAATCAGTGTGTATCCTGCAGAGGAACTGTGTCCCCTCTTCCGTCAGGCAGCTTCATGGATGGGAGCCTCTAACTGAGATCAGTGACAAGGAAAGAGAAATGTCCCAGCAGCTTGGATTTTGACAGATTAAATGCAAGTGCTTATTATAGATGGACTGCCATTCACCTTTGGTTAAGTATTAAAGGTTATTTAGGTTTGCTTTCATATCTGCTTTTGTACTCTAAACAAAATATTTGTGTCACGAGAGGAGTTTGCCAGTTTGCTCAAAGTTAAACAGTGATGTTTGCTATGACCTATCTTCAGAGGCTGAATGGTGCCCTTAGCATCAGCGCTTACACAATCAGAAAAGAAAAGGCGCCTATAGAGAAAACACAACATTCCTCATGGGAACAGAGAGGAACAAAATTACTGGCACGGGAATGCAAGGCAGATGCAAACCAAACTCTCTGCTTTCCCCCCTGAAGCCACAGAAGCTGTCTAGGCAGCGCTAGCACTTCTGTTCAACAAGAGCTGCCAGCTTGTGCTCCTCACCTTCGGCTAGAGGGTTTTGGGGCTTCTTTTACAAAGTAGAACCCCTGTCTCCAGCCTTGTCTCTGGTATTAGCACCTCCATCTGACAACTTCTGTAATAACAAAATGTCTGTGCTTTGGCAGGCTGACTCCTGGTTCAGTCCCTGCTGTGGCCAACCCTATGTGCAGTAACACACATGGGACTGACCAAATGACACCAGATCAGGGGTTTTAGCTAAAAAGAAAGAAAAGGGGAAAAAAAGATCACTCCTAATAATGAAGCACAGAAGATAAGTGACAGCCAGCATTAAGATTTCCTCAATTATTACCTTACATGGAACCACAAACCCAAGAAAAATTAAAATAACAACCAAAACACAACTACTAGGCCACTAAATATAAAACTGAAACAAAGTACTTTATTATTAGTAGTTTTCTTGCCTATCATTTAAAACCTACTCCATCAACTTGGCTACAACCTTATTTATGTGTGCTTATGAAAAGGGATGACTGAGGAATGGCTACTCTTCAGATTTGCTGTTGCTTTTCTTGCATTGGGAGTTTTAGCTCCCCTTTCTCCTACCCCTACAACAGATGCAAATGAAAATGTTGTGTATTAGCAAATCTTCCCTTAATTTATATAGCCCACTATGGTAACAGTACACAGCAATTATGAGGCTTGCTTTCATTTATGGAAAAGCTCTTATAATGAGCAGCAGATATATTGAATATCTCAAATAGCACAGAAGTAAGGCCATTAACCCAAATTAATTTCAATGTTTTTATTCCTTACAGAGACTTCTGCTTTACTGCACCTGAGCTCCAGCTCCTTTCTCCCCTGACAAATTATTCAGGCCCTACGTTCCTTAGGATACCTTTGAAATATCTCTTTCATGTCAGTGCTGGAATTTAGTTTGAAGGCTAAAGGATATAACCCTGCTGCAACATGTGCTGTGCCATCCCATGTGTGCTGGTGGTACTTTACTGTAAAAATTACTGCAAATTATTTCATACAAAAACCCCACAGACTTAATCTATCCACTTTAGAGCACAGTGTCTCCTTTAAAATTCCATGTGGACTAACCACTCAGCTCTTGGGCTGGGAGCTGGCGTTACCATCTCATCTCTGCATCGCATCACACAGCCCTGCTAGGTAGTAGTCATATCCAGACAGCTGGACTGCTGAAATGACCTACCTTAAAAATAACCAAGGGAAACAAAAGCAGGTTGAGATGTTTTTGAGTTAGGTAACTTCCACGGTTCATTTAAGAGTGGTTATTCAAGCAAATCTGAGGGGGACACGAACAAAAAGTGCACAGGTAAAAGGTAGAACTGATAGGGGCCTGAAGCAGAGCACCGAAAATACTGTAAGCCAGCACCGCCACTAACCTGCTAAGAACACCAAACTGCATATCCCTTTGCTAGCATGTCTCCCTGCTCACAGGAGCTAGTTTCTCTCAAACTAACCATTTATGTTAATTATACTACTCAAACTAAGACATATCATTTACAACCTGTACTTAACGTGAAGACTGCCATTTCTTTTTCAGACTGAAAGAGTTCCTTTTTGCCTGAAGCTGGCCTGGATTCTATATTGGAAATATATGTTGGTTGAATAAAATGCATTGATTTTCTGCAAAATCTTTATTTTCCTACAGAGTATGTGATCACGAGGCTGGTGAGTTAAAATTAATATAAGCAGAATATATTTCTTCAACCTTTTTAACCATTTTATCTGAGCTCTCTGGAAGACTAGGTGGGCTGTGGGGTTTCCCTGATAGAGAGGGATGGTTTAGTGGGGTTTTTTTGTTGATGGTGGCGGCTTCTGGGTGTTTCTTTTAATATCGTCTCTTTATCTTCCTTGATCTAAAAACCCCTCAACTTTACCAGTAAAAAAAAACAGAATGCAGAAGTCACTCCTCTCACTACTTGCTCATAGAAAGGTACAAAGCACTATGATTCCAGAGCACTGTAGCATTGCCTTACTCTTCTGCAACCAGAAACAGGCTCTTAGGTACTGCTGTTTTGGCACAGATTGCGTAAGGCAGACACATTTCAGTAGGAAAATAAATTAGGAACAGCTTGCCGTAATACCCTTCAGTTATGAATGAAATAAGAACTGTAAGGCTAAGTTTTTATTGGCCTGGGACATGGTAGAGCAGAAAAATGTACAAATGCTTTCTGAAACCATAAAATCTTCCACAATGTCATCCCACTGAAATATAGTTATTTTTTGGGACATTTTAAGAAATCAAGTTTCTCTATAAGCGAGGGAAATATTCAGAATGCTAAAAAGTTAATTCCTGTTCCTCCCCTTAATAGTTCAGGAATCTATGTGCATTACTCCAAAAAGAAGAAATGCCAAATTTTTCCTTTTTTGATGAGAAGAAACCCATAGTTTAAGTAATTTTTTCCCAAAGTCTTATTTTTCTCATTATTCTGAAAAAGGGGGAAATTAAATTAAACTGCTAGACCAGATTAATAAAGAAATGAATCACAATGATGGGAAGTTGACATTCTCAGACCTTTCTATTTACCCTATCTGTATACCGCATGCATATATATATATATATACATATATATAGATATAGGGTATATTTCTGCCTGCACTTTCTAGATCACAAAAGAGAAATGATAAAACTGTTACCCAGCATCAGGATTTTCTGTTAGCAAAATTTTTGTGCCACAGCATTTCCCCCAGTTCCCAGGGACTTTGACAACCAATATCTGCTGCATAATACAACTATTTTTGCCAAGAGAACAAAATGTCACAGTTTGGCTGTGGAGAAATTGTAATCAAGAGTCAATAGGAACAAACATGTTTTTGATCTCTGTATAAATCAGTGGGTTGCTCTGTTTTACTAAAGCCAGAGTTAGGAAAACAAATGCATGTACAGGGGAAAGCCGTTATCTACTGGTAAGTAAACATGTCAGTGAAGGTGACAGATGATCATCAAGGATATTCAGGTGCTCCAGTGACTGCAACCAACAAAGTTCTAGCTAATGAATATGTGTGGCAGAAATGAGGCAGTGCTCAGAAGGAATGAAGGAAAAATGGTTTTCAATCACACAACAAATAAGAGGCAGGTGGGAGCTGAGGGAAATTGCTCTGGGAGAGCTGTGTAGTATAGCAGGAAAAAGCCTTGATCAGAGCTACTCTCACTGATGAGGACAAGTTTCATCACAGTGATGGGTAATGAAGAAGCAACTTGGACACTAGACTACCAAATTTCCCAAAAGAAGCCACGCAGTAAGTACAATAAGGCTAAAAATGGCTGCTGAGGAGACAAACCCAGCATAAAAACCAGCAAAATCAAAGCCATTCAGGCCTTTAACTCGCTTATTACAACACCTATAATATGTCCCAAAGGGTTAATACACTTCCTTTCAATAAGTACATTAAAGAAAAAAGGAAGAAGGAACAATACATTAAGCCATAGATATATGATACAAAATTACTTAAAATAGCTGCTGATGTACTTGTGTTATTGAGTGTTGCTGTGCTAAAAGACTAATTAAAAGGAGAAAGAGGGACAATACTACTGAATTTTTGCATTCCCTGCAAGGTCACTTCCAAAAATTATTACTGTAATCCAGGTAAGATTGCACTCCTTAATGCTTTTTTGGACAGTTCGTTCACATTTTCTTATTTAAAGACAAAACTCAGCCCAGTATTATTTAACTCTATCCTTCAGACAAAATGATGTGCTATCTAAAAATATTAACATAAATTTCACTGTAAGAGGATTAAAACCAAAGTAGTTCTATCCAAATTAATTTAGGTAAGTACACTACATAAATAAATCAGCACCCTTCAACTCAGAAAGCACTTCAAACAATTTCAAGTCATTAAAAATACTTTTAGTTCCAACATTTTGGCTCTTAGAAAAGTCTTAATGGTTATATGACAGTATGTTCTACTACTGGCTGTATGGCTTTTATTACATGCCCTGATCTTTTTGATGACCATGGCAGCTTTTTAGAGAACTACAAAGAAAAGCTGAAACAATGAATTATTTTTCAGACAAGTTTAATAAAGGTGTAAATCAAAAATACCATAAATGTCAGAAGCTCTTGTAAATCCTATATTTTATATATTCCTCTTTCTAAACACTGAACCAATGGAAGCATAATCTTAAAAGGAGAGTGGGTAAGTGAAAGTGCAAGACAAGGAAGAGAACAAAAGCACTTCACTGCATTTACAAAATCTCACCAATTTATTTATCTGAGCTCATTTACTGATTTATGAGCTAGTACTATTCTCCTATGACTTAATTTCTGACAGCTTATAAACATCTCAGATTAATATGATTGTGTTTGATTTCTGGTTAGATTGTAAGGTGTTCCCATATGACAAGATACAGTCAATTATTTCCCCCTTATGCTACTATTATGAAATATTAGTGGGTTTTAATATACTTCTATCAGAATAAGAATTACTCCCCAACTCATTTTCCAGTGACTTACACATCACTGATCCTGACACAGTAAATAGGTTCAAAGAACAACTTGAAATGTATCTATCCACTTTATAATAACAATTTTCCTTTTTTTTGGTGACATTTATCAAGACTAAATACGATCTGACCCTCTTTACATCCACTTTCAAATCCTCCTTGAGAAGAAATCCTTATTGGTAAGTTTGGAGAATATAACTACATGTAACACTGTAGATTTGTTAGCAAGATTTCATTTTGCATTTTTATGAGATTCCAAGAATATTATGTTGGAAGGCGAAATTACAGAGCTGTCAGTTATATCTGTTGGATCCCATACTGATGCTAGTACGATGCTATGAAGTTTCAGGAATTCTTTGCAGGGTTTCCATAGAGCTGTGCAGATGCTTTGTTCTGCCTGTGGAGCAAATACCTGCTAATTTGCGTCACTTTCTAACTGAAAGTACTGACTTAAATTAGTAATAATAATAATAAAAAAAGAAGTAGGATTTCTTAGATGCATAATACACAGGCAAAAAGATGGAGCTTTGTAACAGAAAGCAAAGAGAAGCTTCTAGATCCTTTGATAACACTGGTGCAGTAGATAGCCATTTTCAGTAACAGATTTTGCTGTACTATCAACATACACACATAAATACTTCCAGCAACACCTAGAAAAAATAAGTTGCCAATTGACATGAGCATGCATTAGTTATTTTTCTCTCTTACAGTGTAATCCTCATGCAAATGTAGGCTGTATCAGATATTTTATACCTCACAGAGATTCCAAGGAATTCTTCAATAACCTCCATACACAGAGGAGAATCCAGTTATTTGAAATGCATGACTCGTTGTGTGAAAAGTGAAAACTGTAAGAAAAGTTCCATGGAGGACTTTTAGGAGTACCAATGTGACACTTGTGAGATCCCCATTCTACCACAAGAAATATACACAGTCCCTCTTTTTGAGAACTGTGATACAACTGCTTCTCCACAGTTCCCTGTTTTACAGAATAGCCAGTAGCACAAATTGTCACCATATGCCTGATGTTTCAACAAATATCCAGTCCAACTTGTTTCCTATACTTGTATATTTTTCAAAAGGTGTAGATTTCTTACTTTTATTCTTTTTTGAATATTTCCCCTCACTATTAATATAATAAACCAAACAAAATTTACTAATAAACTTTGTGATTTAATTCCTCATCTCCCCTTCCCCCTCAACTTTTCCATCAGTATGGGGTTAATCTTTTAACAAGTGACCCAGATAAGGACAAGTTTAAGCTACTCGTTGAAAAGAAGTATAACAACTCTTGAACATCACTTTTTCCAATATTTTGCTGAGGCATCATTATGGAAGAACAGGGTCTGAGAATTTGGGGAATGCTGTCATTTCAATATTGCATTGCTTTCTAAGTAGTAGAAGTCTGTAGTCATTGCCTGAATAGCTTCATCCATGAATAGTTGCATCCATACTTCAAGATTTGATGGAAATAGAATAAGGGGATCAGTATGTGTCCTGGGTTTAGCAGTGGCAGTCATTTTTCTCTTTCTTGGTAGCTGGTGCAGTGCTGTGTTTTGACTTTTGGGCTGGGAACAGAGCTGATAAAAATGATGTTTTGGTTTGGCCAAGGACTTTGTGAGCCTCATGCTCTGTCAGGGAGGAGGGAAGCTGGGAGGAAGCAGAGACAGGACACCTGACCCAAACTGACCAAAGAGGTATTCCATACCACAGCACGTCATGGCCAGGAGGGAACTGGGAGTTACCCGGAAGGGCTAGGTGAACTGCAGGGTTGGAGGAGGTATCGGTCGGTGCTTGGTCGGTCTGGGGGGGGCGAATTATCGGTCACCTGGTGATGAGGTGTTGTATTCTCTTCCCTTGTTATTTCCTTTATCATTACTATTATTGGTGGTAGCAGTAGTGATTTGTGTTATGCCTTAGTTACTAAACTGTTCTTATCTCAACCTGTGGGAGTTGCATTCTTTTTGATTCTCCTCTCCGTCCCTCCAATAGTAGGGGGAGGGCAAGAAGGAGGGGGGAGTAAGTGGACAAGCTGTCTGGCTAGGTTCAAACCACGACAGTATGTTAGGACTGTCTGGATTCACTGCAATCTTGAGCATGATGTTTTTCCCAATATATGTGCAAATGCATGTTTTCCTGAAGTATGACTAACTAGAAAAGCAGCTTGGTTTCACAAATGAGTCTCGGCTGCTGTAGATTGACAGATGAAATGGTGTGCTTTTGGTTGGCACAAGTTATGTTAATAGGGACTTTTCAACTCAAACTTCACCTCCTGTTTCTGCTATAATAGCAGTTCCAGTGGGACACAATCCTTTCAAGATGAGATTTATTTCATTTCATTCTAATTTAACCTGATTACTATCTAGCAAAACACATCTGTTAACATGAGACACCAAAAAAACCCCCACCTTTCTATCATTCTGTCGTCATCTGCAGAAAATGCCATGACACTGTCTAAACATAGTGTGCTGTCAGAGATTTAAAATGGCACAGAAAGATGGTGAATCAGACTATCAGATTAAAAGAGAGTGACATGAGTTAGGAAAAGGAGATTAATGAACATCGCTGTTACTGAATTCTGCTTATATTATCAAATAGAAAACAGCATTTAAGTTTGAATAATACAATACAAACAGATAATGGACAAGTTCACACATATTGATTGCAGCATTAACCCAAAGAGCAAAACATACACTTAAAGCCATAAATCATTAGCAAGACTCAATATTGACCAAATTACTAGCTATCAAAATTCAGTTCCAACTTCCACTGAAATAAACAAATTAAGTGGGTGGTTTAGTCAGTCTCAAACTTGGAGGGGGAGCACATAAAGCAGCACGTTATAACATCACTTGCAATCTGGTATGAGCTTTTCCAAAAGCATTGGAGGAAAGAACAGGATAAGCTTCTATAACAATTTCACTGATCATAGAAGAAAAATAAGAAGGCAGCGTCATTATAGGATTATTAGTAATTAATTTAAATCTCAGAATGTGCAGGTCAAGAATTAGAAGCAGCCTATCATCATAACTTTATAAATGAAATAAGCAATTTCATGTATAGAAGCAATATGTGAATCTTGCAAAGAAAAACGGAGGAACATAGAAACCAAGAGAGGGAATTCACTAGGTTTTTACTTAAAATGAGTCAGTGATTTGCTCTGTGCAATCTTGTTTCACGTTAGCAGATCTCCACCTAAAACAGAGATTCCACACTGTTGAATTCAATCTCACATGACTGGATCAATCTCAGGAAACTTTGCTGAAATAAAAGGGCTCTGCTCTGCCACTTAATTGTTCTGTGATCCTTGCAAAGTAACTTCACCTCTGTGTTTCCATTTCCTTGCCCACTTCTGTTCAGCTATAAAGCAAACATTTCAGATAAGGACTCTTCTTACCACATGCTTGTACTGCATGTATTCCAGTGGGAATTCCACTTTCAGTTGTGCCTGCAATGTGTATAACGGCCCAAATAAACCATAACAGGAGTTCATAGAATTATGCACTCACAAAAGTATCAAAGAGCAGCAAGAAGGAAAAATAGTAATAAATTAATCTGATTTTACAAACCAAATGCCAACATTTGGATAGTGCCATAAGAAGTGCTGAATAAATGCACTTTGCTGAAAAGCTTATTATTTGATTGTTATAAGCAGACATATCAGTTCTTAATGAATGTCTCCTTCCAAGATGACACAGGACAACTTGACTTTTTTAATCCTAGGGGCATTAGCCTCACCAATATCTGTACCAGATGGAGGTCTGGTGGCGGATGTCTGCTTGTATGCAGAGATCACTGATCCTGAAATCTGAGCTCCATATTAAAGGCTTTGAGGATGAATCTTTCTTTCTGAGTGGAACAATAAGCTCTCTTTCAGAAAGAAAAACAAACCACACCAAACTTTATGATGGTTGTAATACTCATGAGAATTTACTCTCACTTACTTTCCTTTGATAATAAAAAGCTTCACCATCATTCTACAGAGGGTCCAGGCTAATGAGTGCATATTTTAACCTCCAGATTTAGGATATTTTTACTTAAAACTTTTATTGTCATAAACTCAGATTCCCAGAAAGATGAGAAATACCGTATTCTGCCTTGGATCTCTTGTGATTTAGAAAATCTAAAGGGTCTACTGTTTCAACCAGCAACTCTTTAGTCATCACCCCTTATTCTACTCATCTGTCTTTAAATCTGACAGAGATCAGGCTGCTGTGAAGGGGCTGCCATGAGATCATGCAAAATGCACCAGTGAAGCTTAATGTGTGCAATGACAGAGGCACAGGAAATAACTAATTTCTCATTTTCTGCCTCTTCCTCTCTTTCCTGTCAAAATTCTAATTACACAAAAAAATTACATTTTACTGACATTGTGTCAAGTAGTCAGAACTATTACCCAATATAAGTGTTTGACTCTGGCTCCCAAATAATAATGTTAATGAGATAACGCAGAGCAGAGGGAGTGTGGGCTGCCAAGCCTGCTACAGCAAAATTTCTAATGCAAATTATTTCCTTCTGGACACAACCGCATTGGAGTTGATGATTTCTTAGCAGCTTCATTTTCAGGCTGTATCATCCGACACACTGCTGATGATATCAGCATTTTGCACAAACTTGTTTTCTGTCAAAAAGAAGTTTTAAAAATACCCAAGTTGTGGTAAGAATTAGACCCACATTGACAGGCCACTTACATGTTCTTTCAACACTGACTTGCTCCAGGCTCCATAATTTCAACCATAATTTCCAACCTACGTCATTCACCTCTCTCCAACTGCAGAATTTATCTTGGGAAGTTATTCTGCCATACTGCATGATCATATCCAACATGCATCTTTCCTCCTCATACACAACTGTGATTTACCTTTTTACCATCTTTGGATTTAATTGTAGCATCATCCCCTGTTCTTTCACTGAAGTAGATCTCACTGGACAAAACTAAGCTCTCATCAGACCTCAATTTCTAGAAGTAAAGAACTGTATTTCCTCCCATTCTACTTTAATCATATCCACACCAAATGCCTTCAAGTTAACTACTTTAAGAAATAAAGCTTTGTAGTAATTGCACACTCAGCTGGGCTCTTTGCAATTCTGTCTTTAATGGCACTTGGAGGTCCCTTGACTCCTAGAATTCTGTACAGGCATCAGGGAGAGGATAAAAGGGATACAGTCCTGCTGCCGAAAATGTACAACTGAATCAGCTTCTTGCCATTCTTTTCAGTTACTTTGTATGTGCAGGGTCAAAAAAACAAACTACAAGTTGCGTACTATTCGCATTCCTTAATGAACTGCTGGAGGCAATTGGGACATTGTAATGATGAAGACAACCCAAACAGTACATAATTAAAAAACTTTGTATTTATTTGATACTGCAGTCAACCCCAGAGACACAGAAAACAGACCTGCTCAGAAAAAGCTTTTACAGTGACCTTTTCACCCTTAAAGATGCATATTGCGCATCAGCCAATCTATGTAAGTTTGCCTTACATAGATTCTATGTATGTAAGAATCTCTTACATACATTCTATGTTAAAATCTAGGTTCTCTCTTCTGATTTACAATTAATTTATTTTCTTTCCAGGTATGTGAATATATTAATAATGGGTTTTACTATGTTTTATACTCTCTTCTTCCTCTCGGTATGTGCTCCATTTCAATATTCAGTAACTACAGGGATTTTGCAACCACCCTCTCTCAGAAGTTCTTCTATCAAGCTTTTCGTTGCATAGGCAGGAGCTGCACCCTTGCACTTAAAGTACAATTCAACATTAAAAGCAGGAATTACATTTCTTACACATGAATAATAAACCAAATAATGATTAATGTCACAGTGCTTTCACTTCTACTACACTTGAAATAGACAGAAAGCCAATGATTACTTTGGTGTTAAAAGGAGCTGGAGTTGGGTCCTTCAGCTAAACAAGGTAAACAAAACCCAAATGAATGAGCTAAACAAAACAAATTCCCCCTCCCATATAGTTTAAACTTTATGTCTTGTGCTTACTTCTGTTTTGAAAAGTGTTCTCTGAAAGTTACAGTGATTTCCCCAGCCAAATCTTTAGGGCTTGGGGTTTGGGGTTTTTTGTTTGCCTGGTTTGGTTTGTTTGGGGTTTTGTTTGTTTGGTTTTTCCTTTAGCATTAGTAAATAACAACATTCTGTTCCAGAATTTCCACGAAGAACTCCTCTGGACAAAACACATTTCTCACTACTCTCCCTGGAAATGAAACAAGATGCTGCCTACAAGTGGCCACTTAGAGAAATACTTTCATCTACAGTTCTCGGAGAAATTGTTTCTCCTTCTTAACGCACAAAGGACCACCAGCTAAGGGCAATGCAAGAAAGCCAAAGGTGATGGCCTTTCTAAAAGAGGACAATTCCTTGTAAGCTTTTCAAATAGGGAGTATTTTTATATTTTAGGCTTTCCTGACATACTTCCGACTCCTGTTTAGAACTGCTGTGATTGCTGAGCACAGGAAGCAATCCCGATTTGCCTATTAGGAACTTGGCAATAGAAAGGCTTACAATATAGGATTGTGTAGGACATGACTGGTGAAGAAGGAGATGCCACACTGGAAATAATTGGTAAGGCAGTGAGAGAATAAATCAGTATTTTCCATGCAGATACAGTTTTTGGTTTTCTTTAAGAATGTGCTACACAAAATATGAAACTGTTTTCATTTGACTGAAGTTATTAGCAATAACTCTTGATCAGCTTTTATTTTTAGCAAAGATGACCTCACAGAACCTTAATCTTTTTTTCTGCAGCTCTATAGTGTAAACCAAGACAATTGAACCCTTTTAGTAGTAACGCCGGGCACTCAGAGAGGAACTCTCAAGTACTATTATCCCCAATACCATCAAAACCACTATAATTTGTGCTGTGTATAGCAGTTTTGAAATGTGTCATGGAGATGGAGTGATTCATGCTTTCTGTTTTTCTTGACAATAGATGTTAATATTTTCTGGTATTTAGAGTGTCAGCTTTTTGTCAACTTACATTGCATTTTGGGTTTGAGCTCCCCCCCCCCCATGTTCTCTGAAACCTAAGTTGTATGACACGGTACAAAATAAAGCCTATCGCTTGACTACCACATCTAACCCTGCTTCTTATGGACATTTTCACAGAGTAAATATTCTTGTGAGGAGGCAATAAAATCTTGGGGAATGTAGGCAGGAGAATGGAGAAAAACAGTGAAAGATTAAGGTCACAAAAACATTTGGATCTCAGTGTGAATAAGTAATATTGAAAATGGTTTTCTTTAGGGGGAAAAAATACTAATTTGTGATCATTAAAAACAGTTCATATCTTGTTTTCAGGGATATTCACATTGATAAAAATCCTGTTAGGCAAGTACTAGGTATAAGCTAAATCATAAAATAACACAAGGTCTTCCTCTGGCATCCCACTTCAAAATATTCAAAAGCAACGCTGAAATGGCCAGAGCAATACCTGAAATATGGGTAGAGCTTCCATGGAAGAGATGGGATAGTATTTCTGTGATACACATGATTTCCCCACATTTCCATGTTAAATTCAAAGTGTCCTTGAAAACACCATGCAAAGCTTCCAGGTAACACTAACTACTTAAAAAAAAAACCCACCATAAAATCACAATACTCAAATATTAGTTTTATTTTACCTTTCTTGCTTGGAAGCAGCATTATAATGCAGGAGTTCAGCTCTGAAGCATATAGTTTTTTTGAAGCATTGAAGAACAGCACGCAAAAGTTTATACAAAGAAGGAAGTATCAAAACGTGGTATATCTAATAATGAGGAGATAGCACAGCTTGCTGCGAAGCTCAACACACAAGGAAGAAAAATTACAAGCTTATTTCAGACCTGCAGCTTGGTCTCATGGCCCCTAAAGGAATTCAACCTCAAAGCTGCCTGTGACACACTAAGCACATGTTAGACTACAGAAGAAAGGGACAATGACACCTACAGAACTGCTGTGTTTGGTGGTGGTGTCAAGATCGTTTTACAGCTCATGCTTTACCTTTTTAAGGCTCTTGAAAACCTGCTACTGCAAGGAAAGAAAATCATTCCTCAGCTCCCAAAGGAAAACTATCCTATGCAGATGCCTTTTGTCTCTCCCTTTCTCTCCTTCCTCCCACATCATGTAGCAATAGCAGTTACTGAATGCACAATGGCTCCACCTATCAGAAGCAGGAATACCGGACATTTGTTGATAAATGTTGATAATGTGGCCACATTTACAGTAACAGACTTTCACAGTAAAGTAATACACAAGGTAAAAAAGGCTCGAACTTCCTCAGAATGGAAGAGATGTATTCTCCTAGAGAACAGAACAATTATTACAAACAAAATTATCACCAGGTAATTTCTTTAGTATCTACTATCTAAGTAGATAGTAAAAGTGAAGCTAAGGAGATGAGGCATAAGTGGTAGATCTGCTTGTAAAACTAACCCACAGCTATTCATTAAACACGGCCAAATAATGGGATAAGGCTAAAGGAAATGCCTATCATATACCAAAATTGATACTTCTTATGCCGTAAGTAACTTTTTCTCTGAAGCTTACATTTCCGAGAAAGACAAAAGTGGGTTGAGCATTGAAGAACTTTGCTGGTTCCTGTTGTCTCTGCACAAGTCTGACACAGAAACCAATAACCACACCAAAACCAAACCTCAAAACCAAAAAGCAAAACCCACCGAGATTAGTAAGATCTCACAGATCAGTGACTGTTACATAGCTCCAGGAATGAAAGGAAGTACTACCCATAGAAGAAAAAATTCTCTAACTCTAGACCATCTCTGAAAGTATGTAAAACAACTGAAAATACATACATTTAAAGCATATTTTGTGTCTGGAAAATAGGAGACTGCCTATAAAAAAACCCAACAATCTGAAAATAGCCTCATTTCTGACAACAGTTGGCTCTGTTGTACTTGATTTTGTTAATCACACACACTAACACGAACTGAAGAATGGAAAGACTATAATGGTACATAAACATTCATAAGACATCTAAGTCCACAAAACTAATTCTGTAATTCGGCTAGCTAACATCAAGATACCTAGAATTGCCAAAGGGAGTTGTTCTATGCAGCATTAAGCTTCTGCAGGGTTCAATGTTATAATGCATTTGTAATCCAGCAGGGGTGAAGATGATGCTGTGACTATATCCTGTAACAGGCTTCATATGATAGCCGAGTTCTACCTAGTTCAAATCCAGGCAATTCAGCTTTTTTTCAGCAGGGGTACAACCATTGTGGGCCACTTGTGAGGCCACTGTCACCTCATAAGCAGCACATCCCAGGCACCACCTTGGGACCACCCTCTATCCCATCACCAGGCTACTGGACAGCAGCAAGAGGTTTTCTCCTGTTGTGCTTCTGACCACTGGCAACTACAGCTCCTCAGCATCAGATAATGAAATATATCATGCAACGTATATGTTGACATGGCAATTGTGGATCTCTTCTGACACTTTTGGTTCTTTCAGTCTGAGGTGTTGAACCCTGAACCCCCAAGTCTGTGTAAATGTTTTAACTGTTAAAGAAAATCCACAGTAACATCATCCCTGCGCAACAGTTCCGAGCTGCAAAGGTAACAGCTGCTGCAATTCTTTTTGTAACAGTCTCCTGCCTTCACAAAAGCACCCATCAGCATTCACAGGCATTTCTGAGCTCCTTATAGGTAACTTTATGTCTTCTTGAAGTTAACTATAACATTCGTCACACATGTTCTCTGATGTCAGCAGCATGAGTGGTAGCTGCTTTAGGCTCTATTTTAATAATTTTGTTCAAGTGCCACTTCTGTAGCACAAGTTTAATCTCACTTTTCTACCATAACTACTACTATTTGTGGTATTATGGTAACCACATCTGACTCATCTGGCATAAAAGAAGGGCAAAACTCCCTCATTCAATAATTCTTGCATCAGGCTTAGCTACTTGCTCTTGAGGCAGCTCTTCTTTTAGAAAGATATACAGTTTTGATCAAAGACTTCCACTAATGGAAAATCTATCATATTCCCTGAATGATGCATTCCAATAATAAAATACTTTGGCTTCTGAAAATGTGCATCATCTTTCCTGATCAAATTCTCCGACTTTCAGGCTCAGCCTCAGGATCTTGTTATGTTGTGCCTTCATGATAAATGAATCCCCAACACCAAGCATCTACTGCATGGAGTAGATATGTCACCGCTTACACTTTCCTTTGACAAAGAAAGGAAAACAGAAGTGAAAAGAAAGCTCTCATATAAATTTGTTTAAGGTTGGCTCTATGCTTTTTAAAGAAAAGATGACTTCAGGTCTCATCTTAAATACAAAATAGGTTGGTTTTTTTTTTCTACCTCCAAATACAGAGTCAAGCACAGAGGTTCAGATTGAAAGGAAGAAAAAAGGGAGACCCCATTCCCCATGCATCCAAAACCCCCTCTGCCCAAAAAAGACACCCCCAAACAAACAGAAGACCTAACAGAAGTTGTTTCTCATGACCTTTCTACACTTAAAAGGACATATCAGAGGTGACTGAAGTAAAGAACTTATAAGCACATGCACAAATGGGAAGTACAAGGAGAAATCCTCACACACAGCTTTAAAACTAGATTCCTCTAAAGTTGCTTTGTCATTACATCATGGATTTACAGTGCTTTTAATTAGTTAGATTATTAGTAATAAACATGGGAATTTCTATCAAAGTTAGAGGAAGCCACACTAGTGACCAACTTGTTGAATACATTTAACATTTTCCCTATTGAAGAACAATGAGGACTTGCCAGTGCAGTAGTACTACTGATGCTAAACACAAAGTGAAAAGATTGAGTAAGACGAATTCCTGGAAAACACAAGAAAAAAAAAGCAACAGTCAGGATTAGGCATGATTCACTTCTTGGGAGCAGAACAGATTTTCAACAGAGTGTGGTAGCTCTAGCACCAGAAGAACAAAGGACTAAGCTGGACTGAAAGCCTAACCAGAGAAGTGTGCTGTTCTGTATCTTCAGCAAAGTGTCTACAACAATCAACTTGGAAAACAAAGTGGCTCTTCAATAACAACAAATACCCCCCCACTAACCCAGAAACAGATGTATCTCAATCTTAGGGAGGGATACACAGCTACACAAAAACATTACCTGACATGGAAGAAACATGTAAAATTAGAAGAGCCATTTTAATGGTGATCAAAGGAGAAATAATATGTTGCAAAGCTATTCCAAGTTAACCCATAACTGGACCTGGTTTTGGACATCATCACTGTAAAAACATATTTTGGTCAAGCCAGACATATCTTTTGGCCTTTTGTCTCCTGATAGAGTAATACCCTGAGGCTCCTTGCCATACACATTACTCAATACCAAAGCATTGGCAAACTTTCTTTTATTATGGCAGTAAAAAAACAGCACCAGCACATTAATAGTCAATGGTAAACAATGGAGTTTAATTGTCCAGCATCTAGATATCTGACATTCTAGCCGTAGCTTTCTTTGTGTATACACACATTCCAATGCATATTTACAAGTTGGTAGCAAGTTTTATTAACATCTTGCACACACAACACATACATATGTACCTCAGTATCAATTATTTTATATTAGCAAAACCAGCAGAAAAACTCTGCAGTAACTGACACCTGCAATAGTCATGCACAATGTTATGTTCAGATAAGGTCGGATAAGATGAGTGGAGAGGAAGAGACACAGTAAGATGTGAGGAGAAAAGCGAGCAAGAATCACCGACTGAACATGGGCTATTCTTTCCCAGTTCTTCAGGTCAAAAGCTAAGGATTGTTAAGACAGTGGCCATATTATTGTCTAGGAAAGTCTGCTTCTTGATTAAAACCAGTTTCTAGAACTGTTTGTAAAGCCAGACAGGGCAGGAGGGCAAGAAGAAATAGCTTTTTAAGAAAAACTTGAAGTTGCATTGGGCATTTTTGAGAAGTAAACTAGTATGTCCTCATCTGATAAGGCTAGGCTCACCTAAGCTACCCTGGTGGAGGATACATTTTTGTTTAGACACACAGTTTCTGTTCAGGTCTGTCCTTTGAGAAGTTTGCCTGGTGGCTGCATATGCTACAGGGCACATTTCAGAAAGGAGATAGTGTAAAAGCCTGAATCCTGGCAGACTTAAGCAAGACCAACTGGTGCAAAAGGTACTATGGTACAGGAGCTGGTATGAAATTCTACTACAGAACTCTACCCAGGACAGTGAAAATCACTATGGCTCTCTCCAGGTGTATTAACTTGAGGAGAGACAAAGGCAAAACAAGCCCTTTAACTTTGGTACATCATTTCCCCTATGTAACCACTGTTTGACACATGAGCAGAATTACTTCAGTAACAAAGATGCGAGGTAACATACTCATATACAGACATGCTTTGAAGGTCAACCTTAGCAAACTCTGTTGCATTAAATCTGTGGTTTGAATCATATTCTAAGATAGTAAACCGAATCAGTCTAGCTGGGCCACATTTTATTATAAAGTGAAAATAAGGACACTTCAAGAAGTGAAACAGTTAAATGCACAATCAAGTTTCAAGTATATTGAATATTTAGTAAGGAAATTTTAAAAGTCACTAGATGTCTTCCTACTGACTTAACACAGTTCAATATGTCAGAGTAGAAAATCCATTCAGATACCCAGATAGCCATGGCTGACCACATTGTGAATGTCAAGTTCATCATCTCAGTCAGTGAACTCTTGCCATTTTAAACTTAGGCAAGTCATTAACCATGAAGAAAAACAGATAGTATTACTTAACAACCTGCTCAGCTGCAGGTACAAGCATTATAAGCTGATGAACCAAGTATAAGTATTTTCTGCATTTACCTTTAGCTACACACAATACACATAAATCCCAGCGGTGCCAATTTCACTACAGAAACCACGCAATTAAAATTTGCTAATATAATTAGCAAAGAGAAAGCATTAAAAAAAAAACCTCAAACCCCCATGAGAGGCTTTTAGGGAGCTCTAGGAGACTGGTAAAGGGTACACGCATGTGACATTCCACAGAAATGAGGCAGGCTGGCTGCATGCCAGTGTCAGCCACTGTAACTGCACCCTGCAAGAATTCAGCTGCAAATCTTTGTTTCCTTTCATGTCTTTCATATCTTTACAATTCTCAAGGCAAAAGGCAAAGACAAAGTCTTTCAGTTGGAGTTCTTTCATCCAAGAACATTCTTCATCCAAGGCCAAAGGTTCACCATATCCTAAAAGGCCTTTGGATCTGCATGTTCAGTCATCTTCATCCAAATGTATTTCTTTGGGAGCATTATTCAGTCCTTGTGGTCGATCCTAAAAGAACACCAATAAAAACTATCTTCATTCCTTCAAATACAATCTTCAATGGTTTCATCTCTAGGACCACTGTATGACAGTATTGTGTCAAAGGTGCAAAATGGTAAATGATTCAGAAATATTTCCATTAAAACCATAGCACATTGAAACACTTCTCCTGCTATACATCTGGGGGTATTAGCCAATTCTTTAGATAAAGATGAAATAGACTTTCTGGAAAACCACCCATATGAACACAATGTTTTTCCCCTGTGCTGACAACAGTTTAAAAAGACTACCCATTGGCTTTCTCTGGACAGTATTTTTGAAGTGATAAAAACTGTGATATAAGACCCTACCTGCATACTGCACTACTACAATATATTTTGCATCTAAAACTCCAGAATATGAGGAGGCTCCTGTTCCCACTTAAATCGCTTTACTAGAGTAGGGAGAAGCAGAGTTTCCTCTGTGAAGAAACAACACAGTTACCTTACAGTGCAGGGTAATGCTACAGAACAGTTTATAACACAAGGTGAGAAAAGCCTTGCAATCACAACTTGTGACAGCATAAAAGAGCCAGATAATCTTGGTTTAAAACCAATCCCATTCTCTAACTTGACCATCATCTAGTTTGCTTAACTTTCCTCCTCTCTTTTCATACATACGAAGTTGTCCAATCCTTTGCCTTTTTTGTTTTCCCTTAGGCATTGATTCACCTCTTCCTTCTGCTCAAATTTCTTCTTTCCTTTTCTCTTCATGAAGCCTCTCCCTGCTATACTTCTTTTCAGTTTCATAAGCCCCTTTAAGATTTTAGTCTGCCTTTCTCCCTCTACATCATTTGCAACTCTTTTCATCTCTAGTCTCTCTACCAGTTCTGGATCGCCTGCCCCTTTCAGGCTATTGCCTCGGTCAGCTCCAGTTCTTTGCTTTCATTATTTTGTATTCTTCATTTCTCTTCGTATCCCTCTTTCACCTAAATCCATAGTAACTACAGTTTCATTTTGGTACACTACCAAGTGCCACCCTCCCTAACTGGTTCACAAACTGTTTCTAGAATAAGATGTGAATCCTGCCTTGTTCTAACAGGTGGACAAGACCTAATTAGAGGAGAGTTGATCTTCAGCATGACTTGAAACAAAAACCACTCACAAAACGTTCTCTTTGCAAGCAGTCCTGTCAATTCTCATTTTATTACAATACTTGAAATAGTTAAGTTTATTACCTCTAAATACGCAGTTTCTGAATAAAATCCATAAGAAACCTCTCTCAAAAAGGAAAAACTCAAGTTCTGATGGTTATTCCTGTCTTAACTTAATGAACTACAAGTGAGAAAGGGTTTAATTCAACACT
The DNA here is from genome assembly GCF_033783945.1 of Neopsephotus bourkii. Classification (NCBI taxonomy): domain Eukaryota; kingdom Metazoa; phylum Chordata; class Aves; order Psittaciformes; family Psittacidae; genus Neopsephotus; species Neopsephotus bourkii. Next base: position 8,024,914 of record NW_026902090.1, on the reverse strand, counting down.
AATATTTTGAAGTCTTACAATTTTTAAGCTAGTTGGAAAATTATTAGCATTCTGACTCACAGGGATAGACATAGAGCTGATCTGAATAGGAGAGCACACTGTGTACCAATAGCTTAAATCCATACCTGATTTTGACTATTCTGAGGTAACACTACATAGAGTCAGTATATTAAAGGAAGAAAAAAAAAAGGAAACACTAATCTCAAGCAGTCACCACGTAAATGCCATTAAAATGTCACTCATTACAGTAAAGGTTGTAAAACCAGGCAGCAATGTTGTCTCAGTAACTTCTATTCCATTTTGCATGGAAGTGACCAGAAATGACAAGTGTTTCATACTTCACAGACTTCAAAGCAGTTGCAAATGGAGGGAAAGCTCCATTTTTCTCGGTTTGAGATACTTGTTCCTATCAAAAGTAATTTATTGATCTCAAGTGAGAAGCTGTTTCCTCTGTAATGGGAAATGGCCAGGTCAGATAAAGGATAGTAATGAGGATTACTTTTTCCTTGGATGGAACGTAAACAACACCCTTCCTTAATTAAGTCAAAGCCATATGATGGGGAAGGGAAAGTTTTGGGTTTTAAGTCTATTTAGACTCCACAAAACCTTTAATTGTTGTGGTTTATATTTTCCAGAATTAATACAGTTAAATTGCCCTTGGCATTCTTCTTTTATGGTCCCATTTAGTTTTGCCAATTTTGACAAGAAACCCTTCAACATCGTTCTTCTAACAGAAATGATACCCCCTTCACGCCTAGGCTATGTTTGCATAACTGGGTTAATTACTTCAAGGAAATCTTTCTCTATCAATTCTGTTCTGAAATGAATTTAAAGAAACTGAAGGATTCAGAAATCCTTTATAACATTCACTTTCTGAAATACGTTAACAAGACATATTAGCTCAAACAGAAACTTCCTATTGACTCTCTTATTCTGCCTTCAAGGCCTAACCAAAGCAGGTCTCGGACTTTAAATCTGATAAATCTCAAATGGGATTTGGTTTGTATAAACAACAACTCTAGGCTTCCAAGTTTATTAATTCTTTAGTGTCCCCTGTTCTTTAGCTTTTAATGTGTAAACTAGATTTCTGTGCACCACAGTCAATAAACAACATCTAGCTGAAAGGGAACAGTGATATAAGGTACCATGCATCTTCTTGTAAAAGCAAACATTGTAAGCTTGTTTTTCACATCAAGACAAGCATAAAGAGAGAAATTAAGGCAGACTGTGTCCGCTGCAGCCTAGAGGAAAACTGAAGTCAAAATGAGGGAGTTTGCTCTTACTTTTTCCTAACAAATTTCAGGCCTACGAGATCTCGGATCTAGCACATTATGCAATTAAGGATCATTTTCTGGATGCTCAGACCCTCCCAAATTTATTCACAAACAAATCTAAGCTATTGCTTTCTGTCCTGGCACCTGACAGAGTACACAATCCTTAGCGCTCCCCTACTGACTCCTGAAAAATGCAGTACAAAAAACCCACAACATACCAACAGCAAGCTTGGTGCTGGGTCATTGTTGTCCCTGCAGTGGTGAAAACGCACTGTGACATACCATGAAATGCTTGGAAGCACTCACACACAGATTTCTCAGTGTTCAGTTCTCAGCACTTAAGCTAGCTGTGGGTCAAATCGATGCTAAGACAAATCTAAGCTTTACAGCTGTTGAAATACTTAAACCCTACCAGATTTTAAAGTGATGTCATAGCAGTGCAGCTATTACTTGCCTGACACAGGATCTGCTGATGGGAGTTGAGGTTCTTATTCATCAAGGGGCCCAAAGAATTGAAACAATCTATCTGCTCCATGCACTTGCTTTCTGCCTATACTGTGATTACTTACTGCCTTGTGATATTTGCCAGTGATGTCATACTTAATCAAGCAATTGGTGGCCTGTTAGGTCTCCTGAGAACTGTGCTGCACTCCTGTGATGGAGCATAGGTAACTAAAATAATCCACCTGCTCTAAGCTTTCCCTTTGCAAAACCTGATGGGACATGATATTTGGCAGGGACTGTCAAAACTGATCAAGCAATTGCCAGACTCATGCATATTTCCTGAAAGCTGCTGCTGGTTTTCATCATGAATTCCAGATAATTGAAATAATTGACCTGCTCTAGGGCCCTGCTTTGACTCCAGCGTTTTCTACAGTGGGACATTTACCTATTGTCATATTTGTTTAAGAGCTGCAATAGGAGAAAGCTTTGATTACTTATCCACAGGATGTCATAGCACCACAAAGGAAAGTGACATTATTTGCACAGTTTGTATTACTGAACTGCCAGACACTGTACTCTGAGCCCTGTACTCATCCCATTACTTGCAAGTGCACATGCTACGCTATATCCTCTTAAGTGTTAGAAAGGTATAGGAAGAGGAAGTGAGGGAAAGCATGCAAGCTAAAGTTTTGCAACCAGGCTGACAGTGGGAATCCTATTATGCTCCCTTATGATGAGTGCCAAGTCATTTAAACACTCCAGTGCTCTGCTGGTTAAACAGACTTCTATTAAGCTTTTTTTGTAGGCTCCTTACCTACTGAAATGTTTTACAGAGCACTGACTTAGCTTTTCACCACTTACAGTTAAAAGAACAGACCTGCCTGTTGATTGATATAAAAGATTTTTAGAATAGCCCAATTAACTGTACTAGCCATAAAAAGCTTTTATGTTTTCATCTGTTAAGGGGTATAGCTCTTACTTGTAATCAGATTATATTGCTCAGTTTTATTTGAGAAAAACAAAAATAACACATTCACTCTCTAGATCACATCCCACTCCTGAATTTATGGTATTCATCTCAAGGATGGATTTTCAGGTGTGCTCATTACTGTGCTTGGCATCTGAGCAGGTCGCAGACTGACCAACAGTGACTGTAGACATCTAGCCTATCTGCAATAATCTTGCAACTGTCAGACACTTCCAGCACTTTCATTAAGATCTAACATTTCTGCAGCTAGTTTAAGGGGTTCAATATTTTGCCCTGCACAAAGCACAACATATAGATTTTTTTAAAAAAAGACCTCTTATAACATCCACCTCTAATAATGCCCAACTTCCCTGAGCTCCAAGGTTTTCTTCATCTGTAGCTTTTTCTTTTCAGCTTATCATCTTCAAACAGATAACACTGGAATAACTAAAGAGAACAGCTATTTTTAAAGGCAAAAAGCTGCTAAATCTTATGCAGATGTACAGCTAGGAATTGTATCAAGAACATAAGAGTTACAATTATCTACCCACTTAAATGTTGATTTTTGTTTAATTTGAATGAAAAAAAAAAACACCAACCCAACTTTAGAAAGTCAAGATGATCTATTAAGAGTAACAAAGTTTACAAGTAAACTATGTGATAAAGGGAATACATTTTTTCCTCAAGCTTTTTGGAAAAGAAAACACTGTCTCTTGATTAGAAAAGTTTGATGTATACTAGTGTAAAGATAAAGTCATATCTTTTTTATGTTTCCATCAAAAATGAGCCAGTGCTTGTGTGCAGGGACATGGTAGTCATTGGAGGTCTGTCGTTCAGAGAACAGATAGGGATTGTTCTGCTTCCCCCATGCTCCTGCCCTTCTGTGGTCCCTTCTAACCTTCAGGTCCTAGTAGCATCACAGCACATGCAGCCCAAGCACTATAGCTCTACTTGCATGCTTTTACCCCCATTGAAAAATATCTTAATTGTAAGGAAATAACCTAGTGGTAAAGTTTGCATTTCAACTTTATAGAGAAAAGTTTACCTAGGAAGATTATGTTACTCCAGTGAGCCTGTCAATCAACACTTACTTGAGAAAAAAAGACTGCAGAGAGGACACTGTTGTATGTGTGCACACAAGTGTGGGGAAGGGGAAATCAACCTTTTGATGAAATAGCTTTTATTTCTTTCTACATACATAGGTGTTGATTGAATGGAGAGAATTCAAAAGAGTGACTTTACAGATAATTGGCCCTGACTAGCAAAAGAAAACAACACTGCAGTATTTTGTCAGCAGTAGGATGTAATTATATATCATTAATTACACTGGCATGTCAATGAAAGGTCACACAACACAATATAAAGGAAGAACAAAGCAGTTCCATACCCAGACAATGTTATTGTTTGAAAATGTTAATGCTTATATAGCACTCCTGGGGTGGGAGGAAACCATTCTTCATTTAAATCAGGTGAAAAATCTAGGGTCAGATTGTGATCTGACCTAAAACCAAGAACATGAAATAAAAGAAGCTGATGGGAAATAAAGGAGGTGTTGCAGACTTTGCTGTAACCGCCTACCCTTTCATCCTGGACAGAGGTCTGCTCATGAATGGGTCTATAACACCAGGCAGTAACACTTTCACTCAGCAGGGGGTCAGTAAAGTCTTGTCAGCAGTAGTACAATTCACAGCAGAAAACCTAACTTCCCTTTTCACTGTGCGTGTTTTCATTAAGATAATATTCTTTTCTCAATGTAACTTTTCTTTGATACCTTGCCCCAGTCACCAGTCTGATTGCTCCCAATGACAACTCTTCTAGGAGGTGGATTTGCTATTTGTGATGCTGTGTCTCTCTGCAAATAAAACTATGCTTCATTTGCATGTTCTAATTTGATCCACCATTAATAAAAAGAAAAGGAAAATTCAGCTTTGTTAGCAGTGAACAGGACTTTTTAAGAGAAGTCATCACTTTCAGCTAGATTCTTCCTCACCAAGTTGCTTCCCCTCATTACTTTATTTGCACAGACTAATTTGCCAGTGAATGATAAATGGGAGCAGGTTTTGTGACTTTAAGTGTATCTCAAATACCCTAGTAAATAAAAGACACAGTAACTTATATGATGTAATCTCTGCATGCAATATATACTGTTTTTCCCAATTCTTTCAATTTTTCTTGATTAGAAATACATATACAAGCTTGAAAGCCAAAAGCTTCTGCAGTAAAAAGCACATAGTGTTCTAATGCTTATCACTAATGGAGTCAACTATGCCTCTTTGCCAGGATGAGAGATGATTGCAAAAATATTCCAATACGGCTGCTTTCTTTCCCGAAGCAGGAATGCGAGTTGGCAACAGGTATTGATGGGTGAAGCTGTGCCAGGGAACATCTCAGGGATGTACCTTCTCATTGGTGGGCTGGAATTGGGTTAGGTGATCTACTGGAAGGGGAATATAAAGGTCTAAATTGACAACATTTGCTTTCTCAAGTTCAGCTTAGAAAGTTTGGGGTCCTGCGGGGAGTTCTGAAAGAAACCTCAAGCAAATGAAACACCGAAAAACCTACAAGAAGCCACCACAAGACCACTCAATTTACCCCTATCCCCTCATATTCAAATACATTTCCCTTCCCTGTCAAAAAGAACACAAGATAAAGTTCAATACTGAAGTGACTGACAAGCATTGAGTTTTGACAAAGAACAGAAATGGACAGGGGAAAAACTGTTTTCATTTTTCTTTCCCGCTCAGTAGAGGAATCTTGTTTTCAGCAGATCGATTTCACAGACAAACCTCCCTCGAGATCCTAAATTCAAAGTCTGAAATCATCTCCCCTCCTCATGTTATTTTATCTTTTCTTATAATTACAGTGAAATTGCTAATGGTCACACTGAACTCTTAAATTATATTTATCAAGAAGGCCAATCAAACTTTCATGGCAAGTTAAGTTTTGCAGGACACCTTTCAATCTAGCACTGCACCACCACAGTTGGTAACTTAAAGGGAAGCATTAAACTGCACAGGAATTTTAGAGAGTGAGGGAAGTGGTGTAATGAGACTGTCTTTGAACAAGCTTAGCAGGATAAGCATTGATAAAAATATCAAAGAAATAATGCTGAAAGTGAAGTTAAGCCAGAGTAAGAAAATTCCCAATTCCTGGATTTTAACTTGGTGTAAGATGTAAGCAGGCGTGAACTTTTAAACTAGGTTAACCTCTCCTTCACTCAGCATTGCTTTTTACATGAAGTTGTGAGGTTTTTTTTTAAACCTGTGGTTTTGCCTAACTGCACAGCTCTTTAGCTCTTTAATGGCTAATGCACATACCTTTTCAAGTCTCTCCAAGCTGCTAGAGAACAACTTAGATACTATTCACTGTAACCATTCTTTTGCTTAGGCAGCAAATGCTACTCTTAGACAATGGTTATCTTGAGTAGCTATAGCATCATTAACTTGTCTCAAATGCCCCATTTTTAAAGATTGTTCTTGTTAGGAACAATTTTGGAAGAGTACAGAAGAGCTGAAAAGGGCTGAGTGTTTTAGATTAGACTATTATAGTAAAATTGAGCATCCCAATCAAGTTCTCCAGTATCTAAACCAATTTATTGCATCCTAGTTCCTCTATGTTAAAAGAGGTCTGACAGGAAGTACATATCACAAGTTCTGTAGCAGTGTTTCACATCAGACCTCCTCCATCCCCACAGGTCAGGTTTCAATTTTGATTGCACTATTTACTAGAAAAATAACAAAAAACCTCTACCTCGAGATTATATTAATATATCGGTGAGATGTGTCCAACATCCCTTACACTCCATCTAGTAGACAGTAATTAGTAGATAGTGGAATTGATTGCTGAAAGAATCCTTGATTGTTTCAGAGGTAAGCTAGCAAGAAGTAAAGATATGTCTGGGGGGGAATTCCTTCTAAGACACCGCAACTATCACACCACCTCTTGCTCAGCTACATGGTCAGAACCCAAATCTTCCCTCCAGCTTTTATTCCTGTCAGTTCTACAAGAAGTGGGAATTTGGTGACTCCAGTGTACCTTATACCTCCCTGACACAATCACTTCTAAGGTGAAAATTATCTATTTAACTGTTAAAATTCTTGTATTCAGCTACTCAGTGATCAAATAAAGGAGGTACCTCCCATACCTCCTGTGTCATTATAACCTGTTATTTTAATACAACTGTTCAGATTACCAAGAGGTGAAGATAAAATGCTTGGGTATGCTCTATGTCTGGGAAGCAAAATGGGGGGTTTTTGACAGCAGTAGTCAGGTATATAGTTTCGATCTTACTGACAAAAGGAAAGGACTATCAGAAATCAAGTCAGACTGCAAACAAAGAAGAAGACAACAGGCATTTGACTGAAATTAATTTGCTTCTGATGTTTTTTGCCATTATTGGTTTTTGGTGTCTGAGTACCCAGACAAGCCCAGCTCTATGTCTCTGTAACTCTGATCCACAGAACACTCACATTCATTTCTTTTTTTCATATTTTCAGCTTCAGGGCAATCCTTATAGAAAAATCCGAAAGATATTTAGTTACAATAAGAGCCCTGAAGAACAAGACAGACATGGAGGATAACAGAAGTCATTCTTTTAGAAGATGACTATAGCTGCTGGTTCAGTCTATGCCACAGCAGTCTCTGGGACTGTACTCATGAACAGATTGGCTTTGCTCATTACACTCAATATTTTGTCTTGACTCTTTGAGGAAAATATATAAATATTATATAATATATATAAATATAAAAATTCAGTACCTTTACAAAGCAATAATTACACTTCCCTGATAAACTAGTTTGCTAATGGAAGTCTAATTTATCCATATTCTAAGAATATGTGTGAGGTGTCTGCCCATGGCCGGAGGGTTGGAACTGGATGATCTTAAAGTCTTTTCCAACCCTAACTATTCTATGATTCTATGAAAACAGTCAGTCAGCAACCAAGATCCAAGATGCAGAATGACTGGTATTTTCTATTCTACTAAGCTGAGCTAGATAAAAAGACACATTCTTCAAAGGACAAATAAAATACAACCTAAATCTACATTTGTAAATATTTCCCTGGCTATATGAGTTAGCAAACAAGTTTTTCAATATTACCTGATTGCTTCGCATATTCTACATCCACTGTTATGACTACTTATCCAAATAGAATCATAGGATAGTTAGGGTTCGAAAGGACTTAAGATCATCAAGTTCCAGCCCCCTTGCCATGGGCAGGGCCACCTCACTCTAAACCATGTCATCCAAAGCTCTGTTCAGCCTGGCCTTGAACACCACCAGGGATTTAGCATTCACAGCTTCCCTGGGCAACCTATTCCAGTGCCTCACCACCCCCACAGTAAAGAGCTTCCTCCTTATATCCAATCTAAACTTCCCCTGTTTCAGTTTTAACCCATTACCCCTTGTCCTATTACTACAGTCCCTAATGAAGAGTCCCTCCCCAGCATCCCTATAGGCCCCCTTCAGATACTGGAAGGCTGCTATGAAATGAAGGTGATCAAGGCCGTTCTCCTAACTTTTAAGAGAAATGCTGTGCTTACATGGGCAAAGCAGGTCTATGGGCCGGGACTCATGTTTATTGAGGCAAGAGTTTGTTTAACAGAACTTGAGGTTTTAATATTATGTAATTAAATTTATGTCAGCACAAGTCAAAATACATAACACAGGTTCTGTTACTACAGTCAGAATCAGGTGGGCAGACCCTTGCTTTGCATTGAAGCCTTTTAGACTTAAAGGGCATTCCAAACTGATGAACATTGGCATTCTCTGAACAGTTACTGTAGTCAGTGGATTTTACATACTTTAAGCATCTGTCCAGAATGACCTAGAAGGAGGATGGAATTACCTCTTTGTTGTTTTGGCTTTTAAGACAGCCTTATTTAAATGTGAAGGAATGTGTAAATATTTAATTGGACAGCCTTAGAAGAATATGATTTGATGGCGCTTTTCATCATAATATTGTTGATGATTATTACCTCAAGTCTTTTTAGAAGTTGCCAGGTCTTTCCATATGCACCCAAACAATTTTCAAGAGGGACTGCAAGACTAAACATTCTGTTTTGTAATGCTGTGTAATGGTAACTATAACAGAATTAGGATCTCCTGCATGTTTTGCAATTTAGCATACATAAAGCTTTGTAAATTACTAGAGAAAGTGAAAATTAACACTTATTTAATCAGTCTAAGCTTGGTAATTTAGCCAATAAAAACTAAAATGTTTAAGTTATATTAATTGAAAACAATGTTAACAGTTAATTTTCTGAATGATGGAGCAACATAAAAACAAACTTGACTAACACTATGATTAATTAATTGATTAGCTAGTTCCTGTTGAGAAATTATATTCAATACAGTCTGTCAATACAAATTGCTATCAATTGCCACTTTATGAAGTACCAAGAATAACAGGTTCAGGTGCATATTAGAACTAGTTGTCATGAATACCAATTTACAGAGGAAAAATGGATTGTTTATCACCTGATTTAATTTCAGATGCTTAACTTACTTGTAATAACTCATTTTAGCACTGAATTTTCAAGAACCGGAGCACTGTTAAAAGCATCAGCTTGCTGTAATAAGTTGCAAATTTAAATTCTTCTGTAAATAATTTAAAGCAGTCTCTAACTCTTTTTTGCCATGATTATTTAAAATGTTTAGCAATTGTATTTAACACCCAGACACCCCATCCTTCCACTAGCAGCATATTTCATTACAAATGCTTCACTACTGCTGCATTAGACTTGACTGCTTTTAATAACATGATAGGATCCAATGCTGCTTCTGGCCAACTCAGCCAAAATACTTTCTGGGGTCTCCTAGGCCATGCATGCTAGCAAATACAGCACATATGGATGCGTTTACTACACTTTATTTCAGCATACCTGGACAGTTGCAGAGAACAGAATTCTGCTCAGAGGTTCGTAACCAGTGTGAAAGAAGGTTGCTCTGGCTTGGGGCAAGATACAGGTGTTTAGCTCATCCTGTACTTTCTGTACTGTATTTCTGAAGTCCTTTAGGTTATTTGATAGTGTTTGTGAACAAGGAAAGTTTTAGAAAGACAATTAACATTCAGAGCCATTTAAAATTGATGGAAAACATCAATTTCTTAATGGCCTCTAGGAAGCTGACAGCTAGAAATAATTTAAGACATATGAAAAGACCTCCCCCTTCCAGATTTCAAATATTCACTGAACTTCAGTTAGCACTGCTCAAGTACACATACACAAATGCATCATAAGAATAAACTAAGATGGCATAATTATTTAGGAGTTTATTAATCTGAATAAAGCTTTACAACCAGGAACCATGGCAATCCATGTCTACTGTTGTAATGTACGTTCTTGCAAGACTTTGCAGTTTCTGGAAATCAATATACTATGAGCTTTTGCCTCTGCTGTGCAAAAAAGGCATTGAAACTGATCGTGTTCCAGCAGGCTTGCAACAAGTACCTGACAGAGTCCACCAAACTGTACTCATCTCTGTTAAACACCAGCAAGCATAAAGGTTACTGCCAGTTTCATTGACTTACTGCAACTCCTTCACACGAATATGCAGGATGTTCATTAGTTGATGCAGATCACTTTGTATTTCAAAATAACTGTTGTATTAATACTGTCCTGTGATGTGGAACATAAAAAAAGGCTGTAGTTGCAAAAAAGTGGCAATAAACTAAAAGGTTTCAAAAGCCTTTTCAACTTTTCTTTAATAATATGAATTGATTTAATAAAGAAAAAGTTCAACAGCAAAGTCTTTGAAATGCCACCTCAGAAACAGGTCAGATTCTTACTTCTTAGCTTCTCTTTCACAGCATGAAAGGCTGCCCGTGTTTTGCCTCATGACTTCTCCTTTTGGGAGCTCCCATGGATCATTCCTGTTAGCAAAAAGGAATCCATTGACTAAGCCTATCCCAGAGCTAGCAGGCTGAGCTTACACTGGGAAAGCACTGCAGGCTGAACACATATTGACCAACCTAGTTAAAAACATAGCAGCACATAACTAGCGTTACACTAGCATTGCTGCTTACTAGATTTCAGACAAAACTTTTTCATATGAACGTATTTTAGTTTTAACTTCAAGTCACAATAGTAGCAGATTTTACTTCAAAAATTGTTTTCTGTAAGTCTGATATTTGCCTTCCCAAGAACATATAACTGGATTTTCTGAGATCCATTTGCTCTTACTGTTCCAGGAACAGCTTAGGATGACCAGCTTCAGAAAGTCATCCTGTTCTTTCCATGACCATTTTGGAACACCCTAAACTGCTGTCAGATACAGCAGAGCAAAAGCAGATTACAGTACCCCATATCGGAAGCAGACCACTGTAGAACAGGTATGGCTCAATGCTTTAACATCACAGAAACTTCTGAAAATACAATTCAAAAATCCTCTCAAACAGCTCCTTAGATGATGTTCAAAGAGCCTTTGGTAATAACAGAAATAACTCTTTGCCTAGACGATTACTTTTGAACCAGATTGTTTGTGTTTCATTGCACTGATTCACAGCTACACTGACACAAATGAAGAGGCAATCAGAGATGGGAACTAGTTGTGTTACCAAAGCTAACACCTCACACACCTATGCTGTCAGGATTCGAGTGGTTATTCCCAACCCTGTCAGCAAGTGTCTGGTACCTGAAGGGCAGGGGGAAAAATATGGCATTTGGGTTTTTTTCCTTTTAGAGGGAAAGAGGTAAGTAAAGTATTATAATTAAGAGTTTTCATTAGGGACTGTAGTGATAGGACAAGGGGTAGCCGGTAAACCTTAAACAGGGGAAGTTTAGATTGGATATAAGGAAGAAATTCTTTCCTGTTAGGGTGGTGAGGCACTGGAACAGGTTGCCCAGGGAGGCTGTGAATATTCCATCCCTGGTGGTGTTCAAGACCAGGTTGGACAAGGCCTTGGGTGATATGGTTTAGTGTGAGGTGCCACTGCCCATGGCAGGGAGGTTGGAACTTGATGAGCTTAAGGTCCTTTCCAACCCTAACTATTCTATATTATAATCACACTTAGAAGGTACAAAGAACTATCTATATTCACTGAATCAAGATAATGGTGTAGTAGACACCACCCCACCCCCCTCTTATATTATAAACTTAGTAAAAACTACTACATGCTTCAGTTATTAAAATTAATTGTTTGGAAGTAATTTGGCCATACTTCATTAGTTTGAAGCCTGTATCACATCTTAAACCCTTCCAAAATTTAAACTACAAGTATCTGCAATTCCATCAGAGCAGAAAAGGTAGTATTCCGAAGGTTGCAAGGCATTACCACATGACTAAAAACCATGAGCAGATCTTAGTTTCAGTTCACCAACAGAAGTGACTGATTCAAGTAATAGTATACGTTAAAATACAGGCAGTTTGTAACAAATTGTATTTGCGATGAAGTATTAACTAGTATTTCTATTGGCACCCTAAGGCAACTGATATTTGACTCCATACAATCCATCACTTTAATCATTACATGGTAATAAAGTCTTTCTAATAAAGCTTTCAGATTCTAAACATTGATCTGTAAGAAATTGTTATTTACCATTGACAGACACTATGTAGCAAGACAACTTTAAGGAAGATGTATGCATCACAGTACAGCTTGAATGCAAGGTCCTATATAGACACAGGATGTTTATTCATCCTTAAGGGAGAACTGGGAAAGAGTAACAGACCAGTGCAGCAATGCTTTTATGCAGCATTTGTAGTATTATGTTCATTTTTCACTAGAGCCTTACCAGGCATGAAACATTAACAAAACCATACCAGCTTACAATCAACACTCGGATTTCATCCTTTGGCTCCAGTCCTAGTCCAAACAAGGAAAACAAAAGACGAAGAACTGAAGAACTGCACTGCATTCAGGGAACTCCAGTACAATCTGCAGTATGGGAAACATGCTTTGCAACATGAAAAACTCCATTTGCTTTACTGGACAACTTTTAAAAGACGGTTAAATAAAAATCGACAAGTACCAACAGTAGTACAAGACTTTAAGACCACTTTAATAGATGAAGGCAAACCAAACTTAAGTGTCTCTTCAATTTATCACAGTTCAAGTTGATGCATTATATTAAATACATCCACAGAAAACATTGAAAGGTATTAACCATTGGAAGACTATTGATCCAAATCCAAAAGAGTCAGATGTGACTGGACTGAAGATATGTAGAATTGACAACTATTCCTATGATGCTTGTTCCCCCTCAAAACCATTCCGCATTATTTTACTGGCACTTAAATCGAAAGGCAAACAAATTCCTGTTGATACACAGAGAAACTTTCACACCTTGAGAGTTTACTGCAGTCTAAGTAGAGTTAATGGATTCAATGTTTATGCCTAACACGCACACGCAGGAATGCCAAACATTCCTCTGCTGAAGTTTCCTACAGAACAATGAAAGAAATAAGGATTAATTATAGCAAAGCACAGTTTTGTAACATATAATAGCTTACTAGGGTGAGAGACCAAGACTTTGACTCTACCTTGAAGGGCAATTCATGAACCACATACTGTATCAGTAAAAGTAGATTAAAGGCATGGAAATCATTTGGCATGGAGATTAGAAAACCCATACCCAGTATCTCCTGTCTCCCAGGACAGCAGTCTAGCTCACACATAATTTTTCTACCAGGCTTGTTGAAATCAAGGACACTTTTCGCTACAATAGGGGAGTCACAGGTGTGACAATAAATGAGAAGAGATCCCATAGCCTTATATTAAGGTCATAAGAAATGATTCTTGCTGGCTGATGACTGTTTGTAACACCCATCTCTTATGTTATCAATCACTGCCTGAGGCACTGAACTACTGTACAAAGTATGAATGCAATGGCAGTCCATATGTTTTTGAAAGCAGAAGCCTGAGTACCTAATTCTACAAGACCATTTTTAGATGTAAATCCTGACTTGACAGAAGCTTTCTGCAGCCTGTTTTAGGTGCTTTTGAAGAGACATCCCTTTTCAGTAGTCCCCGTTGGCTCTGTTCCACACATCTCTGGATTCAGTTCTGAGTAGCACATCTAAAAATGGTTTACTACAGCAATGGGCATTACAATAGCAAACTCTTCTGGGAGAAATTTATCCTAGCACCTCATTTGGCGTTTTCAAATTGACAGCATATTTCTGAATGAGTTCTAGTTAAGCCTTGTACTTTTAGGAAAAGCTGTAGTAATTACCAATTTATATTTTATGGCTTCTGTTACGGTGAAAGCCATATCTAGATTGAAGATAGAAAGGGCCAATACAAATGTCATTTATGAGCAGGTCACTGGATAAAGAGTAAAAAAACCCAAAAAACCTGGACTCACTTCTAATTTTTCTTTGTCAGTTTTCCTTTGTGTAAAGTGGGATGGATATCTACTAATATATAAGAAGTATTTTTATAAATAAAGATGAAAATAAACATTACTTAATAGACTATTTCAAATAACTACAAAGCTACTGAAATACTAAATTACTGTAATATCTGCTTTCCTCAAAGGTTCCATCTGCACTGTACAGAATTTACTACTTAAATAATGAAAAAATATAACCAGCAAAAGGACATTCACACTTCAGGAAGCCTGACTCCATAGAGCACAAATACCACCTAGATAACAACGACTCTTAGATAATACTGGAATAACCTCAGTTTGTTAATTCTGACACTTAAAAACAAGATAAACTGGAGCCTTGCCAGCATTTGAGAAACTTTTGTTGCCACACCATTAGTACAGCAATAACTCAGCTTCACATTACATCAAAGGATAAATCAAATATAACAGTGTTGATTTTCTCTTAACATGCCAACACATCAACAGGATACTTTAGGCAGTGTACATACAAGAGGAATATTTGTTCCATTACAAAGAATACCTTTTATTCCTTTGAAATCACTGCTTTTAATTTTGATTTTTGCTCACACTATATAACAGACATATTCGCATCACATGTATAATGTGATCACATGTATAAATGCCTAAGACACCATTGAAGTATTGCTAAAGCAGTATTGTAATTTATGAAGAAAACATTCGATTTCACACATTCATCTTTATTGTAAACCTCTCTACGTGAACTGTTTAAGATGACTTATTTTTTTTCCTTGGAATCAGCAACAAAGTCTTATTAGAAAGGCAGATTAAAGGATTTCAGAATGCTAGAAGTATTGATATTCTCTCCCCTTTGTTACATGCAATGATGAAATTCCTAGCAAACAATCAGTAAAGAATCACATGTAAAAATCATAGGCATGACTATTCTCAGTAAGATGCATACCTGGCTATGTTCAGTAACATTAATTCTGCTTTTTTATCTTGAGTTTCTAGAAGCTGTGCACCAAAACATATCCTGAGAGTTAGTTTCACTTTAGAAATCAAACAGGGTAGTACTGCAGTCTGCCTATGAATAAGCCTACATCATGTGTATTAACATCAGAAAGAACACCTCAGTTCTGCACTGAGCATGTAAACTGGCTTTTCTCCATCTTTTTCAAGCTGGGGCACCTTTGTAGCAACAGACTGCATCCATACTACACCTCACTTGTGTGCATGTTCCCAGCACTGTAACTAACAACAGCTACTCCACAGCTTTCTCACCCCCATATCCACTGCAAAATACACCACTTCACCCACCTGTGTTACACACTTTTTTGGGATAACACAGGAATGCTTTGTGTCTTGGCTTAACCACAGGTGGAGCTTAGTACCACGCAGCCACTCACTCACTTCCCACCCCCCTCTTCCCCAGCTGGAAGGGGAGGAGAATTGGGAAAAAAGGGTAAAAACCCCTAGGTAGATATAAAAGTTTAATAATTGAAATAAAGCATAATAATAAGAAGAAATAAAGAGAGAAGGGAATAAACCCCAAGAAAACCAAGTGATGCTTAATCCAATATGCATTTGAATAATGCAAAAAAAGATGACGGTCAGCCCATCCCCAAGTAATGATCTGTCCTTTCCAGCCAACTTCCCCAGTTTCTATACTGAGCATGATGTTCTATGGTATTGAATATCTCTTTACACAAAAGGTACCTATATTCATTTTCTCCCTTCTGCTGCTTTGCAGTAGTTGTAGAGATATGCTACTCATTCCAGCTACTGCAATGGGCAGGATTTGGCTTAGGCCACAGCTTTTACTCACTGCATTGCTCACCATTTCTCAACTTTCCACCTTTTTATTTATGGCAATTAAATGAAATAAATTTTATTTACCAGCTCCTCAAACTATCCCCTGGTTTTGGAGAGTGGATCAAAATATTTTATAGTATTAATCAGCTATTTGCTACTGAACCTCAGACCACTGTAATCTCGGAAATGAAAGATCTGGATCTCAACTCAATGCGGGCAGCCGCATTCCCATTGTACAGGTCATTTCCAAGGTCCCCATATCATAGGGCTAGTGATGCATCCTAGGCTTTATAAGCAGCAAAGAATTTTTAGATACTTGAGAATTGTCTCATTTGTAGCCTTTTTAGAAACAAAGCTGGTACTGTTTGAATCACTGTGGAAATGACCAGAGGTGAACCAAACTGCCATGCCCGTATTAGCAGTGAGGAAGACAACACAACAGGGATGTATAAGCCCTAAGTATTCCCTTAGTCCTTATCAAAGCAAATACTACTCATGACTACTCACTAAACCCTTCAATTTCCCAAAGTTTCCACTGTCTTAAAACTTTACTCCACAGCATCATTTTTATAATATATTCTGTGACAGAAGAGCTTAAAGGATTGTAACATGAATGTTCACTTGGCCCTACGTCTCTGGTAATGGGCACTATATGAAATATGAACTCTTATCTGTGATGTATTATCTTTTGCTTAAAAGACAGCTAATTAGTGTCATTTGTTAGTGATGAAATGGCTGAATAACATTTCTTGTGTCACATTGACTTCAAGTTGCTTATGACTGCATGAAATTAGTGATAGTGAATTTCTGCATACAAATTTTAGAAGATCCACTTATGTACCTCATAGTTATCAACACACTGTCTTCACTGAAATATCCAGAGGAAAAGGTTACTGATAGTGACACTTAACAAATTATCACATTCATTGTAGATTAAAAACCTCTATAGATCAGTGGTTTACATTAGTAATATCAGATCACATACAGAGGACAATTTCTCAATTTGTAGCTTAAATAATTCATAGGATCATAAAATAGTTAGGGTTGGAAAGGACCTTAAGATCATCTAGTTCCAACCCCCCTACCATGGGCAGGGACGTGTTCACCACTTTTGCTTTAAGTATTTGTATGGAATTCAACTGATTCACTTCCAAAGATAACCACTTCACTTTCCAAAGCTGTTCTAGATCACGTTTGCTCCCAAGATACAAATACAATAATCACACAAGTAATTCTATTTGTACATTGTATCGTAGTGTAACTGTCAAGAATTGATCTATAAAATGACCACCTCTATTGTGAAAGCCATTTGAACATCCTTTTAACGTGGTGACACTTTTGATCCCATAGCTTAGTGATCTAACATGCTTAGGAGAAAGGTATTTGGGACGAGTCACTCTACAGCACCTTAGAGTACACAATTTCATCATCTCTGGTTGACAACCAGAGCCAGTAAAAAGATGCAGTTTATGCTATTCAGATGTTTGAACTTATCAATTCTATTTGTTAGCATACTAGAAGACCTAAAGTATACAGTATAGACACTGTAAGGACTGCAATGTGTAAATAAATCACTGAAAGAAGATGATGGCTTTACGATGTAGCAGGCATTTTTTAATTAATCAGATAAGCACACCTATTTCAAAAAGGAGGTACTATCTTTTTAAATGAAACCTAATTAGGATTACAAAGAGTAACCAGGTTATTTCCTGAAGATGGAAAAAAACATGCACTAGGGAGCAAAGTTACATCAGCCTGGACTACCTAGTAGGCTTCAGAAGGGATACTAGAAAAAAAATACTAGCATTTAGTGGAGAGAGATGATTTTTAATAACAGGCTCTCTTAAAGTGCAGCTTGTGCACACAAATAAGAGACTATGACTGACATGTTACCAAGAAAAAAAAAAGGAAAAACCAAGCAAACAAAAGAGAAAAACATCTTTCCCATTAGTAATGGGTATTTGAAATCTACTTTTGTTTCTTGTTTGAAGAACTAAAATAGCATGGCCAATTTGTGCAGCATAAAAAACAGCTTTAGCACAGTTCATCTTAACTTTACTGAACTCCAGCCAAGACACCCATCATTAAAGAAGAAAGAAAAGAGTCTTTTTCTCTCCACAGCTCACCAAGTTTCCAGACTGCTTGCCATGGTCAACCATTACTCTTCACACAGAGTTCTTCCCACAGCATCTCTCAGCACAACTCTACAGCCCTTTCAGGAGGGGCTGCAAATTTCCTGTTTACTTGGATCTAAGCTTTTACAGCTGCTGTTTCTAATTGAATTGGTCAAAGCTGAGGACAAGGTAAAAGCCTGTGAGTGGGATACTCCATTAACGCTTTATGTCTTGTCACCCTGTGACCTATGCCTAGTTTACCACAAACCCTCTAAAAAAACCCTCCTAAAATACTAAACTCATCTCACCATACATCAGCCACAAACTCATAACTGTGTTTTTCAATTGCACAAGCACTGCCAGTATTTAAACACATTCTTTTAAAAGCTCTGTCTATAGTATACCAAGGTACACGTTGCAACTACCAAAATGTAAAGGTTTGTCTCACCAACCTGGTTACTTCTGGTGATAGTATGACTGGCTCAGTGGATGACAGCTGTGGATGGTGTTAACCTTGAATTTTAGCAAGAGTCTCAAAACAGTCTCCCATGGTATCTTTGTAAACAAAATTGATACAGGTGGCCTACAAGTTAGAAGGAATTTGTTCAGTCTTAAATGGAGCTGGCTAAGTTGGGATCCTATCGCTGATTCTGACTATGCCATGCTTTCCTCACAGGGATAAGACAACGGGCAGCAGAAAGAAGTTGCAAGAAGGGAGATTCTGATGAGGTATCAGGAAAAGGCCTTTCACAATGAGGACAGTCAAGCATCTGAACAGGGGCCAGCGAGTTCATGGAAGCACCATCCTTAGAAATATCCAAAACACCAAAGGACAGGGCCCTAAGCAATCTGATCAAAGGTAGCTTGACTTTTGCTCAGGGGTTTGGCTCACCCCCAGTCTCTCTGACTGCCATATGACTACAAGAGGTACCTTCAACATAAATTATCTATTATTCTATTATGCATGATGGATGCTGTTTTCTACAGATTAGATTTATCGCATAATTCACATTCAGTAAGTAAAAAACTGTTGGATTTCAGCTTAACATGAATTCTCCTAACAAGGATCAGTCCTTGGCCTTAGTAATGTAAAGTCTAGGATATAGCTGATGAGAAGATGAGGTCTCGTGCTGTAAATACTCAGCTAGCAAATAGGTGCACTTTTCTGTCAGAAGTGCCTGCCATAGTTATCCTAATGCTGAAACAGAATGGTGCTTGGATTAGATCTGCATACGGATGAAAACAAGCTGGTTAGAGTTAAAAATGGGCAAGGCAGAGGTGAGCAGAGGAAAGCATTCAGAGGAGCCTGTAATTGCACAGAAGATGTACCAAACAATGATCACTATAACCCATTGCATAGAAGTGCTTTTGAATCTCTCATTCAGTCCCAGCTCTCCTTAAGCAGCATTTCTGAATAATGCTTTCTGTCTTTCCCAGTTGATTTAAAGTTGTTGCCCCACGTTCTGGAAGATAATGAGTTGATTGAGCTATTATCACCTCTCAGGGCGACTACAGTTCTATGATATACTTGAACATTTTAAGCCATCTTAAAAACTATCTGAAACAGAGTAATAGGTTACACCTCAGTAGCAAAGGCTCCTGCAAAGATTTCTGTAAAAACATCAGACCTGCCTTTTGCTCTTTGTACTGCCCTTCCTTGGAACATAAATTTGAGGTGTCCTCATACTCAGTGGCTAAGACAGCACATCTAAAAAACTGCCTAAGGGGCTGTGATCAAGCCTTTTTTTTTCTCATCTTGAACAATGGAACTTTCGGAACAAAACCAGTTGCAAGTACTACAGGTGACGTAAGTTCCCCAGGGTTAGGTAAGTAACCTTTTTGAAGTATTCGTCTGCAGTCTTTCAACAAACTTTCCCATCATTCATCCCAAATTCTAAACAAGTTTCTTCAACTTTGCCTCTCTCTCACATGCCAAAACATATGCATTAAACAAAACAAAGCATGACATCATGCACTTCTATACTAAATGCACTGGGTTTATGCCATGCTCTGCTGTGAATATCAATGGCTACAGGCAGCGCACATGCAAATTATAACACTATGTCTAGGCTTTGGGAAATACGGTTTGGATTGAAGGCACATTTTATCAACATATTACTCAGTGGTCATATTAGGTGTGCCATTTTATTGATGTGCATTTTGTGTGTTTTTATGGATATATAGTTGTTGTTATATATATATACATGTGTGTATATATATATGCATATGGGTGTGTGTATATATATATATATATATATATATATTTGTTGCTCCCAAAGCATCAAAGCATCTTCCTGTATGGCCTCACATTAATTATTGCTTTCCTTCAGAGTCCTATGTTGTTTGTTTGTTCACCCTTTCCAGTTCTCCCCTTACTTGTTTTTCACCCTGAGCATCTTTATATAAATAAAAGTAATAAGACAAGAAATCTTGGTTACAGAAGCTTAATTAAAATTTTCTTTAGCTAGCTGTTTTGCAAAATAGCAGCAAACTGGTTATAAACTGTTGCTAGACCATAACCACATTGTGCTTTGCACTTACTTCTACCAATTAATTATATTGGGAAATGAGAAAAATAGATTATTTTTTTTTAAAATATATATCTGCAATTGCTCTGCATTTAACATTACAGACAAATCCACTATTTCTCAATAAATCCATCAGATTAAGTATACTATTTCACTAGTCTAGTTTTAATGATGCTCTAGCAGATAAACGTTGTGCTGGATTTGGACCTGGTACAATGCTGCCTTTCTTGAGTTCAGCAAGAGAGTGATGGGAGAATCTTACTCTGAAAGTACATAGGAGGACACAACAGTAGATTCTGGAGAGATTTTTATGCATATTCAATTTCTGATGTTTAGCTGGCTCTCTATGTATCAAAATGCTAATAGATTTTCTTTCTTTAAAATATTCTTCATTCGGAAAAAAAAAGAGCACTTTACACATCCATATGCCCAGAAGAAAATGATCTCATTAGATCTCATTGCCAAAGTCATGTCAGCACCTCCTGGTATATTTAGTGCTGATCTTAAAGAGTGTCCTACACTTGTGTGTTTTGTGTTGCAAAGTACAAATTATGTTTGTGAGTCATCGGATAATGTTCTTCTTTTCCACACATAAACTGGCATTTAAGTGTATTCAGAAGGGTACATTGGATTCCTTCGGATTCCTACAATTTGAAAATTTCTCAATATAAAATAAACTGTTTGTCTACTTTTACAGAAGCCCATTGCCTTTTCCTTTAATAGCCAGTACGTTGTTTGTGGAACAGAATAACTTTATTTATTAACTTGAGCTGATTCAATACTTATACATCTTTTTTAAAGCCCTAAACAGTCAAGACAAGAAGCTGACAGCAAGTGTCTCTTTAAACTTCCCAGTTTCTTATTGAACACTGGATAACAAAGATAAGGAAAAGATCATCTTATCAAGGGTATAGTACAAGGAGTAGAACCTGGAAAGGCAAAATTCTACTTTAAATAGCATTCCAATAGTATAACTATATACTAAAGATGAAAAAAGCAAAATTTTATTTCATATGTATCTGTTAAAACTTTAGTGCTTCACACTAATGAACAATAATGTTTTACAGACTTGGTTATAGGAAGTTCTAATAGGTTTGTAAAATACACTATATTCATAACTGGAAGTGATTACATATCACAAATACTCCTTGGTTTTTAAAGGATTTCCTCTTGCAGATATTTCGCTGATACGAAGTTAGTGATCTTCCCAATATCACTGCAGCCTCACTGCCTTTGTAATTTCCACTTTACTACAGCTTCTACTTTACTGCCATATATCATTGATAATCTTTTGATTTCTGAAAGAAATTATGGCTCCTTTAAAGTATAAAACCTTTGGGTCCTACAGTCCTGACTGAGCCCACTAATTTTTCAAATTCTAGCATTATGGCATTTTCTATAACGAAAAACATTGTTTAGATTATTACTGAAGCTTACACCTTATGCAATTTTTCTACCTCTGTTTTGCTAAAGCCAGTGAGTGGAATCCATGCCCTATAACTTCTATAACCCAGCCTCCTCATAGCCTGTTTGACATCTTGGGTTCCTCACACCAAAGAAGTGATCTAGTCTGCCTGTAATTACTACCATACCTTTCTAAATAATCAGTGTAAAAATGAAAACTGCCTCTCTCAATATGCAGGGGGAAAAACAGAACTCCTCTTCCTCAATACCAGAAAGACATCGACCTGATGGAGTGGGTCCAGAGGTGGACCACAAAAACAATCAGAGGGATGGAACACCTCTCCTTTGAGGAAAGGCTGAGAGAGTTGGGATGGTTCAGCCTAGACAATAGAATGTTCTGAGCAGACTTTATTAAGGCCTCTCAATACTTAAAGAGGGCTTATAAGATGGAGACACAGTTTAATAGGGCCTGTAGCGACTGGACAAGGGGCAATGGTTTTAAACTAAAAGAGGGGAGATTCAGGCTGGGTGTGAGGAAATTTTTTACAATGAGGGTGGTGAAACACAGGTTACGCAGAGAGGTGGTAGATGCTCCATCACTGGACACACTGAAGGTCAGGTTGGATGGGGCTATAGGCAACCTGATTTAGATGAAGATGTCCCTGCTTACTGCACTGGGGTTGGACCTTTAAAGGTTTTTTTTCCAACTCAAAGCATTTCATGATTCCTCTGAGAACACTGGGAACACGAAGAAATGCTATGCAGCCCACTTATATTAAATTTCTCCAGCTCTGATGGACATATAATGAGTGGGACCTGAATTTGCAGAGTACACATCAGAAGAGTGATCCACGTAAGGAGAAAAATCAGATTCAGGTTCTACGGAGTCCAGGAGGTTCATGGTCTACCTAAACAGGAACACGATACATCCTTTTTCTTGAAATTAAGCCACCATGCAACCAGAAATTCAAGAGCCATGATATCAAAAGCACAGTAGGTAGATCCAAAGTTAGACAATGAGATGGGAAGAGCAAAATCTGTAGCTCTGGATCCTGCCCACAGGGAACACTTTACTACTTTTCCCTTCTGGAGGAGTGTCTAGGTTATCCAAACAGTCAGATTCCCTCTTGTCTGTTCTTCCTGTTCATCACCTGATCAATCTGCTTCTGTAGCTATAAAATGAGAGTATGCTCCGACAGGATGACTATCTGCTTTCTATGCAAATAATTCCTATCTATTTCATACTCAAATTAGTGTGATAGAAGTTACAGAATGATAAAACTTGAGCGAAAACTGGCATAACCTATTAGATTACCTAACAATACATGCAGGTCATCAAGTTCTGTGAAGAAAAGCAAAGGCACTGACTGTACTTTTGTCTCCTGTCTGCTGCAGTTTCAAGATGTGTTGCTGTTGGCAGGAAAAACTGAAACTCAAGTACAGAGCCAGGCATGTAGGTAATGTCTCTGAAGCAAAGCAAAGGACTACAGGCTGCCAAATATTAAGTAAGATTATAGAGTAGCCAGTTCCACCGGGAACCATGAGAAATAGCTGGTGAAATACTATAGTTTCTGTATGTATTTCTCCTTTCCTTTTAAAGTGAGAAATGTGGTACTTTAAAGAGGAGAAATAATTTTTGATCTAAACCCAAAAGAAATACTAAGAAAATACATATAACTAGAAAGAGCAACCTGTCAGAGAATGGCATGTGCAAATCAGGTGCACAGAAAGGCCAAGTCAATCAAGCAGAGAAAAATGTCAGTCTATGTGCTTTTAGTTAGTGTGATAGCAAAATTATATGCATGCTTTGGTATGTTCGGTTTTTAAACAATTCTGGAAAAATCTCATTGTCATGGATTTGCTAAGCAAAGGCAAGATTCCCATAAACAAGCCTTGTTCAAAGACAATCCCAGAGGTACGTACATATGTATTTTGGTTTGCATTCACTGCATTTTGTACCTTTATAAAATAGGATGTTGGAAAAATTGTATTTATAAATTTTAATGAGCATAGGACATGTACAGTTTCGTTATTCATAACATTTACAGACACATCTAAACACTTCTGCTTTGAAACAATCAGAATATTTATTTTGATACTTTCAATTTGCAACTAGGCGTAATACAGTAATTTAACAATTTCTATTCACAGCGTGCCAATAGCACTGAAACACCTACATTTAGCCAGTCAGCCAAAATTCCTGCTAATTGTTCCAATTAAGCATGAAATTTGTTGGCAATTTTGTGCAACACAAATCATATATTTCTATCCAAACAGCTTCTGTAGTCATCTGATTACGTGGTACATATGCCAAATGCATTTTGTGAAGTGGAAAGATACATTTTTATCAAAAAACCTGCTCAAAAATCAGGTTTTCAGAACTGTGAATTCACAGTTCCTACAGCCCATAAGTCAATAAGCAGAGGCTTGACTCTCATTAGCAGGCATCAACCTGCATATAGACAAATTTCCTATACATCATGTTTAAGGCATTCTGACAATGTCTGTTTGCTATGAAAGTAAACTGACTCAACAGAAATAAGCAAGCAAATATAGGGATTAAAAATGTGTTTTCTGTAAATTTAGAGACTGGAAACATTCCAGAACCAAACTAGAATTCTTAAAAACTTTAAGTTAAGGACTCTGTCAAAACATCAACAAGTTTTAAGGTGTTAGTATATATTTTAGCAATAAACACACACACACAAATTTGGTCTGTATGAAAAAACAATGTGGCTTACTCCAGGAGCATCTCTCTGATTATTTTTAGACTTCCCATATGCTGAAAGAGAAAACTGTTACTTAGATCTCAAAATATTGTTAACTTGATTCTGTGCAAGGAATTGAACATCTATACACTTTACATTGAATAGAGTTAATATACATACACACAAAAAAATCATAGCTGTGACCAGTATGCATGAGCAACTAGTTTAGGTATTTGTTCTAAATCACAGGCTCAGAACATCCACACAGTGCTAGACATAAATTTAAAGAGCAGCAACAAAATTCTTATGCAAATGCAAAGATATTTAATTGGGCTACATTATTGTATATGAACACTGAATTAAATTAAGTGAAAACTAAAAATCTGATTTCCTGAGAAAAGGTTCATTATATAAGGAAGAAGATATTGCAAACCAAATTTTGCTGCTTTCAGGTAAACACTTTTCTCTAATAGAAGAACTATCAAGTGCTAATTTTACATCTGATGTACATCCCTCACACAATATCATCAAAGGGTACCAAAGGTGAACAAATCCTTTGCAAAGAAGAAAAATAAGATTTGATGGTAGGATTCAAAATAAAGTGCTTCGATAGTTTAGGAGAAAGTCTTCCCTTTGAAAGTTGAATAGGACTGAGGGTGTGGGCAGAGAAAAATGCAGTGAGCCATCAAGGTCAAAGTGGAGCACAAGATAACGGTGTTCTTGAGGCAGTGGACAGCAAATTTAGCATGATTTTGAGTAATACAGAAAACCAGAAAATATTATCCAATATAGATTCTTATCTTCAGAGTCAGGTGTATCATCTGACTATATTTCTCTGAAATCTAGTGGTATAGGCTGCATGGATTTTGAAAGGCTGTAAACACGGTAATGCACTGGTTAAGACAAAGAATAATTACATCATGAACACAGACTTCAAGGAGAATATTGAAACTATTTCAGAATGGATTGGAGATCATGTTAGGCAGACCTATGGTCATGGAGAGACAAGGGGTCAGGATGACTTAACAGTTTCTGATCTTACAAGAAAACTGAGGACATAAATCAATGAAGATAACAGCAAAAGTGAAGAGAAAGGTCAGAAATATTCAGTAACAGAAAAATATTAGTCCAGTGAAGATAATTAAACTGTTCAAACAAGAAAAATGGAATATTTTCAGATAGCATGCAAAAGGAAGAGCTAGGCAGCAATCAAAATAATAATAAAGACAGAACTCACAGGAGAGAAGCTAATGCAGCTATAATTCATGGTACCTGGGAAATGTTTGTCCAACCTGCTCTAAAAAGCTTACAATAAAAGAAACTCCATCACCTCCCCAGGCAATTGCTTCCAGTGATTCAGCTTTATTATGAGAAGCTTTTCCTGATATCCAGCTTAAACCTCCTCTACTACAATTTAAGTCCATTACACACTTGCTGCCTATAGTGCACGCAAAGAAAAGATGCTACTTTTGATTGCTACTAATCTTTTGCATGTTTAAGGTTATTATTTTGACTCCTTTCAACAGTCTACTCCAATTTCCTTGACTTTTCCTTGTACTTCTATTATCTAAATCTGACTGCTCACATTGTTCTCAACTAAATTCTCTCTTCTCTTGGTCTTCTTGAGCTCCATTGCCACAGGCGAGACAGTACTTAGTTAAGCCCCTTCCATTGCCAAGCAGAGTTTAGCTTACACACATAACACATGGACAATAGAGATAATCCAAATCTGGAATTAGCATGAGGTTAAAAAAGAAACAAGAAAAAAAATCCCAAAAAGTTTGTTAGGAAAAAAATAAATTAGTTAGGAAAACTAAATTACACTCAGGGACGAGAGTCCTACAACCAGCGACTCAGCACATGCACATCCAAAGGCTTTGAAGGGGAAGGTTACAAAAACACCCCAATGAAACTTGCATTTCTAAATGACATTAAAAAGAACAGTGTAGGTCTAACCTGCTTCCTTGAATCTAGCTACAGCTTTTGCAATACCTGGAATCATTCAAAACAACCTGAAACTTTTTGTATGTGATCATGGCTGAACTTGCTCACAGTCTGTATCTTGCACTTGGCATCATACCTTCCTCAGCACTAAACACGATAAAGATGGATTAAACAGTGAAACTATCCTTCCTCATCCAGGACAATGTCTGGTTTACCCACATGATAGTGGGGGATAACGTCTACTTATCCCACCATAACAATAAATGTTAATCAGATTTGATCATGTTTAAAACAGAATTTATAAGAAATAATTAATATACTAGTATCTTCCTTGAAGTTCCCAAAGTTCAGCTCCCCCAAAACATTGCATGAGCAACATATGCAACTATATAAATTATATAGCATGACTTTTAAGTAAAGAAGTGCAAGTATAATGGCCTTTGATAGCTCCTGTTGCCAAATATGTATTGCATTTTGGTCACTGGAAACAAGATGACAGTTCTAGGGACAATTTCATCATGACCATAAATAAATCCCTACTTTCTCACAGGGAGACTGAAGTTATCTTCTGACACTAAGACTAAAATTAGGAGCTGAGAATATCAAGGGGCAGTCTGATGACTTCTAACACAGTTGGGAAGAGTCTGTTCCTTGATATTAGACATTATGTCATCAAAATAATGCAGGTGTAATGTTGATGAAGCATACAACTTCTTTAATTTTGTGCATTGATTACGTTCCATTTATTTGTAAATCAAGCAAAAAAGTTCTGACATATTATTGGCAGGAGAAACCAGCAGCAAAGCTGATTAGTATAAATTGCAAATACCTAAACCTCAGAAACCCCTGCTATAGGATTTTCATGTGTTTTAATAAGTCACTGTGATTTCCAATAGCCATTTTTGGTATAATGATAGCTACTGGTGTTGATGTTGGTGCATACCTTTCAAATCTTTTACTTAAATAAATGAGAAAGAATGGCTTATATTTGCCTCATCGCTTCTCAGGGATGCCTGAAATTCAAAACTTAATGTACCTCCCATATGAAGATCGGCTTAGGAAGTTGGGGCTGTTCAGCCTGGAGAAGAGAAGGCTGCATGGAGACCTCATAGCAGCCTTCCAGTATCTGAAGGGGGCCTATAGGGATGCTGGGGAGGGACTCTTCATTAGGGACTGTAGTGACAGGACAAGGGGTAATGGGTTAAAACTTAAACAGGGGAAGTTTAGATTGGATATAAGGAGGAAATTCTTTCCTGTTAGGGTGGTGAGGCACTGGAATGGGTTGCCCAGGGAGGTTGTGACTGCTCCATCCCTGGCAGTGTTCAAGGCCAGGCTGGACGAGGCCTTGGATGATATGGTTTAGAGCGAGTTGTCCCTGCCCATGGCAGGGGGTTGGAACTTGATGATGTTAAGGTCCTTTCCAACCCTAACTATTCTATGATTCTATAAATATTACTTAATGCTTGCTAGAAAAAAAAAGATGAATTTTAGTTGAAATTCAAAATTCTTGAGATCATCTCACTTTGTCAGAAGTAGAGAACGATCTACTGTCTGTGACAACTCTACAGGAAATTCAGTAACTTGATAGAAAAATCACTGAAAGATTTACTGAATTTTTTTTTCTGCAGAAATAATTGTTAACATCAATTTGCAAAAAAATAGATATCCAATACTGTAAAGACACCAAATGGTTGTTCATCCTAAGAGCAAATCTGCACTTGGTTCTTATGCAGGCAATAGCACATCTGTCTTTACTCCAGCAGATGTAGTATAGTGGATGCTACTGTCCAGAGACTTAGCATGACCATACATTAGAGTTTACAGTAGTGCCCAACTTATCTCTCAGGCCTAAAGAAAAAATCTGTCCCTGTTTCAAAAGAAATCCATGGGCTGAAAAATACCCAGGACTTAGGCAAAGCAGGACAGAAAAAAACCTACCACATTTATATTTGTTTTCACCTAACCTACAGATTAAGCAAAATGACTGTCAGCAGCAGAGAAGAAGTGACTTCAAAAGTGAGTTATATTTAGTGGAAAAAAAATGTTGCCTAAAGGAGGCTTATAATACGAAGATAGCCTAAACAATTTAGCTTTTGGGAAATACTGAGAAGCAAAAAGCAACCAGGTCTGGAAATGACTTAGATGTCTAGAAAAAAAGACAAGAAAGGAATAAAAAAACCTTTTAATACTAAGGGCACTGAGTGTCAGGAAGCATTGTATCTATTGATCTATGATGCTATCTCATTTTTTCTGATTCTGGCACTGAAAAAATTAAGGTGGTATCAAAAAATTACCACAATATTCTCTAACTCTCTGGACAGGGTGCTTCTGGTGCTCTCTTGCTCTGCTCCTAACAGTCTGTGCTATGTGAAACTCCTAACAAGGGAACCTTAGGAATTCTTTCTCTTCTTTTACCTGGACATCAGCCATTTTACTGCAGCCTGCCCTGTTTCTTTCTTGGGATCCATAGGTTCACTGCCTGCTCTTGTCCCTCCCAAGAGGGAGGGAAGAAGAATGAGAGGTGGCCTGCCTCCATCCTCACCTTGTCTTGTAAGAACTCATACAGATTTCATCACTTGGAAATAGGGAAATCAATGGGAGCAGATAAAGATGCAAATTAATGCTGGCATTGGTATAATCAGTATAATAGGATAATTGTGCACAAGATGAGTATCATGAATATCATGCCACAGCAGGAGTAGGTATTACTTCACAGCTTTAGAATTAGGATACTATGATGCTATCTATATCATTAGCAAGACAGTGATTGATACCAAAAGGGAAGGAGTGCAAAGGAAAAACTAAGTTTGATTTCTTCTGTGTTAAGTTTAAGCTGACAATAAGATATTTAATAGTTGATGTAAGGCCAACATGACAGCATGGATGACAAGATGAGACTTGTTAGTGTCATGTTGTGATTCAGTTACACAGAAAGGTAGCCTGAGGAGGTAAAAGGCTGATGAATAACATGGTTTAATTGGGAAGAGCAAAGGCTATTGTCAGTGACTGCAAACCCACTGAGACAGCAGGAAACAGGAGTAATATGATGCAGGTTAAAGTTTTTTGAAGGAGTTAATATCAAGGTACTGTCATTTTGTTGGCAAAACATTAAGAAAGATAGACTGGCTGGTAGACTCCAAAGCAGAAAGAGAGCCCAAAATAACAGATTCAACTCTCTCCTGTAATGCTTTCAGGATTTTATTTTAATCTGTTGCAAATTGCTGCTGACTGAAAATAGACCCAAATATACCAGTTGTGCCATAAGTATATAAAATAGGCCATCATTTTAAGTACACTATTCATACTCTTATTTTCTTAGATATGCTTTCCAAACACTGGGCAAAATGTGCCTCACTACTGCACACTAAAACTCTACAGCAAAACAGTGGCTCTAGATATTTACAAATAAATGCAAATAATAAAACAATAGCTAACCAAATGGCATACTGGAATTACCATGTAGATAATCGTATGAATACTGACATGTACCAGACCATCAGTATTAATTTAGGACACCAGCTGTACAAAACCATGTAAGCCAGACGACATTAATGAACAGCAGTCTTACTATGCAGTTGAATGGGGGTCTTGTAGTAATATCTGGAAGAGTTCAAAGACATGTGCCTAAAGGACCCATGGATCAATACACTGTCACTGGAAGTGCTGGAGCTATTACAATGTCAATAAAAGTATACCAACAATTTCCAAAGTATAAATGAGTAACACAATGTCAATAAAAGTGTGAGGTGAGGGAATGCAGCCCTCCAACATTAAAATTGGAACTCCTGGTATATCAGCAGAAGATCTTCACAATGCCAGTGGGAACATTTTGAAGAGAGTTACTGTATATTCCTTATTTTTAGCAAAAGATGTCTAACTTTAAAAGATCCCAGTGGGCATCAGGTATCACAGGATCATTAAAATAGTTTCATGATTCTAAATACAATAACATGAAGTTACATCTACTTCATACTCTACTATGTTTAATCATTGCATCTTGGAAATGCAGGTATGACCCAAATTCCCTACAGTCCAAAAGAGAGCTGAGAATGAAGAACAGAATAGCTACTGCAACTTTCAGCGTCCTTTTGCAAACTGACCATAGACTGGGAATAGAAGATTAATATAGCTCTTTCATAAAGAATATACATCAAAAGATAATCAATACTTTAATCACATTCATTTTACCCTCAGCACAATGCTTTGTTTTGATATAGATCAGCATATTGTAATTCCAAGGAAACTCTGAATGAACTTCATTCTGTGTATAACTATGTATTCATTAGGAAAAAACACTATGCAAATTGAATACTAAACAATTACTAGAAAATGCTAGACTAGAAGAAAAAGCTAAAAAGCCCCTGTAAAATATAATTAAAATATTTTAGCATCTACGTCTTTGAGTGCTAAATAACAGATATAAGAAAAGAAAATGTGGCAATTAACTTGTGATGTTTACTTCTAAAGTTTAATTAAATAATTAGTACGTACAGAAGCAAGAGTTTGGATGCCTCAGCTCCCATTCATTGCCTCCCTTTAAAAAGACAACAGACAAAATATTCCCAGATACCAGTGTTGAAACAATGAAATCACATTCAAAAAGAGTTA
Source organism: Neopsephotus bourkii (assembly GCF_033783945.1). NCBI lineage: Eukaryota > Metazoa > Chordata > Aves > Psittaciformes > Psittacidae > Neopsephotus > Neopsephotus bourkii. The sequence goes on along the minus strand of NW_026902090.1, from coordinate 7,993,817 downwards.
ACTTTTAACTACAGTGTAATGTGCCCTCAGCCTGCGGAGCTGTTCCAAGATAAAAGCAGATAGAAATATGGTGATATTGGTGAAGAACGTGGGGGTTCTAGTATTTGGGTAGAAAATAACAATGCCTCTTTAAAGAGATAAGGAATTTTTATTCACTATCTATTCCAAGTACTTAAATTATGCCAGCAAGAACAATTCTGATTGCTTCCCATACAATAGCAGGACAAAGCACCTCAATTTGTAAGTACTCAAGAACTGATTCTTTTTCTTTCTGCTATGCATCTGTTTTTCACATTGCTCACTTCTCCAGGAACCTTAGAGATTTGATAGAGTGTATTTAATCTTCCATTGAAAGGGGCTATTGAGAAAAGTAAGAGAAGCTTTGAATTTAAGAGGAATTGGCAGCAGTGAAAAGAAAAGTACAATCCTGAAAGATTTCAGAGCTATCAGATCTCACTGCCAGGTCCCACCATAAATAAGATAAAGTAATAACTGTAAACACAATATTGTAAATAAAAGTAAAGGAATAAAGGATTATGATCTACCAAAAGCCCAACCTAGATTAGATATTTATTATTATCCACATATTGTAATTCTCCTTCTATTTTCAGGTGAAACTTCCAGAATCCATTTCATGCATTATTACACTATTCCAATATCACATTGCTTTGCATATTATTATTTCTTTTCCAATGTACTGCAATTACAATAAAAGAATGCAGTAATGTAGCCATTATCTACTAACAAAACTATGCAATATACTCTGTATTCTTTAAACCTGTACATGTAAAGCCCAACACCAAAATTCAACCCACAGCCGCTTTATTAATTTGTTTGTTTGTTTGCTGTAATCTCTGTTAATTAAGATGGATGTTAACTAGGGGCACTGTGTACTTAAAGGACTGTGCATGAGGTTTGCATCCTTCTTAATGCCTATGTCTTGCATTCCTTCAGCTCACATCCATCACGGAAGGACTGCCAGGTGAGCTGACTGTCACTCCAGCACAAGCTAATAGATTCTCCAGTGGCTTTTGATAACAGCTCATGCCATGCTGTTAAAACTGCGCCTTGAAAATAGCATAACACACATAGCTGAGACTTGTCAGCTCCAGGTAATCAGACACTGCTTGGTTTCAGAAGCAGATGCAGATGAGACTAGCAATGTAAATATGCAAATCACAATGGTCCCTTGTCAGCACCACTGTTCCTACCTCTAATGGCCCTCGTAGAAAGTCTGTTTGCTCAGCTCCTACTTCCAGTGCTACATCGACAGAAGCAAAGGGGCGGCTGGCCATCTGCTGTCGCTCCCGCATAAGTTGCTGATGAGGAAAAAATGATGTTTTAACAAAACATTAAAGAATGCACCAGATATTAGTCTGCCCTACCATACCTCCCATTATAACATAAGAATGCAAATAGCATGCAAACAGTCATATTTGTAACATTAAAGGGAGAAAGTTACACTAAATTTTCATCATCTATGTTTACTCGAAAACTGAGCCCGGAGGGCTTACACTGTCTACTAATGGTCTTGCAGCTTGAACTCTGATGAAATCTCCAAATGAAAGCTTCCCTAACTGACAGTTCTCTCTAAATAACTTTGCTATTTGTGCAAGTTGCAAGCAAACATGGGAAACAGTTGGAAAAAATAGCTGAAGTCTAATTCCACTGGTAATGCATGCATTACAACACCTGCCAAGAACAAGTCCACTTGGCCTTCAAATTTTCATACTTCACTACTAAGCCAGATGGAGTTAATAGTGTCAGGACTCATAATTTTATGCATTATCTTGTCTGCAGTTACTTAGAGATGAAGAATAATGTGTCAGGACTAGGGAGACTGCATCAGTGTATTTGAATGCAATCAGCTATGCTCATAGAGCTTGTATAATCCCTTCCAATCATACCCGTGCGTACAGAAGTCCCAAGGAAAACCACCAAGCTAACTCATATTTCTTCCTCAATCTGTAATTATAATGCTTATTAAACCATGATGAATAAAAATGATGACCAGCACTAGATATTACAGATCTTACTTCAGTGGTTCTGTGCAACTAATAAAAGCATTATGAAATATTTAAAGTGAATGAGTCGTACAATTAAAGTCGTGCGCTTCTTCAACTGAGCAGGATGTCATAGCATCTTGAAGACACAAAATGCTTGCAAAAATGTTTTATTACAAAAAATCTAAGATTCATTTCCTTTATTATGTCTCTGGAAAGCTTAAAACAGTAGAAATCGGTATTTGAAAGTAAATTACACTAGCACTGTGACGTACCGCTCATAAAAGCCCTTGAAATAATAAAAGGTATGCAAGCAAATATTTGCTGACAGCTTCATAATAAACATTCTTGATTTAAGGTCTGTTACAAAGAAACAAGCTCATTTTGTAATACTTGTCATACATTTGTTCATGACTTGCATTTTAAGATTGTCTGTAGAAATCTAAAGAAGCACTCGTAATGATAAAATCAAAAGAGTATAGTAATCTCCTAAAGCATATCCAGTACATTCCTAAGGCTTGGATTTTATAAACATGCTGTGTATTTGTCAGCAAGCACCTGTACAAATGGGATCCCATTATATTATACCAAAAGGATAGTTGATAATGTCTGTGTGTGAAACTACATGCTTTATATTCAGAATAAATAAAAGCCTAGTATGAATATCTAGATGGTTAAAATTTATGTTTTTAAAAATGAAACTGCTGGTCTCTGTATACTGATTTACACCAGTACTGATCTGCATCAGTACAATATATTCATAGATTTTACAGCAAGAAAGAACTACTATGACCCTCCAGTCTTACTAACAACTTGGCAAAGAAATTTAAAGCATAAAATACTGAGTCACTAAATGCTAAAATTTAGTGTATCTATCTGCTTTCCTCCCTAAAAACAAACCAAAAACCAAAACCTAACAAAAAATAAAGAAAACAATGTTGTTAGCGCATTCCTGCCACATGGAACTCATTACAGTATTGTAAGTCTACAAAGCTATTGGCTAATGCTTACTTTTAATGGGAAACCAAACGCTGTTTTAAACAAATAGAATTGCTTGGGGAAAGCACTTAAATGAGCAGAATTACTTACACTCCAAATGCACAAACAATTATTTAGAAGATTTACTTAACGGAGACTATAAGGGAACATATACTTGATACACGCTCTGTTTTTTAAGGCTAGCAGGTTTCTTCACCTCTGCTCCCGGTCATGCATTCAGTAAAACCTTTTCATTCACAAGGCAGTCACTGTGATTTTGATACTCCTTGAGAAAAGCACTATGAAGATTTTTAATTAGCTCTGTAAACAAGAATGAGAACTTTAAAATGTTCAGCTGCCCATGAAACACTGAAGAGTTTGGCAGCTGAGCACTTGCACATCAAAGTGCTCTACTCTGATGGAGCACTACTACTGCTTGTTTTTCTGTTCAGCATTTTAAAGCTCCCTGTAACATGCAGAACAGGAAAAATAGGATGCAGTCAGGAAGAAATACAGAAAGATATTATGATGTTTAAAATTAGCTTTGTGGCTGGAAAAGGTCATTAGCTCTACCATTTTCAATTGTCCGTGTATCAAGACTGGGACAAAGGCAAAGTTCCAGTTACAAAAATCCTTGTGAGTTAGATTATCGCATGGCAGGTGGCATTCAGGTGTGAAACCCTGTGCTCCAGTCACACATGGGGCAAATTCCTGTAATTCACTCGTAGGCCAAGAAACAGGGAAACTCTTTGAACATGGGTATTTTGAACCCTAGAAGCATGCAACTGGGGAAGAGAAAGCTATGCGTGGAACTATAGAATCATAGAAAGCTATGGAAAGTGGAACTACAGAATCATAGAATAGTTAGGGTTGGAAAGGGCCTTAAGATCATAGAGTTCCAACTCCCCTGCCATGGGCAGGGACACCTCGCTCTAAACCATATCACCCAAGGCCTCATCCAACCTGGCCTCGTTTTACTTATATTACTGCATTTAAAAATCATACAAACAAATACATACTACTTCAGTAATTAGGGATATTTACTTGGAGAACAGATGGACATTATCAACATGTAATATTTGAATATTCTGTGACACATTTAATTTATAATATTCAGAATTAAGCACATGTCTAAATATTAACTTAAAACCATGGGAAATTCAAAACATTACTTTCTTAGCGTAGGACTGAGACATTCAATGAGCATTTACCTGACTGTGCAGACCCCTGATTTTAAGGTCTACCATAATTTTAAATCTCATTAAGTACAAGAGAATTGACAAGATTAAATTTTAGTCATCTCTATTATTTTGCAGTAATAGAAAAGTATCAATTTATATCCCATTAAAGAATTTTTCATGTAAAATACAGGATTACATTTGTCATCAGCAAAGAACAGTAAGATGTTGGCATACTACACCTTAGTTCAATTTCTCACTCAAAACCTATATAACTTGAAAACATTTCTTAAAAAACCCAGGCATTTTGGCATGATTAGTCCCTTGACATGGAAATACACATTCTACCTGATGCTTCACGGACACGTAGACATCTTCACCAATAAATTATGCCAATTTTCCTAGTCAAATAAGCACCTTTGAAATAGGACCTGCTTCCCCATCTCGAAGTATATCACAGGAATGTATTTGCCTGGGTAAGCAACTGAATATTACCAGTGATCAAAAAAATTCTTATGGGGGATATTTCTCTCATCAGTGCAGTTCGGAGTGAATTGAAATATTCCACAGCATCTTGCATAATGTTTTATAAGAAAATGTCTCTGTTGCAAAATTCATATTTAAGTAGAAATATTTTTTTTTCAGTTGATAACATTTAGACTTACTTTCAAAATATTTTAATGCCCATAATTTACTCAGGTACAACAAAACAGTGCAAAATGCATATTACAGTGATTTAACATTAACAGAATACAATGTTTCAACAATCCCAGGCTGACTTTTTTCAAGTCTTTTGTATTTTGGGAAGCTTAACCATTTTGCTTCTTTTTCCTATTTAGAATTTCCTATTTCTTTTTCAAGACTTGGTCTCTCAGGTGGAACAGGATACCGTTCTTCTGACTAGCACTGCTTTTTCTATGCTCTTCTCTTCACCTTCCAGCATAACTCTCCTAGAAAAGCCCTAATTGAAAAAAAAAGTCTAATAAAGTACATGAGATGCTAGGAACTAGGACAGTTGTACTTTCTCTTTGTTATACAGTAACAGGCATTCTTGAGGGACTGATAGATAGGGATAGCTGAAAAGGATGAAACCATTTTAGTGCCATAATGAACAGAAAAATCCTTTGAAAGATCCCTCTGTAGCTGTTTGGCACCTTTATGGGCTGATTTAGCCCACTGGCAAGCAATGTACATGTTCGAATGTGCCATAAAGCAGGCACAGGTAAGTGTGAATGCCCAAGTTCATGGGACAGCTTGGAAGCCAGGAAAGGGATAAGAGCCGACAAATGCTTGTAAAAATGTTAGGAAGACTTCGGACCAACAGAATAAAAAAGTTTCCCTTTTGGCTGTTCAGAGCCAGGGAGTCTCAGTACGCTATGTCAGAAATAAGGAAGGATATGGCAGTTGAGAGGATACTTATTATTCTAACAACAGTGACAACTGTCTAACTTTTCTAGGTTTTCTTCCTTCACATCCTAGATTTTTTGTTTTGTATTTTCCTAGACATTGCACCAGGACATCCAGGACTTTGTCAAGGTGAGTATTCAAAACAGCAAAGAACAGTAATTCTACAGCCACATCCAGTGCTGTGCTACTCTCCTAGAGACAAAGACTTTCCAATGTCTAACCTGAAATTCATATTCATCACCCAGCCCTGACTTGTCTGCAGTTACAGCTTGGTCTCCTCCTCTCCTGTTTCTGTGCTGTCAAGTGCTGATGTAAATAACATCAAAAGGCTACAACAGAACTGTTAACAGTGCCCTGCATTAAATCTGGGATTTATGGGAAAAGTGTTTGCAATGAGGAGAAATGACAAAAACTCCTGGAGAGTGGCATCAACTAATTCCCGATCACATTGCATTTGACAAATGCCAGGGGTTAAAAAAATGAAATATTTATGTAAATGTACAGCCCTGCAAAAGCAGAGAGTATCTATAAGCAGTCCAATACAGTCACATATTGTTGAGTTTTCTTATTGCCGTATCTAACCAACAGAATCAACTTAGGACGGTTTAAATGACTACACACATCTGAGTGGAAGACAGGCATTTTAGTAATAAACATAATTTAATTATCTTCAAAAATCTCAAATTCTGATTCTCAAACTGAATTATACGTAGTGATATTTCAATGAAGCTCTGATTATTTGCTTTAATTTGCACATGAGAAAGATTGCCATCCTTAACTTTTCTCATTGTATCTCTTGGTGTTACAAATCTCTTCAAATTAAATTAGCTATTTACATAGCTGGAAAGGAGAGCAATTTCTCATTTATATGTTGAATAACCTATTTGAGTTGGTTAATTTCCAAATCAGCTGATTTCACCAACAAGGCATATTATAGTCATTAAACTATTTTATCATAGAATCATAGACTGGTTTGGGTTAGAAAGGACCTTAAAGTTCATCCAGTTCCAACCCCCTGCCATGGGCAGGGACACCTTCCACTACAGCAGGTTGCTCCAAGCCCCGTCCAGTCTGGTCTTGAACACTGCCAGGGATGTGGCAGCCACAGCTTCTCTGGGAACCCTGTGCCAGTGCCTCAGCACCCTTACAGGGAAGAATTTCCTCCTAACATCTAATATAAATCTATGCTCCTTCAGGTTAAAGCCATTCCCCCTTGTCCTGACACTACCTGCTCCAGGAAAAAGTCCCTCTCCAGCTTTCTTGTTGGCCTCTTTAGGCACTGGAAGGCTGCTCTAAGGTCTCTTTGGAGCCTTCTCTTCTCCAGGCTAAACACCCACAACTCTCTCAGCCTGTCTTCAAAGCAGAGCTGCTCCAGCCCTCTGATCATCTTTGTGGCCTCCTCTGGACTTGCTCCAAAAGCTCCACATCCTTCTTATTTTGGGGGCCCCAGAGCTAGATGCAGGACTGCAGGTGTAGTCTCAGCAGAGTGGAGTGTAGAGGGAGAATCACCTCCCTCGACCTGCTGGTCATGCTCCTTTTGATGCAGCCCAAGACACAGCTGGTTTCTGGCTTGCGAGCACACACTGAAGCAGCTCATGTCCAGTTTATCAACCAACATCCCCAAGTCATTCTTCTCAGGGCTGCACTGAACTCAGTCTCTGCCCAGCCTGTGTCTGAACATGGGATTGCCCTTACCCATGTGCAGTACCCTGCTCTTGGCCTTGTTGACCTTCGTAAGGTTCACACAGGCCCATCTCTCAAATCTGTCCAAGTCCCTCAGGATGGCATCCCTTCCCTCCAACCTGTCAACCACACCACACAGCTTGGTGTCATCAGCAAACCTGCTTAGGGTATACTCAATCCAGTTCATGTTACTGACAAAGCCATTGAACAGTGCCTGTTCCAATACCAATCCCTGAGGAATGCCATTCATTAGCTGGTTTTTAGGTTAAATAAGCTCAACATTGCATGTGACTGCAGGAGATACAGTGAATTTAAGAACTGGACAAAAGTTTATGGAACCAAGTAGCATAAATAACCATACTTATGACAGCTGTCTGACAATCAAGATTCATTCATTCTCTTGATCATGAACTTCCTAAATAATCCTGGCACTTGCTTTCACTGTGCCTCATTTCCCACTGTTAAGTGAGAAGTGCCCTGACACAAGAGTGCCTTCAGGTAGGCAATGAGATATTACAATGATGGACATAGCATGACATGCTATTTGCACTGCAAAATAGACTCTATAGAAACTTCCTAAGATAACAGGGCCTATTCCATGCCACTTTCTCTTAAAATTGCCTGAAGAAAAAGTGCTCTCAGGTGTGTGCAAAGGTCTATCATGGGAAAAAATGAGAGAAGCTATACTTCTTGTCCTAGCTTTATACCAAATAAAATGAAGGGTTATTTAAACTAGACATAGTCCGGCAAACAACAGCTAAGACATACTTAAAATACAGTGTACACATCCCAAAAAATAACAGTTCCAAAAGGTCAAGTTTTTATGTATCCCTTTTGGAAACCAAATACCAGTCGTCTGTAATTTCCCTTGAACAAATCAAAAATGAGAAAAAAAGATGAGCCCTGAAAAGGTCATTTTGTTGCTAGATCCAAGGAACAGACATTTAATGTACTGCACATTAGCAAGCAAAGAGCAAAAGTGAATCTACTATGACTTTAGCCTTTGGAACTCCGACTCCAGAACAGAATTCCCACCTTTGAAACACTCAATATGCTTATTACAATGAGAATGGCACCCCAGTTTATGCTTACTTGCCAGTAATTTATGGAATCTCATGTTACAATGAAGTTTTGATAAATCCTTCAGAATTTTCCCCTAAAGATTAAGTTAGCATAGAAGATTCTTTGGGGTCTACAAATCAGTAACAAGCTCAAAATTCAATTCATTCCTTTCAAATTTAAGAAGTGCTAAACAATATCTAATTCTATTATCTCTTTCATTTAGATCACTATGAATTCATGTAGCATATTTACACAGTCCCATAACCATAAACATTTTAAAGGCTCCTCTAGAGATACTTATGTCTTTCTGTAGTCCTGGCTAAACCCAGAACTGCATATTTCTTCCTTATCAAGTGGTTTAAAAAATCCTTTCCACAGTTGTTATTTTCCTGTTAACTAGAAAAGCCAGAATTCACAGAAAATTGATAAAAATGCTTATTCTGCAAACTAATTCTGTATATAGAGAAAAAGAGCCAGATCCAAGAATTATATATCTTAAAATGTTTCCACATAAGACATGTGACTGACTGTATTTGCCCAAGGGCAGTTATTTACAAATTAATATATTAATATAGGTGTTAAAATTAATTATTTCAGAATGCAAGAGAGATTCAACTATCATATTATGCAAGCTACTCCTTAGAACTACCTCATTTACAATGGTGTCACATAAAGAATGCTTTTCAACATGTCTTCTAAAGAATTACTAACGCTGATAGTGTAGTACTTTAAACGTGCCATCTTTGTAAATGGAAAAGACACCTTAGGAAACTACCTTACATCTACAAAATCTCTGTGTATCCCTTCAACATTAAGCTACTGCTTTTGAAATAAGGCATCATGAATATTACCCACTATTATCTCAACTGTTAAAAACAGCTTTAGTTACTTAACTTAGACAACAGATGTCAAGCTGACAATTCCCAGCTCGCAAATAAAGTTTTAGGTTGTTCCTATAAGCAATTCAGATTGCTTCAAGGATAGTATATATGGGCTAATGAAAGAAACTGGGTCGAAGTGTTACCTCAGAGATCACTTTGCCCACCTCTGTGCATTGGTCCGACATAAAGGACCAACACTGGTCCTACATAAAGGGCCAACATAAAGGTAGGTTGCAGTGTGATTATGATCCTTCTAGTATAAATTTCTTTAAAAGGCTCCAGTGACTGAGGTTCCACAGTCTCTCCAAGAAGTCGAGTGCCTGATGATCCTCATATTGGATAGGTCTTTTCTAAAATCTAAATTAAATCTCCATGCTGACATTTAAGCCAATTGCTTCTTGTCCTGTCTACAGTCAAGAGCATCCCTGTCTACAAGTGAAAAAAACACCAAAACCCAAAACTCTTCTCTTTTATAGGAGCTCTCCATAGATTTGAAGTTTCCCTTTAATCATCTCAAATGTACTGTATCACTACTCCTGCTCCTGTTTTCAGTGCTCCCCTCTGTACTCTCCAAGTGTCAAAAAGTGGGGACCCAAACCTTACATAGCACAATAGAAAGAACACTTTGCAGGCTTTACAGATCTTTTTGTTGAGAATATTATGCTAGCGTCTTTGCTACAACAGAAGTACAGTGACTTACATTTACTTCTGATTCATGACCATCCCACCTCATTTTTTGAATATTCTACCAAGCTCATTGCCCATTTCTCCCTATCTTTTTTTGCACATGGTCACTTGTTTCTCAGTGCAGAATCATGTATTTGCCAATTACAGAATTGTGGAATTGTAGCTTTTTAACCAATTATTTCGGATTCTCCTATCTTTTGTACAGATTATAATTCCATCCTATAGTATGTTTGCAGTCTCACTTACTTCAATGATAGTTAGACATGCAATAACCATGGCCCATCTCTTAAATCAACATCAGGATCAGATCCCAGCAGAAGCCCACTTGATATATCTTTAACTTTTCACTTTCTACATTACAGTTTGATATTGTATAAGCTTTTTCACTGTCGGTACTACCAAACTTTTAAAGAGCCCTTAATGAAAGTGCTTTAAAAACATTCTTTTCCTAGCACAGACAAAGTCAGATGGGGTGTACATACTATTACTTTAAAGAGAGGTTCAAGTGCAGGACAAGTCTGTTTTATTTGCAAATAATGCCAATGCATTTTTTTTAGCCTGCAAGACAACAAAAAAAGGAAGGCACCGGATTTGTTTCCTATTGAACTGATGTGAAAACATGTGGTCCAAACTATAATGACTGAATTGAAGCTATGCCAATTTAGAAAACGCCAAAGTTTCTGAAACATACCTGGTCCCTACACCACAAAGTGACTTCAGATGATCAAAACCTTAAGAATTTTCTCAAGATTATATTGAATCTAAGGTTTATATTTAGTTTTTGACACTGGTTTCTTTCTACCTTTCTTTAGTTAAATTGTAACATAGAAAGTGAAAAAAATATGACAGAAGAGAAATAAAAAATACTGAGCAGGAAAACTGGGCTGTGCTCCAACAAAGGTAGTTTGCCATTATTATTACCTCTAATACTTAAAAACCATCTATTATTTCCGATTACTGGTACACTGATAATGTAAATGAAACATTTTAAGTGTGGCATCATTGCCAATTATACAACTATCTAAAGTGGTACTTTAGAAGCTACTTAACACACAAATGACATTACCATTAGGGAAGGTAAACTGGTGATGGACCATGACTGACTGACTGACACCGTTAAGTGCTTTCAAGCATTCAAAGAGGCACACTTATCAGTAGTCCTGCCTGGAGGGATGGAAATGTCCTGACCTATGTGGATCTTCAGTGTAAGGAGCTGATGAGCTTTGCTGTTACAAGCATGCCACAATACCTTGCCGTACTGTACTGGGTGAGTAAAGAGAGCTCTTCTAGACAATCCTTACAAAAGCTGAGCCAGTGTTACTTGGCTACCTCCCTCCCTTTTTGTTTAAAAACGAGGCTCACCCTGCCACTGACAGCTTTTTTAGTACAACTGCCCCACCCAGAAGCTCTAAAACATAGTATTTTTCACATCAACAACCCATTTATTAGTAAAGCTATAGTTTAAAGTTATAGTCAGGATCAGGAAGTGTGGAAAAGTCTGTAAAGAAAATCATTATAACAAATCCTATCTACTTGTGAGAAGGGTTTTAGCTAATCAACATAAAACGGATACTGATCTGAAATCTGGGTGCTTGTCCAAAGAAATATTGCAGACTTCACTGATTTGTTCACCATACCTGGTACATTCAGGTCAGCAAGAATTTGGCACACACACTGCTAGTGGGAACAGCATGTGGTCACACCCAAACTCATTTTGTGCAGGGAGGCAAACGGCTTTGAAACAGATGCAGTTCTGCTGTCTGATCAGAGCAATAATGTGGATTAAAGCAGCCCTTCTTTGTTCATGGGATTCTAAGTTTGAAACAACTGATTTAGCAGATGTGAGATGTCGCAGCTTTTAATAGTGGTTGCTCAAGAATATTAGAACAGTAAGCTAATTGCAAAGCTTTGCACTCCTACAGAACTAAGAAAGTAAGGCCACTGACAATCCCTTATGTTTCAAAGAAACCAAGGCAGTTTGCTCTCAGTGCAAGTATCTTGAACAGGAAAGTATGAATAACAAGAAACTGCTGAGATAAGAAAGCCTGAAGCTTGTAACATTTTAATGGAGAATTATTTTAAGAGTTGATCTGCTACCTACTAAGCCACAGCTCCTGCAGGGACTAGAAACTGCATAAGCTCCTGCAATATTTAAGCTACATCAGAATTTCAGAAATAGAGAGCTTTCAAGCATTAAATATCCTAATCCTGTAGTCTAAAATTCAGTTCTGAAATAAGAAGCACAACATGAATTCCAAGCGACTATCTTGGCAATATCTGCAACAGCAGACACCAGGTTGTTATTCTCTTTATAACAATCTTGTGCACGATCCAGCTGCAAACAAGGATCGTTGTGTTCCTAAAGGGGCTTGCACCAGTCTGTGTGTGTACATACTCCATAGATGAGAAAAAAATACTGTGAAGTTAATCCCTCACTGCTGCCACACTGAGACTTTCAGTATAAAAGTGACAAGAGTGTAAATCAAAGTACTTTGGCATTCTGAGCTCCAGTTAGACTGTTTCAAAAGAGAGAAGTGGGATGATTTAGAGTTCATCAATTATATCACATCAAATTAGCCTCCATCACTGGCTTGGCTCGACAGCTTTCATCTATTCTAATTTACAACAGAGAGGACAGCCAAGTACAGGATTGTGGCAATGACACAGTCAAAGGGAAGCACAGCACTTTTGGAGCACAAGAGTGGTAGGCTTTTTTGGACACCCTCTTCAGCTGGGTCAAGACTTCCACCCACATTTAGTTTCTTTCTTTTGCTTTGATAGAATCATAGAATAGTTAGGGCTGGAAAGGACCTTAAGATCACCAAGCTCCAACCCCCCTGCCATCGGCAGGGACACCTCACACTAAACTATATCACCCAAGGCCTCGTCCAACCTGGCCTTGAACACCGCCAGGGATGGAGCATTCACAACTTCCCTGGGCAACCCATTCCAGTGCCTCACCACCCTAACAGGAAAGAATTTCCTCCTTATATCCAATCTAAACTTCCCCTGTTTAAGTTTTAACCCATTACCCCTTGTCCTATCACTACAGTCCCTAATGAAGAGTCCATCCCCAGCATCCCTATAGGCCCCCTTCAGACACTGGAAGGCTGCTATGAGGTCTCCATGCAGCCTTCTCTTCTCCAGGTTGAACAGCCCCAACTTTCTCAGCCTGTCTTCATACAGGAGGTGCTCCAGTCCCCTGATCATCCTCGTGGCCTCCTCTGGACTCGTTCCAACAGTTCCATGTCCTTTTTATGTTGAGGACACCAGAACTCCACACAATACTCCAGGTGAGGTCGATCTGACAACCTTCCTCCTCATTTAAGGAAGCCATGTGCTAAACATCCTTTTAGAAGCCCTGCAGTCACTGTCTTTCTACAGACACTGTTCTGTATACATCTACCTTACACAGTGATTTACCTTTGCAGTTAAACCCTTAAAATAGATGGCTGCACTACTGGAATGCTATTGCAACTGTATGTGGTTAGGACATAGGTTAGCTATTTTAAAGGAAAATCACTATCAGTAAATTGTTAGAATTTGCCTTCCACCTGACAGACTTTAAATTTGAATTTGCCATGGTTATTTGAAGACACTGACAATGCAATAACTTAAATCACAGTGAAACACAGAAAAGCACTGAAGAGTCTTACACAGATAACACTTTACAAAATATTTTATATTAAGAATTCATCCTTTTGCTATGGATGTGACCACAAGCACTGTGCATCATCTAAATTGCAGTTCAGAGGCTTAGATGGATTCAACTGGAAAACAGGCCTTTTTAGCCCTCTGCATAATGGTGAATTTGCACAACAGGCATGAAAAGCCAGCTTTACTGTTTCAACCACAATAAATATTAAGAATGAAACTGAAAGAACAAAGACTGTTTTCCACATAGCATAGTCTCCCACTTCTAAAGAAAACATTTTTCATACAGGCAAATCAAAGCAGCCATTTAAAAATGCACATATTGCAATGATTGCTTCACCAGAATGACCAGGCTTCCAAAAATATATTTCCATATTCTTCAATCATAGTTTCTGTGCATATTGGCATTATGTATCCCTCTTACCTGCTTTCCTCTCATATGGCCCATTTCCAAAATAAATATTGTGTAAGCAAGCCAAGGTCATCTTACCCATTCCTTTTCTTCCTCCCCAAGTTTGACTTTGCTAGTAGGACTACAAGTAGTGAATTACTAATAGGCTTTTTATGGCAGTCTTAGTTACTTCAGTAATTGCATCATATACAAATGCTTAGAGACAAGTAAATTATCAGAATGTTTAACTACTGATTTTCAGAGATTAGGAGTGATAAATAACAAGTAAAAAACTAGAGATAAGTGTTGTCTCCCCTGAATCTAAATTGGCTTCTCTTTTTATATAGAGTCTCAGTCACTTTGTATAACGAGTAAATGAATACAAGAAACTGCATTCATGACTTTCCACTTACAAAACTAAGAACATAGGACATTTTAATATTCTTCCACAATATGCCCCTTTCTGCATAGGAATCTTTCACCTGCACCAGAGAGTGTCATAAATCTTTCAAGAATGTGGACTTGTTTTCTGTTATTTGTTCCAGCTGGAGACATATTGGTTTAAAATGTCAGGGAACCTGCTATGTGTTAATGGATTTTTATATGGGCATCTGCTAAATGGTTTCGAATTTACACTACCATAATATATGAGACAGCTGGAATTTCATTAATTGAAATTTATTTACCAAGAAAAAAAACCCCAAACCAACAACATCCTTAACTGGGAGACAAAGGAAAACAAAGATATGATCTATGAGTCAAAGGTGCCACACATCTCAATGATTTTCCTCAAAAGACCTATATTTATCACCTTGCATGCAAAGCAAGGACTCGCCCTCAGGGGCTCTTTAGAAAGCACATGACAGTTATGATTTGGCTAATGAATTTTCCCTACTTATCTGGAGTTGAGGGAAGTATTCTAATATGCAATGCTCAGACCCTTCAACATAAGTTTATATGAGATTTATTTATTTGAGATTCAGAGCAGCCCTGCGGAGAAGGACTTGGGGGTGCTGGTCGATAAGAAAATGAACATGAGCCAGCAGTGTGTGCTTGCAGCCCAGAAAGCCAACCATATCCTGGGCTGTATCAAGAGAAGCGTGATCAGCAGGTCGAAGGAGGTGATCCTGCCCCTTTATTCTGCTCTCGTGAGAACTCACCTGGAGTATTGTGTGCAGTTCTGGTGTCCTCAACATAAAAAAGACATGGAACTGTTGGAATAAGTCCAGAGGAGGCCCATGAGAATGATCAGGAGACTGGAGCACCTCCTGTATCAAGACAGGCTGGGAAAGTTGGGGCTGTTCAGCCCAGAGAAGAGAAAGCTGCATGGAGACCTCATAGCAGCCTTCCAGTATCTGAAGGGGGCCTACAGGGATGCTGGGGATGGACTCTTCATTAGGGACTGTAGTGACAGGACAAGGGGTAATGGGTTCAAACTTAAACAGGGGAAGTTTAGATTGGATATAAGGAGGAAATTCTTACCTGTTAGGATGGAGAGGCACTGGAATGGGTTGCCCAGGGAGGCTGTGAATGCTCCATCCCTGGCGGTGTTCAAGGCCAGGTTGGACTAGGTCTTGGGTGATATGTTTTAGTGTGAGGTGCCCCTGTCCATGGCAGGGGGGTTGGAACTTGATGATCTTAAGGTCCTTTCCAACCCTAACTATTGTATGATTCTATTCTATGTCTTTTATCACCATTTTTGAGGGTCAGTAGGAACTATTTACACCTGGACAAGTAGCAACAAAGAGGTCCTGACAAATAATTTGATTATATTTGGTAATTGACTATATTATTTTTTCAAACTTACACACAGTTCAAAATGCAAAGTATTCCATTGTGTCCCACAGTTTCTTCACCATGCTCTGGATATGCAGATGAAGTAGGATATGTTTTAATATTTTTATTTTCTGACAATACATATATTTAGTATGAAGCTATAGTTAGGATGAAGCCAATATCTGTGATTCAAATACAAATATCTACCCTATATAAGTACTCCAAAATGTCTTTTAAATGTTTACTGCTTTGTCCATGCTCCAAGACAAAAGGCAGGCAACTGTAACACTAGGAAATTTATTTCATACAGGGATACTCCTTTACTGATTGTAAGAGTACAGCCTTATTAGAAAAATGAATACGTTTTTAAAAAATGGTTTGAATATTTGCCTTGCTTTATAATTTATCAGCATTTTGATTATCTTCTATTTCAATTCTGATGAATGAATCTTATGATTTCAATAGTGAAGGTTTGCTTGCAGTTATATTTCACTGGCCTTTAGACTAATGTGCATTCATTCCTGTCCTACAGGCAAAAGTCATTTCTGAGTTTCTTGGTCTTTGACGAAGGGAAATTTTGACCTAATTCTCTGCAGCTTTAAAAGCAAGATACCAATGATTTTTAAATACAACTTTTTAAATGCAAGTGCAATAAAAGGTGCTCGAATAAAATAAACAAATTAAAATTGTGGTAGATTTAATTATTTTCTTTTAAAGTGGAACCAATCACATCTCACAAACGCAGTCTTCATTTGACTGTACCAACGTAGTGACTATACCAATTAAAACATTTTGTGACTGTTTACCTCTATTTCATCAGTTGGTATCAGAGTCCTCATGTTTTTTTCTGAGAAATCCAAACATTTCTAAAATATTTCAGATATACTCTCAGCTCTAGTCTCTCTTCCTATGTTGAAAACAAAATAGGTCTCACTGACCTGTTGAGCATGCAGTACTTCTGACAATCAGTTTATGTATGATCCAGCATGGATTTAAAAATAGGGGTTTATGATAAAAACTCTGGCTTCTTTGATTGTAGTAAGATTTGGTGCTTAACTCAGAAGTGAATGGTGTTTGTATCTGAATTAGTCCGGAAAAAAACCACACAACATTGGAATTCACAGATACGGGAACAGAGATTCATGTACAGTAAACACTCCAGTTACTTATTCCTCTTTTCTTCATTTATATTCCATGAGTCAAGGTTTACTGCAGCATAGTATTTAATTCATTTTTTTAGGCCCCTGTATTCTAACCACGTTACGCACACAGCAGATTAGGTCCTTCCCTAATCATGTCCCACCTAATTTTCAGAAAATGAAATGTGAAACGTGTAGTGAGAACTACACTGATAATAAGAGTTTGTGTCACTCAGACTGCCAAGGTCCAAGATATGCTAAACCAGAATCATGTACACCAGGAACAGAGTTAATGATGAAAAGCAGAATCAAGGAAGATGCTCAATGCAAGATGCAGAAATGTCGCATTTCTGTTTCTCACATGTTTATCTTCTCTTGGTAATTCCCTTCACAGACGGTAATTGCCAATGTGATAAAAAATATGATGGCATTTCACATCTTATCAATGAAAGATACCCATTTTCAGTTCCCATTTTTAGTTAATGATAAATTCTGACTTGTTTTTCTGATAAATTTTGTTACATTCAATCACATATAGACAACATGGAGACCTGTGGATATTATTCTACAGTTCAATCTATCTTCAGTATTAGCACAAAATATTTAACAAGTTAGATGGATTTGTATAAAAGAACACTCTTCAGCATTTAGAAGTAAATAAAACACAGTCAAATTTCACAGAATAAGAATGCTGCCTTTTACGTTTTCATCTACCACCTAGATTTTGAATTTGTTATACTTAGAAAATGGTAATGATTATAAGGTCCTTTCCAACCCTAATTATTCTATGATTCTATATTCATCTTGATGTAAAATGTACATGGAATATTTGCAGTATGTAGGAACTTATTATCAGACACAGTTAATAACTGGCCACACCAGCACATGTAATAATTATACCAGCCTATACTACCACTGCCAGTAGGAAAGTATGGCAGGATATTGGCATTATTTTTTCCCCACAGTGCAAAATGGGATTTTTAAAAATCTGAGTTAGGTCTAACATATTTAACATGACTTTTTTTTTTCTATTAAGTCAGACTTACACAAAATGGATGCAAACAATTTACATACATAAAGATATCCCAAAAATCATGCATTCTATTTAATTCCAATGTGTATTATGCTTTCTCTGCTGAGTGAACAGTACTTTGTAATACAGCTGGAAAGTCAAGTGAAGAATCATGTTGGCTACAGTCTACTAGACAAGCCAAGATAACTGTAAGCTGGCTTCCCCTTTTGCAAAAAGAAGTGTCAAGTCACTCAGCAATACAGAATGGAGTGCAAAGATGAGGGAAAGCTAGAGCTAAACCATATAACACGTTCCCGTGTGGTGCATGATCATGGGTAGGAAGGTCAACCTCTTCAGTCAGCTACTGTGTGATAGAAATGCACTCTTTTAGGATGTAGGGAATCAATCACGCTTGCTCTACACAGTACAGAACTGTGACATCTGACCCACAGGAAGAGACTGTACCTGGATGAAACCCAGGTTTGGAGCTGGACAGAAGATGATGGAGAACAGCACTTCATGCTACCTGAAATTACAGCTTTCAGAAGGCATAGCAGCCTTCTGAACATTTCAGAGATCAATGTTCACCTGACCCAAAACAGAATCATTCAATTTTTCATCCACTCATAGAAATTTTCCCTGAAACATCTCTCTTCACACACAAACTTGACATTTAGTAAAAGTAATATTTGAGAAAAAAAACCCAACATGCTATTTACCCTTAGTAACAAATAATGAGAAACATTTAGCGCAGGGAGCACTGCCATTACTTCCAGGATTTTACTCATTCTATACATATTTTGTAGTTATTCAGATATGTTTCTGATCCTAATGAACATCAAAGAATAACACAAATCGCTATGTACAATATAAACAAAACTGAACTGCATGGAGTAAGACGTAGCCAAGATGAGGTGACACCAAGTCTACCGAATTTACTCTGTGATTTGCTAATCTTGTCTTTCCAGACATCGTTTTGGCCCCTTTTCATGCAAACTGCAGATAGACAGCTGTGACTCAGCTGTACAAAACAGCTCTCATAGTTTCCTCTCCTGGGGCACTTCTTCTCCAGAAGCAAACTCATTTAATGTCACCTCAGCTGCCACTGGCAAACTCATCAGCAGTGCGGAAGAATCAAGCAGTGATGTGATGAGGTCTAGCACTCCCTGAGCATGTCATTTATTTTTGTGATGAAGCAAAAATAGAGGCTGGACCTACAGTTTATGATTTGTAAAAAGGACATCTGACAGCACTTCACCTGGACATAAATTACATTTACTTTTCAAAGATTAAACCTCTCTGCAAAAACCTTACTGTTTGCCATGCATTCTATGGTGTCAGCTGCATTTCTCAAAGTAAATTTACTTGTTCAAAAGAAATGCTATTAGCAATGGTACTGTATATATAGGTGGCTCAATAAAGAATGTTCTTTGGTACACATCTGTACAATTTCTAATAAAAGGTCCGATTCTTAACTGTATTAACAAACTGACCTGCACACCAAGATGACACAAATACCTCAAAAGCCTGGGCATTACTTGTGGGTGTATTGCTATTTCTGCTAAAAATATAAAAGGCTTTGATGCAAAGGTTTGCAGACATCAAGCAGACTCAGAACATGTGAAAGTCTCCTTAAATACCTGCCTGCTTTCCACAGAGGTGGTTTTGGAGGGTTGTGTTTTAACCTGATGCTACAGACAATTGTGTGCTGTTAGCTTAAAACTAGCCATGCATAATACAGAGCATGGCTACCGTGTTCCTTAACACAAAATGACACGGAACATTATTTGCCACATCAGGAAAAGCTGAAACTATGCCCTAGGGCAAAACATCCTGAGTCATAATTCTTCAATTATGATGTTTAAGATCATCCACAGTTGTGTGAGCACTGTGAAAATGAGGCATAATGAAGTGGGTTACGCCAGGTCTGGCATTTCACCCTTCTTTCTGATCATGTTGACTCTGGGGATGGAACTCAGTTCTGTTGTACAGGTCTGTGTGGCTTATTATTATTTCCATTTTAACATTAAACTAAAAAATGTCTGAATCTGTTATGAAAGTGTTTCATGCTATATTAAAAAATAATACAATCACAATATTGCCAAAAGAAACACACACGTACTTAAAAATATTTAAAATCCAGGGAGAAATATTTAAAATTTAGGGAGCTAGAGAAACAGAAGAATTATTCAGTCATATGAAGATAGGCTGAGAAAGTTGGGGCTGTTCATCCTGGAGAAGAGAAGGCTGCATGGAGACCTCATAGCAGCCTTCCAGTATCTGAAGGGGGCCTACAGGGATGCTGGGGATGGACTCTTCATTAGGGACTGTAGTGACAGGACAAGGGGTAATGGGTTCAAACTTAAACAGGGGAAGTTTAGATTGGATATAAGGTGGAAATTCTTTCCTGTTAGGGTGGTGAGGCACTGGAATGGGTTGCCCAGGGGGGTTGTGAATGCTCCATCCCTGGCAGTGTTCAAGGCCAGGTTGGACAAGGCCTTGGGTGATATGGTTTAGAGTAAGGTGTCCCTGCCCATGGCAGAGGGGTTGGAACTTGATGATCTTAAGGTCCTTTCCAACCCTAACTATTCTATGATTCTATGATTAGTACTGTCAATAAAACCAGCACATACTGATCTGTACAAGACTGTCCATTTTCTTATTACAATGCACTGCCCTGAGCAAGAACACTGGGGAAAATCAGGAAAGAGATTATAACCAGAAGAATATTTGGGCAAAACAAAAGCAGTAACAAATAAAAAAACGAACAGAGTGTTCACAAGATTCTTTCTCAGCCTCCCAGCTCTCTTGTAGCTGCCTTAAAATGTATTTAATATTGTATATAACAGAATTCCTAAGTAGCAACAGGGCTTTTGGCTAAGCATCCTGACAAAACAGGTTTTAGGAGGCAGCAGTCTCCACTCTGCTGGGGTGAGGTCCTGGCTCTGCAGCCCTCACTCTGCCAACTGAGTGAGCACTGCAACCATGGGGAGCCTGGGGGCTGCAGGAGCCATCCCTCCTCTCCCCTCGGGAACCTGTGCTGCCTCTCCTTTCATGCAGACAATACAGTAACTCCTTTCCCTGACATGATGCCCCTTCCCTTTCTCTTCTCCCTCAGATTTGGTGTGGTTTTGCTCTTCCCTTCAGAAACAGTAGAACCTGCTCAGGGCAGGCTTTTTCTGCCCTGCTTCCTCGGAGACCAGTTATTCTGAGGTTTTGACAGACAAGGATGAGTGCGAGGAACACCTCTTTCTGCACTGCTTCACACCGCCTCCTCCCTTATGGCCTCCCACAGCCATGATGCAGAGGCAGCAGTGGTACAAGGAGACCAAGCTGTGCGCTCGGTGGTGGTACGCTATTTGGGTTGGTTCACCATTTATTCCCTCAGTTTAGGAACAGAGAAAAGAGGAGCATCCTTTGTTTGTCCCACGTCAGAGATGTCTGTTGGACCACGCCGATAGCGTACTCAGAGATAAAAAAATCAACAAAAACCCCAAGAAGTAGATTAGTCACTCCAAGCCATAAGAATGGCCTGAATAGCAAAGAAGAGAAAAGGTAAAATTCACCATTCTTCTCCTACGACTATTGTGAGATAAAAAAAAATAGAATTATTAAAAAAGGAATACATTCATATTATTAATCTTTTCCTCCTCACAATACCCAAATAGGAAATAAGTACACTGCAAATATACAGACAATTTCTGCATTACAAGTTTTTCCCAGGCCCCATACACAGGCCATACCAGAGCAGTAAATATTGCTCAGTGCATACAGATACACACACAGAGCAGTAACTCTCCAGAGGACATAATACTTTAGAAAATGTAATCTGGTTTCTTCTCAGCTGTGGGGCAAACATTACGTGGATTTTAATAGAACACAGAGATATATTAAGACTACGATAAATACATGTACAGGAAGATGTCTCTTACTAAAGTAGCAGTGTGAGGCCAAAAAAAGGGGCTAAAAAGCAATTTAGTGGAGGAACAAAGATTTTGGGTATTAATTTGCCGTCACAGATAGGAGCATACAACTAGCACAAGCAGAGAACATTTCCTATGCAAATAGGCAAGACAAGCGCATCCGTATTTTCCCTGGGCACATTCAATAAAAGGCAAACATAATATCATGGGATGAGTAAAAATCTCATCACCGATTTTTATACTGAAGTATTTTAAAAAACCACAGGCATTTAAAATCTAGCACTTGTGGCACAGAGAAACCATCTGGGGCATGTTCTAAAACGTGACACGATCCTTGCCTTTGACATTATCCTGTGAAACATTTATTCAGGGTCCGTGGCTTTTGATAACAGCTCAGCATACTGCTGCTGTTCTCCAATTTATTCCTCAAGTTTTTGCCCTGCCTGCTGATTATCCCTGAGCCAGTGGTTCAGAATCTTAGTTTTTCCATCCTGCATGTTACCATCAGCAAATTCCTTACAGGAGAAAGGTCTCAGCAGATGATCCCACCTCCTAACAGCATCCTACATGTTTTTAGCAAGACTAAGGCTGCTACAGTAACAAAACAAATGAAGGCTGGTATGTCAGAATTCACTGCTTGCAGGGATGGAAAAATGACTTTGGTTTTATATGCAAGCAAGAAATAAGAATCTTCCAGTTCCCACCAGTGCTTTCTTTTAGCCACAGTTCACATGCGCTGAGGAACTGTGCTACATAGAGTATTACTAGACAAAAGTGGTGCAATCAAACAGGATGTCTGTCTCCTTATTTTGGCCTGAATTATGCAAAAGCAAGGGATTGGTTTAAACTGCTTTGAGAAAAAGCCTTATTTGCATCTGCCTTCACTTTGGAAATGCGTATGAACCATTCCATGAAGGAGGTGTGGATAGCCCCCATGTTAAGGAGGAATAAAGAAGGGAAAAATACTGGAATGACATTCATATCCTGATGTGTAAATAACATAAATGGAAGTAACATGGATGGTGTTCCCTTGTACCATCCATTTTGTGGGACAATCACTATTTGTTTGAAAAGCCTTGAAGATTCTAGAGAAGTCTGCGTGAAATGTAGTAATTCTAAAGAGATCAGACTGATAAAGGACAAATAATCCACAGAGGCATTCCCCACTCACATAGAATCATAGAACAGTTAGGGCTGGAAAGGACCTTAAGATCATCCAGTTCCAACCCCCCTGCCATGGGCAGGGACACCTCACACTAAACCATGTCACCCAAGGCTCTGTCCAACCTGGCCTTGAACACTGCCAGGGCGTTCAAGATCTTCCCGAATAAAAAACCTCAAACAAACCCATGTGAAGTGTAAAATTAGCATACAAATCAGCACCAGGGTCTCTTATTTTGAGAAGCTAGAGCACTCATACAATGGCAGGCATGAGAAAAGGGAGCAAATCAAGACTCCAATAACAGGCCAGTGCTTTTTATTTTGGCAAAGCCAAATAATTAAGGTTTCTGTGGATCTGCACTGTATATTATCATTTGTTCTTTTTCATTAGCTTTGCCTCAACAGCAGTAGCAGAATGGGAAGCAATATGTGAAGGGAAGTTTCAAGAAAAAGAAATGCAATACTCTAATAAAATGGAAGTAACTACCATTTCACCTAACGCGTCTATTAGAGGCAAGGCGCCTCGTTATGGATGCTGACTGCATATAATCTATTCACTTTAAAGTTGAATTTAATTGTATTATTATTTTTATATACACTATATTGCCTGAGAGCCACAAGCCAGGACTTCTCTGCATTAGCTGCTATGCAAACAAGGGAAGGAGGGGGTTTATGGTCCAGAGAGTTTATATTCTAATTTGTTAATTTTTGATGAAGAGTAAAAGATAATCTGAATGAGGCATTCAGGCATTCAAAACCAGAAAGCATTTAGCTATATAGTGCAGCTCCTATTAACAATTCTCAACCTGCATTCAGAAAACATTACCAGATACGCTGAACATTGCTATAAACCGACAGTTAATTGGATAAGATTCTCTTTAGGTATAAATGCCTGAACTAGCACTAACATCAATGGAATGATGCCTATTTACAACAGAATTTCCATCCACTATCCAGAAAAGGTGGCAGCAGGAAAAAAATGGCAGCCAAACAAACAAAAACCACACACACAAACAACAGACTTTAAATTACTAATATCCATTAGAAGAATGTTTTTTTCTATAACTACAAAGCTAATTTTACTTCAAATAACGTAGAAGTAGTAATTACAACAACTGCTCAACTGCCATTTTCTGGACTCCAAGACTTGCTGAAGGTTCTGAGTTGGTGAAAAAGAAATTTAGTTGTGCTTATTGTACTTTTCCACCTGTAGCGAACATTGGTACACTAGGAAAAACCTGCTCAGATCTAAGAAGGTTTGGTTTTATGTCCGTTGTGAAACTTAGGAAACACAAATAAAGGTATGTCATTACTATAAATTAGCAAAATGCTTTCTTCACCATACAATATATGCTGATGTATGCTTACTATAAAAATTTACAACAACTGGAAATGTTTTAAGCTGCAAATCAGAACATTATTTAAGAGTAGGAACACTGAGCCATGTCCCTTTGCCCTCCAAAGATCTTTATCTGCTGCCTTTAAAGGACATGTCTAAACTCAAAACATAATTGTCCATATATCTGTAATTTCATGTGTTACTACATATATAACTGGGTAAAATACACTGTCACAAGCTCCAGATCCTGACACACTACTTTTATATAATTTCTTGAAAACACTGAAAACATAAGTTAGATGCTATTTTACAATAAAACTTAGCACTTGATTGTATATTTATTGTAATGATAGAGCTAGACAAGCAATCACCACTATTGAATCTTAAATATAATATGAGACTTGAATGTTCTACTAAGTCAGCAATCATATTCCCAAATGAATAACTGTTGCAGGAAGGGAACTGCAACCACTACAGAAACCTTGTGACTAGCCAGATTGTCAAAATTTCAAAATCTAATATATTTTTGAAACTGAATCTGAGCTTTAAAAGTAACTTCACTATGGTCGGAGCAATCCCAGGCACAGCTACAGGATGGGCAGAGAAGAGATTCAGAGGAGCCCAAGGAGAAGGACTTGGGGGTGCTGGTCGATAAGAAAATGAACATGAGCCGGCTTCAGTGTGCGCTTGCATCCCAGAAAGCCAACTGTATCCTGGGCTGCATCAAAAGGAGCGTGACCAGCAGGTCGAAGGAGGTGATCCTGCCCCTCTACTCTGCTCTTGTGAAAACCCACCTGGAGTATTGTGTGCAGTTCTGGTGTCCTCAACATAAAAAGGACATGGATCTGTTGGAACAAGCCCAGAGGAGGTCATGAGAATGATCAAGAGACCGGAGCACCTCCTGTATAGGCTGAGAAAGTTGGGGCTGTTCATCCTGGAGAAGAGAAGGCTGCATGGAGACCTCATAGCAGCCTTCCAGTATCTGAAGGGAGCATATAGGGATGCTGGGGATGGACTCTTCATTAGGGACTGTAGTGACAGGACAAGGGGTAATGGGTTAAAACTTAAACAGGGGAAGCTTAGACTGGACATAAGGAAGAAGTTCTTTACTGTGAGTGTGGTGAGGCACTGGAATGGGTTGCCCAGGGAAGCTGTGAATGCTCCATTCCTGGCAGCGTTCAAGGACAGGCTGGACAGAGCCTTGGGTGCCATGGTTTAGTGTGAGGTGTCCCTGCCCATGGCAGGGGGGTTGGAACTTGATGATCTTAAGGTCCTTTCCAACCCTAACTATTCTGTGATTCTATGATTAAGTGTAAACATTGTTCTGGTTCTGCTCTCTCTTTGTTTAAAGAAGCAATACTTCTTTAAACGGACTAAAACATATTCTCAAGATGAATTGTAAGAGGTACTAAATTGCTTACATGGTCATCATTCCCATTAAGTAATTTCCTTTGAGCAAAAGAGGATAACACTGTAGTTTCAAGAATTGCAAATGCAATAGAACTTTCTAAAACTATGGAAGATTGGATCTAATACAAAAATATTGTTTTAATAATAAAGCAACCACTCTTTCAGCATGTGCATACAATAGTTTTGAAATTAATCTTTAAAATTACTTTAAGATTTAATAATTATATGTAAGTGAAAATGAGCATGCAGTGTGCTGTGATAGTGCCACCACTGGGTGATATCATCCAAGTCTATTATTCAGTGGAGCAGAGAAATACTGAGAAATAATTGGCCTGAAAACTCTCATTTTAATTGCTCTGCACAGCCCTGGAAAGCAAGTTTGATGCCTCCAATATCAAGGAACATATCCAATTCTGAAATGAAGCAAAATGGATCAGGCTGGTCATAAAGAAATTATAAGCACTGAGCCAGGGTACAGTAAACCACCTTCACAACAAATGGGAACAATTTTGCTATACCAAGTAGCAACAAAAGAAACAGCTCACATAGGCTTGTTCAGCACTAAAGGAATATTTAGACTGTGGAGCTGTTCAAGGTTGGAATTCCAAGGCTGGAGTAAATCAGGATAGCCTTGAAATCTGGGGGAAGTAGCTTGTGGTAAGGAATACCAGAAGAAATCAGAGGTTTTTAGTCTACACAGAAAAGGTCAGTATTCTGCCTTCTAGACTACAGGAGTGACTACGGCTAACTAACTAGTCACAGTTACTCACTAGCTACAGCAACCGAGCGCTGTACATAGACACATCTTTTCTACGATTCCCTTCTTTGCTATGTTTTCTCCCATCTCCAATCAACTTTCCACCTTTGAAAACCATCAACAGTCAAAAGATGCAAAGTCAGTTTACATATACACAGGCTTTATTTTATGATCTTGGAAACATCCTATGAACGTTTGAAGATACATTTTTTAACATCTCCTTAGTCCAAAGCATGGAAGAAATCTTTCTTTTCAGTTGTAATTTTGTTGACATCACCTCCCCTAGGACCAGGCTGATGGCAAAACACACCACAACCTCACTTCAAAGGGCTCAAGGTTTAAAAGTCTTTGTATTGGTTTTATCAAACTCCTCATAAAATGTCTAGTCTGGGGAAGTAATACTTGGCCAATTATCAAAAGCTTAGTATCTGTGGGATAATAGAGAGGTGTTTAAGTCAATCAGTTCTATAACGTAGAACTAGCATGAATGAGAAATTCAAGAGTGACTCCTGTCTCTTTGTTATAAATACCAGATCTGTCTAGAGACCTAATTTTATTTCATTATGTGTGGTTTGCCATGTCAGAATAAGTGTTAGCTGCAAAATAGTAAATCTGTGACTGAGTGGTTAATACATGTGCTTTAGGTTTCACTGTGTGAAAAGTATTGTTGCAATTGTTTTTTCCATCTCAGAGTGCCTGTTGAACGTTTTATTTTCTGTGCCTAGAACCACTTATACAAAATGCATTTTTAACTACCATAGTTGATCATAAAGGGAAAGAGGGAGAAATAAAAGGATACATTATGCAAACAACCTTGAGATTTCTTTTTCTCAATACAAAAGACACTGATGTTTCTTTGCTCATCCATTGGATTCTACAGCATGACATAAAGCTGAGTTAGTTTTAGACTGGTAACCATTTTACATTCTAAATGAAGGGGCAAGTATTTTTAAGCTTACTGGATAAAATGTACTGGGTGTGGTGCCTTGGAAAAATAAAGGGAAAAAGTGGATCCTGCCAGGATGAATAAATTACACTAGCATGAAAGAAAGATGGAACAATGCAGTTGACACCAGATTAACATCTGGGGTTAACTGCCAAAACCAATGCAATGCTTATTAGTATCCAACTGAAAAGCTCATCCTCTGTCCTGGGCCACATTATTCATTTCCTTAAGCCAAACAGGCTCTTCATCAGCTTCTGTCTTGCCTTATGTTCTCACTTCCCTGGAAATGTATGGTAATGAAGGTCCTCCTAACAGATGTTCCTTTAGACTCATTAACTTCCGAAGCTTGTTATTCATTTTATCCACCAAAAGTTAGTTTATTAGAACAAACAATTATGGGAAAATAGAAAATCACAAAGAGCTTTCATCATGATACTTAACTCCAGCTACCAATATCAAGTGAATGTATGCAGATGCTAACGAAGTATGATACTTGGAGATTGTCTTAAGCAATGAGGGAGTTCACCACATCTCAAGAGACAAAGATATCCTGTGTAACTTCAAGCAAAACACCATAAATCATTGCTTAGCAAAGACTCAAACAGCAACTGTCCTGGTTGTTGACAATAACTAAAGGCACAAAGCACTTTGATCCTACTTGCCTGAGGAAAAGTTATTTAGTGAGCTAAAATAACACTATAAGACTATATAAATAGTACTATAGCAACCAGCTTCGAGGAAAACATTAAAGTCTTGATGATTTCATTAAAAATGCATGAAAGAAAGCCCTACAAAGAATAAAACACAACTATGCACAGGATTTACATTTTGATACATAGAACATGACAAATGACAGACCTTATTTAATATAGGTCAAATTATTTAATGTTTCACTTCTGTAGCAGAACAATTAATTCAGATTTAGCTGTTGAATTACTGTATGAAATTCAGGTACTGAGGGATGGTACACCTTATTTAAAAGAAACCTAACAACCTTGTAAAGGTATGTCACTACTCTTCATTACCTCGTACAGATTCTAAACAGTTTTGTACTGGTAAAAATCCAGTTTTCTAATATTTAATATATAATAAATGAGATTTAAGGAAATGTAAAATGTCCTCCCCAGCATGAAGGGATTTTAAAATCACATCTGTACTGGTATTAAATCTCAGATAAAAAAACATGGTCTTATTTGAAGACTGACAGCAATGTGAAGTCAATACCTACATAAAAAAGGAAAAGGTGTCTTTTCAGACCTAGCTGTGTAATAGGTTTTAATTACTTTTACGAAAAAAAAGCTTTAAAATGTAACATGCCAACAGGTGAAATGCAGCTGCAAACGTAGTATTTGCAACTTGCTTCAGCTCTTCTAACTAAACCCAACACTAGTCACAATTTAAAGATTCTAGTTCTAAAAGCATGTACTGTAGACCAGTAATTCTTGTGATTCTGCTCAGTAAGAGACATTGATGAGATAGGAAGAACAGTGTCAGGCCATATTAACTGAGATAAGCTATAACCTCTGGTGAAACTATTCCAGGTACTTTTAAATTGATTATCTGTCTGAGGTTTTACCTGGAAATACAAAATGAAAGAAAAAGAGGCTTTTCAACATATAATTTGCTAACTTGCCTTTCTATCATGCACTTTGGTTTTATTTACCTTCTGGAATATCCCCCAACTGCATGTACCTGACAGTTTTTTAGTATTTTAATACAATAAATGAGTTTTAAGGAAATCCATCCTCCAGTTCAGAAGAAGCTACATTATGCAGTTCCATGCACCAGAGGGACAGCAAACTTACAGCAAACTTACATTTCTTTCAGAAGCAAAAGCAGCTCTGTTGAAAGCCAAAAACAGTTTTATACATATTTGATAATCATAAGTAAAGTGGAAAATGTCATGTAGGCACATGTCTGTGATGCATTTTGGAGTCATACAATCATTTCTGTACACTTACGTCTTACTAAACAACCAGCTTATGGTTTGATTTACGCATTTAAATGAGCTAAGCATCCTTACCCTGAACAAGGCAGTACTGTATTATCTTCAATTACTAAGAATCACATGCAGTAGCATTTCTCACTTGAATGAGGTAAGAAGGAAATTGTGGGCCAGTTGCTTTCCTTTGAAATATAGACACCAATAATAAAAAAACCCCAAATATTTTGCTGTCTCAGTTGATCACCAGAGAGCTGGTAAAGACAAGCAAAACAAATGAGTACTGTGTCCTGGGGCTAACTCATACTCTCTCAAGAGATAAAGTTCATGGAATTACAACAATGTTATGCCTGCCAATGACACTGTTGTGTGTGAATAGTGCTAAAAAGAAAGACTAAAATAACCCGTTCTTTCATAACTCCTGCAAAGTATCTGACAGTTGCATTCACTACCCACGTGTGTATGTGGTTATCTACGGCTGACAAACATATTTACATGGACAGTATAGGGATGACTTATTTCTAAGTATTTGGTCCCACTTTTTCCTTTTTTTAATTAAAATATAACAAAGCATTCCAATTTCAGTCAAGAAGAGAAACTTCCACTGTAAAAAAAAACAAACAGACTTCACTTTAAGGACATTCTTATGCTATTCAATTTCCCTTAAATTAATATATTGTAATTGCTTATAGTTATTTTCTTCTAGAATCATTCCAAACAATGCTTTGCCTTTCTTTAGGATTTGAAGGGTATGCGAACAAAAAGCTAGGAAATCAAAATCTCTATAGTATCTGGAAATGAGAGAATCAATTAAGCTTTTACTTAACAAAAGTATTCACCAATTTATATATACACTTGCTATAACCAATCCCTGATTTTCAAAGATGGACTGCTGCTCCCAGTCTGAAATGCACATTCACTTCAACATGCACTACGGATATGCTGCATTTTGCAGAACTGACCTTTCATGTCCAGCATCCCCCTCACGCCTCACATCATGGATGTAAATTCCTGAATTCATTCAAGAAACATAACTTATTATCTGAACGAACACTCATACTCCCACCCATACACAGCACTTCAGAATACGTGAGGAAAATGCAGAAATGAAGTTGTACCAAGAAATGAAGTGGCTGAAATGCAATCACACAAAATTACCACCGATTTAATCAAAATAATTGGGTTTTGTGATCGAATGAATATACAGAAGATGTTTTTCTTGGCAGTGCTTCTAGACAATTGTTACAAGATGATGATTGTCTGATTAGCAACCCAAACTTTCAGGAATCATTTTGTGAGTGAATACAATGGAAACACGCTAGTTGGACTACAACTCTGAATGTGAAGTGTCTGAAAACTAACACATCCTTTGGGAGGCACTGTGTTGTAAACGATATCACCCAGCTAACGGCAGCACCTTCGACTACCATTTACTAGCCCCAAATTTGTTTCTTCAACATCCGGTATCTTAAGGACACAGAATTAAAAACACATCCCATCTCGAAGAGCTTGCAATACAGGCATAAATCAAAGAAAAGAGGTGAATATCACAGGATGGAAAGTAGGCCATTTATAGTTGGTAAATGGGCATTAGGTTGGCAGAGTTACCAGAACTGAGTCATGAAGGCATCCAAGTAAATTGGAGCTGTAAAAGAATATTTAGCATAGAACAACAATGTAACTGAGAAGTTATTCAGAAGAAACTCCTTCCACTTTTTGTTATGGTAGGATAATTGTAGCGATTATGAAAACATACTAAATGTACATATAACAGTACATATTTATAGGGAATTCTCATTCTACTCAAAATTTTCTGTTCTTTGCTTGAATGTGCCACTGATCCATCAGTCCCCTGTCTTATAATACACAGAACAATTTAAACCAGCAACTACCACTTAGCATGTGTATTGGTACACAAAACGGAGAAGAAAACCAGCTGTCTACATTTTTTCACTTTAGAATCATCTTTTTATGCTGCGTTATGTATAGGGCAAATGTGTGCGTTAAATTTCATTTTCATGGATAAATGTGCAATATCAGCTATCAGGCTGTTAGCTTCACACAAAAACATACCTCACGGAGGACTTGTTGTTAAAAATCAGGCTGTGAAAAATGACAGAAACTTCCTTCTAAGCATGCTGCCTTTTGTAGCAGCAGGTAATGTGCTTGGTAAAATTCCAGAAACTTACCCCATCTGCATAATTTCTTCCTTAGTTACATACCACTAAAATACAAAAAAAAATGCATTCTAGCTTCCAGAACAAAAAAGGCAGAGATTTCCTTAACTAGTTCATTAAGCTACAAACCTTATTGAGGAATTTCTACAATGCATGATTTAAATGGAAGTCATTTTAATGACAAAAGCAACCTTACAGATTAGATCAGATATTTTAAGGACTAATTTTGAACTATATATGGTATTTGTATAAAACCACAGAGATTTCTGTAATTAATGACTGCAATGCTAAGGAACTAATGATTTCAGGTTAAAGTAATTCTATTCATTAAGGAAATTATTTGTCTCATATACAAAGAAAAAAAATGCTTTTACTGCAGCTCATATTTTCTTACTGTTTTAAAATTGGCTGGTAAACTGGTGTGGCAGCAATAGGATTAAACTGTGCCTAGTACTTCCTTTTGGATGCCTCTAATCACAGTTGAACCTTATTCCCTACTTATCTCTCTTTATGGGGGCACATATATTAACCTCTTGGATTAGCTGCATGAGCAATACAGGTGCCTAACTTTATTCTATTAGAGGTTGGTACATCACCTGCGATGTCATGTTGTCTGATTAAGACAGAAGCAAGGGTATTACAGTGCTGGCCCTGAAATAATTGCAATCAACACTAAAGCTTCTAAGAATGAAACTGAAAAAAATCATACTAATTAACATGAATATAAGTTAAAACATATTTCAAGTAGTGTATTATCTCACAGTACACCACTGCAGCAAGCAGTAGCACATTATGTGATATGCTGTAGTTACATTAGGCCCTACCAAGTCCTTTTACCAAATAGTATAATTATATGTTCACAAGATTATTTTAATGCTTAACTTTGTAAATTAACATTAAAAAAATATATCTATTTGAAAATAAAGTTTAAGGATTTCAGAAAGTCAATCTTTTGTGAATATTTACTTGGAGAAAACTAATTATTGGCTAATTCTAATGAAATGTTCATGACATCTTTCAAACCAGATGGCTTACCACCAAGACCAGTACAGAAATGTTGGTTATTTAAAATGAAAGATTTTAATACAAAAAGTGTACATGAAGAAAAGTCCATTAGCTCCAAAGAAGTACATTGCTGCCTGACCTGGTAAATCTGTGCTGTGTTAGTTCTCATTCAGCAGTTCAAATTTGACTTCCCTAAATTAAATTGCAGGATGATAACGTACTCACAGATCTTTTTACCATTATACTTGTCTATCTTGAAGCTGTATCTTTCATTATAGTGAAAGCAAACAAAAATTTGTCTACGGCTCAATCTCTATTTTGTACGCATTCTTTATAGTGCCTATTCCTTCCAAAACAGTGTGGATCGGAGCAAACCAGATCTTCCCCTTTTCTGTCAAATTCCATGAGTTTTTGTGTATTTTCCAAGACCCTATACATAAACCACCACCACTCTTGAACATACAGCTACTTCCAGCATTTCTTCAATACCTGCGTATGATACAATGCAGGTGCAATAGCTCAGCTACTGTATTTTTGCTTTGCTATTTGCCACACACGTGTGTTACATTAATGTAAACACAGGTTTGCAGGAACTGGGAATAAAAGTGATTATCCTCACAGAAGCTGGTTTCTATGTTGCAGAGCACACCCTCGATGCCAAAAGGAACTTGTAATGAAGTCTCTAAGTCTATGCAAGTTTGAGTTATACTAAATTTAAGCCTGAAATATAATATTTTGCATTTAATAACACAGTCTTTGTCCTGTCTTGAACTGGGATCTGAGCTTTAAAAGTAAAAACATTAAGAAAAGTCTATTTTTAATACTGTCAGCCTGCCACATGCATCCCAGGTGGATTATGGAAAGGAACAGTACAAGACACTACTTGGAAGAAAAAAAAAACAACAACAGAATATGATCAAGCAATTTGCTTTCATTGCTGACTTTGTAAAATGAGACAAGCAATTGGGCCGTAACTATGTGAACGGATTTGGGCCTAGTGCTATTGTAAATGAAGCATGTATTTAGAGATACTTTGCTCATTCAAACAGAACAGGCTCGAGAGAGGAAAAAAAAAAAAACAAACAAAACCAAAACTGTTGGGAACTGTTTATTCCATGTAACTTCAGAAAATCACTAAAAATGATAGAACAGATCACCTGTATAGTTTCGGATGCTCTTTAGTTCCTATGAGGTGTTGGCTAGAACTATAGAATGTAAATCTGGACACCTTCCAGCTATTCTGCTGCCAGGGCAAAGTGAAGAAAAATAACTTAAAATCTTTATGATAAAAGTATATTGTAGTAATATATAAGACAACAAAGACCCTTCAGAAACAAAGCAGAAGAAAGCAAAATAAACTACAAAAACCCCACAACAACCAGATCTGCTACTAACTTTTGTCCTGAGGGGATACACAGAATATTTTTAAGAAAGAACAGCCTTTTACTTTTCTTTAAGTAGTACAGTACAAGAACTAGCTTTATCTTCATGATAGGAGAGACAGATTATGATTTATGTCTGAGAAGATCATTGTTCTTCCACTGAGAACGCTCATTTGCCAAAGCAAAGACGGTTAAAGTACAGCCAGTTGGATCAGCAGTCTACAAAGATCTGTGCAGGTAACAGGACCTAAATCATGTAAGGCTATTAAGGATCCACTGTGGCCCCTGCACTTGTATAAAAATCAACTGAAATGCCAAGATAGTGCCTGAAGACTCAATGCCAGACAACATTCCTAACCTGCATAACAGCTACACAGCCGCTCTCTGTCATCATAGCAATGCCCAAGTGCTCTCTGTAGCTTCAGGAACAACAAATAAGGGCACTGTAATAGTCAAATCAGCGAGTACCTAAACTTGGATTAGTGTGACAAAGCACAAATTCCAGTGTAAAAAGTTTTAAATAACTACGCAAACGCATGTCAAAGATGCAGTCTTGTCCACCAAGCCTATTAGATCTCAGTGAACAAATAGAACCTTTAGTGAAGCTCCCTGCAGATAAGAATGATCTCAAGTTCCCAAATGAGGAGCATCTGCTTTTCCTAGTTGGAGCATTAGCCAGCTCATTGTCATCCAAATCCAATTTCACAGACATTCTGTGAAGGTGGAGACAAAGGAGACCTCTCACTGATAAAGTTTAATGAGAATAAATCACAGAGCCCCAGGTCATCAGCATACTGATGACAGTGAAGCCTACACTGTGTGCTCCCTTTCTGGTGACATCAGATTTCGTGTATGATAGGTTCCACTGGGCCCTTGTGAAAAATCAGTCTTTAGAGTGGAAAAGATCCTTCCAAAATTACCAGTAAAATTTCAGAGAGAAACATAAGGACATTGATTTAAAGAAAACCATGTAACCCATTCTGGACGACGGCTGGATAATGGAATAAATATTACAGTTATGTCTAGTGAATGGGTGACTGCTTCACAACAGTAAGATCTGGATTCATGTCCCTGTTCTTCTAAGGATATCTGATATAGAGACAGATTATTAAAAACCACTATGGAAGAGACTTCATATAACACTGCTTTCTGGATTCCCTAAAACCAGCTTGCACCTTGAACTGCAGGGCTCCAAAGTTAACCTAAGACTCTAATGAAACATTGCCCAAACAAAGCAGAAAAGGTACTTCATGCATTTTAAAGATCTTATTTGTCAATACAGAAATTGCTTTCTGCCACCCTCCCCAACTTAACTTTTCAATCATGATCAATTTGATATTTATCTCACCCAGTCATCAATATATATTTCTCCAATTTTCCAAGATCATAATTCTGGTTTTCAATGTAGCTGCTGTCTCCAGCTTTCCTTGACAGTTTCCTGAAGACAACATACTCCATATCTATTCCTTCTCCTATACCCACAATAACTCTTGTTACAGGAGATGAACAGTTTAATATGATCATGTGTCGAGTAGGAGTTATGTCTAGAAGGAGGTCAGTTCCTAAACACATTCGAGGACTTCAGTGTTTCCAAATCCCAGTTTTCGATCTATAAATTACGTAAAGGTATACTTTGCAAAAGTACTGCTAAACCACAAAAGGTTTTTGAGGTTACAACCATTTAATATTATCAATTGTTCACATAACATAGTAATGGAAATGCATTTTAAACACATATGGGCTTTATAGCCAAGCAACAGAAACAAGAATATCAGAAATTGCTGACATGTAAGTTCCTAAAAACAACCCTTGTACTCAACCAAATATAAACAATGCTATACTCGGAGCTGAAACAAAGACTTGAGTAAATCTCAGAACACTGAACTATGCTTGGCCATTACTATTTCCTAATACTCCATAATCCTTTTTTTTTCTTTTTCAAATCTGACATTCATATAAAATGTGAAAATTGGCTCTTGAAACAGACCACAGGTACCCTATCAGTTTCCTCCTTGTGTTCTTAAGAAGTGCAGCCCTTGAACAGAACAGCTCTTTCCTATTACTCCCCAAATCCCTTGAAAGGGTAATTAAAGAGACAGAAGTAGCAAGAATAAAAAGCAAAGTCAACACCCTGCATAATAAGCTATACATCTATCACACATATGCACAACTGACCAGGTAAAATTGAATTAAATCTGAAGAAAATGGATGATGAGGCTAGCTCATAACCAAATGGGATACACTTCCTTGCCAGGGAAGGGAGATGGAAAGTTTTGCAGAAACCCTCACATCAATGGTAAAATTCTGATTTATGAAGAGAATGGTTGGGGTCTCTAGTACCAACAGCTACAACTTTTAAAGCATAATGTCAAAGGTTCAGATAAGGATCACATGGTCCAATTATCAACTTCCTTATTCATTAATTCATCTATTATGACACATTAAAGATGAAATGAAAAGTATGTATCTTTAAATGCTTAACTACAACACTTTTATGCATATTTATATGAACTGGTTATTCATTATTCTAGTTATCATCATGAATTTCCTCACAAGTCTTAAACCAAATATAAGTAGCATTAAAAATCCACATAATTCATTTCCAAATTGAGAAGCAAACTTTTTTCTTCATAGCAAATATAATTGTATCATTCTTCATTCCTGCTTAAATAGAAAACTTATGCTATTCTTTTTTAAATGAAATTATTTTTAGAAGTGTCAGTACTTAATGCATGCTGCCAAACCTTTGAAATAATAGTGCTGAAGTATTTTATATGTGTTATGAAATTATTTTAATCAAGTGACAGCAATTCCATCAGTATTTAAGATTAATCAGAAAACCCTGACACTGAAGACCAGGAAAGGTTCAGAAACTGAATTTATATTTGCTTTAATATCTCTTTATTTTGTCAGTCAGATCTCAGATTAAATATAATAGCTTGCCTAAACATTAGACCAGGGTAATCTTCAAGGTTTATTTCAGTATTATAGATATTAACATAAACTAGTTTCCTTTTCATTATACGCTATTAAAAAAACCCCAAACAACTACAGGTGAACTAGATTCAGGAGATGTTGTAATTACACACAGTGGCATAGTTTTCCCAAAGAAAAGCTGAAGTCCTTATTTAATTTAATTATTTCTTTTGTAAATCTCTTGTAAATCCCAATGTGGCTCACTGCTATCTCAGGGTTTCAATTTCTATTTGAAAACAAGTGATACCACAAAAGAATGTATATTTTTGTAAACCACATGACCTGTCACTAAGGAGCAGGAAAGGTAGAATGACTACTGGGAAAGCAATGGACAAGTAGCAAAAAAATGAGTGTTTAGGGTTCTTTTTAATATCATGCTTCACTATGTCAATTGAATATGACTCCATTCTTTCCTAAGTCATCTCCATTCAGTCCTGACAGCACTTACATCATCATATTTTCTACAGACACTGGAAAATACATTAAGTTCTAATGTGGCTGTGACAGAAAAACTTGCGGAGAGTCTACAGTAAGAAGACAGGGGAAAGGCTGTGCTGTTCCATACATAGTTTACTTAAACTAAATAAAGTCAAAGCACCACACTCATATGACAGAAGTGCTGCACGCCAGAGGGAAAAAGGGCTGTCTGCAAATAGTCATCTTTATCTGTCAACTGGAAACTAGATACTGAGCCAGAATGTCATATGACATGCTGTCATATTCGAAAGTAACTCAAGTTCTTCAATTTCTGCTTAATTGAATTTTCCTCACATATGGCAGCTAGCTACATCAGGCTAATTCGTGTTATGAATTTACTATAAAACCTTCTTTTAAAAAAATATGAATTTCAAATATTCCAAATATTCCCTTTTATTGTAGTTATATTATCATACATCCTGAAATGCTGATTTTAGTTTTTAAGTACCCAGTGACCGCTCTGGTTATATCTGCAGCCACAGCACAGGTGAAGGCTATGTTGCTGTCAGAGAAACAAAAACAAAACAGCTGAGTTAACATGGGATTTTCTTTGGGAAATTCTGGGATCATTTCTCCCATGTGGTTTCTGCACAGAAGGATGAAAGTTGAGACAATTTATATTGATTTTATGCTGGAGGTAGTCAGGAGCAAAACAGGCCATAAGGTACTGATGAGTTATTTACAGCTGATTCAGTGTAAGAATGGGAAACAGTATAGGCACTCCTACCATTTAGCTTTGGGCATCTTGAGTTTCCTTTGGATTCCACAGAAAAAGGTGAGCTGCAAGTTAAAAACACCTGAGAATCCAGCTCCTGTTCTACACATACTTCTAGAGAAGCCTCTCAATCATCACCAGCTATCAAGTTAAAAAAGAAAAAACCAAAACCTCGGGCTAATACAATGACCTCCTATTTCCCAGTTATTTTTTTAGAAGAATGATGGGTTACCTCTGGACTAGCCTGAGACTTCCCCAAGTCTCTTCTTTTTCAGTCATTCCAATTCATATTTAGAATTGAATTATTCTTTGGAGAAAAAAAAATGGAACCTGGCATCTCCTCCAGCTGATGAGGGCACTTGTCATCATTTCCTCATATTTGGGCCAATTAGTATTTCTCCCCAGTGAGAAAAGTTAACAAGACAGGCTCAGGGGTGTGTGATATTCCAGAATGTTATAGAATCAGAATAGTTAGGGTTGGAAAGGACCTTAAGATTATCCAGTTCCAACCCCCCTGCCATGGGCAGGGACACCTCACTCTAAACCATATCACCCAAGGCCTCGTCCAACAATGTTCCAACTTAACAACTGAGGCACTCTTACAGGAACTGAAAAGTTTTATTTCCAGCTCTCCACTCCGGCTATGACAAAGGAATACTTCTAATTGTGGTTTCCCATCTTACGTACACATAAGTGCCTTAAGAATTCAATAAGGCAAATAATTTAGATGAAAGCTCCTCATCCTCTGGATTAGGAATGGCACTGAAGTCTGAGATTCCAATTTTTAACTTCCAAGGTTTGTTTTCTTTTTTACTTTCATTAGAAGTACATGTCCTGTTAAACTTGG
This sequence comes from Neopsephotus bourkii, assembly GCF_033783945.1. Classification (NCBI taxonomy): domain Eukaryota; kingdom Metazoa; phylum Chordata; class Aves; order Psittaciformes; family Psittacidae; genus Neopsephotus; species Neopsephotus bourkii. The sequence goes on along the minus strand of NW_026902090.1, from coordinate 7,954,909 downwards.
CATTTATTTTTGCCTAATATTTTATAAAAATGAGAATCCTAGAGAAAACAGATCACTTGGGTTGAGGCAAATAAATTTCTTCTCCATTTCAAGGGCTGCCAATGAACAACAACAACAAAATCAACAATTTCAGTATTACATGAAACTGAAGTCAAGCAGGGCAGGAAGGGGGTCGGAACTGGATGATCTTTAGGTCCTTTCCAACCCTAACTATTCTATGATTAGTTCATTTGAGTTCTGGCTTTGTAAATAGCAACACCACAGACTAAAATGCAACCACAGAACAGTATATTTAATAACCCTCAGAATTCTGTTTCTCACTCATGTGGTCATCAGCTTTTACCTTGAGCACTGCAGGCCTATCACTTGCCTTGACAAATACAACCCGAGCCCACTTATATCTAGTCACAGATATAAGATCTATTCACAGATACAGAGATCATTATCTTGTCATCACTTTAATCATATCATCTCTTGCTTAACATCCTTTCACTGGCTCTTCAGTTTCCCTATCACATAAAACACCTTTTACTTGTCTTCAGTTTCAAAATCCTTTGCAATTTATTCTCTCCTATGTAGCAGTTCTCATATGCTATCACTATGGCTCCTGAATCATTAATGTTGCCTTCTGAAATTAGACCATTGTACCTTCCCCTACACTACCCCTTAGGCTACCCCAAACTATTCAGTTTAAAATCTCTGTTAGACACAAACCAGTTAATGCTACACATTTGTATTAATAAGAACCAAACTCTTGAGTGTCAACCACTTCAGAATCCCAGACACTGAGACTTCACTGACTCAGGAAACTCCCAGCCTCTCAATTGCTTTAGTATCTTATATTTGTTGGAATGATTCTAGAATTAGCACAAAATCCATGAAGGTTGGTACACTGTAGTAAGTTAAAGAAAAAAATAATCAAAACTAGAATGGATTATTCACACAGAGACTGTTTTAAACTTTGTTTTCGAGTGTGAGGTCTGTACCTTAGTTCTGATGAATTTATCATGTTACACCATGAAGAATAAATGATTTTATGCAGCAATATATGCACCAGTAGATACTACAAGCAAGCTGAAACACTTATGCAAAGAAAACACTTATTTTCCAGTACCTATAGTTGTACTAGAGGGCAGGACTTCCAGTCCACTAAGAAACATTAATTTAAACACCTTGCAGCTGCAAGTTCTCATGACAGATCCTACCCTTTAATAAAATCAAGTTATTCCTTTTAAATGTTATTGGCATTTTATAGGCTGTTAAAAGGAACAGAGCTCAGTATGTTTATATTGCTCTGAGTCTCCCTGATTGTGTCCCATTCTGATAACCACATGTCTGAAGAAGCTTTGATTGGGTATGCATCTTCTGTAAATAATTCAATAGGAAGCAAACATGTTACTGTTGTATTAAAAACAGAATGTGTACTGGGACCTATGATTATTGGTCAGTGCAGGAATTTTCCAGGCATCTGGTCTGTAGCTCACATTGCATGCAGTGAATTATATCCCAGTAATTGAGAATGATGAATGATTTGACCCTCTTAAATATATAATGAGGGAAAAAACAGCACAGTGAGAGCCAAGATTTAGGCAATTTTTGCCTCCAGGAAAACACCAGTTGTAACCCAGCACCACCTACAAATCTCAGCGGGTGCTTTGGTTGGGTAGTATGTCAAGGACCTTGGGTAATACATCTTGCATTGTAGGCAAGAAGAAACACTAATATTGATCTTTTACACCATGAAAAACCATATGTAATGTCAAAGAATTTAGAGGTTTACACAATAAGGTTAAAAAAACCCACTTAATCTTTTGCTTGGGGATTATTTTATATTTTTTTTCCGGCACAGGAATTTTATAAATCCCTACAAAAGGTAGGAGTACCAAAATAAGTGTTAGAAAAAGACTGCTAAATTACCCTGATCCAATTTGATGCCACAATGGCAAGATCATATCTTTCTGCATAAGCCTCTATAATACTATGCTGACTTTCTGAAAATACAAAGTTTGCAGCATATCCTGAAGTTAAAAGGCGTGATAATTAGTAATTTCATGCTGGCATTTCATACTGGGATATCCTGCTGTGGTAAGAGACCATCCAGGATCAACCTCCTATTCACACAAACACTGAAGTCAGAGGTCAGCTCATTTCTGTCTCTCTGCCCAGCTGGCCACCCTCCTTCCTGCTGCACGGAGTGGAAGCAGCAAAACGCAGAACATCTTGTGAGGCTTCAGAAAAGATGCTGTTTACAAACAGCAGAGTTCAGCTCACTGATGACGAGACTGCTATAGAACTTGTGTGCTTTGGCCTTGATTTATTGGTTTGCAACACTAGATACAAAAAGGGAAGAGGAATGATGGAAGCTCATACACTGTCCTAAAATTCTGATTGAAAAATACCAGGTAGTATTGTTGGGGAAATTTGGTTTGTACAGTGAAGGAGGGAAGGGGAAGCGGTCAAATGATGAATTAATAAAAAGAAGAGAGCTAAAAGTGAAAAGAGTTTAAAAATTACTAAAGTGAAACCACCCTGGAGTTCCTGCTTCTTTTACCTACTTTGCTTATTTGGGTGCCAGTTGCTAGAAGCAGTTTCAGATCAGTTTAACTGGTCATTAAAGAAATCCAGGGCTCTCTTTTGTCTGTGGTTCAGAGACACACATGCATAACACCGTGGAAGATGAGCATGTGAACAGTCTGCATTTCTGTTCTGGCCCAAGGAGTAGATTTAAATATGAATGGGGAGATCTCCTGCAGCTGACAGAAGTGCTCACTCATTCCACCACTGCTTCAGAGATGCTACCACCAGCTCCAGGGGCTCATTTTTCAGGGCGGCAATTCAGATAATGCATATTTATAACGTTTTTGCAGCCGAATGAGTTAACAAATCACAAAGCCCTTGAATTACACAGGAAGTAGCAAAACCCAATTGGGTTGAGCCTTAATTTGATACATCTGTATTGTGCGATGGGCTCCATTGTATGGACTCCATCCTGCTCCATGGCAGACAGTATGCATTGAAAGCCCTGCATTTGTGCTCTGAAAGACAGCAGCTGCTTCCCATCTTCCGTAACATCTGAAGAGAATTTTACATTCAGAGTACTAATAAGCCAAAGACACACGTCTCTGATACAGGCTGCGGGAGAGTATTTCTCTAATGCACTGACTATCTGCTGCTCAGTAAATCTATATGTGGCAAACAAAGGAGGAATTGCCAAGGAAATATGTTGAGTTGCTGAACACATACTCCAACAGAAAAAGGCAACACGAAAATTCACCATTATTTCTAAATGATGTGATAGATTGGTGAAACTTTGCATAGCACATCCGTATTTTCAACAGTATGATCTAATTTCCACAACAGGCATGACAGTTTTCTTCCAGAACATTTTCTACTGTGCTAATAAAATCGAAACACAAGAAAATCAGAGAAAATCATCTTCTGTAAGACTACTCTTATTCAACAAACTCTTATTATCCATTTTTATGGCAAGCCTTTTCTCATAATTTCTAACTCCTAGTTGATTTACCTCTTCATTAGTACATCACACCTAAATCTCTTGCGGTAAGCAGCCATTAGTAAAACAAAAATATGTCTCACTTTTCATTTTCTAGATGAGACAATCATTGCTTTTAATTTTGAATCTCTGTGTCAATATCTTTCTGTTCATCCACTAACCAATTTCCTCAAACATCTCAGTTCTTTCTTCCCAGCTACACTCAACACACATATCTGAAAAACATATTCAACATCTTCTTCCATGTTGGCTTCAGGGCTGGAAACTCATCTCTATTTCCTAAAACTGCTTCTTGCAATGATTATAGAAAAACAGTGGCTAGAATGGTTTGGAAAGAGAGAGAGAAGTGATAAAAATTACCCATTGGAAGAAAATTATTCATTTGTGTACTATCATACACCACTTCCACCCTTATTTCCTCTTATTTTTTACAAAATGCATGTTTATATGTTGCTATATAGAACCTGCCACCGTGGAACTTTCAAAGAACAAGTGGGATACCTATTTACTAGCATAAAACAAACAATGTTGATGATTGATTAAAAGAAAAGAGTTAGTTTTTCTGTAAATGTTGTCTTTACATTCCAGTTCTCAAACCTGGTATCTCCCAGTGTTGAGCTTAACCCTTTTAGAAAATAGTACTCCTGAGGTATTATTTACCAAAGCTAGCCACGTAATAACCAAGTAATATTAGAATTACTGTGCTTTCATCACATTATTTTGTCTAGTGTAAAGTTTATACACACAAAAGCAATATTGTCTAAATGCCAAAAAAATAAGTCAGATGCTAATAAACAACACCAAAGAAAAGCCAAACCAGAACCAGCCACCTGGTAATTTACCCATTTGTGCATTTTACCCAGCAGATTTCGTAATTCATAAATGTATTAAAAGCTACCAGAGTTCTCTTTTCTAAAGGCTTTTATGTTAATTGAGTTTGCCCTAAACATTTTCATATATCACATCAAGGATTCAGTGAGGTGCCAAAGCACTTTGTTAACAAACTTATTTCCCAGATGTGGCTAAAGCAGGGACAGAAGGCTTGAATGTTCTAACATACCTAACAATTCAATTACGGTTATCTTACAGTGCCATCACATATTTTTCTTCAACAATCAAACAACCTCAGCTGGAAACTCCAAGCAATAACATAAATAAAGGACCATCTGGCAAGAATAATTAAGGAAGGCTGGAAATAAAACATTAATTAGTGCAGTAGTCCAAACGACCTTCAAAGGCCTTATTATGAAATTATATTAAAACAGATAATCATTTATTTCATGTTACAGTTATATTTAACTAAGCATGAATAAATAATAATATCATTTTAGGACACTATTACACTGTTATGACTCAAACTGGTTTTGAAATTGTCTTATTTTTCTATAACAATAAAATTAGAATGGAAAACAACCAACATCAGTTTAGAATGGCAGCCTTGGTTTTCCCCTGTCTCACATCAGTAAGTCAGATGAATCAGGCTTGCCTCAAAATGTACATAGGAAAGGCATAGAATGGTGTGCCAGGGCACTGTGCATGTAACTAATTGCTTTTAAGCCTTTTACAGTTGTTTCCTCAACTTTGGAAGAAAAAGATGGAAGTTCTAGACTTGCTTTCTGATTTATGAAATTAAATGATAAATACTGAAGTTTCTTAAAACCTCTTCTGTACAGAAATGTACATTACTATCACAAATGTGTATCTTCTTGTGTCTTTCGAAATCTTTGCTACTTTTACTGATGACTTTAAGTTAGTTTTAACTAAAAGAAACAAATACTTCAACATAATCTGCAGATAGGTAATGGTGATCTCAAATTGTCCTAAAAGCAATACAATGGGAAAAAAGATTCCTTGAAAATATAATATAATCATGTTATTCAAAGGAAAGGAAAAGAGCTCAGCACTTCCTGCATTTCTGTGCCTTTTCCAAACTGCATTTAAAATGTACATATGAATTATTAACAAAGTTACATCTGTATATTTTCTGGATTTGTTCTTTTAGTTGAGCATTATTGGGAAAATATGCTAAGGCAAAGGATTTGAAAGAGGACTATAATTAAAATACAGTAATTATTTTATTTTATTATTGTACAGAATTGCCATCCAGCCAATAAGACTCAAGCCTTTATTATTTGGTGGAGTCACCTTCTCCTTATCCTCAGGCTACAGGATGTCAAGCAACTGAATGAATTATCTTGGACCACAGCCAGCAGCATGTCCTTTAGTTACAAGCCAGACAATGACAAAGCTCCTGAAAGTCTCAGGCATCATCTGGATAAGCAGGCACAAGGGATAAAACCGTCCTTAGGGAATCTGAAGACCAGATCCACTTATGAAGATCCATTACTAACAAAAGAACTATGGGAGTCCCCAATGCCACCCAAAGCCAAGGGAAGCTGGATGAATTTTTGCCAGTGTGTTACTGTTTCCACTACTGACTTGTGCCTAACACAGCGTGTTGTTCACAACATGAAATGGTGCAAACAGAGAAAGTGCAATTCTAATGGTGAGTAATGAATTTCAGGTTTGCTCTTTTAACTTTCTCAAACTCAGTAGCTTAATCCCACACACCTTATTAGGATCACGGATATATTGGTGATATAAGAAGATGTTGCTTTTTTAGACTGAGAAATGATGATGGGATAAACTAACATGTGAGTTCATCACTGCACGAACTGTTTAGGAGGTAAATTACTACTAGAATCTGTCTTAAAAATAATTAAGTTATTACAAAACTTGGGCCCACATAGTAGGAAGGGGAAAAAAACCTACAGAGAGAAGCAGGTGGCCCTATGTTACTGACCAGACTACAACAGTGCAATATAAGAGGCACAAATTAGCAGCAGCTGATGAGTAACTTTGCTGAGAGAAAGTGGGACTCCAAGGATATCCATCTCCAGGGAAAAGTGTAAAAGGAAGGGAGAAAGCTCAGCTCTTTGGGAAAACAGGAGAAAGAAGGATCTAAAAATACAAAGGTCAGAGGCAGGCAGTACTTACAATTGCCTAAAGGATAGAGGGAACAAAAGAAAGGTGAAAAGCCATATGGGAGACTGTAATAACTCAAAAAAAGGAGGAGGTCTGGACTCAATACCAGAATAAGATATAAAACAGTTGAAAGTTAGTGAGCTAGAATAAACTTGTAATGAGACAGGAAATACAGACCTGTAAAGTGGAACTATTTTTCTGTAAGAGAGCCTACCTAGGTTACACAAAGATCTCCAGAGATTCCTTTTATCACCTTGCTGTGCTAGTTGTAGAAGTGCATCTCTGGTTAGGATGCTTCAGACACTATGATTCTGCATGTGGATAAGGGAAGGCAGATGGTCTGACAGTCTGTGTAATGATCTGAATGAGTCCAAGTTTCAAGATCAAGCAAAGGATAGTAAACAGGAGAGAGACGGGTGCTCTGTTATATTCCTAGTTCCTGGCCCTGCATTTTTATGTAGATGGCTGCACTGCTGGTTTTTCTGAGGGAGAGAAGAGTTAGGTGTATGATATTCAGGCTTATGAAAGAAAAATACTTGTTTTCCAACAAAAAGCTGGAGCTACATTAGAAAACAAGCAAACAAAACCATGCAAGATGGGCCAGTAGAACCATAAATATTCTTTCATTGTTCTCATTGGCTTTAGTCCTTGCATCTCCTAAGTAGCCTTTTGGAGTACTAAATTTCTTCAGAACTGTGCAGGAGTTGAGGCAGTCATATCCTCCAATGCCATTAGCTGAGATTGCAATAACAATGAAAGTTTATGTCCCCTCAGCAGTCCCCAAGAGTACTAGGAATAAAATGCTGTAACTCAAGTGCACTGGGTATGCATACACTTCGAACTGTACACACATAGGTGCATCGCATCCTAAATACCAGTTGCTTCAGAGACACATTCTTTCTATTTTGTACATTCCACATACATTACTGAAGCTCTCTTTGTGGATGGTGGAATTTCAGCTGCAGAAAAACTAAACAAAGGACTGGCCTGGGAAAGTCTGCTCTGCATCGGGAAGTCCGATGCACTGAATGGTGATGAAATAATAGCCGATCATCCCGCAGCCTCATGGAGGCAGGAGACTCTCAAAGAATTTGCAAAAGATCAGATTCACATTGTCTTCTCAGTTCAGAGGATAGACTCAGACTCAGGAATGCAAAGAGTGTCTCAATAAGCCCACTCTTACCTACCTGAGGGGAGAGTATGGCATCTGACGGAGACTGGAAATCCACCAGATACTCTGCATGGCCCTAGCTTCACTTCCCAAGAAAGAAGTAAACATCAAAATTAAACTGTGAGGTTGTACCAGCACACTATTACAGAGGCACAAAGCATGCTTCTGATGAATGAAGATGGTATTACTTCCACTGTAAATCTTACTGGCTTTTATGAAACATACAGTAACATTTGTACGAAATACCTTTATGAGAAGATGAAAAGAGACTTTTTGCTGTTTTCCAGCAAGTCCTTCTGGAAGGTGTTGTGATGCTTTTGTGGCCCTCCTAGTGAAAGAGGTAAAGAGATTCCTTTCTCAGAAGAAAACTGTAAAGGGCAATGCAGACTCTTCTTGAAGCTTCTGACTTTCAGAGAGATTTCCCGAGGGCAGAAAAAGAGCATATATTACTTTCTCATAAGTGATAGCTTACCAAAACTATACTTTGTTTTTCACTTGAAATAAGAATCTGTACAGTCAAAGTCTGCTTTTCAAATCTCTTTGGCCAAACCTAGCAAACAGATTGAGTATTCATCAGCAGGTATGACAGCTCTGCAGGAGATAAAGTCTGAAACTTGGAGAGCTATGCTCTCCAATTAAAGTGAAGAAAATGCAGGAAAATAAAACATTAAAAATATTCTTACTAAACTTTTTCATTAAAACCATTAAAACCAAGTTTCACTAACAGGAATTTATATTGTATGATTCATAGAAGAAAGGGTATTCTCAGAATGGCACCTTTGGCCACAGATATCAAGACAACACTGGAAGAGAACTTTTAAGATTTCATTTTTCTATCTTCTAGTCTCCAGATCCATGACTTTACATGTTCATTTTATACTTCTCTTTCTCTTCCTTCCTACTCAAGCTCAACAACTTCTGGTTTTCATGATTATGAATGGGAATTACAGAAAAAACTATGTCATTAAGCTGCTTTTTTCTTCTGTTATAAAATAGAAATTATTGACAATTTTAAGTTCTCTGTTGCATATTTATCTTTGTACCTTCAAAATACACAATTCCAAAAAATATATAAATATGATAGGAAATTACTTATATATATATATATATATATAGCCTATTAACTCTCTGATTGCATCAGGAATTTTACATTTACAGCACAATCCAAAGTTATAAAATTGTGAGCCATGCGAAATATTTGGAACAAACATTTTTTCTAAATACATCATTTGATTAAGTCCAGAAATGACAACCAAAACATGCACGAACAAGGCCATGACTCCCTGCAAGCAAAACAAAACACAACTATTATGAGATATGAGAATCACTGTGGGTAAAATGATGAGCTAATTTCACAACAAACAGGAAGTACATCAGCACAACTAGGGTTCTAAGGGGAAACCTTCTGTCACTGATCCCTCGTGAGTCTACACCATTCCTAGGAAAAGGAGCATGCTCCTTCACTTGGGAAAGACTGTACATCTAGCTTTTCCACTAATGATGAAATAAACCCTCCATACAGAAGACACACAATTTTGCATCTATTGAAATTAAATAAACCCAACAGGTTTATAGGCTACTAAAAAACCAACACAGCAGGAAATGCTAACTAGACAATTCATAACATGCTGTCAATGTAACTGTAGTGAATATGTAATGTAAATCAAAAGCTTAAAAAAATCCCATTTTTACATTATTCCATGGAAAATAAATATCAAGCATAAATGGAGACAATTTTCATCTTAAATTTGATCACAAAGATGAACTATAAACCTCTTTAATTTTCCTAGAAATATATCCATTTAAGCTTTCTTTCCCTGCAGACATCTCTGTATAAGGAAGGCAAAAGGAATGTAGTGGTCTAACACGATACCAATAAAATTAAAACATACATTAATTAACTTTTCTCATACAAAAGGTGATGGTTTGTGAAAATGTTAACATAACCATTTCAACAGAGTCACCCAGTTCTGTTGGAATTATATGAACTAATAAACCAAAGCTTGATTACTGGAGCTAGCATATGATATGGCTAAGGATTCCTTTGTATCGAGACAGTAACTCCATTAGGTTTAAGGATACTCAAATACATAGATTTTCTAGATATTATTTGCATAGTAACCAGTGGTCAATTAAAATCATTGTTCCAAGACTATTTCTAGAGCTACGAAACACTGAGTTAACTTCTAGGACAGTGGAAGTCAATCTAAACCCAAACACACGTATCCCTAAGCCTTCTGAGGTAACAACAACCATATTGTTACTAGGTCATTGCTTAATACGGTTGATTGAATGCCAGCACTGTTACAGGAACTAATGAACTACTTTTTGCATTGCATGAAATGGAAAAATCTCTATAGCTGAAGTCATTCAGAGAACAGCAATGATCACTTGCCAAATATAATGAAAGTTGATGGTAACTGTGTCATACCATGCATCAAAAAATGAATTGTTAAATATGTTTTAATAGCTCAATTATTTTAATAAAAAGTATAAAGTGGTTTTACGTATATTTTTTTTCCTGACAAAACAACTATTAAGCATTTTTCACATTTTCATTTAATGTCTATGTTTCAAATATCATTAGCAATGGCCTAGTGACAGGAATACACTAAAGCTGGCATTTGTCAGAGAAGACAGTACACTGGAAATAAAATAAGCAGTGTTCCCCCATCTTTGCCCAGATTTAACCTGTGAACTGCAGTGTGTTATTTAACAACCCAGACCTTATTTTCTCCAGCTGCTGAAGAGGAATGATAGTCCTCATTTTTAGTAGCACTTTGAGATACTGGAATGAAAAGTGAGGCATAGAAAATTCTCATTTTTCCTAACCTCTCTATGATCTTGTAAGTTATTTGGGAAAAGATAAGAGCCTCTTTTGTATGACACACAGATGCAGATTTAGGAACATGCTATACTGTCATTTCAGATTCAACATGGTATAAGATGAAATGGTTTATGTCAAATTTTGACCCAATTTTTGCCTCTACTGCTTCTGTCAGAGTTCCTCAACATACATCAGCAGTACTCTATTTTTTAAACATTCTTCTCCTTTCCTTTTACCCCTGCAGAATGAAAGGAGATCAAAAATGAAATCAAAAGGTATCGGGACTTTTACCTCTTTTTACTGGTATTACAAATGTTGATTTATGAACTTGTGAGTTAAAAAAAAATAAATATTTTCATGCTACTTTGATTTTGAGAAATTGATATCTAGATTAATATCTCAAATATCTCAATGTTCTAAAAATTTCAATATTCTAAAACAAGACTTCTGCATCTCTTCTTTAGTATTAAGTCAAAGGGAGGCATCAGTAAAGCAATTCACAGGGTAACACTGTTCAAATAAAACAACATTTGATCAAAATATACTTCTGAAATATTGTAACTGAACTGATTGTACTCTAAAATAACAAGTCATATAACCATCTATTATCCTGGCATAGTATTTATTACTTATGGTGTCACCTAATTTTCAGGTTTTCTATGCATATTTTTTTTACCCGGGAAAAACAGTAAGGTGAAAATGGGGATTCTTTCACTCACATGAAAAAACATTAATGTAGCGAAACAATATAAATGAGATAATTGTGCATAGTGGAAAATAATATAGTTCCGTATTTTCTCCACACACAAAATATCAAGATTAGTTTGAAAGGTTCATCCATCCACCAATGGTAGAAAAATATTCACGAGGAATTAAACATGCAGACCACAGTTAGAACATACTGAGAAATTTTAACAAATTAACTCAAGGGCAGATGCTTAAACAGAATATAGTCCAAAACCAAACAGCTTGGGCCAGGTCTCTGTTAATTGTAACTAGTCTAATTACTGAGACAGATGATGTTTCAAATGAATGTAAGCCATTTTGGCTGGGGTACAATTCCTAAATGTTGTATAATTTTATTATGCCTTTTTACATTTACAGCAAACAGTGAACACTGAGGAAAATATTACCAGAAGTATTATGTAAAGTATTCCTATTGCAAAACCCATAGCACATGCCTTGTGATACCATACCTGGAACACTGTCTCTACTGTTGGACAAAAGGCAATGTTGTACTCCTCTGTACCCTACTATTTTATTTATTTATTAAATAGCTCTGCATTATCTGACCAAATAATTTACCATAATGAGGAACTGCAACAGCTACATTGATTTCAACAGGTAGATAGTATAGCCTAGTTTAGAGGGTCAGCTTGTTGTTCCTCAAACAATCATACAGTCCAAGTGTTAATAATCACAGAGGGCAGAGCCTGCCCCTACTTAATGCCTCCTGTTTTAACAGAAGGTGCAGGATACTTCCTCCTGGTCAGAAACATGGTTCTCCCATTTCAGTATTGGTCAGTGAAAAGTTCCTCATCTGCAGACACCGTACTGACTGTTTAGACAAAACAAACGTTTCCTTTCGGCACAAGGGAAATGCATTCTTCTGCCACGGGCGGGCAGTCATTACAGATTTCACTTATAAATGAATATGGTAAATACCAGTCATAACAGTAGAGTTGGCATTACAATACAACTATACATACACGAGTCTTATGAATGGTCACTAACTTTGTCTTTACCCAATGAGACCAGATTGAAGATAACCATAAACTTCAAACAGCAGCAAGAGGGACAGAGAAATGAAACCACTTTAAGGATTAGCATTTGAAGATACCATGACCTCACTCTGGAATGTCATCTATCAGTCCATTAACTTCAATGGAATCTATTCTTGAGGAAGTTCCAATTTCCTGAGATCTTGGAATATCTTGTGTTAGCACTCTTTTATTTCTGAGTTCTAAAGGAATGCTCATTTTCCAACTAAACTTCCTAAAAATGCTTTACAAGCCTTTAAGAAGTATTTCTAATAACAGTAAAGAATTCTATATAGAGCAGGAAAAAAGAAAATGACTATTCAGCAAAAAAAAAAACAAGAATAATGGGCACATTACCAGAAAGCTCACTGCAGGATTTGTAAATGTGTAACTTGGCAAGATTATTCCTTCTGGCTGGAAGTGCTGATGGGCTCCCTCATATTAAGAAGGCACATGGATGGTGAGGTACCTTTCAAAGAATTCTGTACTGACAAAAATCTGCAAGTCAATAAACCACCCTAAAATTTCAAATTCAGTCTTCAATCTTCACATTATCCCCTTTGTGAAACCTCTTAGAGTGGAGTAGCAGCCAAATGCTTGTCTACTTCATCTCACTTGCTATTGGGATTAAGTCACTTACTCTAATTCTTTATGTTGATTTTCAAGTATCGGCCTGAAGTGGGTTTGATCCCCTTAGAAGTGTATAAATCTGTATATATTAAAATGAAGTAACCACATCACAACCTCCACAAGTTTGATTCACGTTTCCTACATTATTTGTCTGCATTATAATTTGACATCGCTTTCTCATTGCACATAATCAGCAATTGCTTCATAAACCAGAAATACAAAATACTTCCTTATAATTTTGTAGGAAGATTACCAAGGAGGCTAATATATGTAGCTTATTAAGATTATAGGGATAATCACTGTATGCAAAGGTAAGTGACTCTGTAAATGTACAAATAAAATATTTAGCTAATTCTGGTACTTTTAGAAACTTACAAACAGAAGTAAAGGTAAAACAAAATATATTAAAAAGTAAAAACAGAACCATTTTCATGTATGATATATAAAGCAATGACCTTATATGGTCTGAGCTTTTGTTAACAGCCTCTAGCTACCCTACCTGAACATTGTGTGTCTTGTATATGCACACACAATTCTTGTTGCAAGGAAATAGTTTTATTTTCCTCATAATCTCATCAAATCTTAACTGTTGAGGTAAAAGTTTACACATTTAACACTTCAAAGTGATTTTTCTCAAGACTGCATAAATTTCAGATTAAATTAATCCTTTTTTCCAAAGAATTAAAAATACACATTTTTCCCCCAGATTAGGAACAATTTGACTACTTTTAATAGTCAACAAGAATCCTGTACTTTAATATTTTGGACGTAAAAATCAAAATCTGTTATCAGATTAAAAAGGACTTTCTTAACACAAAGGACACGAACTATGCAGAAACTCAAGTAACCCACATTCAGGATTTCAGATTAACGTTCTTTGAAACCTTCGGGATCTTCCAACATGTTACTCTGTATTAAACTCTTGCTTTCTAGCACCTGTGCTTAGCAGTAAAGCAGTAGTAGAATGTCATGAGTCTTTCGGGTCATGATGATTCCTCTCTAATTAGATATAATTCCACAAAACAAAATAGCGACTAGTTCATTTGTCTACTACAAATAGTACCTTCCTCTTTCACGCAACTTTCTTTCCAGAGAGGTATGTCAAAAGGTTCTCAAATCTGTATACCAGGGATAATACATAATCTTGTAGAAATCTTAAATACATATCCCACTTGACTTTTTTTTTTTTTATACTGCCTTAAAATTCTATGAATAAGAGATTTTGATTTTCTTTGGCTTGTATTAACACTACAGGTCACAACACGGGGTGAAATTTGTACTTCTGGAATGCACAATATTTGGAGAAAAACCAAGGCCAGGGTAGCAGACATTTCCCTCAGATAAGATGGAGAGCAGGGATTCTCTGGAGCACTGGCAGTATTTTAAGGTGTGTCTATTATTGTTTGACAAGAAAAATACAAAGAGAGCATTCTCTTGCAGAATAAGTTCAGAGCAGTTTACAACTCACTCTCTTGATGTATGCAGAATATTTTGCCCTTCCTCAGCCAGAGCCAGAATCAACACAAATAAACAGGTAGGGTAACACAGAGAATGTGTGATAGCATCTAAAGTTGGAAAGTGAGGGGGGAAATCTATCCCTTAAAAGGCTTTCCTGAATACCAGGTTTTATTATGAATGTAATTATTTAATACTCTATAATACCTTTCTGCCAGAGCCATTTATATTAAGGTTTCTGAAGTCACAATTTTATGTGATTTATGCAAAATACATATGTTTCATTTTAATAAGTTAATGAATCCATTGTAATAGCTGAAGAGCTGCTGTTTTCTCATTTGACTTTACTGAATCCTAGTGACATTGCTTGAATCCTGTTATGATGGGGATTTAGTTGTGATTTTTTGCTTACTTGAGTTTGCCTGCTATAAAGGAAGGTAAAAATGAACACTAAAAAACTGCTCTTTGCAGTTCTATACCTCTTTTTTGGAAGTGCATTTTAAATAATTATCTTTAATGCACTGTATTTTATGACTTTACACTGTAATTCAATTCAAAGATATCCTGAGGTTTCAGAGTGTTATAGTAAAAGCTGTCATATCCAGTGGTCCTAAAGAGGGCAGGCAGAACTAACTCCTCATAGTAGGATCCTTCCCCAGTATTTCATATTGTGTCAAAGTAAATTCACATAATTAGTCTGTTTATTGCATTATAGTTATTTAAATCCATCCCATTCTGACTCTTAAACCTCATTCTGACAAACATCAATGCCAACTCACTAAGTCATCTTGTGTCCACTGTTAGCACTAAGAAGAAGCAATTTCTCTTTTATAGTGCATTGGTAAAATACTAATGATAATGAGTCAGATTCTCCTTGGTGTAAAATACAGAGGTCTTCCTGTCCTGCAGATTTTCTACTTGGAGAGCATTTTAATTACTGTATGTTTGTTAATGCTGGCAGATTTCAAGATATGATGATTTGATGAAACATCTGGTTTTACAATTAAAGGAAATCAAATTACATATAGTGTGTGTTGGTTCACAATGGGACACTTGTGAAGAAAGCGGTGTTTATTCATACAGAATTCACTCTTTGGGCAGATATCCCGCATCAATTATCATAAATCCAAAATACTGTGTAGCTTCTCAAAGCATCTTAACCAGTTCACCACGAAACAGAGCAGTAGAGAGTACTTCATCAAACCAGCCATGTAGAAATCTGCTTCTAAAATTCAGTCAACATTGGAGGCAAGGGAACACTTTTTTAATGCTCAAGTGATACTTCAGCTGAAGTTCATTACCTGTTATGCTTGCTTCCCTTCACTATTTAACAGACTAGCCACTACATAAATACTTCATGATTAACTACTTTTCAGCTACTTTTTCGCCCAACCACCTAACAGTTTGCACCTAATGAAGCCTAAATTACAAAAAAAAAAATAAAAAAAAAATAAAAAAAATAAAAAAAAAGGAATTCACAATGTTACATACATTTCCTGTGAGAAAAAGTCTTTAGGAAAATACTGTTTCGTTACCACTTCGGCAGGCTAGTGTTATTATGCTGCTTTGCCATCTGAAAAAAAGCACCCCCAAATCAACAAACAACCCCCACCCCAGCCAAACAGAAACCCAACCTTTTAAGAAGAAATTCTAATTTAGTTTATCTTAGGATGCTCTCAACCTTTCTTTATTTGGGTTAACTTCAACAGAATGGTCAGTTCCAAATATAATGTTTATAAATGATAATATCAACTGAAGACCTATAGGACTAGTGCTATTGTATAGCACTTCAGTACCCGAAGTGTATCAAGAAAATGCTTTACTCTGGTATAAAATTATTTTCAGAGAGGTCAAAATGATCATGTGAGACCAAGTGGTCTCATTTGCATCCTCCCGACTCCTAAAAATATAGCAAAGGGGCACTGAAGCCCAGCTTTTTGGAAGAAAACCTTAATTTAACTACTATCAAAGACGCTGGCTTCAGAAAAGCATACAGTTTTGGAGAAACCCCCCCCTTCTAAGAGAAGGTACAGTGTACATTATAATTGGTCAGAGCTACTGCACACTGTACACAATTCACAGATCCCCCTCGCTCAAGTCATGAACCATCAGATTACCACAACAATAATAAGTTCTTAATGTGTAAAATGATCCGATTTATGTTTAACCTGCTTATTACCTCAAATTCTGTGGTGGCTGCAGGAAGCACAGAAGCTGGCTTGGAAGCAAGATGAATGAAGTATCTTCATTTCGACCTCCCCAACTCATCCCATTTACATGTAAACAAATATCCCGTTACTGTACTAACCTTTCAGATGAACAACAACCATCACCGCCCCCAACATCTTTACAGACTACATGTATTTGTTGCACAGTTTGTGGAATCCCCCTGTAACTGCCCCACTGCGGAACTTCAGTATATGCAAGGATGGTCAGAGGCAAGAGACCTAAAGATAAGTCTCCCCTCAGTACAACAATCAGCTGCTGTCCAAGATTATCCTGAGGAGTTAATAAAATGGATGGAGTAACCAAATAATGAGAAATCAAAGCCTGTAGACACATACCTTTTTCCAGACATGGCGACAGCCAACCCAGTCAACTGTCCCACTCTTTGCCAAAGATAATTAGCCCCAGGTTAGCTTAAATGATTTAAACAGTGCATCTTTGCTAGCCCAGATAATTTTGATTGAAATGGGCTAAGTGAGCCCTGGCAATCCATTCAGCACAGCTGAGAGCATGTTAACCTTCACCAGATGGCAATGGTGAGCAGCTGGGGTTAGAAACAGGATTAAAACCTTTTTCCCTGGCACAGCTGGATGAGGAGGAATGGATCATTTACATCTGAAAGATAGACCACAGTACTTGAATGAAAAATCAATACTGTGTATATTCCTGATCTGGACATCAGTCAGCCACTCGTTTTGTGTGTTCATGAAATAAGATGTCAAATGCATCCTAAACTTTTCTCTGCTACCCTTCCAGGTATACTTAACAGTGCCAACCAGCATGTCAATTAATCCATGAATTCCTGCATGCCTTAAAAGTCAAGCAGAAAATGTTTGTATTTGAGAGAAATTCCAGTGTTGGTAAATAACATTTATTTTGCTTCCTTCAATGAGGACATCAAATGTAAGCTTTCAAGCATACAGCATTGCGCTTAGAACACTATAATTAAGAACTGTATATTAGAAACAAAATTATTTTTGCGATCTCTTATTAGTTCTCTTTCTTGTGTAACTCAGTTTATATTAGTCTGCTTATTTAACAACTCAATCTCATGGACAATTAAACAATAATCACAGAGGTATACGAATGTCCAACCCAATCAGTTCCACCTTATTAAACTCTTCTTTCATTGTTTTGTTGCATTCTGAATTACACAGTCAATACAGTCTCCTCAGTAGGGCTGCCCATCTGAATACAGTTTAGAAACAAAATCTCAAACTTGATAGATTTCATTATCTGATTAACTGCATTCACTCTTTTGAATGTGAAACAAAAGTTATAGGGCTTTTTCCTCCAAAACTTCCACAGTCTTTCCTCACTTCATCTCTGCACTGATTTAAAGATTGCAGCACTAGAGAACTTGAACTCACTGCTGTCACTTCAGATGCTATCAGTTTATGGTAAGATACGAACTCACAGTCTTCCTAACATCAGCTACAATGACAAAGTTATTTACTGCACTTTATGGAGGCACTAATCTTGTTTTCATATTCCTACTTAGAATTGGTGACATTCACTACCTTCCCAACCACCAGGGTATGACATGCAAGTCAGACTGAAACTGTGTCATTGCCTGAAATTTGTGTTACAGTAACGTAAACATTGATTCTTTCCAAAGGTAACAGCAGACAGAGACTAGAGAAAACAGGGTTTGCATTCCTTCAGAAAAGCAGTAATTTTTTGTCAGTTCTATGCCAGACAGGGACACTTTCTTATTACTTATTTATTTGGGCATACTACATTTATTTTCTGAGTTAAGAATCTCAAAAAACCCTACATAAACATCCGAGAATCTTTGGCCATCATGAAAAAAAAAAACCCACCCAACCAGCCAAGCAAGCAAAGCAAACAAAAAAACAGGAAGATTTAAATCCAGTCCCTTTTCTTATGAGTAAAGAGTTGCTTGTTTAAATTAAAATAAAAACTGTACTTAATCTTCTGATGTTCCACATTTTGGGGAGAATCACCTGAGTTCCAAGAATAAGAACCACCGAGCAAACTGGGGAATTAAGTTTCTTATAACTTATCCTAAATTCTTCTCCTTTTTTACATTAGATAAGTGATCTGAAATTTGTCAAAGGAAAGGGATAACTCATATTTTGTTATAGCAGCATACATCAGTGACAGGTCATGCCTCTTTGCAGTAGAGACCTTTAAATGATACTAAATGAAACTATTATGTACATACCATATTTCAAGTGACTGCCAACATTAATGCATTGTTTCAGTAATAACCATGAATCTACTGTGACATATTTGGGCTATTTCTCTGTGCAGTTATAATAAACTTTTGTCCAAGCGCGTTTAAGTCTGTAGCACTCATTATCCTTGTTGTGTGACCTAGAAGGGTCCTTGGCAATCAAAATTCTGACATAGAAGTTCACAGTTCAAATCTGCCCTTCAAGTTGTCCCTTGAGACTACTTGTACTGATCCCAAGTCTTTTTTGACAGCTGTGTTGAGGTTTTCTGATTATAAATTCCCGTCTTCTAATCTTTTCACTGGAAAGGGCAGCTGCAAGTAACAGCAAGTTAATTGCAGCATATGACACATTCTAATAAATGCTTTAAAAGATTTGCAATCTATGCTTAAAAAAACAATTTGGTGACAATAATTTCAGTGTAAATCTCCAAAAGCTCAAGAGGTTTAAGTTGCTTCTAAACACTACAGAAGGGAGAAAAAAACTAAAGTACGTTTTATGGAACACAGGTCTCAGTAATTGTCATTGCATGGCAGGGTTGTATTCTACACCAGTGAAAATGAATTTGTTCCACACATAACCTGGTAGCCAATACATAGTTCGCTCATGAAAGAGCAACTTAAACTGATGATAAGTTAATGTTGGCACATTCCAGTATTTTCTTTAGCTGTATGACTGCACACGATTGTGATGTTTAAAGCAGAATAGTTTATAATGTGGTACAATAAATGTGGTACAATAATGCAGGATAACAGAAAAATACTTAACCACTGACCATAAGCATAATAAAAGACATACAAACTAATTGTAGCTATTTGGCACTTGCAATTACTTTCAAGTAAGCTATGACAGCTGTAATACAGACTTGTCAGCCACTGTCCTGCCTCATGATGAGACACATCAAATCTCATAAACTAAGAAAATGCAAGAATACATCAGTATGTGCATAAAGAATGATGGATACTTTCAGAGAGGGTGACATTCTAATGCCTACATAAGGACCAAACCAACGGCCCACCATGGAGCTATTACAATGATCTAGTCTGACTTGATCCGTAACATACTTTAACGAATTGACCCCAATAGTTTATGCTTAAACCATGCAACATTTATTTAGTGATAGAGAATCCCTGAAACCTTTGAAAAATTCTATTTATCTTTATAGGGTCTTGCTATACTATTTCCTGCTACATTAAAGAACTCACGTTAAAGCTGCAAATCTGCTCCCTAAAGAAGAGATGAACTGCAATCAGACCACCTCATAACCTTCATTCTGCTAACTACATTGAGCTCTTCAGTCTGTCAGTATAAGCATTTTTTCAAACATCAGACAAATCCTTGCCTCTCTTCTGTTAATCCCTTTACAATTATTCAGCCAGAGATATTTCAGATAGATATTTAAGGAAAGGAGCAAACAGTAAATATATTAGTGGATTATAATAAAAGTAATTTCTAAACTCATATATGCTAATGATACAGTCTCTAAATAATAGTCAGCTTTAATGTAGGACTTTAGTTTCACGCCTAATATTACACACCTTCAATTCATACCCAAACAGCTCTTTAGTATTTTCTGGTTTAATGTCAAATAGCAAAACACGTAATAGACACTGAGTTACTTTCCAATAAGCAAGAAAAACATTGATAAGGGTAAAGTTTTCAGGGCTTAAAAGCACTTTAGTTCTTTAGCAAAATTTATAATCTAAATTAATCTTTGTAATCTCCATAGCATACTTTTAAGCTATTCTGAAACTTCTGATGTTAACATCAATTGATGTTTAGGATCATTGTAACCAAAAGAAAAAACACACCAAAATCAGTCAGATTTTTCCGGTCTCAGTAGGTATTCATGCTTCCTTCTGTGACATAAGTAAGAAATATACACTATTTTTTCCTTAAATCTGTGAAGGGAGTCTTTGTTGGAAGCTGAAGCCCTGCTCTCCTGTACATCATTGCCCTGGATGTTAAAAGTGATATAAGAGCCAAAACCAGTAGCAAGTAAGGGCTCCTCATTTCCTTGTTCCTGTCCCATGTGAGTGCCCAGAAAACAAACTGACCAGGCAAGTTGCTGACTTTGTATGTCTCAGGTAGACTCTTTTCAAACTAGCATATGCACTAGACTATACATCATGTTTCAGTCTGACCCTACTTCTCCTCTTGTATACTCTGTACACTTTAAAAATCAAACAAAAAAATCCAACCCACCCCAAAACACAGCAAGAAAATACAAAATTCCTCTCCAATTTTGCAATACAAGACAAAAGACATATTGAGTAAAGACATCAGGATAGTCATAACCCCTCACTGCCCCATGAAATGGTATGAAGTTTAACACTTGGAAGTGAGAAGGATGTACAATAATAGACAGTCTACTCAGAGGATTTCATCCACCACAGCCCCAGTGGCACCATGGTGTCTGCTGTGCTGATTCACTTGTAGGCTGGAAGAGATGCTGCCTTTGGAGAATCTTGGTGAATGCTGCTACTTCTGCTGTACTAGGAATCACAACACACTGAGATGATTTCATCAGTTCTTGTCAAAGATCTTCAGAAAATACATAAAGCTTTTTCACCCTCATTGTGATTCAAAGATGCTTTTTGTAACCATTTTCTCTCAGAATTTCAAACGTAGTTTCTACCTGAACGTGTTCTGTGTAAGGAATTTTTTTCTACTGTGTGATTTAAACAGCAGGGTTATTTTTTTTCAAAACCAAACTGTTGCTCAGGTTTGCAGAGCTGCAGGTCTTCAACCGAAAACTCAAATACTTGTATGTATTTATTTAGATTTTAAAATAACTATAAAGAAGCCTCTCCAAGGATCTAAACACCTCAATATGCCATTAATAACGCTATTAGTCATACCTCCTTTATGGCCCTATGATTTCACAAGAACAGTGTAAGAGAAAAAAAGGTTTCAGGACAACAGTGCAGTAACAGAACATCTGTAAATTAGTGAGCATTTTTATTAGATAATTAGCAACTGGAAAAGTAGCACATGCAAATATTCTAATGGAATAACTCACACTAGCATGTGTTTAAATGGCATTCACAAATTAAGCCAAGAGCACTGTAGGTGTTAAAGCCATAAAACTGCATATTTTAGCAAAAGAGAAGAAGAAGGCTAATGAGTTAGGTGTATATTCTTCTTATATGCTTATAATAATCCCTTAGCTAGCAAGTTTTATTTTTTTTAAGGTGTTATAAAAATTACCAGAGTAAGTATTAGCCAGAGGTATCCCTTCAGTTATATCTTCAAATACCAGCAGGACTAATCCTGAGGTAAAATAGCAAAAGCTTAATGCTATCGTATTTAATTTCAAAGGATTCGAGCAAGGAAATAATTGCAAATGATTAAATCAGTTCATTTTGAAAGAGAAATTGTATGGAAAAATTGCATTTGTTACAAAAGTTTGTTGTATTTCTTATAAATACCCAGAAATATTTCCATAAAATTAGAGACACATTAAAGACATTTGCCTTGCATTCTAGAACTTGGCAATTAATAAGTGAGTTGTAGAATGCTACAGACGAGTTTCTTTGTACTGACCTTGAACAAGGAGTCATTGTGAAGTATCATCACTGCCTTTATACCGGTAGTAGTGTAGGAAGACTATGTCCCTCACACTTCATCACGCATCACTGAACTGTAACAAACTCTGACGGGTATAGAGTGTATCTCTAAATATTATGACACTCTGCTAGTGACAGCTGGAAAAGAAAAGCTGGACACAATCACAGCTCTCACATTTACTGGAAAAGATGAGCTGCCATCCATAGCAACCGTATTTGAGGAAACACTAACTAATACTTAAAATTTTTAGATGTCTCATTTCCTGACATTTTAAAATGCAGAAAAATACCAGTTACACCTGCAGAGACTTTTACTGGCAGCAATTAGTCTTCATGTCTTACGTACAACATTGTTACGGAAACTACTGCTAAAAAAAACAGCCCAAACCCTAAAAATCTACAGCATTCAATAACCTTGCTCAAATATAAAACAACTCATGGCCAAAGTCAATTGTCAAAGCAATAATACTTGCATAATAATTGCATATGAGGAATCAAGACTGGAATGTCACAGTATTCCAAGAGTACACTTTCTATGAACTGAGTTTTCTCATTAACTATATGAAATTCTATAAGTAAATTTCATTAAATATTAATTTTAAAATCAGGAAATTTCATTCAAGTGCTACACTTTATACAGATGACAGCTACGCAAAGGAGGACTGCATCTTTCTACTAGTGCTAACTTGCAATACCTTTTTAGTTATTTTGATGTGTGCATTTAATTTAAAGCATATAGTGTTGCAAATTCAGGCACTCTGGCCAAATATATATGCTTTGAGATGTACAGCTACCAACTCTTCTGTAGTTTAACAGGACAGTTCATAGAATCATAGAATAATAGTTAGGGTTGGAAAGGACCTTAACATCATCAAGTTCCACCCCCCCTGCCATGGGCAGGGACACCTCTCTCTAAACCATTTCACCTAAGGCCTCATCCAACCTGGCTTTGAAGTTCATTGAAGTTCAGCCTTATTTCCTAAAGAAAAAGTTCAGCCTTATTTCCTAAAGAAAAAGTTCAGCCTTATTTCCTAAAGAAATAGTTTACTCTTTTGCCAAACTAACATGAAAATTTTAGACATTACATATTTCCTTACAGCCAAACAGGTATGTGCTATATATATATATATGTGTTGAACTGAACATTCTCACATTTTCTTAATAATGGCTTCTATCCTTGCATAGAGCACAGAGCACTTCTTTCAGAAATAGCACTGTTTATTTCTAAAGAGGATTATAAACCCATAATTTTAGTCAGGAAAGGTATGTCACTGCTTTAACTCATTTCTGCAGCACCAGAAACAGCTTGGTTGCTTAATATGATTAATTAGTTCCATTATAACATTAGATTTACTACTTTTACCTCTTGATAAAAAAGTTTATCTTGGGGAGCATGTATGTGACTACAGATATTTCTGTTCCACCTTACCCAAAATGTTTTCCTGTAATTTGTAACTGCATTATACTAAAGATTTTGTGAAAACATTCCATTTGATGCCTCATTCAAATTTATTTAACTCAGAACTTGCTCCAAAAGTTCCTTTTGGGACACCTTTCCTTATATTTTGCAAAATGTTTGGGAAAAATAAAAAGAATATAACTGCTTCAATTTTTCCTTTGATTATTATGTATATAAAAGGATATACACTTCCTGAATGTTCTAATTCTCCTTTTTGGCTCGCTCTTCACTCTTAGAAGTTGAACACTTCAAATACAAATCTGACTTACTGACCTTGCCAAGAATGGTAAAACATCTCACCTTTGAAGAAAATCAGTTTGAATTTATTAACTTCTGAAAATTTCCAGCCAGAACACCAGAATATGTTGACAGTACATTTCATACAGCTTGGGCTATGTGGTCCTTTTACTTATATCTATTTAAAATACCGATAGATAGTTCATTTGATGTCTTTGGCAAAAAGAATGTGCCAAGGTATATTTATTAGGAAAGTTTCATCTCAGGTTTTCTGAACACCTACTTAATTTCACCAATTTTTTTTCTCTCCTTTTCCTTTTTTCCACTAAGCCTGCCTTACTGCTTGACAAATTAAATGAAGAGGGAAGTAATAATAAAGTAACAGAGAGACAAATAAATAACATGTACAGTAGAGAAAGCTGACGAACTCAATACTGAATCTTTTCCAAGACCTTTCCTTTTCTTTAAGTTGGTAATGCTAAACTTAAAATTCCTAACATAGGGCTTTCAAAAATGTTTAGGACCCATCGACTTGAACAAACAGAAGTAGCTTAAAGTGAAAGAGAAGTGAAGAGCAGAACGGTAAAGGAGTGGAGAAGGCCAGGAGGAGGAAAAATGCATAGTACAAAGACCATGCAAGGAAGCAACAAGGTTCAGCAGATAGCACTCAGATCTTCACTCAAACTTCCTCACTGCATCTGCCATTTCATCTACAGTTTATTATTGTCACACTTCTGCCTTCATCTGTAAAACAGTGTGACACCTACTACTGCTGTAAAGTGCTTTGGGTCTTATGGTTCAGAAGCTTCTAAAGAAATGTTAATTATTGAGTTAACAAATGATGAACTTTACACAAGACAGTTAAAAGAAATTCTTTTCAAGTGCTTATTTACCTTCTCCATACAGATTACACACTAAATGAGGAAGCTAAAAACACGTTGAGTGAATTCATAATTCAACAAACAGCATTAGAACATCAACAGAGTTGAATTTTTTTTTAGACTCCATATGATAAATTGACATGCTTGGCTGCTTGGTCTATAACAACGTTCTTAGCAATTAGATGGCCACATTCTCTTTAAGCAGATGGAACAGAGCTTAATGATACTTGAAACTGCCATATTAAAGGCATTTTTACGGTGACCACTTTTTTTCCTTCACTTAGTGCAGTGGAAAATGGAGTTTGACAGAGATGACAGGTGATCTGAGGTTCATTTGAAAGCTGCAGTTAGTATTGTCTGCTCATCGTTTTTACTTCTGAGTGCTTCTTGCAGACAAGAGGTCTTTGGAGAGGGAAAGATGCTAAGTCCTAAATGAATTTAGCATTCCCTAATGGTAAGGACAAAAATAAGACAGATAGCTTTATTTTCTTCTGAGATTTCTCAAAAATCCAAAATCTTAAATTGCTTAGACCTAGAAATACTTAACAGTAGCTTTCTGGTAATTCCCTTATTTCATTTTTCAGCTTTTACATCTAACAAATATATAATGCTAATTTTCAAGGTATATTTCTTGCATATGGAGGTTGCATTTCACGCAAAGCAGGGGGAAAAAAACCCAAGTTTTTCTTTTGCTTAAGTCTGATCATGTTATGTGTTAGAAATATTTGACTTCCACAGTTAAAATTCAGATAGCTACGTACTGAAACATCCTAAAAGGCAAGAGCTCTATGACATTAAAGCTACACTTGGTACTACCCCTACAGTTAATGGTCTGTTAGATACTCTTTTATGTCCCTATTTCAGAGGGTTTATAACTTTAGGACAAAATTCTTTGCAATCTGAAATTAAGCATGTAGGATAGCAGTCCAGAAAGTATTTTATTAGGTGCATACTCAAACCTTCTATAAAAGAGACTTTAAATACAGACTTCTTTTTGCGCTCTTAGCTAAACACAAAGAATTAAAAGATTTTTGTTGGCACCTATGTGCAACAAAGTTTTTTCACAGTAAAATGATTTTTAACACAAACCTTACACAGAATAAGAAACATAACATTTTCACTATAAAGAACTCGGTATGTATTGATCTTTATTATTACTGTTTAATTGTTACTGAAAATATGGATGCAACAGTCTCAAAAGCACTCTAACATCCTGCAAAATGAAACCATGTGCTGTTACAGAATACATAACTTGACTCAAATGACTGCAAACCTCTATATCAGGCTGGAAAGTGTTTTTTTCTTTTTTAATGTGTCTGAAATAAGAATTATTTATGAAACATCCTGATCTTTTGTCACATAATGCAAGTGTGTGCCTTAATGATGTTTACAGAGTTCAACCTACATAGTCAGCTAGTTGACGTATCCATAATTATCTTCATATATTTTAATTGGATGGAATTCAGTGCTCCCTATGGTGAGAGAGGCTGGTCTGAACCTAAGTTTCAGTGGAACTCAGAATCTCTCTTTTTTTTTTTTTGCTTTGTTGCAGTATGATGAGTCTAGAATATATTTGTCAATATTTCGTTGAAGCCTGAGAATGCTCCAAGCCTCTATTAAACATTTTATTTTTCATCAGAGACATCTCTGGAAACAATTGCAGCAGCTATTACTGTCATCCCTGTGGCTTGGAAGATAGGAGTCCTCCAGTGGGAGGACAGGAGTTCTCTCAACACTGCCACTGACTGGTATTGATTACTCTGTCCACTTGGAGCCCTTCATGTTGAAGAGATCTTACTTCTCTTACTTCATAAACCAGAAAGTTTTGGTTGCACAGTTCACTGCTAGGAACGCTAGGATTACAAGCTCAATTTTCAGTACAGCAGATCCAAGTTCTATTCACTTTAATACTCAGAACAAACATTTCTCATTTATGAAATAGTACTTCAGGCACTCGGATCACAGTACAGATAGTTCCCTTTTGTACTAGTCAGTCCTCCTACATGGTGCTAGGAAACACATAATAATGTATATGCAAAAGAAAATCAGGATGTTTGGTTAAATGTGAGTTTAGGAAGTACCAGAGATGCTGATTCAGCAAATATTTTTTGTTCACATTGTTAATTTTCAGCTGACAAGCAGCATTAAAACTTGGAGTGGCAAACATTTACAAAGCAGTATTTCTTCACATAGGTTTAATGGGAATCTAAAGCTCTGCTCTGACATCTTTTGAAGACCTGAGCCCCACTTCAGGAAAAGGAAATGAATCATGTATCCATTTAGAACTCAGAATAATCTGTTAATGGTTTATGCTGCTGTATTCCACACATTTCTTCATTTCTTTACCTTCCACTTCATTCTACCCTTCTAGTTTGTCCTTCTTCACACAAAAAAACCTAACTAACCTATAGTTCTTTTCTTCCCCTCCCAAAGATTTTTAAATACTTCCTTGTTAATAAACACATTGTTATGCTCAACTGAAAACATTGTTTTTAAGTATTTTTAAAGTAGAAAGCACATTTGGAAACTACAGAATTACCCATTTCTATAGATAAATTTGAATGCTTTTGGGTACAACACAAAGGTTTTGGATACAAATGTCTATACCTGTATCATGAAGTCCTGCCATTCTTAAGCATAGATGCAAAGACATCTCATGGCCACAGTTCCAAGAGATACAGAAGTTGAATTGGAAGAGGAAAGATACACTAATGGATTATTTTTTAGTTCTTCCATAACCCCTACAGCTTCATCACTCTTAAGTCTTCCTTAAATCCACAGGCCTTCCAAAGTCTGCAAGGCCCATCACATAACCCTTGGTTCTACTTTATACCCCTAATAACTCCCTGGGTTAACTCCTTCTCCTCTCTCCTGTGTTCCCTACCACTTCAGCTGAGCAAATGGCACATACTGCAGCCAGTGTGTGGTTGTATTGTGTGGCTGGTGTTAGGGTTATGCTGATGGTTTGGGAAACACATATTCACCCCTTAACCAAGGGGCTGTTTAGGGTACTGAACAGCTAAATGCTCAGCTCTCTTGGCTTTGCCCTCACAAATTTGGGCCTGCTTCCTATAAGCTGTTGTCAGTTTTCACATGACTTGGTAGAAACTGAGGACTTTTGGACATTACATCTAAGTAATCGAGTTGCAGTTGGCGACTGGGTTTAGAAATTCTTACTGACAGCCAGCAAACACAGTATTTGCACAAGTGTATTTTTTCAGGCCACTAAGCTAAAATGTGATATTGAAAGCTGTGGAACTGTTTAAAAGGAAGGAAAATGAGCACGGTTATGAATTGTGGTGGTTTTCAATATTGTGACAATGAAACTAAGTGCCAGCTTTCTCTCTTCGTATTACATTCAAAACTGCTCAGCTGAGAAGTGAACTTCACAGTGAATGGCAAGCTGCTATAATAGAAGCCTCACACTGTGCAAAAACTGTTGTTACTTTTTTGATGTTTCAGTTGTCTATCCAAATAAATTCATCCGGTGTGAATGTGCATGAGGAAGCATATGGTATGTAAATACATAGCAGGAGGCTTATGCTGCACAAACTTCTACTTTCTCTCTTCTAACCTTTCTTCCTTCCTTTCCGAGTTGACCTTAAACATACTTGGAACGAAAAACTGCTTCTCAACTACATGTTCATACATGATAAGAAACAACTACTCCTAGTCCAGTGAGGTCAAGATCTCCATTGGTTTTATGAGTGATAGTTAACCTAAATAATACTTCCAGCCTTCTCAGCTCTATATATCTTTTTCCTAGGATGTAGATGACAGGAATGTGTTTAATTAAATGAGGAGAGACAAAAGAAAGCATACAGCACTGCAGGATTACGGCAACTCTCAGAGTGCCCTTTCTTTGCTGTGCCCTCCTGATTGCTAGCAGTCAGGGAGAAATTTAGTCTCAGTGAATTTTTTCTCATCTACCCACCTAAGCGGCAGGCAGGAAACTGTACAAAACTGCAAAGCTCTCTTAACTCTTTTCAGTCAGTTGAAGGAGCACAAAGAGCTAAAACAGAGTCTCACCTCCTCTTCTGTGATCATCCTTCACTACACAAAGACCATAAGTGATCCCAGTTCAGCAAAGCATATCCATATCTTTATTTGCATGCTTAAGTTCCAATAAAAGCCATGTGTGGACTAGAGTTACTGAGAAAGGTTATTCTTGTCCTTCATATGCCACAAATTATTAGTGTGGAAGCAAGCTTAGCAGTGATATGGCTGAGAGTTCAATGATTCCAACAGAGCGGAGATGTGTATTTGACTGCCTACTAGACTGTACCTTTGAGGGAATTTATTCTATTACCATTTACATTAGGCAGTATGGTGGCTGTAATACATGTCAGCTAGAAGTACCTTAAAAGCGATGCCTCACATTTCATGTATGGTATTGTTCAAAATGCTCAAAAATGCTGAACGTTCAAAAGCTTTACAGGTTTAAGTTTGAGTAAAACATCCTTTTCCATGTTACCTAAATACCAAATCTGGGCAGGGTAAGAACAACTACATTTTGTCACTCTAAGGAAGAGAAGGTCAATGCCAAATTAGCTTCTTGCTTCCTGTCCTTTAAAAAAAGACGGAAGAATCTGTGCTGGGATGGAGAGCTGGAGGTGTCCTCAGAGAGTCAAGCTTACTGCCACTGGGGCAGAGCCTGGTACCAAATTTACTGGTAGTTGTTTCATATACCCTCACCTCTCATTTGGCAGAGTGTACTCCCAGGCTTCCCAAGGTTCTAAGCAGCACTAAGCAAGCATCAAGTACACTAAGCAGCAGGAATTCTGGCATGCAGATGATAGCTCAGATATAGACCTCTATACTAAAGATGTTTCAAGTCAATTTCTAACAAATTCTTTAGCTTTCTGAATCATCAAAAATTAAATATAGCCTATAACATATAATAGCCTATAATTTAAAATGACCCTTTCCTATCAAGAACATACTATACCTGTGCCAAATAGTCCTGTTAACATATGTTCACTAGCCCATTAGATTAAGTTTTTTAAAAGGAAGATGTTTGGCTGTTCTCAGTGTTCATCCTTTCCTATAAGCCTACATATAGATAAAAAAAACCCAAACCTAGTAATATAACTGATCACATGTGGTTTCATTAGGCTTACTTTAGAAATGAAAATGGGTAAATCACCTATGCAACCATTACAGAATAGTTTGAAAGAACAATTGAAGGTACAGCTCATCCAAGTAATACAGACGTGCTGGAGTTAGCTTTGAAGTTAAAAACCAAGTTTTCCAGAACACTACAGGTCAGCAGTATGGAAATTAAGTGAGCTAAAAGACATATCTGGCATTTAGTTACGTATTTCGGTAGCTATCCTTAAGGAACATTACAAGGTGGCAACTGTATGGTTTGAAGACTTTGATTAAAACATCCAAATTACCATATCAAACCCACGTTGCACATGATTTGAGAAGTAAAAAGACACAGGTGAGGCTACAACAATATTCTGCACAAAGGAAGATTTCACTCCCATTCTCTAACTTACTAATAACGTCGAGTGTTAGAACGAAAAAATGGTATCAGGAGAGGAATATGAATACTAACACTAATAGTTCAATGCTTTAATGACCTGCTAACTCACGCTGACAGGTCCTTTTCTGCAGGTCCACAGAGGACAGTGCTTAATCACAGCACTGCTCTCTTCCTTGTCTGAGCCACCTGAGAATGCACACACATACATTCAAGCATTCGAAACCAAGGCAGTTCTTCATCCACTCAAGCATCTCAATACAAGCAATACACTTCAAGATAACTGTTTTTTATATTAATTATTTGAATTAGAAATCTATCACTAAATTGTTGAAATAATTCAATGTATGAGAAACAAGATGAATCAGCCCACAGAAAATGTGAATCACAAATACCACCTCTGGAAAAACATTGACTAATTTAATGTTTCTACTCAAGCCAGAAAAGATCCTGCTTAGGTTTACATCTTGGTGACTCATTTTGTGGAAGGAAAAAATAATTGATTTTGCTCTTTCACAGAAATGCAGGATGTGCAGTGTCATCAGTATGTCAACAATTTACATTTGTTTTACTGCACAAAGGAGTTTCAAATCCATTTCAAAGGCTGCACATTTGAAAAGCAGCCAGCTGCCTATGCAGAACTTTGAATATGGTTGCCTTTCGGTTACCAAGCAAGTAGATAGAAACTCAACATAAAGGGAATTTACAGCAGTTAATTAGCAAATGCCATTGTCCTGCTAAACAAAAAATATTTCCACAGTTAAATACCACTTTCCTTAACAGATGCTCTTCATGGTACTTCCCCCATAAAAGGTCTACATATTTTTGTCCCTTTTCAACATACATGTTTGTTGGAAGTCTGCCTTTCAGATGGGTATCTAAATGTGTCACAATGGGCAACATGAGACAACAAAATGCTTATTTTCTTTCAAATGCTGCAATAAGGCATTTTCTAAAGCCCTGCAAAAGACTCAGAGACACGTTTTATTCTGCAAGACATGCTTAAAATAAGTGAAACTTCATGAAAAATAAATAACTCAGTCTGTAATCAGTCGATCCATGTTAGCACAGGGCTACACCAAAACTACTAAGATGTCCAACCTAGTAACATGTTAAATGTCATGTTAAACTGTGTTTGCTTAAAACAGGAACGTATGTCAGACTCTTCACTAATCTGTCCTTTCTAGACTCAAGAACTATCCAAGAGTCAGGACTGAAGCATTTTTTGCGAGGCAGATCTAACACTCAGAGTTAGATGTTATCGTGCTCCTTTTTTTATTGCTATTTTTAATGCTGTTTCCAATACTCATGCATGATTTTTTACTTTGGCTGTTTTACTCTGTATTTTCTCTTGTATTACCTAGCCAGCTTGCTTCTTCCTTTATGTTTCTTTTAAAGCATGAGATCTAAGATTTAACCTTTCACTCTGGACAAATGACAAAGGAGGAACTATGTCAACAGTAATAATAAAAAACAGGGCAAAAGAACAGTAGGTATCCAAGTCATGCAGGATTTGAAATTGTATTCTAAAGAATACAGTTAAATGTAATCAGATGAAACTAACACAAAATTAATATTATGCAGTATAAATATTATTAACAATTTATCTACCTACTGCTGTTATATGAGCATGCAACACAGACATCTTATCACATATGAATCTTTTTATAAAAATCAGGGTTCGTAAGCTTGATTATTCTTCTCTTTGTACCCAGAGTCTATGAAATAAAAAAAAAAATAAGCAAATTGTCATTTTTCTAGAAAAAAAAAGTGAAAAGGAAATGAGAAATCAGCATTAATTTATCAGCCAGATAATTTTACAACAGCAGAAAAATGAACATGTGGGCACACATACATCTGTACATAGAGATGTACACCGGTTGCTTGGAAAATGGCATGCCCTATTTAAAACAACTACCTCTGTGAAGCCTTGGTTAGGTTCTAGACTACAGTTCACATTCATGACTCCTATAGCTACTAGTAAACATAAGTATATGCAAGCTGGTACGAATACAAAGTGACAAAAAAGCAATGCTAAAACAGAAGTTACCCATATACTTACTGGTCTAGGATTACTTAAAAAATCAAGTTATTAAATGAATGGGTGTTTTCAAGGTATATGAAAAATCCAAATCCTGTGAGGTGACGCATGATTAGATCTGAGTTTAAAGATGAGGTATAAAAAGTTAAAATTAAGGAAAAAAGAAAACTAGATTTGTCCCCCTAAAAAAAATCTATTTGGCTCTCTTAAAAATATATTGAAGTATAATATGTTACAGAATTTTTATTCTAACTAAAATGACGTTTTTAATGCTCTTAATGTTTTTTCAGCCGGTATGCTTCACAAAAACATAAAGAAGCACATTTGATTTTAGGAGCTGAAGAAATTTCAGAAGAATTGATTTTTATAATTGCAGTTATATACTCATTTTTAATGTTTCACCATCGATAGATCAGTCAACATATAAAATCAATCTTTAATTCCATGACTGGGAAAGAAGTCTTTGTTGCTTGCGTAATTGCTGTAGAAACACTACCACTAAGGTTGTAGGAATATAGCACGTACTGCAACAAAGAAAATGCTGTTAAAATGGATCATTTCCATTCTTTTGTTAGCACAGTGTTAGTAAACTAATACATCATTCTGCACTATACACAGAGTTGCTAGGATAATATGTTAAAAATAAAGAAACATAAGCATAAAGAACGAAAGATTCAAACTGAGGACAAATAGCAAAGGTTGGCATGAAAAGAGGCTGAACCTCAGAGATCTAGTGTTAGAAAAGTGAGACAGAGGGAAAACATGGAGTAAAAGTACAGGCATGATTGTGCGCACGATAAGCTCCAACTGACTGATATAAGCTTGTTTAACACGAAGAACAGAAGTGCAATTCATATGCCTGAATAAGCCAGCTAATCTTGTTAGGATATGCATTCATGTAAAATTAGTCTCTGCATCTCTGTCTGAAAGAAGCACTTAGACCTTTTTAATTTTTATAGCCTATGGCAGTAAACGATTGTAATCATTTAACAATGACAGCCTTTGCAGTTCAGATCTGGTCTTAAGGCTGTTGCAGGCCACACTTCCAACCCAACAATGGCCAAACTGAACTCATTTGTTTTGACTCCCTATGTGCTATGTTTCGCATTATTGGAATACATTTCTCTGTTAAAGCTTCCTGACAGAGATCTAACACATACACGCTGTGTCAGCTACAATTCTGTCCATCGCATTAAAAAAGCTGATAAACTGTGGCAACGTGGAAAGCCTGATGCCTGAAGTTGCAACATGATCACATAATTATTGACCACGTTCTCTTGACCTTTCTATTGCTAGTTCAGGGCTTTGTCTTACGATTATTCAATGATTCAGTTATAAAAGACTTCGGTGCAAATTACACATTTTAAATAAAAACATTTATTCTAGAGCAGAGTGTGTCACAGTAACTTAAAACAAAATCTGACTGGGGAATCTAAGTGTTTATTATCACAGTAGCTACACTGCTGGGCTTTTGAAGATTATCTGGCCCATGAGATTTTAGCAATGGGATGGGAAAAAAGTAAGTAGCTGAGTAGGCAAAATCTACCATAAGCTTCCAGAGAAACTTTAATCATAATGAAACAAACTAAAACCTTGAAAACTTTTACTAAACTAGGTTACTTTGCATGCTTGCAAGATACAAAGTAAATTATACTCGCCATTACAACAAAGAAAATTATTCCCTAACAGGAATAAAGCAAACTATAAACAGAAATCTGTATTACTGCAAGTCCTATAAGTGTTTTTCCATATACTCACACTGATATTTACAGAGAGTTAATTAGGATATGCAGGTTAATGTTGCTACTAATTTAAAGGAGCAGGATAATACAATGTAAATTCTCACTAATATTTCAAGGGGATAAAATTTTCTAAACTTATATACAATCTCTTTATTAAAAAATAAATGGAGTTATCAGACAGGTGAGTCTCACAGTGCTGACCCCAGTGGAAACCCAGGACAATCTCTGTCCACAGAAATTGATGAAAGGTTTCCTACAGTGAATCAGTGATAGAGGTCAGTATTAAACACAACAGAAAGACACGAATTGTTCACTGAGTATCTATAATTCCTTAACCTGCCCCTGCTATACCGTGCTTCCTTAACCTCTACCCACTTGTGTAGGTGGATATGAAGCATCTTTGTTAACCTGTGCCAATACCACTCAACCATTAAAGATATGGTCAGAGAGAAGTAACACAAATTTAACCTCTCTTAAACCCAAATGAAGCACCACAGCTACACTTTCCATGTGCAACAATTCCATCTGGCTGCTGTTTTCAGTCTGCTCTTGAACTTTTGACTCTTTTCCACTGTTTGTTGAGGAAAATTATAACAAATGTAAAATTGCTGCAGTGAAAGAGGAAGAGAGAATAAAACTGAAGCTCCAAACATTTAGGAAAATCTGACTTCATGGCAAATGGATGTATGATCAATAACAGAGAAGGAGAGAGAAACACATTATACAAACACATTGAGAAATATTCCAGATGTCAGCAACACTAAGCCTCAGACACCAGATAACAAATGCAAGAATGAACTCACAC
Organism: Neopsephotus bourkii; assembly: GCF_033783945.1. Classification (NCBI taxonomy): domain Eukaryota; kingdom Metazoa; phylum Chordata; class Aves; order Psittaciformes; family Psittacidae; genus Neopsephotus; species Neopsephotus bourkii. The sequence goes on along the minus strand of NW_026902090.1, from coordinate 7,919,921 downwards.
TTTGATGTTCAGCTCTACTTTGGGCTGAAGGTTGTTGCTCTTCTCTTTTTAGCAAATGGTATTTGCTAATACAAATTTGAATACTGTGGGTTTTCCTATGATATTTTGCAAGTGACACAGAAAGTTAGCTAAGTTAAAATTGGATCTTTCCGCATAAATATTCATTCCTGAATGTAAAATTGAGATGAATGTGGCATGATTTTATATTTTCATGCTTCATATTACAAAAATATATATTATTTACAAGGCTTGTATTTTATTTTAGAAATGTCTTTCAATTTTTTACTTGTGTAGGTTATAATGTGATTTATCTAGAAAATCTATAGGATCATCATTATAATGTCTTATGGAAGCAAAATTCAACAGACCATAAAGAGAAAAGTTTTACAGAAAAGGCAAAACTCTTAAATCAGATGACAATTAAAAAGGAACAGGTGAAATTAATGACAAGCACTGCACAATATTTTGACAATAGAGCATGATGAATAGACTTAAATGTCTCCAAAATGTATTAGGCCAGTTTACTCAGCAGTTTGATTTCATTCCAGATTCCTTCTGATCTTTCAGAGAAATAAGGGATGTCCCAACTGAATAAGTAAGAGGATGTCCTAGAACTTTGATGTATGCAGGGAAATCACAGCATCAAGTTAAAGTCTCTGTGATGGCTTTGATGCTGACAATGCCTTTCAGCAAAGGACTATCGAGACCACCAAGGAAATGCAGGCTAAAACCAATTCCCAGCATTTGAAGCCCCAAAGTAAACCAGACTATAATGTCTCTACTATGATGAGATGAAAGTTTTAGCATGCATTTCCATTATAAACAGATTAAGAATTTTTGTTTATACTAATGGAAAATACCTTGGTTAAAACACAGACGATTCTACCCAACTCCAGGTCCTCTTTATTTATTGCAAGTGAAAAACCTATAAACACTGAAGTCATTGCCATGCATGCTGTGAGACAGACTTTAAAAATCTCTAAACAAGGTTTTCCACTTCCAGGAAAATTTATTCTACCAAAAGCCACAATATCCTATATGATCAAGGTCCTGCTACTTGGACAATGTAAAAGGTGTAACACATAAATTACACCAGAGCAGAACTAATGAAGCTTTGATTCCGTTTGATTTGTGGGTTTTATCCCCTGACTTTGCCTTCACACATGAGGATTTCAGATTACCTGGGGTTCTCTTTGTCAGTCCTGGTATGCTTCAGGACCAGTTACTGCATCTATGCACAGAGTGCTTTGTTGGTTACTGGAAACCCCAAGACACGTAGGTGTGCTGGTCGCTCCCTCAATGAGAGAAATAGGATAGGTCTCTGTCCTCTAACTGTCCACTTACTTTCCTGACATTTTTTTTATGTTATGTTTGTGATTTCTCTTTGTTTTTTTGTCTAATAGGTGTGACATTGACCACTGGATTACAAATTTTGGGAGGATACAGAAGGCAGAAAGGTTACATAGTCTCTATTTCCTTAGGCAAAAATTGGTGAGAAGGTTCTCTGAAGTCACGCATTAGACAATATTCCTTGAAGTACTCATAGCTCCTCTCGCAGTTCAGCAATGATATGCCAGAGATGGTCATTCAGAGTGACAGGAAACCCCATGAAGTTCCAAAAGACTGGCACCAACAGCCTGCGTAATGATACCAGCTCACATCTGCTGAACAGCAAAGGTCTGAACTGACAGACCCTGACCCTTACCACTGCTGGGCTGCAGGAAGCTGTAAGACAGCTTCAAAAGTCTACTGGCATATAAAACCCTCTCGGTACAAATCAGATGTTTTGTGCAAAAAGACCACTTTTTTGGCTCTAATTATGAACGGAAATCACTCTGTATTCTGCTGCATTTGTATACTACAGATCTATGCAAAATCACAGAATGGAAACCTTTAATTTATTGCCAAATACACTTGATATTAACATTTAATATTTAACACATGAAACACATTACTCAAACAGTTTTTGCTCTAATCTTACTGGCATCGTTGATCAAAAAGGCTAGAATTTCCCGATTTTGTATTAACCATAAGAAACACCAGTATCCTAGAGTTTCTGCCACCAGCATTCTTCTGCATGTCTAGATTTATCGAAGAATGCAAGCTGATAGCAATATTCCACATATGTTCACTTTGTATAATGCTCAAGAAACAAAGGAGCTCAGATCTGCAAACAAAGTGAATGTGATTCCTGCACAGACTATTTGCAGTATTTCCTTTTTGGGGGGTAGTAGGAGCAAACTGGTTCCCTTACAGAATTTTCACAATCTTCAGTAAAATCTTTATCATAATCTTATAATTTTTGTATATTTAAAGAATGCTTTTTGTTCATCACAACTATAAAAAAAAAGCAAAACCAACATTCCCAGCATAAAATATACAGATTTTACAGTAATACATTAATCCTCATTTTTTCTTGCCCTGAAACAGCAGAATTATATTCAAGGATAACCTGACATATTGTGCGTGTAAATCGCTATACTGTGTATCTGTGTCTAAAACCAAGAGGTACTACAAGCCGCCCTGTCACAAAACATGAAATGTATAGCATGTGGAATGTGCCAGACGTAAGTGAAAAACAATTATTTATGTTTAGACGTTACTAACTTAAAATAAATTCTGGTGCAAGCAATGTTACCTGAGTATATGCTATGGCAACCAAAAGAACAGCAGCACAGACACATTAGCATATGCCAGTTGGGGAGAGACACAGGAAAGGTGAGAGTGCACCTGTTTGAGCATGAAGGAATTGGCAAGGCATCTTGGCTGCAAGCAAACATAATCTGATTCCTGGAAAATGTAACTGCATAGGTTTGCTTTATCTAACATTGAGCAAAAAACAGTAGCTGCCTCCATAGGAATTCAAACAATGTATAAAATATAACTGTCCTCCTCTGTGAATAAATACTGAAATGGGTATTTAGTTCCGAGCACACAAAATCTATCAACAGGTTTTCAGCTAAAATACATTGGAAAAAATGCCCCTTTGTATAATACGTGAAATAGGAACCATGAGTTTGGAAAAAAAAAAATAAAAATCAGAGTAACATTATGGAAAATAACACCCATTTTACCCTAACAGATGGCCAGGTGGCAATATAATGCTTTGTTAACTTTGTAGCAAGGGCACAAAACGTTTCTGGCTTTCCAATCACCTGAAAGAAACACCGCCACCACCCCCTAAACCCAAAATCTAAGAGCTATTTGTATATCAGTGCTCATCTGTTAGGTAGAACTGTTGTTAGTCACACACCTCTTATAAAGGTACATTTTATGAAACTTAGATGATGACATTTCATTCAGCTACAATAAAGGGACAAAGAGTATTGTAACAGTTATTGTCCTACCTAACAATGAATAATGTGATCATTTACAATGATGCCAGTGTTCTGTTTTTATAGTGTTGTTATCTGAAGTATGCCTGGTATGGATGCAAAAGGTGTTGAGGACTTCAGTCCAGATAATGGGGCAGAATCCAACTCCTACTGAGGTCACCAGGACCTCATAAATTTATTTTAATTAATTTTGGACCAAAAGTATTATACATAATTCACCGTGCTACAAAAACCCCAAACAAACTTGGTACAGTTGTGGGCAACTGATAAGAGAAACTAAATAAAGGGGCATGAGCATTGTTTGCAAAGCAAATTCATTGGGAACTGCAGCTAAATATCTCTGCTGCCTTTGATACATCCCATTTTAAGGGTAAACAAACCTTTATATTCAGTGATGTCAAGCTTTGAAGCTTTAAAGATTGTGTGTCCAAAACTATGCATTTTTAAGAGACACAACCCCAAATACTACCTGACACTGATTAAGTTTGTTTATCTGTACTCAAAGAAAAATGTCAATTAGTACTAAACATAAAATGTTAAGTACCTAAAAATAACGGAAAGTTGTGAAATATGTGACAAATACGCATAATATCATTTGAAAGGTTTAAAATCAGAACACGTGCCAAAAGCAATACAGAACAGCACAAAATATTGCTTCAGGTATTAAAATTCCCGCTGCACTGGTAACTTCCATTTGCATTCTTTCAAAAAACCCATGCTAAGAAAAAACAAAGAGAGATCTCCAAAGTGCATTGTAGAAGCCTTCTGAACCACTGCATCACCAGATACAAGTTCTCAAAGATAACAGAAAAATCCCAACAACTTAAAGCAAGACCAGTGATCACTGCTGCCTGTTTTGGGTAACCCAGAATAAAATTCAACATATAAAGACTGTGAATCACGCCAATGATATACAATATATAGCGTATGTATGGCTGCAGTTGTAAAATAAAACACTTTAACTATGAAGACTTGTCAGGGTTTTTTTAGTTATACTGATGAATAAAACTGCTCTACGGTGGCACTATTTGCCACAGAACATACTCCCCTGATATGAATTTATGTTTCAGACCGCTACTGCCAAAATTCATTAAAAAAGGATGAGAAAGCACACAAAAGATGAAAAAAATATATTACTATAGTTAAAGTAGCAAATTTCAGATCTAATATTGGGGGGCTGACTCTCTCCCAAGCTATTGAAAATTTATTGGATAGAATACACAGTGAAACGGAATCAACCTTAATACCAAATACAGAATACAACCTGGTTTTGGATAGGAATGCTTTCTTCCAAGAAAAACAAATCAGCGTGTGCAACAGAGCAAGTTCTAAGCATGAGTGTAAAAGAGCGAACACTGCAGTTCTCCATTTACCATGACATCTAAAAAAGCCAAGCAATATCCCCAAGAAACAAACTCTTTCAGTAGCTGCTACCACAGAGGCACAAGCTCCAAGCTGTAGGAGTATTTACTGGTATTTGCAGCCCTTCAGTCCACTCCTTTTTGGTGTCTTTTTGTGGGGGTTAAAGGCTTATAGTTAACATACAGAATCCAGACAGCGACAAAGGGTAAGCAGTGATGATAACAAATGTGCATCATATTCCTCTCAGTTTATGTTACTTCCTGTAATACAGGGGAACTCCAATGCTGTAATTTTAGGAATCTAAATAGTTTCTGGCCTCAGCTGAAAGGCATGCTACTCCAAAGAGCAACGCAAGCCTCCCACCAGCCTTAGCTGGCCCTTTACTTTTGCAAATGCACTCTTTCAGCGTGTAGGACAGGCACAAATACAAGTAATGGCAGACACATTTATACATTCAAGTGGCTTAAGCTGAAGAAGCAATTAACTGTGGGAAAATCATGTAGGTAACAACACATAAATTCATCCCTACATCAAGCAAAATGATGGGATGAGAGCTTTCGGCATTTTCTCCTTCACCTGTAGTCCACCAGAAAATGCATTGACTTGAAAAAACAATCTTAACTTGCTAGCTGTGTCTGAGATTCCTGTTAATAGACTGCAACTTGTTTTTTTCTTATTTAAGGCATATATTACAGTTTGCTCTTTTAATTTCTGCACTGCTTCACATTCCGCTGTATATGTACCACTAATGAGGAGACAACTTTTTAAATTAAAGGCATTAATAAAATGCTGCTTGTAGATACTTTTAAATTAAAAAAATGTCAAATGTAAATAACCATCTGGGGATCCAAATACTTATTCCCTTTATTTCAGAAAGCTTCCAGCAAATGAACTATTTCTGGAGGATTAAAGGTATAATCCTCTACCAATGCACTGATGGATAATTAATTATATTTCTTCTATATTGATATCTGATACCTTTTTTTGACAGTATATGTTTTTAAGGTATTCATATAAAATGACATAACCACATCCACCTGATGGAAATCTCTTCCTACTGGAACTTGTTTGCATTTGCTTTTATGCCCCCCCCATTGGGTGAATACTAAACCATGCCTTACCCAACTGCTTAGCATAAATGAAGCTTAGAAATACCATTCTTTGTGGTCATACTCAGCTCTTAGAATCACTGAATCACCTAGGTTGGAAAAGTCCTTTAAGATCATCAAGTCCAACCATCACCCCCGGACTGCCAAGGCCACCACTAAACCATTGTCACTAAGAACCTCATCTACACGGTTTGTGAACACTTCTACTGCCCTGGGCAGCCTGTTCCAATTCCTGAGCACCTCTCTGTGAAGAAATTTTTCCTAATCTCTGATCTAAACCTCCCCTGGTGCAGCTTGAGGCCATTACCTTTTGCCCTATTGCTTGGTACTTAGGAGAAGAGACCGACCCCACCTCACTACAACCTCTTTCACCAGCTTTGCTGCTATTTTCTGGACCTCTTCAATCACCTCAATGTGCATCTTGTCACGAGGGGCCCAGAACTGAACACAGTGCCCAGTACAGGGGGATGATCACTGCCCCGGCCCCAGTGCAGGACTCAGCACTTTGCCTTGTTGAACCTCGTACCACTGGGCACAGCCCATCAATCCATCCTGTCCAGATCCCTCTGCAGAGCTTTCCAATCCTTCACAGATCCACGCTCTCAGCCAACTTGGTGTCCTCTGCAAGTCTACTGAGGGTGCACTCAATCCCTCATTCACATCAGCAGTGAAGATACAGTAAGATATTAACAGTGGCCCTAACACCAAGCCCTCAGGGACACCACTAGCGACTGGTTGCCATCTAGATGTGATACCATTTACCACTAAAATTTGGGCACAGCCATCCAGTTTCCAACCCAGCAAAGAACTCACATATCCAGGCCATGAGCAGCCTATTTCTCCAAGAGAACGCTGTGGGAGACAGTATCAAATGTTTTACTTAAGTCCAAATAGACAATGTCCATAGCCTTTCCCTCACGCACTATGTGGGTCACCTTAGGTTGTCCACTGTGGATGGGGAGACCCCTAAACCATTTCCTTCCTGCAGTATCCCTCTGTAGTGAGGAACGCGCTCGCCTGGCACAAGACAATAGTATTATGCTGCTACATCCTCTCTTGTTTACACCAAGTTGAACTGTCCCTTCCGTCCTCTTAAACCTTTTGTGTGGTGTTTTTGACAGTCAAGAGGTAGTTTAATCTTTAATGATTATTATGTACCAGCAATGCACTCAAGCAAAAGCAGTGCTTTCTGTAAAGAGTCATCAATCTAGAGAAATCATTGTGACAATTGAGTTCAAGTATAACAGCCAAAAGGCAGAGGCCTAACCTTTTAAAAGTGCCAATTTTAACAAAAACATAACACAGCTGAGATGTGTTTCATAAGAGCATATTCAAGTACTAGCAAAATAGAAAAGACAACTAACGATGAATAACAGAAAGGAGAAATTGATGTATGTGATGTGAGAGGGAATGAGAAGAGGGGAGAAAAATCAAAGATAACAACTATACAATCAAAATCAGAAGGACAAGGAAAGAAAGATAAGATGAATTAATATGCTTATTGCAACATCTCCTGTATTTTCTGGCAGAGACTAATGTTACAAAAAATGAATAGAACTGAACAAGTTTGTCACTTACATGGAGGAGCCTCTCATGATAAAGCTTTGCCATAGCTATTTTTTATTTCTGGAAGCTCTCTGGGAAAGTGGTGCATTCATACATTTGTATAACAAAATACCAGGTATGACTAAATTACAGTTAAACATGGAAGTAGTGTTGTTATAGCATGACAACACAAAACAGAAATATTTCTAGAGAAAAGTAACACTATTTAAAAAAAAATAAAAAATCCCAAACAATCCCAAAAACTATATACTTGAAAACCCATAGCTTTCCTTGTGTCTAAAAACATAGCAACAATGTGAAGGGTGTCAGGGATCCAAGGAAACAAGGAGATCTTAACCGCCATGAGCCTTTTGGCCGGATGATTTGGACCCATTTTTAGCCTTGTCTCCAGCCCTGTGTCTGGCCCTGAGCCATTGTTCATCAGCCTGGACACCCTGGATGGCCCCTGGATTTGGCTCATCACTGAGGCCATTTCCACCACCCAGGTCTGCCCCACCAGGCTCAGCCCCTTTGAGACAGTGCCCTGTGGGTGAGGGCACTGCCCACATTGGGGTCACCCTGTCTCCCCTGGCTGTCACCCTAGGGTACTGGTCGTGTTTGCAGGTCTCTGGCAGTAAGTCAGTATCCAACTGTTCTTGGTTTGATTGCGCCAATTTGTTTTCTTCAGGAACATTCTTCATCCCAGCTTTCAGATATGCGCCAGCAGTGCCTAACCAGCCATCAAAGGCATCCCCCATGAAGCAATAAACACTGAACAGATAGTGCCAGAATAATGTACAGGTGTAAACATTACTGACACCATAACAAATGTCTCCAGATAGCTCTAACTTTCTCCCTTGAATGCCTAACACTATCCACACAGAACTAAGAACATATGGCACCAAGATCATGGCAGTACAATAAATGTGATTTTTTTTTAATGCTTTTTAGTATTATTTTCTGTTTGTTAAAATATTAAATCCAAACAGCACACCACTTCATCAAGGATCAGTTTCCATTTTGAATAAAAGTATGAACACAAACTCCCTAAGACACGAGGAAGATCTAATTCTTTCTTATCTAACCAGTGAGCTCCAATGTGTATAGCCACACAATCTCTCCAGAGACTTGTACTAAGTACGCATACATATAACAACGACCTACTGCAACACATGATTGAAGTTGAATTTGCACAAGTTATTCCTTCGTTTGTTATCACATGCACCAGCCATTCAACATCAAAGGCACCTTCACTTACTCTTCAACAAACATTCATCTAGAAGAAGAAACTGTACATTAATAAGACATATTAAATATGCTCAACAGCTAAAATGGGAAGGAAACTCTCCAGAACTTCAGAACTTTTTTCATTATTATCAAAAGCACATAAGCATCACTTGACAAACTTTCATGTGAGCATGAGGGGCACTGTCACAGTGTAAATTTTTTGAGCCAAAACATCATTCTAATTTAATCAGATATAAAAAAATAATAAAATCAAACCTACTTATCATTTGATTCACTAGCTTTCATAAACAATTTTACTTTGGTACTTTTTCCCTTTCTTCACTTAATTACTGGATTGTTTTAAGAATGCATGAAGATCAAAAGCTGATCTTATGGCACTCTGAGGGGTGAAAATCAAAGATAATCATAAACAGAAGATGATTAAAAAATAATCTGCTGCCCTCCAAAAATTAAAAAAAAAACAAAAAACTTTTAGAATACGTTTTTTTCTTGCTTAAAGTAAAATTAGTGTTTGGGAATGGGCTGCACTATGAACTGTGTTAGATTCTTCAAAGCAATCACACCCACCTGATGTAAAGAATGGCAGAGGTAGGTACAGAACAGATGCAATATGAAGTCTCCATGCACACTTCACCATATTGCAGTGCTTGCATATCTCAACATTCTTCAGAGGCCAGAAGGCTTCTATACAACACCATGATGGGGCCTAACACTATACACATTAGAGCAACTAAAATAATTGTTAAAGGTAAAATTTTAAGCCCACTAAATCAGTAATAGCTTCTACAGGATTTCCCTTCTAGCAAATTTATGTATTTAAAATTTTAGTTTGCCTCCTAGAATATCTAGGAAAAGCATTCAATGTAGCTGCAGTTATACCTGCATATTCCTTATTTGCTCATTGCCAACTTGTGCCATTTTATTACGGCAAACTAGACACGCTTTCTGTGCAGGATATTATAGGCTACCTTATCCCACAAAGCAGAACAAACTGGCAATAACTAATACTTTCTTCAGGAGAATGTTTATATACAGTTTGAAAATCTTTATTGTATCTGATTTCATGACAGTAATACGACAGCACTGATGAGTAGATAAGGCCAGCCCTTATCATGGACTCTGGGGAAAACACTGCCTTGAGGAAAATAGGAATGAGCTCTCATACCAAACTAATGTGAGGACCAAGTAAATGTATTTCATGTGAAATGTAAAAAATGCAACTTATTTCCTACAAATATCACTAATATGTATTTTACAGACCTCAGTTTCAAGTAGGTTTTTCAACTGGGGGGTAGCAGTCCAGTAAATAAAGCTTTTGAAACTAACTCCATCCCAAGCTGCTAACAGAGGGAGTAAGCCTACAGGAAGCTGAATCTCTGATGACAGAAACATTTTGTAAACACTGCTTTCCTACCTGAAGGACACTGAGCAAAATGGTATGACAGTGTTGCATGACAACTGGCTGCCTGAAGACGCACTCCATTAGGGGGCAAAAAACAAAGCTAGTATTTTCAGATACATCCTGCAGCTCATGTTGGAAAGAATCAAAGAGAAAAAAGGAATTAAAATAACCCCAACAAACAGACAATACTTCCCTCCCTCTTGGAGTGAGAAGTCCCATAAACTGTGTATATCTGTACTGGATGTAGGAACACTGCAGGATTGAGCAGCAAATGGGCACTTGTAGAGCTAAAGAATTGGGATGCAATGAAAAAGCAAAGCCTGGCAGCAGAAATAGCATCCCATAAAATATTTGGATTAGAGAAAGATCCTTCAAAGATAGTGGAAACTTTTCCAAAATTACGATATGAGAGTGACCTGAGCGAGATGCTAGCAAAATAGAGAGATATAAACTCTTGTCCATAAGTCTTAGCTATGAATGAGAACTTTATACAGGTTGACAGTGAATTTTTGACTGTATCAACTACTAGGAAAACCTATTTACTGCTGGGATGCTAGACTATATTTCTTAATATCCTATTTTGCCAGCAATCCAGCTAAATCACCTTATTCCTTTATGTTAGAAATATGTACTTACTTGCCACTTCCATCAAAAAAGTTTAATCTAAATGAAGCTGCTTGCCTTCCACTAAAAGAGGTATTTTCAGCCTGTTGATAAATATCTTTGTCAAAAAAAGGTGTTTTGTAATAGCTTCTATGCCATAGTATTATTTCCAATTAATAACAGCTTTGTAACTAGACATATGAAAAACAAAATAAAAAGCAAATTGTAGGTGGTTTATTATTTTGCTATGTGAATGCATTTCAATTTGTAAAAGAATTTAAAGCAATTTAATAGAGCTATAATTTAGCTATTGTGTCACACTGTGCTTGATCCAAATTTTTTACTCAAAATTATTTTTACTCAAAACTATTATTACTCAAAAAACTAACAGCATATTTAAATACTGATGATGTCCCAAACATTATATTTCTGTAACACATACATCCTAAATTAACATTATATTTATTGTAACAACAATTTGCATTTGAAAGAATTTTCCTCAAATTGTATGAATTTATGTAATTTGTATCAATTATTTGAGATAAAAGGAAAGCCAAAGGTTTTGTTTAAATGATTCACCATTTAAAGGAAGAAAGTTTGCTTAAATTATGTTAGCTTCATGTCAGCAAACAACAAGCTATTCTGAAAGTAGTACAAATATATTTTCCATCTACAGGATAGATAAAACATCTGTCACGGGATACAGGAAAGCAAGAAGAATGATTCATAAGGATGTACTATTCTACCTTTGGTAAAAATTCTGTCCATATGTTAAACAGTGCTGCTGTACAAAAATGTGTAGTGTATTCCAGAATACTGGTGAGACTGTTTAAGCTAAAGGAGAGCCCGAAAAACAGCAAATTACGCATTACAGAATTATGTAAAATTCAAACACAACAATAAAATACTTGCTCGATTTCTTATCTGAGCATGGTTTTCGTTCTAATCTCAAATACACTCTCTTGCCTTGCTCACCACTCTTACATAGAAGCCAGTAGAACTGCAAAATGAAGGGATGATAGGTCCAGAACAACTAATCTGTCTCAGTCAATTCATGAAATCAAAACCTGCAAGTACTGAAGTCAAAAGACACAGACTTAAATGATATGAAATGTAAGGGACTAATTTTGATCCTTATTTTCTAGTATCCTAGGTTTTGCAAGTTTTAACCACAGGACATGACATCAATAACATCAAAGGCTGGATTTATGCACATAAGATTTATAAAGAAGAAACCTACTAAACAGACTTTTCAATGGAAACACAACTGAACTTCTGGAAGATTACTTGCCTTTATCATCATCTGGGACACAGCTTTGCAATGCAATTATAAATATCAAATTCATGTAGATTTTACAATAGTCTTTAATGAGGAAGTGCAGTTAGCATTCAGCACTATTACAGATACATGCTGCTGTAACTTCACCTCACCTAGCAATAAGCACTTTAAGAGAAGCTGTGGCTGCCCCATCCCTGGCAGTGCTCAAGGCCAGGTTGGATGGGGCTTGGAGCAACCTGGTCTAGTGGAAGGTGTCCCTGCCTGTGTCAGCAGGAGTTGGACTAGGTGATCTTTAAAGGTATTTTCCAATCCAAACCATTCTGTAATTCTATGAAATAAAAATGCTACTGGTATGTACAAAATACCTCTCATTGTTTGGGGTTTTTTTTTAATCCTAAGAACATATGGTTAAAAGACAGAAGACTATCAAGAGACCACTCACCCTCCTGAAAAGACATCACTATGTCTTCTGATTTCTGTCCTATATTTGCCTAGCCCACTTTTAATGGCTTTCATTGACAGGGTTTTCAGAATCTCTAAGACATTCTATTACAGAACTACACTACCCTCATCATTATCATTTCGTTGTGTCATCTGAATGTCCTTTGCTGCAACACAGGTGCCTCACTTGTCCCTTCTACCACAGATAGAACAAGCGCATTATTCCATTCCCTAACTTCAAGGCTGTTACCTCATCTCTCCATGTTCTTCTTTCAAAGTATACAGCTATAACAGCCATACTTTCCAGTTGCTATGCTCTGAATATTTCTAAATGTTCAATGCACTGTTTGAATCAGAATGTCAAAACTAGGCATGATGCTCCAGTTAAAGCCATACTCAGTAAAGCACAAAGTTTACATGTCTTAGAGTTACTACTTCTATCAATGCAAGTCAGTAAGCTACTGTTTTATTTTTAACTAGGTAGCTGGTGACTAACATTCAGCTTGTGAACCTTCCTAAGCCATTGATCAGTTTAGTAAAACTGAAGCAAAATCAGTTTTTTTTTCCTCATGCTATTGCTGTGAAGATGATTATTTTTACAAGGAAAAAGTTTGCGTTCACCAGCACAGATATTCTCTCCAATTTTTAAAGATCATATGGAAGTTTAATACTGCCTGCAACATACTTGTGACCCAGCTTCTAGTATCTGCAAATTTAATACATGTATTCTCTATCTGTATGACTTAAGTCCTTAATCAAAACATTGACAAATTCTAAAGCTAGGCCAAATCTTTGACTTAATGCAGTTAACTACAGTCAACATGTAGTTAACACCTCATTTTACAGATAACTAACACTTAAGTATGTTTTTCTGACCAGTTTTGTACCTCTTCTACAGCTATGTAATATGACAATGGTTCCTTGCCTTACCTATTAAATATCATGTGATAGACATTTTAAAGCCTTTATAATGCCAAAGGGAACAAGCATCAGATTTCCCCTCCATTCAAAAGGACTTTTATCCTACCTTGGAAGAGAAGCATATTCTTTTCATGTTATTTGGTTCATGAAAAAACGTCTATGCTTTGAATCTCCTTTTTTTTTTTACAGGTGCTTGCAAACAGCTTAGATTTTGTTGAAAGATGGTTTTGCAAATCGATTAATTCTCTGGCTCCTCTTTTCCTCCCTTTCTACCAAAATGATTTATGTTCATTGCTTTCTATGAGCTTCCTGTATACTAGATGCTCTAACCAGAGGTGAAACTCGGACATTTCATGCATGGTTGATTTAGTTGTTAACAACACTAACAATCTGGACTTGCTTTCCATGTGAATGGGCAGGAGGACAAGTTCAGGATTATTTTATGGTATTAAGTCAAAATGCTATGTGTCTGATACTTGCATGGGGGTCACAAATGCACTGGTGTGATATTTTTGCAACATGCTCCTACTGTTCTGGAAGTATTATTCATTAATTTTGTGAAAGCATAAATTATTATGGTAGGTAAGAAGTAGTGCAGTAGAATCAGTATAACAGAACAGCATAAATACCTAAGAAATGGGTGACTGGTTTTAATTACGCTGAAAATGAAATACATGAGATATTTCATACTTTCACAATGTATTTTATCAAATACTGAAATAGGTATTAAATATAACACATTAAAATAACAGACTGTATTCACAACATGTTTGCACTCTGATTAGCAGTAAGGCACCCAGACAAAAATTAAGAGAGAAATCCAGTGTCCATTTCACTCACTTTTCCTGCCTAAATGGACAGATACCTAAATAAATTGCCTAGGGGCAATCAGGATTACTGCAGAATGAAGCAGAACAGTAATAAAAATAAGGTCTCCCAATTAATAGCAACAGCATCTTTAATGAAAAGCATATAAAGACCACCTGTACAACTGATCCCATTCTACAGATGGGAAAAGGATGGCCCAGGTAGCAAAGCAACTTGCGCAAGGGCACCTGTAACACCAGTAAGGAAATGACTGTCTTCCAAACCTAAACTTCTCCTGACTGGGACATGCTATTCCTTGCCTGCCTCTCCCAGTAGTATTTCTGGCCATGGCTGCACAAATGTAAAAGACTGAGAAACTACAGCTATTTAGATATGATAAATCTAATTAACTGGGATTTTCAAAATGTATCTGGAGCACAGAAAGCCAAAAAAATGTCAAGCTACAGGGCTCACTGTGCTTTAATTTTTGCTAATTGCATGTGGGTCAATTGATTGTTAAAGCAGGCTAGAGAAATTTACTGATATTACAATTTAACTGCCATGGTGCGCTCAATCCAATAAATTCCCAGCAAAATATCAAGTGGCATTCTCTTTTCCAGAAATTAATTGTGTATAAATTGAACAGCATGGGTAGAAATAATGGTCTATTCAAATATTCATATTCCCCATAGTACTCTTGCTACTATACAACTGTCTTAAAATAACATTACATTAATTTTAATTAAATTTTGCATTTCAAAGCAGTTTTTCCACACATAGTATGTTTTTATATGACTTCTGTCAATACTTGAAGATAAAAGGAAAGCCAAAGGTTATATGTTAATTATTAATTATCTGTTGAAAATGAATGTAATGAGCTTAGTTTATTATATCAAGTCACACTAACTCTCAGCTATTGTTTGTGAACTGTTGGAGCAATAAAAACTACAGCCCCAGGAAGGATAAACAGTGCATTATTATATCCTTGAGAAAGAATAACTAATCTACCTTTTTGTAGCCATGTCTAAAAGTTTTGGGGGATTGTTTTTTCCAAGCCAAGGTTCTACTATTACTTTGCATTTGCAGGGTCCTCCATAAATAAAAGCATACATATGTAAATTTTGTCACCATTATTTCCTACCCAAAGAAGGGGGAGAAACCTAAAAGGTTGAACAGCCCAGCCACCATTTACACAGAGGTATGGTACCAAGGAACATTTGCATTTACAAATATCTATCAAGTTCCCCACAGGATTTGTTGATAGCAACAATACTGACATTCACAGCACTGAACGCATACTACTCAGAGAGACCAATTAAATTAGTGAAGTTGAGCAATTTCCAGTGGCATCGATATTTGCGTTTGCTTTGCATTGAAAATTATTAAAGCTCTGATCTTAGCAGGAAGACATTCGCATATAAGAAAATCAATGCCTTAAAATTGTGGGCTTTTTTAAGAAAGAAAAAATAATTGCATATAAAATCAATATTAACTTTAACAGAAGAAAAAGGCCAATGTAGTTATTTTATAAGGCACGTACTTTGCAATGCTGGGCAAAGTGACATGCAAACACTTTGGAATTTATTCAGGCATGGTAGTAATCCTTTACTGCTACTCAACTGCACACATACAGAAATGCACCTAAAAATCAGCTCTGAAAAAATTCCTATGTATGTATTTGCAAGGAGAAGTTGGACATTGGTGGAGGCAGATATATTTGTGAAAGACCGTCAATAATATTGACATCAGTTGTCAAGAGTCCAGTAGCAAATGTTCCATATATCAAAAGCAATCACAATTATTGTTACCATGTTTTATACAATTTTTAGAAGACATGATTATCATTTGACTGTAAATAAACAGAAGTTTAGGTAGAAAGGAGGGGCAGAACAAGAGAGAGGAACTATACATATTTTGGACTTGGGCTATATACTGTCTCCGACTTTGAGTTGCTTCGCTGCTCTTTGGAGGAAGGACAATTCTTAGTTTCCTTCATACCACCCCTGTTGCAGGTGACTCACCTGGGCAAAAGTTGTCTACCCAGTACTACTAAAATTGCTCCCAATTCTAAGAAAAGCAAAGGAGGAACTAGAGAGGAGTATTTGCCTTTCCCTCAAAAAGCTTTTACTGTAAACCCTCAAACCTTTTCACTTCCTCTTCACAGCAGCGTTCCTCCAAGTTTCTGAGCTTTTTTGTTGTTTGCACCTAAATCCACTCATTTCCTTCTTACAGGCCTTTGCAGAATGAAAGATTCGTTTTGTGTTTTAACAAGGGACAAAAAATTAACACTATAGTGCAAACACAGAGGAAATACAAATGTAAGGAAGAATCTTACCACTTCGGGCCAATATTCAACACCTGCTCCTTTGTTTTTGTTAAGAGTCAAAAATGAATCATCTGTTTTGGTGCAATCCTCTTCATTTACAAAGAACATATTCAGCATCCTCATTCCTTTAACACTGTGGAAACAATCCAAGTGACTATTCTCCAAATTCAAAAGAAGTTATCTGGCCTCGTCCCAAGGCCCCTGGTAAGGATTGCCTTTCTCACTGTCTGCTGCTTTTTGCTGACAGGTAATTCGCTAATAATTCTCCTAATGCTCTTATGTTTACAACTAGTCCCATGGAAACCTTTCACACCATACAGCTCAAAGGCTCCTTAAGCTCTGCCAAGTTGCCAGTTGTCTCACAGTCTTTTTCATTTTGGCCAGTTCTCACTTTCTTTTAAACAGCCTTAATTTTACCTTTTTGTTAGCTTGAAAGCTTAACTTAGTACACTTGCAAGATTTAACCAGGCCTCTGACAGGCAGCAGTAATTAGTAAGTATCTCCAGCAGTATTTTATACTAACATTTAGAAATCTCTTTGATAATAAATGCTACTGAGCAGAATACTGCAACTACTAATTTTAAAGTACTGTTATCAGCACTAATAACTACATCCTTCCTTCCATGCATACACTCAGGAATCACATAAAACAAATTAATTTGTTGTGATTATTGTCTTTTGGGATTCTTCAGGTTAACTACACTATTCAAATGTAAGAAACTTTGGTTATTATGTTAAGAAAAGCAAACAATTTATTCTCCTGGTCATATGCAGATATAACCAGAACACCCACTTACTTTATGTGTTCCCTCATTTATTTTTTAAATAAAGAGAAGTGGCCCACAATTTTCTTTGCATAATCTATTGTCATCTGTTATCTTCTTTATCACCTGACTTTTTGTGGAATGAAGAAACAGATCTGTTAGTAAGCTTTTATAAATGCCTCCTTTGGATAGGATGATTTTAAGATGAATCATAGAATCACAGAATAGTTAGGGTTGGAAAGGACCTTAAGATCATCAAGTTCCACCCCCCCTGCCATGGCCAGGGACACCTCACACTAAACCATGTCACCAAGGCTCTGTCCAACCTGGTCTTGAACACTGACAGGGATGAAGAATTCACAACTTCCCTGGGCTCATTCCAGTGCCCATTCCAGTGCCTCACCACCCTAACAGGAAAGAATTTCCTCCTTATATCCAATCTAAACTTCCCCTGTTTAAGTTTTAACCCATTACCCTTTCTCCTATCACTACAGTCCCTAATGAAGAGTCCCTCCCCAGCATCCCTATAGGCCCCCTTCAGATACTGGAAGGCTGCTATGAGGTCTCCACACAGCCTTCTCTTCTCCAGGTTGAACAGCCCCAACTTTCTCAGCCTGTCTTCATATGAAACTGATAAACTCATGAAAGGGAAGGTCTGCAAAAGAAACCAGATCACTACTTCTTGTGTTTCAACATACTTATCCCATGTTTCAGGGTTTACATTGTTTTCAAAGGAATGTTTTCACTTGATGGATAATCTGGCTTCTGTTTTTAGTCTACCTCCCCATTGATTTTATTAGTATAGTTAATTTCCTCCAGTCTGCGTACTACATACTACTTTAACACTATTCCCACAGATAGCTGTCTCCATAGGCCATGACATCTCCCTAAAGGGCACAGAGGTTTATAAGTGTGTGAGGCCTAAATAAAACTTGGATCAGCTCTAGGAAGTCATGGTCACAGTGAATTTCTGCTGAAGATGACAATTCAGTAAGCTGAGCTGATACAAGACAGCTAAGATTATTTCCTGGGATAAGGGCCTTTGGCCAGAGCAACACAGCCTTCAATAACTAAGATATGCTCTTCAATCTCATGCTCCTACTCTCAAGGCTCACTGAAGCCTTTTAACACTGTATGATGTTTTGAGATATCTCCATTAGATCAACTTTGTTTAACTCACCACCCCCCAAAAAATATTTCCAATACAATATTGAGTCTGTCACTGATACCATTTCATACTTCTCCTTACAGAGAATAAGCATGTTGTGAGCAGTGCTAATATAGCAATCAGACACTTATTTTTACAAAGTGACAGTATGATAAGTAAAGCCTCAATTTTACAAAATTAAAGAAAGATTAACTCTCAATATAGGAGAATTGACTCACTGGGTTATTTATATCCTTAACAAGTCGTCATCCCACCAGTATCAAAAGGAACACAGAAAATTGGGTGGGAAGAGTTGTCATTTGCAAGTGTCTCTGACTGACTGCAGAGGGAGTCCTGATACAAGATCTAGTGTCAACTAACTAGCATATCACTTGAAAGGTTCATTCAAAGAGGAGCCTAAATTTCAAGTTGGAGAGAATTCAGAAAATGTCAGCCTGAAATAAATGCCCCAGTTATCCTCAATCAAACTAAATCCAGTTGAAATAAGCAGTCATAACTCAACTGATTTCAGAAGAGCTTAACCAATGTAACAAGTTGAAATTCTGGTCCTATGAATAGCTGCTTTGACTTCAGTAGGATTACTCACACAGTCTATGAGTAAGTAAGTACATATAGATGTACAAGATACTTGCTAAGCAACAGACAAGAAGTTACCAAAAAAGAGATCTGTGAGGTTAACAACTTTTAAACATAAAGCATATAACCCTGTAAACACCTACAAACATGAATAATATAATGCTTCAGGGTACTTTAATTATATGTATTAATATTTCTTGGTTTCCTTATATCCACTGTTGGTAGTTCCTTGCCCACACTAAAACACATAGATGAACCAAAGTATTCTTTTTGCTCCTTCAAAAGGGTGTTGTTCAAGAATGCATCATATTCTATCTATATTAATATTGCTAAACTAAACATGTTGCATTCCATAAGCAATATTACATTCACCAAAAGCCATTATTGCTGTTTCTAAAAGGAATACTTTAAAAATACAAGTGTCATTACATTATAAAGGAAAAAAGCTCGAGCTGAAATTCACATATTATGTACATTCATTAGCACTATCAACATAACTGAACTTTCTTGTTCTTACTAGGGTTACCATAGAAATGAGCCTAAAGGTATTACATGACTTATTGCTGTTATTAAGAAGTCTATTTCAGTTTCATTTGCATGTTTTTAAGAATCTTTGAATATTCAAGAGAATGAAACTACCCTGATATTAAAATTAAGGCTAGAAAGGTGTGTTGTTTTTTTTAAACAAACATAAGCTTATTAAATAAAATGAAGCAGCAACTTGTTAGGCACCTACACACTGTGAAAAGCAAGGAATCTCTAACTCCATGCTTTTATGCCTGTATATGCTATCTTGTCAGACAGGCAAATGGTACACAGCTGACTGTATAATGAAATGCTATATATAGATATGAACATTCCTATAAAGGAATGACATTAACCTTTAATGTTAGGCAAGCACTTTGCACATATAATACTCATGCTTTCAAACATTGTTATATAAATATGCAATCATGCATTACTTCCTCATTGCTCAGGAGACTTCTAGTGGAAGTGGAAAGTGGAAACAAGACTCTATGGCAGCTTTTTAAGATATGCAAGCTTTCTAGTGTGTATTTATAATATGTAAGAAAGGAGATTTTCTAAAGAAAAGATGTAAGGCTGCATTTTAACTAACTGACCAATACAATATACACAAATGAATACTTTAGATAAGATATAAGGAAGAAACCTTTTATTATGAGGGTAGTGAGGCACTGTCACAGGTTGCCCAGAGAAACTGTGGCTGCCCCATCCCTAAAAACATTCAAGTCCAGGGTGGATGGGGCTTTTGAGCAATCTGGTCTATCTGAAGATACCCCTGCTCATTGCAGGCGCTTTTGGACTAGATGACCTTCAAAGGTCCCTTCCAACCCAAACCATTCTATGATTTTATATAACAACACTCAGTATTTGCAAACAGATGTATTTTGTGTGTGTCTGGGAGGTAGGGGAGAAGTTTGTAGGTAGATCAATGACTGCATGCTTTTGGATTAAAGGTAACAATTATTTAAAACAACTGGCTGAATAAATAGTACAAAGTGTATCTGAGCAGCAACTGCTTTATCTTATGAAGGACAAATACTTTGCTAAAATACCTTAAGTAGAAGCTGCGTGGTTTATAATCCCATCTGTATGAATTTGTTAGTGACCTCAGTGTAATCTTGTCAGCAAAAAGAAGAGTTCAACACACTATTAATACGAAATCATTTGGATGCAAATTTTATCTGCAGTGTGGTGCCTTTCAATCAGAAGAAGTTCATGAGGCAAAACCTTTGAACCACTACAAAACTGGCAGGCAACCTATCAAGCTTTTCAGTAAAATGATCTATGAACAGATTCTCTTGTACCATTCGCAATAGAAAATTGAATGAATACTTTAGATATGAAACATGCAGAGACAACAAATAATATTCTCTTCAATTTTCTTATTTAGTAAATCTGAGTGATATATCTTTTTTCTGTTTAAAAAAGGAAAACGGAGTCAGATTGAAACTTCATGGATGGGCTCTTGGGTGAATTCCGGGTATAAAAATGCAAGAAGCCTAACAAATCTTTTGGGAGAGAATGACAGCTCTCCGTTTTTCATCCAGAGAACTAACAAGTGAAATTTCACCAAGAAAGGTCTTGGTAGAAAGATTTATAAGCCTCTGAAGGAAAAAGAAGGATGAGAGATTAAAACCTAGAGTACGTATCTGATCTTTTTATGTAGTGTAAGACTTGTAAAAAAATGTTTTTCTGCTCCTAAACTTTGCAACACTTAGGAACTACTTAAACTTGTTTGACAAACAAATATATCTTGCCCTTATTCTACTCACACATGAATTTCCATGCTTACCTGCAAATGTTATCCTGCTCTCTAAGTAGGAACTTGAGGTTTGGTACCCACAAGAATGTTGCAAATTCCTTCTGTTTTTTTTTTCTCAAGAAAGACAGTGCCATTATAATACCACTTTGGAAATCATCTCATGATACTCTGCATTATTGCTTTCAAGGATCAAACTCTCTTACATGCGCAATATTTCACATTGTTACTTCAGCCTTTCTTAAGGCCTTTTTTTAGGTGTCGCTGATCCATGTGAGGGATCGGTGATGGAAGGTGTCAAGGGATACCAGGCAGGAGGTTGTTCACGTTTTCCTGCTCAAAGTTGCATTGATCTTTTTAAAACTATGAAATAAAGGAATGATACTTCCCATTTTCTTTCAGTGCAGAAGATGAATAACTTTGATGGTATAAGGTGAGAGTCTATCTGCTGTCTCTTGCTCTTAAGAAGGCAGGAAAGAAGAGAAGCTCAGACAGGAGTTAAAAGTATAAATACAGATGTTCAAAAAGTCTAAGATAAAGTGTATCTTAAGAGACAGCAATGTAAGCAGGAAAAAGTTGAGAACCAAAATTTTGTGTGAGTAAAAAAATATACCAAAACTCAAAGACTTGGCTTAGGGAAGAATGATTTCAACTAATGAAATCAAAAGACCAATGAATATGGGAAAAGGAAAATTAAATTGTGTTGACAAACATCAGTTAGTCTTTTGGAAGACACTATCGATTGGTTTTCATATATATAAAAAAATTAAACCTAGTTTCTTACATGTATATATAACAGAGCCTAAATTCAAATGAACTGCTCGGTAAGATTCGGTCAGTGCTCTGAGCAGTGGAAAGTAAATATCTGCTCAATGAGCAGTGAATTAGGAAAGAAACTGGAGAGTGAATTTCTGAATTAATGGGAAAATTGAGACATTCCCGCTACACAGGGCAAACAACTTGCTCTTGCTTTGTGCTGCATTTGGGCCATGCTACATTCACGTTGGAATCAATAATGACCCAATTTAGCCAAGCATTAAAGTCAGAAGGCAAAAAAAGGACAAAGTTCTGAATTTTCAGCTACACATAGAAGTCTATGAAAACTTCAACAAATTATTTGCTTACCTCAACAGCCTGATAAAATTCATTACTAAAAGATCACAAGAACTGGATAGTAAAGTTTTTCCTCCTCTAGGGGAAAACAGATTGGGACGAACAATAAATGGATGCACAGCTAACAGCATGTTTTTTCATATTTGTTTGTGTTTTTGTTATATTTCCCTTCTTAGTGCAGTTTGTGTCCGTAATGGAGGTAACATCTACAGAGTCAAACATTCCTGTCTTTCAGAACGAGAAAGAGATGGAAAACTTATCTGCTAAATGGGTGGGCTTTAAAAGGAGGTACTTAATAATGCTTTTCAACAATAGATTGCCTACTACTTGTATCGTTTTTTATACCACTTACTTGTAACACTTCATTCCAAAGCCTTATAAAATATGCTGCCTATAAAAACAAATTCTCTGATCTAGAGTAGAGGAAAATATTATGGGGAACATTATGGAAAATTTGTGTTTGACATGAACTGCTACTGATGTGCAATAAGAGACTGAAAATAAAGGGGATTTGCTTAAACGTTTACATTTCATAATGCTGCCACAATCTAGGTACTGTTTCATACCTCATTTAAAACAGGAAGATATACAAACTCATGTGATTTTGAAATTAAACAAAGAACATTTTTGAATGGGAGACAGATATATTACTCTAGTTCAAGAAAAACCACGGATCAGAACTGAAGCATGGACCTCAGTTTTAATCCAGTTACCATGTACTTCTTTCTGGTTTACTCATCGGAAGAAGCTGATTTATATTTATGTTGTATTTATCATTGAGTTTATATGAGCTTCCATTCAGTCTTAGAAATGTCATTAGGAAAATAAAATCTGAAAAACTTAAACTTTTTATATGATAATGTGTACTTCATAGGATGATGCCTACAGACTACATTAAAAATACTCTATTTCAAACATCTAGAAAGGTAAGAACAGAAAACAGATTAGACTCCCTAGATCTGTTAAACTCATATGCTCATATTTGTTCTTAAACATGTCAAAGAAACATCCTTATTAACATGGTAAATGAAATCAAACTATTACTATGTTCTGTCACAATAGTTTCGCACAGACCTATTAATAAGTACTGAGACAAACTCAAATGAACTATTAATAAGTTGAATAGAATACTGCAGTTTAACTTTCATCTGTATTTTGCAAGTAATAACAAACACATGAGCACTTGCCCTTAGAGGGAGAACACGCTTAACAATATTCATCTGAAGAAAAAGATACCTAAATGAAATAACAACCATAATATATATTTTTCTTTATAGCACCAGTTCAGAGCTAAACCTGGACATTAATACACTATAATTTCAGTGAGGGACAGTTGAAAGTGCTAGTTACCTGGCATTCTTAAAGCATATCTACATACACTGTAGACTACATTAAAAGTTATTTAAACATTCATAGTGCCAGTATACTAAGAAAAAATAACTAATTAAAGAAAAACTTGTATTTTTTAAAATCTAGATTACAATACATTTAAGCAAGTGTTGTTTCCAAAATCATCAAGATTAGAAACTTCAAAGGGGGGAAAAAAAACCTGTCTAAAATTATATGTCTTATGATAACCAAATTACATATGACAACTATCACTACTCATCATCTGAACCATTCTAGATATGGGTAGCAGTACACATAACCTAAGTTTAATCTCATTTAAGTTTAATCATTTGTTAACATATAAGAACAAATATTTGGGACAACAAAAGAGTAAGGTGAATTTATGTATGAATATTTATAGAAGAGCTTCAATTGTGCCATGGTTTTAATGACAGAACTGTTGATATTAATGGAGATAGAATTTTGCTTAGAATAAAAAAAAAACAAAACAAAGAGAATAAAAAAGAAGATATTATAAGCAACTCTCAGAGACTGTTGTCTACTACTCTACGTTCCAATGACTGTTGATACAACACAGCCTCAGTCACAGCTCCAAATAGCTTCCCACAAAGTTTGAGACACTACAGTATGATCCCCTGTGATCAGCTTCCTAATGTTTTTGCACTATTATTTTGAGACTATTAAGACTACTGGGATGTATTAAACAGTATAACCGGCCTGTCAAAAGATGTGATTATCTCTGTATTTAGCATTGCTGCAGCCTCACCTAAGTATTGTGTGTAGCTCTGTGCCCCAGAAATTAAGGAGGTGAAGGTCCCTGAATGTGTCCAGAGGAGGGCAACAAAGCTGTTGAAAGGGCTGGAAGGCAGGTCAGCTTTCTATGAGGAGGAACTGAGGACTTTGGGATTGTCTGGTTTGGAGAAAAGTAGCCTGAGAGGTCACCCCATTGCTCTCTACAGCTTCCTGAGGAGGGAATGTGGCAAGGGAGGTACTGACCTCTTCTCCCTGGTATCCGGATAGGATACATGGGAATGATTCAAAGCTGCACCAGGAAAGGTTTAGACTGGACATAAGGAAGCATATCTTTACTGACAGGGCAGTCAAACACTGGAACAGGCTTCCCAGAGGTGACTGGTGCCCCAAGCCTGTCAGTGTCTCAGAGTCATTTAGACAATGCCCTTAATAACATGCTTTAACTTTTGGTCAGCCCTGAAGTAGTCATGTTAGATGATTCGTGTAGGTCTCTTCCAACTGGAATACTCTGTTCTAATTAAATATTCCACCACAATGAAAATTTTGCTTTCTGCAATTTCTCTGATTTTTGACAGCAGGAAGAAAGAAGTCCAGGGTAGAAAAAAGTTCAGAGGGATATTTAAATTATGTATACAGGAAAAAGCGGAGGTGTGGCTGTCCACCAAAGGTCTCAGTTTATCCTGAAAGATAAAGCTATTACAATAAGCTTAAAAGTTATTGATACCTCTCTCCGTCGAGAAGCCCAACAGGTTTGTTTGATTTTCCAAACGACAGCGGCTACCAGCAGTAAGGATAAGAAACAACTGCAATTACAAAAGAAAAACATAATTGTAACATAATGGTCTGAAAAAGCTTATATTTTTAGGGTATCAAAGGTAATTAAGACACATTTAAATGTGGGGAAAACCCCATAAATATAGAGGAAAACTAAACTCTACCAGATGATAAACAGTCAACCATACAAGTTCAAAGCCAAAAGAGAATGCACACCTCTGATGCTGTGGTTGTCTCCATAAAATGCTATTACTGTCTCCATTAGCACAGGAAAAGCTCCATTTACAACCATCTACATACCCACAACAGTCTCAACAAACATGCACTGCATGTTCCACATTTAGTAGATGGAAAAACAGAGTGAAGGACAGCAAAAATTTGTATCAATTCATACTTCTCTCCGTTTGTGAATTCTGAATAATTTCCTGGGACATGGGAATGATGACTATGCATGAGTATAATTAGTGTAAGAACTGCACATGACAATAGGTCTGTTTTATCATATTGAATGTTTCTATGGTAAATTTCCCAGCGAAAACATCTTAAAGAATATGTCCACATTACAGTCCCAAAGACAAAACAGAAGGAGAAAAAAAATAAATCAAAATTATTAAACTTCTGCAGTTCACAATCAAACACAATATTTTTGTGTTTGAAGCATGTAGCCCATTCAGGATTAGGACCCTCAACTTCTTGTGGTGAATTTCTGGATACTGACAAAAGGCTTCTGAACTTGACACCTAATGTAAAGCAGTCACAGGACCTTTTAATTTTTTAGACTGCTTTATAACAGTATCTGCATTTTCTAGTTGTGCGAAAAACCTGTCAGTCATGGTAGCACATCTGCTGTACACAGTGTTTTCAATTAATACTGCACTGCAACTATTGAATTATACTACCCATTCATGATTTTTTTGCCAAAAAGCCTTAAAATTATATTCTTTGACTAACACGGGAAATACCACAAATTCCCTGAAGCAGTATAATTCAGGAGTACTGTGCATAAATACAAAATGTAATCATTATCCATGCAGTAACACTACTGTCTTCCTTTCTCCAGTCTCCTTTGAAAGCAAGTACAAGCTGACTGTGAATTTATATATGGTGCCCAGGTAAAACGAGAACACAGGAAAACCCACTGACCACCAGAATTAGTCCAGTTTCACAGCAACATCTCTTAAGATTTTTAAACCAATAGCTCCTTACAAATACTATTTCCCAGAAATGTTTTCCCTACCATACAGTGTACTGTCTACCTAGTAACTGCGACAGATGCTGAGGGGCAACATCACAGTACTGACATGTTGCTATAAATGAGCATGCTGTGCATGAAGTAAGGTTAAGCCATTTCACTTACTCTTCTCCTCTACAGTCCTTCCAAAAAAAACTAAACTAGGGAAGTATCAGCAGCTCTGCTTAAAACAATGAACTCAAAGCTCCTGAAATCTGGAAAAGATTAATACATTCAAAAGAGCTGAAGACAAGAAACTAAGAGATCCTTGCGCTGTGTGACTGCTTCATTGTGACCAGGAACTGAATCTCTTTCCTTAAAAAATACCGTCCTTCACAGTTACTAATTTCTTGAACAATTCTCTTAAGTTAGCAGAAGAAAAAAACTTCAGGGTTCTGGCTGAAAAACTTCAAATTGCTTCTGTGCTCTGTATGTCAATGGACCTGGGTCACACACTGAACTCTCCTGCCATCAATCAAAACATCATTTAGTTTACATGTGAAGTCAAATTCAGAAATGAAAGTTTCAGACACACACCCACAAAATAATATAAATCACTGGAAATCACAGCACTGAGAATGTGAAACATTTACTTAACACTTTTGCATTATCGTTTCTTGGCTAGTAAATAGGAAAGATCTGACTTTCTTCTCTGTGTTTGGGGTTTGTTTTTTTTAATAATCAGAAGGGCGAAAAAAGTATCAAAATTTGTGTTAACAAAAAGAAAAACACAGAAAATAGATTTTGTTAAACTAACCTGGTTCCAGGCTGTGCTTTATTTAGGGCAATAAAAATTAAATCTGACTGCAAAGACTCTCACAATAGCGACTGACTTGGCAATAAGAGCATGAAATTCAGTGCCAACGAACTGAAGGCAATGTGAACAAGGACAAAAACCAACCCAAACAAATTGTCCAGCTACAAGTGTACAAAGATGGGTTCCAAATTAGCAATTACCATTCAAGAAAATGGTCTTGAAGTCATTGCAGATAGTTTTTTGAACAGATCAACTGAATGTCTAGTGGCAGTCAAAACAGCAAATAGAATGCTAGGAGGGATTGGAAAAGAAATAAAGAACAAAAGAGAAAGTATCAGAATGCCGCTGCATAACTCTATAGCATGTCTGTATCTTGAAGCACACATCACCTCACCTCAAAAATACCGATTTTAACTGATAAGATACAATGGAGTACATGCAACTTGGCCAGGGGAGTGGAATGGTAGAAATAAAGTCTTCTCAGGTTTGAAACAATAAGGAATTGATGTGAGATATGACAAAGACATTAACATCACAGGCAAAGAGGATAAAAGCAGGACAAGCATAAATGGATGTTCTGCAATCCCCCAGTATAGTTAGCTGCTTCTTGTTTCAGAGATATAAGAAAGCAAAATGTGAATTGTGTCAAAACAGAAATCAGTGCAATGCAAAATAAATGAATTAAAAATTGGCCAGCTGTCAGAAGGGGACCAACATCAGAAAATGAAATTTCTAGACAGGTTTGCAAGGTTCCCCGTGAGTTAGATCCAGCCAGTTCTGATGATCCTGATATATAATGGCTGAGACATCTACACAGAGATTGGGGAAAAAAAGGTTAATGGTAAGGAGGGCACTGAAATCATAGTGTGCAATTAGTCAATTGTGTCTATTTCAGTAATTTTCATTTATTTTTAAACATAGTCCTTGCTAAGTTGTATTTATGAGAACAAGGAATCAAGGCCTCATTGACAGAGCAATAGATACACATTTCCCCTGGAATGAAGCACTTAGGAATTCAGTGTGAATGACCAACTCTGTATGAACTGCTGCTGGGGAAACAAAAAGGGTTAAAAAAACCTTAAATATTCAGGTGCACAGCAGTAAGCAGCACTTGGAAGATGAATTTATCACTCTAGAAGGTATTGCTAAATCAGCTACTATCAGCCCTGTTCTTGAAAATCTGGGATTTGTTGTTTTTAAAGGAATTTGGAAATATGGACAGAATAGAGAGAAGCTTCACCAAAAATATTCAAAGGTTAGGGAAAATCTTTTACTGAGAATGATTTAGCAAGCTCAATCATCTCGCTTTTCAAAAAGATCAAGTGCTGACTTGCCTATAGTGTGCATGAGCTTCTGTGGGGAGAAAATACAAAGGCTCTCATTCATCCAGCGCAGAAATGCGTAGTAAGAAATACTGGCTGGAAGCAGACACATCTGAATTAAACTCAGACATTATTATGATTTATTTTCTTTATCCTAAATCAATGTTACATATACTGAAAAATATTTTACTATGCTGCAATGACCAGATAATCTAAGATACAGAAAATGGATGGATGGTGAACAGGAAGTACAAAAAAATAAACGTGCCTACACAGACTTGTCCGCATGGTCATGGACTGGGTCAACTATTTCTAACTGTCCAGTTGAGACTGAATTACATCCAAATACACAGATAGATGCCTTTGAATTGCAGATGGCTTATGAAACCCTGACCCAGAGTACAGGGTGAATGACTTTCTGCACTTATAAATGCAAATCTTCCCAATAAGACAATTATCATGCTAAAATACACTTAAACCCACAGCAGTATGAACATTATCAGGATTAGCAAGCCTCTAGAACAAAGAAATGATCTGCTAGACAATAACGACATAGTTTTGCACAGTTGCCCCTTCAAACCATGTGGAACAAACACTAAAAAGCGAGCTTGAAAAAAAGCAGTTCATCACCAGTGGTGGGCATTACAGACTGATGGAAAGTCACCTTCTTAGTATTAAGTAGGAGACAATAAACAATAGGAGAATGGATGAACTGAAGAGGAAGAAGCCTTGAACATAAGCAGTTTATGTCTAATACAGTAAAGCGGCCAGGGAAAGGCTGCAAGAGAGTATAGGGTCTAGCAGTACGGTGTAAGCTAGACAGATGATCTTCCCAGAAGGGCTCTGGGTAGTATGAGAATTACTGATTTAACAGCACACAGATGAGGACAGTGCAAGGAGTAATTACTGCATGCATAACAGTTGTTGCAATGTACAGAGTAAATTTTAACTTACAGAGGTCATATTTAGTGCAGTTCACAGACCTGGCTGAGGACAGTGTTTTCTGTACCTGAGAAACAGTTTTCTGTGTGTGTGCATTTAGAAGGAAGACTGAAAAGGGTAAAGGGAATTAGTGGAGGCATTGCTGCTTGGTATGTGCAAATTGAAACAAAACCTGCAAACCATCTTTAAAGAAACTCAAATTATAGGGATAAACACAGGGGAAAATGTGGGAAATATAATGGTCAGTGTGGTTGGACTAGATGAATTAATGACACATTTGTGCCTTAAGCTCTGTGAATGCATTACAGAAACACTGTAAAATTCCTTTTTTTCTTCATTACATATTAATGCCTGTTATATATTGCAGCAAAAGATTACTCACATTAAAATGAAATAATTTACTTATTTTTACAGTGATGTAAAAGGAACTATTTCATGAATTAAATATAAATCTTTTAAGGACCAATATTGTAAACAGAAGGTAAACAGAACAAACCAAAATGTTCCATCCTTTACTATTTCTGTTCTCATTCTCTTATTATTTCACATGCAAAGAGAAATTAAAATGCCCAAAAATGCACGTAAACATTCATGCCCGAATCGTTGTTTTCATGACTTCACTTAATCTGCTAATTTGCATAATAATTCAGTATCTTTCCATATTCCATGAAAGCAAACCCTTTCTCAAACTTTACCTTAAAGCTATTATCCTTTTAACTTTATTAAAATTAAGAATTGTGTGGGACTCTGAGCACGCATTATATTGACTCATGAAGGGGGCCAGAGTCAGATACAAACGGGCGTTCAGTCAAGGCAACTAAACTAGAGCTAGTCCAAAGTGAAAAAATGACAAGATGCATATAGTGGGTGACAGGTCCTCAGCATCCCTTTACTGAACAGATCCCCTATTTGTCCACATTGCCTTCTAACAGAGAGCACCCAAAGCCAGAGAGCACCCATTACTTATAAGGTTATTTAGGTGCCTAGCAGTACCACTGACTGCTCACATCCAGGCAACTATTGCTTCATTACATGAACCTTGCTGTGCTGAGTGAGACCCTAGTTAAATATCCCTCTAGATCCACATAGCTCCTGCCCATTGGTCTCACTCTCTTTGCTAAGAGCACAAGAATGTACACAGCTTAACAGTGTTCCTATGCTGTATTAAGGTTTCTCCTTCATACTATGGTATTTTTAAACATGACCAAAAATAATAGTATTCAGTAAAAAAAAACCAACTGATGACAGAATCTTTTTAAAGTCAATACATGCAAATAAAACAACCCTCATATCTAAGTTAATGCTTTTAAATTAGCATTGCAAAAGTTTCTTAAGAGAGCACGTATATTGTTTTTCTGATGTATTATCTACCATCTTTTTATTGGCAAATAGGGCACATTTTAATTGACATGTTATAAAGCAAGTACAATTCTTCTAAAATAAAAATAACTGAACAGATATTTCTCTAAAACCCTGTCTTTGAATAGCAATTATTGTCACAGCGATTGATTTCTTTCATTGTACTTGACAAGAACATTGTGTTTATGATTATGATGTGCTAGGTTCAGCCATCCTTACTTGTGTTAACTAACATACGCTTGACGAGCAACTCCAAAGATTTCAAGAGGATTAAGTACAAACCACTGTAAACATAACATTAGGAGTCTGATACATATGAAAGAAGTATAACATTTTCTATGTTTTAATGATTAATTCAATTGCTCTGAATCACACAGTTTTGCAAACATTGTTGTAAGTAGGAATATTTCAATGATTAGCAATTCTGAATGATTTTGGGAATGAAATGTTGTGGTTTCAAATTAAAATGTGTGAAGACTTAAGAGGAAAGCAGTCTTGACTAGCAAGAGATTAGGATATGCAGCTTCCAGTCCATGGCAACACAGAGCGTTGGTCAGGGAAACAAATCTTGGCTGACCCTGTGGACCCAAGATGTTTTCAACCAGTAGTGAAGTTTCCTGGGCAGAGTGAACTCTGGCTGCTACAACCAATGAAAGCCACTGCCAGATAAACCAGGATTACCAGTTAGGTGATTTGGAATGCCCTTCTCTTGTTCTTGCTAATCATGAGAAATACTACCAGCACCAAGAGCTCCATGCACTGGCTGCACCCCACACTCCATTTTCTGGGACCAATCAGGTAATAGTTGCAACCTTCTCCTCTTCAGCTACAGATATTTTACTGTTGCACATTGTTAAAAATGGCAGGGTTTTCCCCATTATGCTAGATCTGTGTCCCATTCTAAGCCAAATTTTTCCTGCCCCTGTCATTTTAACAGTGATAGCTTCTGAGCCTCAGCTATTCTCCCTCCCACCTCCCTCCCCCCCGTTTTTGCCATGAAATACAGAAACCAAAGGGAAGTTTAATTCAGCTGTGAACCTCATAATCTAAAAGTCATACAAAGGGTTCAAGCCCTCAGTTCTTGCTTTCCAAAGTGCAAGCTGAAAGAAATGCCTGAATATGAAGTAAATTATCTGGAATGGTATTTAAAGCTTCGAGTATTACTAAAAATCATTAAAATGCAAATTTGTATTTATTTGTGTTTCAAATGGAATTCACACAAGTTAAGCAACACCTTTCAAGTTCATTTGAAACTAATTACATGGATAATTCTTCTTAGCCAGATGACAATGATTAAAATGCTATTTTTGGATGCAGTCCTGAAAATGCATATATTCCCTAAAATAAATCTTGCATGAAAGTCATATAACTGCCCCCAAAATTCACTTCTCCCATCTCCACAACTAGCAATTTTATAAAAACCCAGAATAACAGTTAAAAAAGAAATATATGTATGGCCTTCTAGTAATATGGTCCCCCCAGGCAGAACCCTGTGTTTGGTAAGAACGCAAGGTAAAGAACATCTACATTAGATTTGTTTTACTGTGCCATGGTTCATTACAAGAAGCAGTGTCCACACAGAGATGCAGTTTATATAATTACTGACCAAAGTTTTAAATGAAGATATACAAATGTAATAAGGCCATAATGAAAACACCTTAGCTAATGAATTAAAAAGTACTTTCATATATAGAGAGTCAACTGAAAGCGTTTTTATTTGATATATGCAAAACTTCTAAAGATGGCAATAGAAAATCTGCATACCTTTTTCAGGTGTTCACATCGCAAAGTAATTGCGATGAACACCTCTGCGGCTATAGAAAACACTAGCATGTAGTTATTCTAAGGTGAGAAAAGGCTGATGGTGCATACAATAGGGATTACAATTTAGAGTAAACTCAAGTGTTAAATGATATAAGCTTTTCTGTTTATCTGAGTATTGAACACTGTCTTTTGTTGTTTCTTAGTTGTTTTGTTGTGGGGCTTTTTTGGGGTTTTGTCTTTCTTTATTTTTTTTTTTAAGGAAACCTAAAGAATAGGTTTTGATGATTCAATATTCCTGCATTTTAACAGTGCTCTACAAGGCCAGGCTAACACCAACAGATATTCTCAGTGCAAACTCAAGTTACACCCCAAAGAAACATGTTTTCTACCTAGTATCACAGCAGTTCTTTTAACTGAGAACAGGAGGCCACATCTGAAGAATTTCCTATTCCTGTTGTAGGCAAATACTACTATTCTTATTTTCATAACATCTGTCTCAGAATCATACACAAACTGCACACTTTTATTTGGAAACAGATGTAATTGGTACTTATTCTCACATAGAATAAAACAAAGGAAGGAGAAAAGCTGAGATGGAGCCATTGGCAGAGTGCTTGGGCTGCTGAGTGAAAATTCAGTGCAGAAAAGACATCAACATATTCTCTTCCCCTGATAGATGTGGCATTGATCACTGATGAAGACTGCTTGTCGCAGCAAGCCCAGGCACAGCTACAGGTTGGGCAAAGATTCAGAGCAGCCCAAGGAGAAAGACTCATGGGTGTTGGTCGATGAGAAAATGAACATGAGCCAGCTTCAGTGTGCGCTTGCAGCCCAGAAAGCCAACCGTATCCTGGGCTGCATCAAAAGGAGTGTGACCAGCAGGTCAAAGGAGGTGATCCTGCTCCTCTGCTCTCAGGAGACCTCACCTGCAGTATTGTGTGCAGTTCTGGTGTCCTCAACATAAAAAGGACATGGAACTTTTGGAACAAGTCCAGAGGAGGCCACGAGGATGATCAGGGGACTGGAGCACCTCCCATATGAAGATAGGCTGAGAAAGTTGGAGCTGTTCAGCCTGGAGAAGAGAAGGCTGCGTGGAGACCTCATAGCAGCCTTCCAGTATCTGAAGGGGGGCTCTAGAGATGCTGGGGATGGACTCTTCATTAGGGAGTGTAGTGACAGGACAGGGGGTAATGGGTTCAAACTTAAACAGGGGAAGTTTAGATTGGATATAAGGAAGAAATTCTTTCCTGTTAGGGTGGTGAGGCACTGGAATGGGTTGCCCAGGGAGGTTGTGAATGCTCCATCCCTGGCAGTGTTCAAGGCCAGGTTGGACAGAGCCTTGGATGACATGGTTTAGTGTGAGGTGTCCCTGCCCATGGTAGGAGGTTTGGAACTGAATGATCTTAAGGCCCTTTCTAACCCTAACTATTCTGTGATTCTATGCTAAACTGAATTCAATACCTTCGGAGACAATGGGCTGGGTGGGGGACACCCTACTCCCACATAATAAATTCCTAGTTTCTGTGTGCTAGAGAGATTAGATGATTTTTATGAAGGAAAGAGAAGTTGGGCGGATCAGCATAACTGATCTTTCTACAGAATTTCATCTCCATAGATTAGACGGATATGAAGATAAAAATGTATTTCTGTCTTGGAAGACTGTTATTGACTATGACAGGAAGATTGTAAAGGAATCCCTCAGAAAGGATCTTATTCCCTGATCTTCTGAAGAAGAATACCTGCAAAACACAAGGATATTCTAACTCATATTAAAGAGCTCTACTAAAATCTCAGACTCAGTCAGACTTTAAAGATGTCTACACTGGTCACTGAAGGAGCATGAGCATGTGATTTTTTCTTTAAAAATGGTAGATAGTGCTTAAATCTCAGAACTTGACATAACATTTTTGAATCAGTAGTACTCGCATGGGTGTAAACTCCTACCCTCCTCTAGCAATATCTGATCAAGCAGCATTTCTTTTAGCATATGAACTGTGTTTCATCTCTTCCTTGATATCATTCAAAGTAAAGCCCCTTCTAGAAATCACTTTCTATACAGCTACATGTGCAATCTCCTGAAATCCCAAATCAAACAATTTATTCCAACTCCACAAAGGTAGCCATAGCTTTTAGGTGCTTCCCGAGCAACTCTAACCTGATGAGGACCATAGGATGATACCACTGGTCTGCTGCAGCTGGACTCTGAGGAATTCTCATTGACTAACCATCAGGCCATTTTTAGCTGCACAGCCAACCAACCACCAAAAAAGATGGAAGCACACGTGTGGTACAAGCTCACTGTTATTCCCATAAGCCTCTAATGAGTCTGAATTACCCCAATGACACTATTTTCTTAAATATCTGAGAAGTTTGCACCACAGACACCTGGACAACCTATGTATGTATACTGTGACTTCACTAAAAAAGTATTTAAGGATACCTGTGTGAAATATACCTGAAGATGTTTTTTACATACATAAAATTACACAGGCATTATGTGAGAAGAATGGAGTTCTAGAATGTGATTATTTTACTACTTAGATAAATAGTAATATAAACCACAACAACAACAAATCGAAGTCTATGAGCTGTCTCTACCCAAGTCCTTCTACCCAGAACACCTATAGTGAGTGAGGCAGCACAATATTCATGGTAGATATTCATGGACTGATTCATTCAAACATCAACACATGGTAGCACAATGCAAGCCTGAGCCCACAACACATTACAAACAAAGGTTTCAATGCACAGGCTGAGGAGCTCCAGCCCTTTTACATGTAGAGTGTAACTTATTTGGGGAGTAAAGAAGATTTATTGTAGTAGAAGGTGCTTGTTGCCTTTAGGTGGCTCACTGGCCATGGTAAATGTTTTTGATAGTAGCAGCTTTTCTGTTTTGGCAGTGGAGACCTTTGCATGGCAGAGGAGCCAAAATAAAGATTATGGGGAAACTAAAATAGCACCCTGTGCCATGGGGCTTTCTGACTCATTTCCACAGGACCACTGGATGTTGCTGTGGCACAGAACATTTGGACTGTTCTACAGAAGTTAAGAGAAATACATGAAAGGGAAATGAGCCTTAAAAAACCCAGCACACTGCCAAAAGCATGCTCTGAGTCTCTAAAGGAGACTTTTAAAATTACCGCTAAAAATGTAACCAAAATAATTTTGTTGAGGAAGAAGAGCAAAATTGAATAACTAAAACTTCAATAATGTCATCAATAAAGCTTCCCAATTTAAGCTCTGAATACACAATTGAACACAGGGAGATTGAAGTATCAGTGGTATCTAAGTTTTATAGAAATTATATTTTAAAGTAAGCAGCACAAATGAAATGTCGATATAATGCATATTAGTTTACTAGCAAGAACAGCTACCAAACCTGTATAAAATCATTCATTAATATATATTGAATGCAGAAAACCAACTTAATTCTTCCTCTCCTGAGGCACAAACTCCTGTAATAGTTTAAAATCATCTCTGGCAACTACTTCTACAAAGCCTGGGTTTATTGGTCTTTGCTGTGCAATGAAAATCAAAATACTTCTTGTAGGTAGGGAAGAAAGAAATGTGTTTAAATAGGGAATTTTTTTATTTGAAAGAAAATGATTATGTAAAAAAGCACTGATTTTTTGCATTATGTGTATGTGCCAAAATGTTACAGAGAATGTGTGTGGTGATGTTAAATAACTTCATATAATAAAATAATTATAAAAAAAGTAACTATATCATGTATAAATGCATAAATACATATTTTATATTTTCCTGCATACTTCATTCCTGTTGTCTTTTCATCTAAATATACCACAAGCCATACAAGAAGCTACTATAGTAAAGTATGAATGAATGACCAATTATGGGAACAGCCTTTATATACAACTAAAAAGGGAAAATGGATACAGTGTACATCAGGGCACTATTCAGAATACCAACATTCACAGACCATTCTGTGAATGTCAACATGATATTAAGCTATAGTGGACCATTTACACTGAAACAGGGGAAGTTCAGGTTAGATACAAGGAGGAAGTTCTTAATGGTGGTGAGGCACTGGCACTTGTTGCCCAAAGAAGTGCTAAATGTTCTATCCCTGGCAGGGTTCAAGGCCAAGCTGGACAGAGCCTTGGGTGATATGGTTTAGTGTGAGATGTCCCTGCCCATGACAGGGGGTTGGAACTGGATGATCTTAAGGTCCTATTCAACCCAAACCACTCTATGATTCTATGAAATATATTATGCAATAAAGCTCCAAAAGTGAACTTTAACTCTCGTCAGCTCTTCCTTTCACCTCCTGAAGCAGCAAGTAAAAAAGATTTACAATCAAAGGGGCTTAATCTAACCTAAACTGAAATTAATCTCCATAGAATAAATAGAACATCACATCCATAAAGTGTGATTATGTTTCTTTTACTCCTAGAAGAGACTTTCATATTTCATATAATTTTATGATTTTGCCCTTCAAGGGTGAAATACTCTATATTTCTCCCAGCAAATGACAGTGTATATAAAAATCCTAGATCTAAAAAGAAGAAAAAAATAATCTATGTTCATTAAATTTGCAGAAAAATTACAAAATACATATTATTTTCTGCAGTAACTTTCAAGAATTAGAAATTGAATATATTTTTTTCTATTTCAAAATACTTCAGCTTTTTTGCAACGATTTTGCTGATTTATTCTAACTTAAGATGTCAAATTAAGGAGGAAGAAAGAGACTCATTTATTTGAACCAACTGGTGAATTTGGGAAAGCACTGCTATCCAATACCACAGTTTAGTGGTCTTCCAAACTGAAAGATTCATGTTATCTCCAGATTATTTTGTTTATGCTTTTCCCCCATTCTTTTCTTTCATTGCACTGTTTCTTTATTGCAGATGCTATCCTTTGATAATAAATCATAGAAATATAAAATATATTTAGAAAGCAACCAAGCCATGTCACCGATGTTTAGCTTGAGTCAAATATAATCAAAAATCTAATACATTGCTAAAGAACGTTTCCCTTCATTATGTAGTATTTTTCTTACCTTTTCTTAAGAGGCAAATATATTTGAAGTGGTAGGTGAAAAAAAACCCATAACTCTCCTTATTAAAAGCCCTATTAACATGAAATTGCCCTGAAGACAGATTAAGGATTAAGGATTCTTGGCTTTCCAAGCATTATTATTGCTTTGTAATGGTACTGTATAAAAGAATACAACCCCCCTGCCTCCCTTCAACCTGATATTTAGAATTATAACTGAACAGGCGCAAGACATGTAAGGAAAGAAATATAATTTTGAAACTATAGAGTGTTTTCCCAAAGTATCACCAAAAATTTTGAAAATAGACAAAAAATTATCATATAGAATACAATCAAGCCACATATGCAGATTAAATTCAGGTTCTAAAACTTAAATAGATGATGCACACTTTTTAAAGTGTAATTTTACTGCAGCTTTTGGAAACCACAGCAGTTTCCATAACTTGGCTGCTTCAGAAAATGTAGGCCCCCTCCACCTTGAATTCTAATAAATGAATTTAAAACCCACAAATCTATATAAAACGGTTCATTTAGTACCAGTGAATGCTACTGGAATATTTTTATTAATATGCCATGAAGAAAGCTCAATTGGTGAATTTCTTTGGATTCAGATGTCTATTCTTAAAACTAATCATTAGATCTGATATTTTAGTATCTATAAAATCCATAGCATAACACAGTCTAGCACTCTTTTCTCTCTCTCTTCCTGTGATTTATTACAACTGCTTGTAAGGACCCTGAATATTTCTCTACTGCCACAAACAGATTGCTCATTTCTTCGACATCACTCACACTACAGTGTGCCATACCCACTGCATCCGTAGAGATAGACTGGCACAGTGCTTGAGAAAGCTGCTTGTCACTTGCTATTACGGAGCTGCTTGTCACTTGCTATTACAGACAGTGACGTTATTGCCTATAGGCAAACAGTCATGTATTTTACTTCCTTTATTTTCTTTGTTATTATTTGTCATCAGCAGCATTTCACTCTATGCTTACATCAGGAAACAAACTTCTGAAGTTAGCTTTGCAACCGGCACACACAGCTTGTCATGAGGAGTCAAGAGTTGCTTCTCCTATGACTGAAAATGACAAAAGCAACATTTTGAGTTCATTTATCACAGAAGAAAACCTGTTCTTGTTCTTTTGTGTACAGTACAGTGGACTGGAGTTTCTGGAAAATGTGACCAGGATTAAGCACTCTAGAAGACAAATAGCTGTGAGCGCCAGCGGTGTTGTAGCCTAAGAAAACAACTGACTAATCTCATTTAAGAGAATACTATATAAAATGTAGGCAATCAAAACACAATCATAATATGAATTATCTATAATGCGTCTTAGGAAACAAAATTAAATGCAGCTGTAAAAAGACATGTCCCTGAAAGGAGAGCATTACAGAACTGTTTTAGAGTAAGGGAGCATGCAAAGTACTGGATCTTCAAAAAAGGCATGGTTTCTTCGGGAGCCTTGTGAAGTACACCATAGCTGCCACCTTCTGAGACCTCTGTGATCAACACAACTATGTATGTGTCAGCGTTGGTTCTAATGAGATTTTGTAACAATAGAACTAGTGACAAAATGGCTTTTGGAGTGTGAGGCTAAAGCACAATGCACAGTGAAAAGTGCAATTTAAGACTGTCTTTTAAAATCTTCCAAATCCTTTTACTGCCCCCAAGTTTTCACCCTACAACTCCCCTCTGCACTTAAGCAACTACAGATTTGTAGCTAGTATGATCTGAGCAGAAATTGGAATTAAACACTTCAGCAGGCACAACAAACAGCTCTCACTGTATTTAATACATACAGGAAGTGAGTTCGACATTTTAAATGCACTTACTGAAGAAAGGAAAAGCCAATATCTGCTGTAGATCAAACAGGTACATAGGCCATCTTCAGGTATCAAGGTGAGCAACTATGTACTTTGAAGAACAATGTACACTGAAATCAAACGGCAAGTACTAGTACACTCACATGCACTTCCAAATGACTCAAAAGACAAACAGAAAGAAGAAAAACAAGAACAAAATAATGGAAAACAGTTCTGTTCACCATGGGATTAAGTGACTCATCCCTTGTTTTGAAGAGTAACGGATCCAGCAGTCCTGGGGAATCTCCTTTGCCTGCAGGCCAATAACAAGTGGCTGTCTTCTCAGGAAATATGAATATATCAAATCACTCTACAGTGATGACAAAGTTTCTGGGTGATTCAGAGAGTGGAAGACACAATTCAAAATAAACTCTTAGGAAAAAACCCAAATCAACTCAGTTTGCCCACTGCAGTATAGACATGCTTGTCCCAGTAGAAGTCAAACAGCTATTTGTTTCTAAGTGAGGTGAAAACTGTTTAATGCACAACTAAGTAAAAATCAATTTTATCCCAGCCCCAAATGTAAAATCTATTCTGCTAAGATAACTTGATTTTTATGTTACCAGAAAATACGCTAATTCAGATATAAACAACTTCTGTGTTTTCTGAGAACACAGCCATAGTGGACACGATCTGTTCCTGACACACTGTGTTTTGCCTTTCTTACAGAGATCAATATTTTATCTCTTAAAGACAAGCATGCAAAAATCTATAATTAATTTATCATCCTTTATTTTAAGAAAAAGAAAACAGGAAGCCAGGCAAACACACTAAAGGATGCCAGTAAAGAGATGGAATTCCCTCATTGCAAATTTGCACCCAGAATGGCAGATTCAGGTATTGAAGGTCTCAGGAGCTGTGATCCTAAAGGACTGTAATTTTCCACAGAACTTCTTAAAGGGTACACAAAAGTAAGAATTTGAAACTTTCAAAGTATCCCTATTAATGAATATTGCTTTGCTTACTAGAACTTGGAAATTCTGTAAATCCTAATAGTAAGAAGACATGTTATTGACTAAAGTGAACCACTCCAGCAGACGTGAAATCTACCACTGGCAGCTCAACCTGAGACCCAAAGATAACGGAAGAGAGAACATAAAGATGTACTCTCAGAAAAAAAGCCTTATTAATTAGTGGTTTGTCCTATGCATTTGAAACATATGCATAAAAATAGTCACGACAATAGCACTTGCATATCGTTACCTATCACAAAAATACTAATAGCTAACCTTTGTCACCTGAATCGACTTCATGTTTGCCTGTTTTGAGATCATGAGACAAAACCACATTTCTTACCAGAACTCCTGCTGCAGAATCTCAATGCAAATAATTTTCCGAGAAATACGTGACTACTGATAGCAATTCTTAACTATAATTTTATTTAAAAGCACAGTTAGATAAAAAGAGTTTCCTGGCTCTCAATTCTGGATTTACTCCAATCATATATAATCTATACTAACAAATATTGAACACTGACAATTTTTTTCATGTTAAAATATGATCTAAAGCAAATAATGTTGTCAGAAACTAAAGATAATACATATATTATTATAAAATCCCTTATATGCCCTGTCCACTTACTTAGCTAAAACAATACATTCGTGTCAGACTTGTAAACCCTAAAAACTCCTTTATAATTTATAGCTCAAGAAAAACAACACCACAACAGTTAGGCTTTAGTGTATTGAGTATTTTACTCGTCAGGGTAATACAGAAATACACTTCCTTTAACTGTAGGGATTACATTTCTTCAGTATAAGTTGACAGATCATTATTAATTTGCTGCCTGTGACATTTTCTAATGAGATCTGTACTGCTCCAAAGCAGGTGGAAAAGGAAAAAGTCACAAACTCCCCAATTTGTGTGGCAGCTAAAAGTCTTCAAGGCATTGACTAAAGCAACACAGATGCTACAGTTTCTGTAACTGCAGGATAACAGTGGTTATCACTCTTATATATCTGACTGATTCATTTCTACTTAAAACAAAAGGTCACTGACCCAGCAGATACAATTCAACCTTCCAGTATAAAAAAAGAATGAAACTGGTTGTTTTTTCAAAACCCCCTTTTATTTGTATTAGTTTACTGTTCTAGGACATACAATAGCAGTATCTTGGTATAGGAAGCATTAATTGCAAATCTAATCACAGCTTTTCAATGTTCTTATGTATAGTTTAAAATAAATTCCTTACAGAACACTATTTGAAAAATCACAAAAGTTCTAAACCTGCTTGTTATTGGGGGTTTTTGATTCAGGCAGTAAAATCTGCATTTCATCTCTCACTCAGAAACACACACCCTGTAATGGAAGAGCTTTAAACTAGACTTTTGAATGCTTGTTAAAAACCTGTTATTGTCAAACAAAACTACTTGCTGGCTTGTCTAGGCAGCCAGGGAGAACAGGGTTATGCCACATGCTCGGAATATGAAAAATATAATCCTAGATGGGAGAAATGCAAATGCGTGTTTATCTAAGCAGGTTGAAAGATGTTCTCTTATCAAGCACATTCAAATTGTCTTTAAACATAATTATTTTCTCTGTCAACAATCCCAGCAAATATGACCTGGCTTATTCGTGTTATCAACATAATTTGCCGCTGTTTAGTATACCACAGTTCCATCCAGTAAAGCAAACAAACAAACCCAAACCAAACAAACCAAGAAAGAAACAAACCAACCCTCATTAAAATAATTTTCTTAGGCTATCAAACTATTGAAACCAAATTTTCAGATAAAGTCTGGATTACTATCAACCATCAAGATCAATGTATTGATGCCATCTTTGGGTATGACTAAATCTGCCCATGAACATGAAAAAGGAAATAGTTATTGTTACATTTTCCCATCAGTAATATTCTGTAGGTTGCTTAGACTGCTGAGCCTGTAGAAACAACATCCCATTTAATATCTACTGAAAGTTTTAACGGTGTCTACATTGGGAACTTTTCACTCCCAATTTCTTGGTCTGGTTTTCTGTAAAGGACACGCTAAGTATTTTTTCCTACATTTATTTACAAGACACTGCAACTACTGCCCAGTCACAAACAACCTGACAGTTTCTTCTTTGGATCATTTACACAGACTGACCATTTGCTAGCTTTGGTGTGAGTGAGGATGCTTTGCTCACAGCAGTTAGGAGTTGGAAGTGTCTCTGTGACATTATGCATGATTGTGATAAGAAAATAAATGGACTTTTAACACTGATGAAAACCCCATGCCTCTGGGCATAACACTGAAAAAAACACACAGAAAGTACCAGCTCACGTCTTGGAAAGAGCCACTTTAGCAAAGCAATAAGCCTGAGCTAATCTTCCCAGAAGAGTTAATTAACACA
Organism: Neopsephotus bourkii; assembly: GCF_033783945.1. Lineage (NCBI taxonomy): Eukaryota > Metazoa > Chordata > Aves > Psittaciformes > Psittacidae > Neopsephotus > Neopsephotus bourkii. Next base: position 7,877,167 of record NW_026902090.1, on the reverse strand, counting down.
GTCAACACTGTGGTATTAAATATGTTTTTTCATTAATTTGTTTCATTAAGAACTAACTCAAAATTCTCCTCTCCCCTCTTCTTCTCATGTTCTGCTTTGCAAACTGTGAATCTACTGTATGCTCTACTTTCTAGTTCTATTGTTTTCTTAGAAATACAATACAAGAACTCCAGCTCCTAAACATCCTACCTATATCTACAGACACCTTAGTACCAATTCTGTTGTAGAAGAGCAGTATACAACCTTAGATCACAATTTTAAAATGTATTTGATAACCCCTCTATTTTTCATCATAACCATCAAACCTTAGCCTGACTTGTGTGTGCCTTTGGAGGGTGTCAATAACTTGTACCTTGCTTGGATTGCTGTAATAGCATTCATTTTACTCACAGCATTTCATGATTTTACATAGTCCTGCAACTATAGGTTCCTGAGGTTGATTAACATTATGCTGCAAGCCCAACTGAGCTAAGTGCCAGCTGAAAGCCTTGGTTATACAATTAGACTGGGGCTGAGTTAAAGGCAGTGATAGGATAGCTGCCAGGCTGCCAGGTTTCCTACAACCTCTCTCTCTGTAAAAAGGATTACATTGGCCTTTGCTTGCAATCAGCTTACTGTTCTGGCAGAGAGATCTCTTCTTTCATCAGGATCACGGTGAGTTTGCATTTACCCAGAATAAACCATAGTAGATAAATCATTAGACCAGGAAAGGTGCAATATACCTATAGAAATGGCTTCACCATCAAAGAGCATACAGTACAACTTTTCTAAGCCTGCCTTAAGGCACAGCGCAGAAACAAACTGCTTTTAGTTTTCCACAGGGTGCCTCTCTTCTGCTGTACTTGGACAGACTTTGCTTTCTTCTATGGAGTTTGTCAAAACCCCACCAATCAACCAAACAACAGCAAAACCCCCAACAATTAAACACATACACTTCATGGTTATTGGGGAATATCTTCACAGGAAGACTTCAAAGCACCATAACTAGTCTGTGCATGTTTATGACTGTGACATTTTGCAAGATAGCTGAACCTTTAAGAAGACTTTCAGTGGAGTTTTGTTCAGTCCTGGAATACTTGTCCCTTTGCAGTTGAAGCCAAGTCCTGCATTGCTGCCACAACCAAATCTCGGGCAACATCTACCCCGTTCCACAATCAACCTCTAACACAGGAAAGCATCAGCAGTGATTTGGCTTTATTCAAAATAAAAAGCTACTGAACAGAACCATCACTTTTAATAATTCTTTCAAAGAGTTTACCAAAACCAAAAATCACATACAGATTCCTAATTTAAATCCACACAGCTGGCTTCTCTTAATCACTGTAATATATAGTAACTACCTAGCTCATATTTATGAAGTAAGTATGAAGACTATATCACTAAATATGAAATATATGAAACATATAAAAGATGTCAGCAGCTGCCTTTAGTTACAGGGCAATGGCCTGGATTCTCCACCGCCACAAATTAGAGAACACAGTTTAAAGGCTTCCTTGCAGGCATTTCCCAAGATTAAGAAGCTGGTTAAGGTATTAGTTTGATGGAAAAAAAATCAGCATTATTTCAGTCAAAAGACAGAAAATGCAATTTACCTGAAGAAGGTGACAAAAAACTGCACCAGATCCATGATAGTATTGTGCTGTGAGAAGGCAATCTGCAAACAAAACAGAAGCAAATTACAACATTTTCAGAGTCAACAAGTCAGCTCTTTTAGGTTAGTGTTTTTTGGCTCATGGATGATTAGTTTCAAGTGTAACTTCAATCTAGTGTGAACAGACCTATATTTTCCAGGAAGTGAGGTGAGCAACTAACCCCCATTGTCTTTGTGTCAAAATACAAACAATGGAAGACAGCCTTTCTATTGAAGTTAATAAAAATATCCACCTAAAACTTGCTTGATATAAAAACAATGATAGCAGCATGTAAAATACTAAGAAACCATACTGCTATAAATAGTTTTCTGTCTAGGTAGCTGGTTTAACTATCACAATTTTACATTTTAATAAAAACACCAAGACAAGGTTTTAGAAATGACAGAAATTATCTTGTGCTTAAAAGTAATGCATTTTAAACAGCTTAATTGCATAATATCAAAAGTAATGCAGATGTTAATTTAAAAATAACCCCAGATAAATCTGATACACAATAAAACAAACTGTTCCAAGGCAAATCACTTTAAGGTCAAATTAACAAATAGTCTTTCAGGCTACATTTTTACAGCCTCACTAGAACATGCCTTAGTTCAACTCCTTACTATAATTTTTCACAAAGATTTAATAATTATATCTAAAAGAGTATATATATATATACAGATACACATTCACACTGGCATGCAACAGAGCCTATAATTATGATTATAATTACTTTTTGCTAATGTTAAGAACAGTATTTAATATTTAAGTTACATCTACAAATACCCTTAAGTCCCTCCCTGTCTTGTTCAGTTTTTCCTAGTGTATAATTATCAAACTGAAGATACACAGAATCTTCTACTTTGAATTACACAAAGTGTTTAACTGTATTTCCAAGCCTGTTCAAATAATTATTATTTTTAAAGATATTTGTGCATTTAAGATCTGATCTTGACTAATAATTACACTAAATTCCTCTTGATTGCCTTTCACAGAGGACTTGTGATCTTTTGAAATGACAATTCATGATATTCAAGCCTTATTTATTTATTTTTATTTAAGGGCAAAGCTATAATGTAAATTTTGGACAGAGCCTTGGGTGACATGGTTTAGTGTGAGGTATCCCTGCCCATGGCAGAGGGGTTGAAACTGGATGATCTTAAGGTCCTTTCCAACCCTAACTATTCTATGATTATACTATTACTGTACCTTGTGCCAGCTAGACACAGCGAACCAAAGGTCACACTACTTAACAGCTTAAGGAAGGAGTACCACGTAAACTGCATCATTCCAAGAATAACTTTAGGGGGTACATCTCTAAAATGTGATTTCTCCCTTCACTAATAACGCACAATTGCAAGCAATGCAAACAAGTCTAGGAGCTCTGGAATTCAGTATAGAAAAGCAGGTATTTCAAATTTCACATCCCGAGTTATCAGATAAGATACTCAATAAATTAATCAGAATATAATTTGGTATACTAAGTTATACTCTGAGTGCTATAGTTCATCTCCCCTCTAGAAAGGAAATCTAAATGTGTCAGGAGATTGCTGTGTTATGATCAGGGCAAAACCTATGCTCTGGCCCCAGAGCCTGTGGAAAGACAAGAAGCTGAAGACTGTGCAAGAACAAAGCAATAGAAAGAACTCTCTGACTCACTACTCAAGTTAAATGTACAAGTTTTCACACTTTTCCAATATAACCAGAAATCTTAAATTCTCAGAAACTTAACCTTAGACTACTGTCATGATGAATACTGTGCGAAAACGAAGAGCAATTAGCAAGTAACAATATGAAAAAGTTGAAGAGAAAGTACAAGGTAGGCAAAATTGTCAAAGTATGTGCTGACATCAATGTAACCTTTATTTTACATTGAAAAGATAAAACCTGAGAAAAGATCTCAAGATTTCTTTGTCCAATATTAAGTGCATTCGAAGCACAAACAATTGCTAAGAATACCTTGTATGAAAAATAAAAGCATTCTACATTCAGTCTTGATTTTAAATGCAGGCTGGGTTTTTTTTTTCAAATAACATGTAATATTCAAATTAACTGCTGGCTTTTCCAGAATGTTTTTTTATAAGAACTATACTTCAGCAGACGAACTAACACAAAGTGAAAAAGAAACATTCCAGTTTCAACAGAGTTCACCTTTTGGGACCTGTTAAAAAGCTATTTGTTGAAGGAACATTTATATTTTGAATGACTGCAATTATTTTCATTCAAGGTGTCAGCATTCATTAACAGCATCTGTCAGCCTAGAAACAGCTACAGTCAAGGGAAACTCCTGCTATCAAAAACCACAGTCTGATCACAATTCTTTCTTCTAACAAACTCTAGCGCCTTTATTTCTTTATTTTATGAAGTTTAACCATGCCAAGTGCAAGGTCCTACACCTGGGTCAGAGCAATCTCAGGCACAGCTACAGGCTGGGCAGAGAAGAGATTCAGAGCAGCCCTGCGGAGAAGGACTTGGGGGTGTTGGTCGATGAGAAAATGAACATGAGCCAGCTTCAGTGTGCGCTTGCAGCCCAGAAAGCCAGCTGTATCCTGGGCTGCATCAAAAGGAGCGTGACCAGCAGGTCAAAGGAGGTGATCCTCCCCCTTTATTCTGCTCTTGTGAGACCTCACCTGGAGTATTGTGTGCAGTTCTGGTGTCCTCAACATAAAAAGGACATGGAACTGTTGGAACAAGTCCAGAGGAGGGCCATGAGGATGATGAGGGGACTGGAGCACCTCCTGTATGAAGATAGGCTGAGAAAGTTGGGGCTGTTCAGCCTGGAGAAGAGAAGGCTGCGTGGAGACCTCATAGCAGCCTTCCAGTATCTGAAGGGGGCATATAGGGATGCTGGGGATGGACTCTTCATTAGGGACTGTAGTGATAGGACAAGGGGTAATGGGTTAAAACTTAAACAGGGGAAGTTTAGATTGGATATAAGAAGGAAATTCTTTCCTGTTAGGGTGGTGAGGCACTGGAATGGGTTGCCCAGAGAGGTTGTGACTGCTCCATCCCTGGCAGTGTTCAAGACCAGGCCTTGGGCGATACGGTTTAGAGCGAGGTGTCCCTGCCCATGGCAGGGAGGTTGGAACTTGATGATCTTAAGGTCCTTTCCAACCCTAACTATTCTATGATTCTATTATTTTCTGAAGAAACAGTACCGCACATCTTAGACTAAATTCAATACAGAATGTTAACAAAAAGAATGTATATTTTAATTAGATCACAAAGGAACAAGTAAATGTCATGAATCTAAGCCTCATGTAAAGAACCATAATACAATTTGAAATATTTATTTCCATGGGATTTTCTTCTAGATATGAATGTTATTGTTTTGTGTGTGTGTGTGTGCCTAAACAGGGGACAAGAGAAGGAAAACTCTTTCAAGCTGAGGTTTTCACTTAAGACTTAAATATACAGGAGATGAATCTCCTTTTTTTTTTTAATTTGTATCATGCCTAAGTAGCCCCCAGGTTCACCAAAATGTCTAATAAGCCTACAGATCTCACAGATATTATATGCACCCTATACATGAAGATTAAGATAAATGTAATCTCAATTTCTGATGAACAGAATCACCAAGTGCCACGTGGAAAATAATTTTCTATGGCAAAGGATAGTGCCTATGAGTCAACACAATTTCCAACATAAAACTATTTCCCTTGAAGAAAAAGGAACAATAACACCTCTGCTTTACACAGCTTTACACTGAAAAATTGATGTAGGATTACAGCACCCTAAGACACTACTTGAAAAACAATTTCAGGTGCATATACTAATTTTTGCATTCACCAACATTAGATTTCTAAGAGAAGTCGGGACTGACAACAATATGGCAGCTACAGATATGGCTAGACATGCAGATAGGTTTCAGTAACTTGATGATCTCTGTTTCTCTTCAAAGGCCGGCTTACAGACAGGCAATTCAGTAAATATATGAGCACTGAGCAACCAGTAATCATGTAAGAAAATAACAGGTACTCTGATTATTTTGCTTAAATGTAACTACAATTACGTGGGATATTTTTAGAAAGGGTAAAAAATGGTAATGACTGTTGTTTCGTGTTGGAGTTTGAACATGAAGAGTGACTGGCACCAGTAAAAGGTAGATGGTAAGAAACTGTTGTTTTCCCACCAGAAGTATTTAACAGGCAAATGAGAAAATGTACTTTCTTTTCCTTTAGAAAACAAAAATTCCACAAGACCATGGTAAGAAATGGACAAATTTACAACTGAATGTTAAATAACATTGAATGCAAGTTACTTCTGTCTAGAGAAACATCACACTTACACAGGGGCTAAAACTTGCAATGCGTTTAGTCAATATATTTGCTCTCCTAGAACTTCAAAAGGAAATTTTAAAGAACATGTACGTGAATTTTGTCATATGGAACATGGCAAATCTAGTCAAATGTTTGAATAAAGTTGAAATGACTCAGCTAATTTATAATAATCAGCAGAGATAGGAAGGCATTTCATAGGTGAGTGACTAAAACAGATGTGGGACTCTCATAGTGTAGAATGAATTACCCTATGGAGCTGCCATTTCTCTCTGCTAAGAACACAGGGAGTCTGTGATTAGGGCAGACTATAGATCTCATGTCAAACTTACAATATAAATAATGTTAGGAGAGATAAAGTTCTCCCACAGTTTCTAAGTAGTGATAGGGTATTTCTGCAAAATAACATCATGCTAACATAGGAAAAAGAAATATTTCTTCTTTCTGGGATGAAATGATCAGAGAAGCAATATGGAGCTAAGCGTCTGCTGGTAGAACCCTACTGCTTTCTACTGGGTTGATGCCAGAGAAGAATTTAGCCTAATGCTGACAAACAGTCCTCCCAGGTGATGGGAATTAGTGATAATAAAACTTTCACAATGACAACATGTATAGAAAAACAAAGATAACAAAGAAAATATTACTCAGACTCACAACCTTCACATCAAGATTTAATAAACAGCTTCCACAGGTTAACTCTGCGCGCTGAAATCCTGTCTTTCATGATGGCAGACACTAGATTATCCAAATATCTACCCCTTTCTTTCTCAAACAATACAATAATTACAGGGTATTATTTCCACCATTCGGAGTAATGAGAGGCTGAAAGACAATCTAGGTTTGTATTCAAGTGAGATACATTACATTCTTGATGATTTTCCCAGCTAACTTTTTCCTATCTTGCACTTTGCCTATTAAATTCACACTCATACATCACTTTTTCACTGCTTTATCTAATTTTGTGGTTTTGTGTACACATATGACCAAATGCATACAACGCAGAAAAACCCTCAGTCAGTAACTTCCACAAAGTTAAGGAGAATATCTGGGGGAGGAGAACTATTCTCTAACTTACAGTTTAATTCAGTATCAAAATATCTTCGTAATGATTAATACAGACATTATTAAGAAATTGAAATATTGAATGTTAAAGTCAATGAGAGAATGAAAGACAATTAAAAGGCACTCTCCTGGTTTCAGCAGTAGCAGTCATTTTTCTCCTTCTTAGTAGCTAATGCAGTGCTGTGGTTTTGACTTTCAGCCTGGGAACAATGCTGATAACACCGATGTTTTTAGTCGCTGCTCAGTCATGTTTAGTCTGACCAAGGACTTTGTGAGCCTCATGCTCTGCCAGGGAGGAGGGGAATCCGGGACAGGACACCTGACCCAAACTAGCCAAAGAGGCATTCCATACCACAGCACATCATGCCCAAGATTTAGAATTGGGGATAGTTATCTGGAAGGGCTAGATCCCTGCTTGAGTCAGGCTGGGCATCGATCGGCGGGTGGTGAGCGGTTGTATTCTCTTCCCTTGTTATTTCCCTTATCATTATTGGTGGTAGCAGCGGTGGTTTGTGTTATACCTCTAGTTACTGAACTGCTCTTTTCTCAACCCGTGGGAGTTACATTCCTTCGATTCTCTTCCCCATCCCTCTGGGAGGTGGGGGGGGGGAGGAACGAGTGGGGAGTGAGCGAGCAGCTGGGTGGTTCTGAGTTGCCACGAGAGGCACAGACAGTTGTTGCCAGACCTATACTACCAGAAAGTTATTTTAGACATAAATCTTTGCAGGATTGAGTTCTCCTACAAATTGAGTGTGAACCAGCAGATTTCTAGACAAGATCTTCTGAATCTCCGTTTTTTAAAAGCCTAGCTAGATTAAATGGACAGGTGGGAAAATTAAATATGGAAGTGAAGCAAGGGAATGGAGTGAGGGAATTTGTCAGGCAGAGCTGAACGACTGAATTCTTCCACAAAGAGAAGTATTGCATGATGATATGGTCTTGCTCCTCAAACTACATTAAGGGTAAGCCATTTCTATCACTTGCTAGAATCTGATTTCTCTCTTCAGCTTTCTTGTTATGACTCCTTATGACATCTTATTATGACTTGATAAATTAAGTCTCCAACTAGAAAAGCTGCACCTGTTAAGGAGTGTATTTCTATACGTTAGAAACAAAGAATGATAGAAATGTGGACTGGAAGAAATATTGCAAGCTCATGTTGTTCCAGTTCAAATTCAAAGCCAGGCTACTGCCAACACCAGATCACGTCAAGTGCCTTTTTCCAGATAATTTTTGAAAACCTCCAAGGATTGATATCCTACAGCCACTCTGGAAAAGTTGTTTCAGTGCAGCACTGCTGACATAACTGAAGTTTTCTATCAGAATCTCCCAAGGTGCAACCTGTGGCCACTTCCCCTTTTTTACCACATGCTACTACAGAGATAACTTTAGCTTTATCATCCCTGTAACACCTTCACAAGTAATTATAGCCTAATATTGGATGCTCTTTGCCAGACTAAACAAGAGCTAGCTCCACAGCTTCAACCTAGCTTGTATTCTTCAAGGCCCTCTGTAGCACTTCTCATGCACCCCCTCAGCTTTATAATACCCTTTCTGAACTTGGACACCAAATTGGAGCCTCATTCCACAGGCAACCCCATCAGAGCTGTGTAGAAGGGGATAATTTCCTCTTAATGAGGTGCCACATTGGAGTATTGCCTGGAATGAGAGCATACTATCACCTAATATTCAAGTTGACATTAGGTAATTTCACCTTGGTTAAGGCTTTGGATTTCTTGTCAGATTTCACGAGGTTTCTGTTGGCCCAATTTCCTAAGGTCATCCTGAATCAAAGCTCTACTGTTTGACATATCAAACCATTTCACTCTCAACATCAAGGTATCTTGTTCTGATAAACAAAACCGGTTAAACATTGACATGTTTCAAAGTAAAATACATTCTTGATCCTTTTCAAATCCTTGCTGCATCCATGAATCTCTTTTATGTGCAGAAGCTACTACAGTAACAGTCACATTAAGGATAAAACAACGACAACTGCATGCTCATCTTGAACTCTCTTAAAATTTCTCACGGTCTTCTAACCTACAGCGCTAACCTTACAATTCATGTTCAACTAAGGGTGTGTTCAAGTCCCTTTCTGATTCACTCCTGTTCTAAAAACAATCTCCATTCTGACAATGTAATTTAGATTTTTTTTCCCTGTCAAACGTAAATTAGCTCAAGCACAGGCTGGTGATATTGCACTTGAAGAGTGTGAGAAACTACCTGGGTGCTTCACAGTAATACCTTCATTCTCATCTAGTGTAGCATGATCGATGGGCTTGTAAAACATCAGGAATCCTTGCCTGTAATAGAGAATCCTATTTAAACAACTGGCAGACTACTATGGCTCTAGGATACCATACTAAGTCAAAAATGTTAGTTATATTTATTCAAAAAATAAATATAGGAAATCTCCAACTTTATACATTGTTTATGATTCTACACAAACCAGTTTCCCACACAGACTAATTTCACTCCTCAAAGTGCTGTATATTTCTAAGAAAAAAATGGTTCAATAAAAATATAATGCATTAAAAAAAATAGGAACAAGGCTCTCATATTGCTCTGTCAAACTGTGGATAAGTTGATGATCAATTTGGATCTCTTCCAGGGTTCCTACATGCAGGGAAATGCTTAGCCACTACCACTAGAGAGCTGAGTCTAAAGTCACGTTCCCACAATTACTGATGCAATAGGATGATTATTTGAAATATATATTTTATAGAATCCACACAGATTGTTAAAAGAAAAATTTCCTGGAGGATAAAGTCACAATGACAGTCACTGCTGCTGCGTCAGGGTATGTTTAACTTTACGACGCTGTCTGATGAATCTGGGAACGTCTCACTGAGCTGAAAGGGACACTTCACAGCAGTTACCGTAAGGTGCAGAGGGTGGCTCAGGACTCCCTCCCACATGAAGAGTTAAAATGAAAACAACCCAGACAACTCTGAAATTGAAGAAACACAACTTGTCAGTACACACCAGACAGCAGTGCAAGATCTCAGCTCTCTCCAGTGAACCTCAGACAGAGCACTGTTGGCACAGCTAGAAAAGCCTCCAAGAGGTATCTGCTAAAGTTGGGCACAAGTTTCTGTTTTGGCAGCTAAAGCAAGTAACTGTAATGCCTGTCCTGCACTAAGCCATCCCACTTGCACTTGACATGCCAACCCAAACACACCTATTTGATGACCCTTGACTCACGGGATCCTTCTGCAGCACCATGTGAACCTATCACCATCCTGCAATACACCATATGGAATACAGCACAAGAACACAATAAGAAAAAGCAGTTGTGTGGATAGTTTGAACAGTTCACAGAAGTCAACATCGAAGCAAACTGTCTACATTTTTTGAATGGACATAGACTGGGCAGAAGCAACCTGTGGAAAGTGCATGCAAATGCAGGGGAAACAATTCTAGTTTAGGAGATATAAAATGTCTCCTAAAATGGCATGCTTATGTAGTCATTCCCATGACTGTTACAATGCTGGAAATATGATTACATTAAGTACTGTGCTTGCTCCTTACAGCCTGCAGGAGAAAATTAACAGCTTGGAAATAAGCCTGCAAGTATCTTAACTCTGTTAAGGCTGTATATCCTGCTCTTCTGATCTCAGTACAGGGTATGGGACGTTGTGGAAGGACACACAAATATCAAAATGTTATGCTTTACACTTGTAGGCAGTTAATAACCTTGTACTGGGCTCTACTAAAACGCATACTGTTCAAATGAGTTTAATTTACAAAGCTATCCAGACCACTTAGCATAATTGACCTTTTATTATTTATTGATATGTAATTTGCTTACTGTTGTGGACTATCAAACAAAATGAAATTCAATCTAGGAAACAACAAGAACTTTTCAGGGACAGGGAGCTCCCTTAAGAGTGGGAACAGAACAACAGATTCTGGTTCTTCAACTTTAATGCCTGGATTTCAGTTTTGCTCTGCAGTAAGTAGAAAGGATTTCAGAAGCAACATTACTCTGTACAGAAGTCAAAACAGTGGTGTTTCAAATACCAGATGGATTTGAAGAGTACCTGAGATTCAAGTTACAACGTCTGAATTCAAAGTGAATGTGAATTGGACAATTTTCTAGTTGCAGAGACTAGTAGCAGTCTGTCTTCTACAACATGTCATGTTTAAACCTAAAACCAGAATACAATTTCATGCTGTGAAGAGTTAGTTGTTTATGTGAACGTCAGCTCACCAAATATTGGACCCTGATTTTATATTAAGAATGGGAGAAATACACAAAGAGCTACAGCTTCATTATACAGTTAAACTGGCAAGCACAAACCCAGCATCCTGGAAAACATGTTACTGCTCAAATTACCAGTGTTTAGATTTCAGACTGTCAGGCACCTAATACAAAATCATAATTACTAATTACAGCAACTAGAAAATAATCATTTTTATAGGCATTTCATACGTAATAAGGAATAAATGACTTCAGAACTCAGTGATTTTTTTCCCTCCACTTTTAAAGTAACTCAGTTTTCTTTAGATATGGATTAGAAACGGGATTACTGGGAAAAAAAAAAAGCCAATTGATTTTTAGTATTGCAGTATCTGGGAAGCCAAATAGCACTGAAGAGAATGTTGCTCATTTCTTGAAAAAACTGTTTCTAAAAAACTATTTTTATATACAGCATTCAGTGAGAAATTCTTAGTACACAGGAATTCACAAAGAAAAGCAGAATTCTCATATTCTGAAGTTTATAAACATGGGAAAATATCCTATTTTCTTTCCTGGATAGAAGACAGTTTCCATCTTTCAAAAAATAAGAAAATCTACATTGAACTATTTGAATAACCGTGGAAATAAATGTGATGTCGTATTAATGCCATGCTACGGCTTTTAAACTTTATACCTATGTGTATGTGTAGAAATGCATGTAACAGACACAGAAATTTTGCTGCTAAGAAGGCTTAGATTTCTTTCAAGACCATTAAGTCTTGACCTTCTTAAATATACAGTAGAGCTGGTTTTGCCAGACACTCTACTAGTTATCCCAATGGTTGGTCTCCAGCCTAATAAAAATGGTAATAAAATTTTTATAGGGCTACAAAAGCTGAATTTTTAAAGTTTATGCAATGTTTTGTTCATTTTGGAAATCAAATACTTGGTTAGAAAAGGCAAAACATGCACTGAATTTTGCATAAAGATCATGCCATTCAAAATAATGTACATAAAACTCATTGGTGAGATGCCAAGAAAAGGGCAAAGCTTTTTCTTCAACATGAAGAGAGTAATTTCCCAAAGTTTATTGTTATAAATGTAGAGCATGCTATAAAGCTGTTGGAACTGTGGAATAAAAGTTTTGTATTTGGAATAGCACTTTTTTTGATTACTGTGGATTAGCATATTTATGAGGTTACTCAGCCTCAGGTTGAAACCCACAAATCAAAGGTTTATATCAGCATGGGTAATGGATTACACAGAAGTCTATGGCCTACGATATCCCAAAGGTATCTGTCTTTCAAAAGATTTATGTATATAATACCACTTTGTAGAAATTACATTTTCTGATCTTTTGCATGGTGCTTGGTGATTCCCCTCTCTAATGTGTCAAACAACCAAAAAGCAGCATTCCCATTCAGCAGCAAATTCATTGATGTATCTTCTCGTTCCCCTCCTCACCTATTGATAAGACCATGAAAAACAGATTTTAATTCCTTGATGTAAATAGCACTAGGACAATGAGAGCAGAATTCATTGTGAACATGTTTGATGCAATTAAAACTTCTGAAAAGAGGAAGGAATCTGTATTCCAGCAGCTCTTCACAGAACAAATACTTGAATTTTGTTCATCCTACAAACAGCACTATCATAGAATAAACAGATAATTTAATACATAGTCTCTTTTTTTTTTTTTCTCCAGAGGTGAACACTGACGACATTACTATTAAGGGTAAATACCTATTGACATTTTGGCTTCAAAAAGACCAGGATTTCAGGGAAGAATGCTAAGAGAAAAAATTGGAATGTTTAGTCCTGTCTCTCATCAAGGATTGTAAGTAGCCAAAAGATAAATCAGGAATGTAGTTTATGCAGAATGGTCTTTTCAAGTCTATGTGTACCCAAGTGAAACGTCTTTCATCATTGTGAAATGACAACAAATGAAGTCTCAGAAAGCTCTGTAAATTGTACAGAGAAAATGTCCACCTGCTTTTTAACTGAAGATCGACACCTAATAGTAAGAGAAACTGAGGCATAAAAAGAAGAGTATGGAACTCAGTTACATCTGTGTGCATGAGAGTGAAGATAACATAGTAGCCTATATAATTTAGAATATCCAACCTAAAAGAAGAAAATAATAAAACAGATAATGAAATACATATTATTAACAGATTAATATACATACATATATACTATGCATACTCCACTGCAGGAAAAGTGTGAGGTTTTCTTGCATTTAAGGTATGATGTCCATTTACCTATACAAGGGACAAGACTATTCAAACAGATCTGCTGCTGAAAGAACAACAGATCACAATAATGTGAAAATATTAATTACTTCAAATAAAGTGGAATTGGTTAACTGACCCTCAATCAAAAACCCCTCAGCATACTAAGAAAGAAAATATATAACATTTAAGAAAGAAAATGAGTTTAATATTCTTCCTTGGAGAGGTGATCAAAATCCTGAAAGCTGTCAACTAAGTCTTTTACAGGGTAAAATTAAAATCAACTGATGAGGATTAACAGAACACATTGTGATCCAATTTTGTTATGTTAATTTTACTCCATTTCATTTAACTTTTATCCCTCACTTGAAACTCCTTTTATACTGCAAGCTGCAATATATTTGAGAGAAGGCAGAGCCAACTGACAACTTAAGATTTTATTACTCAACCTCATAATACATTATGTAGAGTCAGGGTTATATATTATTGATATATATGTACCATATCAGATCCAGGAAAGTATTTGTAAAAGATACAGAGAAATGTGTAATGATAGTACCTTTGGCATCATAGTTTTCAGCAACTTGCAGTAATCAGGTAGGGAAAGGTGGATGAGTAACTGGCTTTTGGGCAGATTCAGAATGATGTAAACCAAATGGAAGAGCAGCACCTGCTAAACTGAAATTGATTTCCCAGAAACTAGGCTATCCGTGCTAGCATTTTGGCAATGACACAATGAACTACATTGATAGGTCCTGGCAACAGTCATTTGCATGAGGTAACATTTATAACAAAAGCTCTATAACTGAAATACAGAAGTGGCAATGTAATATATGAGACATATCACCTACAACTGTGATCTTGAGGGCTACCTGCAAAGTTCAGAATGGGCTGTTCCCACCTCATTGACACATGGCAAGGAACTTCACATTCACTTCAATTCATAAAGGCCTCAGTTGGTTTGAAGAAAGTTGGCAGACTGACAGTACTTTTTATTCTCACTTTTAAAAAACCTGTATTTCCAAGTATATTTTCCATAAGCTATAACTGTTTAATTAGACATGTGCAAAAGAACAGTAACCATTCAGGTATTGAAAAGCTTTAACAAAGTCCCAAACCAAAGAAAATAAACAGACTTCTTATGCTAGAGCACTTTATGCTTTCAGAAAGCAAGGAAAAATACTTTCCAAGAGCCCTACATAATTATAACACCGATCTGAACTCTGTTGAGGTATAGTTAGTGCCTTTTCCTTTCTCATGTTGACTTCATACCAGACAGAAATATTAAGATCTGCTTGTGTGCGTACTTGTTCAGCTATCTAGATTCTTTTTGTTTGAGTAAAAGCAGAGACTCTGTCTGCAGAGCAGAATTTGATTCCAGAATAGTGAATAACATCTTCTGACACAACATGTATATGAGTCAGGGTAAACATCCTGCATGGAAAAAAAGAAAAGCATTCAGGAAGATGATGAATTCAGTTTCTGTTACACAGACACATACTCTGGAGTTCTGAAGCATCTTGTTTGCCTTTCCAAATCTATATGGCAGGGGAGTTGGGCAATGAGTAGGAAACCTATTTGGAAGAGTAAGTTACGTAAAGATTGCAAATCTTCCAGCCTTCCTCTATGCCTCAGTAAAATAAAGCCTTCTTTTAACCTGGGACATGTTTCTAAACTGCAACACGATAATTTCTAGAAAATCCTTGGACAAAACTTTGTTTCCAAAGAAATAAAGCTACAGAATGTACCTCTGCATGTCCTACATGAACAGCTTTGGACTCAAAGACTGACTTTAAACACACTGCATAGATGATTAAGGGTTTTAAAAATTCAGTGTCTCAAGATTCATAGCAAAACTACAAGAGAGATAGCCATAAATGTACCAATTGAGGGAAAGACACCTACACAAGTGCACACAATATCAGGCATCACAGAAGCAACTGCAAAATACCTACAAAAGTATCAATTATTCACATTAATTTTAGACAGAATGTCAGGACAAAGTATCAGGTTATCTGCAGAAAGACAAAATCAAGGTTGTCATTTTCTTCCAGAGCTACCAGTTTTGGCAAGGTTGCTTTTGGCTGAGCTGGCCCAAAAAGAAACATAAAACACTTTAGAAAAGTTTGTAAGGGAAAAATTTATTTTCTAAATGTGAAAATGGAAGAAGTTTTTCCTTAAAGCAAACTGAAAACTTCATCTAACCCTGAATTATTTTCCTGGCAAGTTTTAGAAACAAAAAAGGCAATTTTCTCCAGAAGTTTTCCTACAAAATTCTCATATTTGACAAACTCTAATCACTGCACTCTTTATAAGAAGCCTGAGCAGGCCTTTGTAAGACTTGGGCAAGGTACAGAGGAACAAATATTAAGAATGCTATCTCCGAAGAGAAGAATACCTTAAAACACAATCCAGACTATCTGGCTTCAAGCACAGGAAGGTGTTGAAAAATAAAGTTAAGAAATTAAAACCATACTGTTTACACCCTGCAGGGTGAACTTTCTCACACAGAGGTTTTAAAGGTATTTTTGTTGCCAACAGCCATATATAACAGATATCCTCAGAGTATTCCAGGAAAGATTTTCAGTATGCTTTCTGGACCAAGAACACTGCAGGAAGATATCTTCAACTAAATGCACTGACTACACTCAAAGAGAAGGGTTGTTTTTTTCCTCCCAGGGGTTAAAGAAATTCCCAAGATCATTCCATTGTACCCTACAGTACCCTACAAATTCCCCCTCTTGTCCAAATGAGAACTTACTCATAGTGTTCACTGAGACAAGAACAAACTCGTAAGAAAATAGAGATTTTGTATGTTTATTATTTCTGAGAAGTATTACTTAATTGCTTTCTAGCTGCAAGTGAGATTGTTTTGTAATTATTGTATGCGTCTGTAGAGGGCTTAATGCTGATTTATGTTGTTTACCAAAATCTTGACTTAGCCTGTTGGGAAACAGCTCAACAAACATAAACCATGTGACCACATTCACAGGTTATAGGGGATTTTCACAAATGAGATGTGCTATAGAGCAACATTTTTTCAGTACAAATACATTCTCAATCACAATTTAACAACAACAAAAAACCAAGTTAAAGTATTTTCTATATCGATGTATATACCTTTTTAAACCTGAACCTAAATCAGATCCAATTAAAATACAGGAAATTCCATTTAAACATTTTATTTTTTTTTACTTCAGGGATGACTGAAGGCTGGAACAGGCTGTTGGGTATTGATTCTCCACTCCTAAAGATATTCAAAATCTGACATGACAAAGCCCTGGACAACTTGCTTTAGCTAACCCTGCTTTAAGGGGTCAGACAATCTCCAGATGGTCCTTTCCAACTACAATCATTCTGTGATTCTATGATTAGGCATGATTACTTTACATCTCCCAGGTTGCTAGCACGGGTTGTTAAGCCCTTGTGTCAGTAAAAGGAGACAAGAAAGAAGAAGGATTCCTGAGAGACTGAATTTTCTCTTCATTCTTCCAAAGCTGACAATTGCAGAGACTTTCATACTACAAGTGTTAATTAAAACCAACAAATACTATCTAATCCAAACTAAACCTAATCTTTTCCCATGTACTTTACCAAAGACACTTACGGTTTTTATTAATTTCAAAGCAATTTCATAAAATAAGGTACATCCTAAAAATGTCTGTTGATATGAGAGATAAAAAAAGTATCAACTGATATTTTGACACAAACAGTGTGATCAATCAGAGCTTGTTACATCATCATGCTTTGATTCTGGTAATGACAACAAATGTTTAAAACTAAGATGCAATCTAGTATATATTTACTGCAACATGCTAGTTGCAGAAGCACCAATACGTGTATAGTTTGAAAAAGCACTTCTATGCTTTTTCATTATTGGTCTGAAGAGTTGCATTGTGAAGCTGTATCTACTCAATGACTCAATCTTTGGACATGTCCTGGGTTCAGCAGTAGCAGTCATTTTTCTCCTTCTTAGTAGCTAGTGCAATGCTGTGGTTTTGACTTTCAGCCTGAGAATAGCACTGATAACACCAATGGTTTTAATTATTGCTCAGTAATGTTTACTCCAATCAAGGACTTTGTGAGTCTCATGCTCTGCCAGGGAGGAGAGGAAGCCGGGACGAAGCAGAGACAGGACACCTGACCCAAACTAGCCAAAGAGGTATTCCATACCACAGCATGTCATGCTCACTATACAGACTGGGTGCAGTTACCCGGAAGGGCTAGATCACTGCTCGGTCGGGCTGGGTATCAGTCAGTGGGTGGTGGGCGGTTGTATTCTCTTCCCTTGTTATTTCCCTTATCATTATTATTATTGCTGGTAGCAGCAGTGGTTTGGGTTATACCTTAGTTACTGAACTGCTCTTATCTCAACCCATGGGAGTTACATTCTTTCAGTTCTCCTCCCCATCCCTCTGGGAGTTGGGGGAGGAAGAGCTGGGGGAGTGAGTGACTGGCTGCACAAGAGGACAATACCATTCACTTAATTTTAACCTACTGACAGAGTTAAAATTGTTTTTCCTAATACATAAGCTGGAAAGCTGACCATATTTTATAACAATCGAGTCCACAAACCTGATGGCCCCCTTTGGCCCCTTTTGCTGTTCCTTGATTAAGTATTTATTAAACTGCTTATGATTAAATTGTTGCAATTTATAACGTTTATAACAACTGCGTGCAGTAATTGAATGTTAATTTAAACATGTCCTTCACATGAATTAGGTGAATGCAATGGTAGGTGAAATTTTATGTAGAGAAAAGTTAGAATGGTGAAATTTATGTGATACAGGAAAACAGGAACGTGGAGAACAGAACAGGGTGACCAGATCTAGTCTCTGACAGTAAAAGGCACTCCACCGTGATGTCTAGTTTACCAAGGTCTACAGAACACTCAAGACTCTTGCTGTATCTCAGACACAAGCTGTATTTGCTGATGTTCAAAATAAAATCTTCCATGGGAATAAAAAAAAAACAGTGAAGAAGGTGAGGAGTGAGGGAAAGAAGACACCTAATCGGTACCCTTGGAGATACCAAAAATCCATCTAGACATGGTTCTGTGCAATCTCTGCTTGTGACCCTGCTTGAGCAGGTGGGTTGGACAAGATGACCTCCAGAGATCCTTTCCAACCTCAACTACTGTGTGATTCTGAAATACCAATAAAATTAAGAGACAAGAGCTGAAGTTGCTGTAGTAGGCCTATCTTTTCGTATACTGATTCTTGGCATGCATAAAATCTTACCTATAGTATTAAAATTCTTTGCACTTAATTTAGAAACACAATAGCTGCAAAATTCAATACAGAATGGTAATGAAAAATAATACAGATTGATATATGCTATGCATACACACACACGGGTTGCTTGAAATGTCTGATATCAGTATCTCTGTAACTGGATCTACCAAGAAATCTATTAATGTGGCTGTGTCCAGTATGAACTTTCATAAAGTTACTACATTAGAATCCAAAAAAAAAGGAGTTCAGGATAAAATACAGTGGCAGTCACCAGCATATTCTTCATGTGAGTCACAACCATGAAACTTTAAACCATATGATTTGCACAACTAACCCGTGGTGATTTATAGTTCTTACATGTAGCCAAATTGAGAAATTTAATAAGGAACAGGAAAAAAATTCCCTTGATATGTCTGCACTTGTATCAGATTTAGCTAATATTTCTATTTAACATAAAAAGGAGTCTTAACTCCATCATCATCAGTATTTGAGAATATCTTGTGCCAGTTCAAAGACTGGATAAAAAAAGAACAGCATAGAAAATGTACCAATTAAAATAAAGAATACAGAAAAAAAAACAGAAAACATAATAGACTATATTTTCTTTTGATTGAAAGCCTTCATACATACACACCCACCACTTTCCTTCCAAAGAACGAACATTACGAAATATAGTCAAATTAAAAGTGTAGGTAAATACATAAATGGTGGATCAGCATAGTAGAAACAATTCTTTTCCGACCGGACCTAAAATTCCATTTTGATGGCAAGAAAGTCTCATATGGCTTAAATACCAAAAAGTTTATAAGGCAAAGCATTGTTTTATTTCTCAGAATGAACACTAGATATAAGAAATCCTAAAATATCTAATTGGTTGTGTTCTTTTAGTTTTCTGAACCAGGTTTGCCTTATGCAACCATGGTAGTTCAGGATCTTACCTTTTGGTACTCTGGTGTTTTAAATATGCATTGACTTCTGATTTGCAACATTGTTAATATATAATAATAAGCAATACGCATTAAAACTAAAACTCTTGAGAAAAAAAGCAACGAACCCCAAAATCAACTTATGCATTCTTGATACATTTCCAAACTTAGCATTAGAAAGTTAATAAATTCTGCTTAGCATCCTTCCAAAATTAACATACTCAAATGACAGACTTTAAGAATTCTGATATTAAAGATTAATGAACATATTAGCAGTAAACTGTTGTGTATCTTTTCATTAAAAACTGTACAAAATACAAACTGCTGTTTGGTTGTAAACTTTATGTTCTTTGCTTTTTCATTTCTAATAACATATTAACCTTTTCTTTACCATAAAAATACCCCTTGATGCCAAGGATGAACACATCTCAATATTCAATCACACCTCTACCACAAGAATTTCTCACGCCACCTTCTTATAAAAAAAAACAATTTCTCCTTATGTTCCTTTGCATTTTATCTACTAAAATTCTGTCTATAAATTTTAGTGACTCTTAAGGGCTCAAAATATTAATTGTGCTATAATTTAAAAGCCTGACAGGAATCAAAGATACCAGAAGTCAAGTGCAATTTCAGGTCAACCTCCTCCTTTATTGAATGTTGATAGGTTTTGACCTGTTTCCTGTGTGCAGTCATTATACCAATATTCCATCTGACATATCTGTTAAAGATGTTGTTTAGGGAATGTAAGAATTCTGACAAAAGCAAAAAGCAAGTTACAGCTCTGATATCAAACTGTCTTAAGCATTTCCCATAATTCTTTCAATACTATTTATCACAACTGTTTATTTTAAACTCCAAACTGCCAAGCAAATTTAAAGGTCAATTCATCTATTCTTTGAGATAAGTAACTTCAAGCAGATAAGATGATGATCTTAAATTTCACTTAAAGGAGTTTAAATAAACTTGCACAATATAGTCCTTAAAATAACAAAAGCTAAAGTGTTCTTATGAAACAAGTGATATTCCCAATTTTGTATTGTTACCCTGCTATCTTGGCAGTTGCTGCATTTTATATCTTGAATTTCTAAAATCTGATACCCAACTGTGGATTGCAACCAATTACTGTTAATCTGTGTGTGTCTTTCTATATGTCTAAATTCCACTTAGTTGTCTGAGTACCACAGAGAGGGTATACTCACACTGCACTTTCAAGAGGAAAGAGAATAAGCTCTGAATCACCAGATAGGAGTGTGTTGAGGAAGACAGGTTTTTAGGGTATAAGTGTTTGTTTGTCTGCAAACCTCAAAGTACTTGTAGTTCATCCCTAGTCAAGGCTGATTTACTAAAAAAATGAAAATATATTGGTAAAATGTATTGAACTGTTATAAAAAAAGCTGACTGTCTGAAGGAGTAAATCTTCCACAACATTTTAATTGCAATTGAAGACATACTATCAGAAGCAAAGCCTGAGTTCAAAGATGAGGCCACAGTTTGTAAGCACATAAACAATTAGAAACTGAGGCTAGATTTAAACCTTTGAGTTCCAGAACAGTTAGGAACTTACTTTTTGAACTGTTTGTATAATCTCCAAAGCAACAGCAGCTCTATCAGATTGGAAGAATCAGAAACTGCATCAGACCAGCCAAGAACAGACCTTTTATCCATCTGTCTGGGAGTAAAATTCACACTCAATGGGTCAAGAAACACCTTATACCTCAGTATCCATTTCAGATGGAAAATTGCTGGGTTTATATATATGTTTTAATTAAACATCTGAAGGAGAAGCTCACTGTTTTATAAAGAATAAAGGTAATAGCTACATAAATGTTACAATATTTAACTGATTGAAAGAGAAATTACACTTTTCCTTTTGAGGCCTGTTCCAATGCTGCACTTATATGTCACATAACAGAGCTTGGTTTAAAATATAAGTATCCATAAAAAGGTGATACGATAATATCTTGTGCTAATGGTGCCATTATCAAGCTATAAAATGATGCCATTATTTTGCCCAACTGTGTGGCTTCATGCCCAAGGCCATTGCTACAGCTGTGAAGAACAACCCACTGTAATATGGCATATTATGAAATTTCCCTAAATATATAAGAGGTTTCATAAATGGAGTGCATTTATGGAAGCCACACTATTATGTAATAAAACAGTCTCCTGATTTATATCTGAGAGTAGGAAATAATGTCAAACATCCCTTCCTAAGATTCCAAAATAATGCAATACGTATTTTGAAGGCTAAGATGGAAAAAAGTTGATATGGACATCACCATCAAATATCTGCTATAAAAATAATTTACTACACATTCTGTAAGTAAGCCAGCTCTCAGAATTTAGGGTGATAAACCACAAACAGGTCAAAAGGTAAAAATTCCTTAACACTCACAAGACATTTTAATGCACAAAATGCCAGCAATTATGAATAGCGCTAAATATGACATTTGCAACACACCTCCTATGAACTGAATCTATGTCTATGCCCATGCCCAAGCCATAACACACCTCTTTCTTTGAGCATTCTTGAGAGTTGCTGAGTCCCAATGCTGCTTTTCAAGTTCAAGAAAAGACTAGCTCAAAGACCTGCAACGGCATCTTAACACATTCACTAACATCTGGTCAGTTACTAGTTTTGTATTTCAGGCATGATCATTAGCAAAAGTGCATTCCTCTTCACACTCACAAATTGAAACTGCAAAGGGAAGAGTAATTCCCCTCTCATAAGAAATACAACTAAATTATGACATCAGTTGCAGAAAGACTCAATAGTAAATTACCAAATCCAATTTACTCAGGACCTTGTAATTTAGTTTCAATCTATTTAATTCAATTTTAGCTGTGATATATAAATGTTGATTAGCAGACTATTGCATGAGAATATAAAGTACTTCAGTTTCTTTAAAATACCACTGTTTAAGCTACAGTACTTTTTTGTTCTTTCAAAGACAAAAATGAATGGTATGAACCATAAAACCAAACATGAATAAATTAAATCTGGAATCCATGCCAGTTACCTCTACAGCGTAATTTTTTAGCATGCAGAAAGAATATCTTCCTTTGCAAACAGAGTTACAAATGCACTCATATTTTATACAACAGCCCACACTGACATGGACTTATCCTTGTGGTAGATACAGGTACAACAACTGGCATTCAAAAATGTGAGATACCACTGTTTAAGATGTAGGTGTGTTTTTTTTTCTTATGATGTGGTCCAAAAGCATAACTCTGAGCTTAATTAAAATGAAAATTTTAATGTATTTTACTTTTTTCCTATAAAAAAATTAAAAGAATAAAAGAAACTTTCAAAACATTAGAAAATGGAAGAACAACTTGAAATAAAATAGACCAGTGTTCCAAAGTAACAACCTAGTTTTCCTAGCCTATCTCCTGGGAAGATTAACTTGTAAAAGCTTTTTAAAAAGACTTTTTCGTATAATAACATAGAATGATAGAACAGTTAGGGTTGGAAAGGACCTTAAGATCATCAAGTTCCAACCCCCCTGCCATGGGCAGGGACACCTCACACTAAAACATGTCACTCAAGGCTCTGTCCAGCTCAGCCTTGAATACCGCCAGGGATGGAGCATTCACAACTTCCCTGGGCAACGCATTCCAGTGCCTCACCACCCTCACAGTAAAGAACTTCATCCTTATATCCAATTCAAACTTCCCCTGTTTAAGTTTGAACCCATTACCCCTTGTCCTATCACTACAGTCCCTAATGAAGAGACACTCCCAGGATCCCTATAGCCCCCTTCAGATACTGGAAGGCTGCTATGAGGTCTCCACGCAGCCTTCTCTTCTCCAGGCTGAACAGCCCCAACTTTCTCAGCCTGTCTTCATACAGGAGGTGCTCCAGTCCCCTGACCAACCTCGTGGCCTCCTCTGGACTTGTTCCAACAGTTCCATGTCCTTTTTATGTTGAGGACACCAGAACTGCACACAATACTCCAAGTGAGGTCTCACAGAGCAGAATAAAGGGGCAGGATCACCTCCTTCAACCTGCTGGTCACGCTCCTTTTAATGCAGCCCAGGATACAGTTGGCTTTCTGGGCTGCGAGCAGACACTGCAGCCAGCTCATGTTCATTTTCTCATCGACCAACACCCCAAAGTCCTTCTCCTTGGGCTCCTTGGAATCTCTTCTCTGCCCATCCTGTAGCTGTGCCTGGGATTGCTCCGACCCAGGTGTATAACGCATAAATAAAAAGTACTCTCGGCTCTAAATTTACCTTTTAGGACAATCAGCAGATACTCAGATTCATCTTATTTGGGCAAGTTTTCAGATGCCCAACTTTGGCTGAAAATAGTTAAAGAATTAGTTAATTCAAACAATAATGATATACTGTCATTAGAAAAGAATGAGATGAAGTGGGAAAAGCTATTCACCTCTAGCCAAGCCTCTTAGTTGAATAAAATTAACAGCAAAAATCCCCTTGTTTACATTACAGTAATGTCCTTTAGTGCTCTATAAAATATTTGGCTATTGCAATGATGTTTGCTGTCTTTATAGTCCGGAGCATGGATCTCAACCTGAAAACCAAAGACAATGAAACCAAAGACTTTAAAAACGTTATCGTATTAGGAGATCAGTAAGGCCTTCTGGATCAGACTTCTTTGCTGAGTCTCATCTCAAACTTTGAATAGGAAGGGCTGCAAATAAGTACATACCCCCACTGCCTACTTCTTGAAAAAGATTTTATCACAAACAAAACACGTTTTGAGCCCTGAACAGTTCTGTTCAGAAGTCTCTGAAAAAATGTGTTGCAATCCTTATCCTGCAATAGGGCCATCAGGTATAATGGTACGCTACACTTCTGCTGTGGACTTCAGAATAGCGACCCAATGACCTCTCACTGACACAATTCTTTATAAATCTACAAGTATTAAAACGCACAGTGGAGCTTCTGCCATGAGTTTTCATACTTAATCTGCTTGAAAATACCAACTCAGCACAACACAAGGTGCGTCAGTAACATCACTGAATACTAATAGCGTATACATAGGTTTAGCATCACGGTACATAACTATTTTGCTAATTTGTACTGATGACAATTATTGGTGCACAAGATGCAACTTCTACTTCATTCAGAGTAGATGTTTTTATCTGTTACTGATTTTTGTCGATAACCAGTTATTTTGTCAAATTGGTTTGAAGGAAATTGATAGGAACAACTTAGCTGTGCCTCTTGAGAAACAGAAAAGAAGGATTTCTTTTAAAAGATCTTCTCAGAGGCTTGCCACTGAAACCATCCCCTTGGGAACTCCGCAATCAAGTGGGCTCTCTCAGGCTTGCTGCTTGCCAGAGAACCTTCTGGTTACCCAGAGACAATGAAAGAGCCTTTTGTTCCTCCAAGATCTATGATACCAGACTTCCATCAGAACAATATAAATATGCCTGAACTTTGGGATCGTGAGGGAGTTACAGTAACCTCACAGAGTTCTGTGATCTTTTGCTTTTGAGACCTTCTAATCCTTCCAAGTGAAAGTACAATGAAGGGACATTTAAGGAACAATACAGATAAGTGCCAGATTGTCAGCTTTGCCCCCCACACACAATACTGCACTTACCAGTATTTACTTTAAGGCACATGAACACCAATAAAAAGCTAAGCTTGAAAAGCTGTACCTAACTCATTTTTTACAAATAAGAGTACGTTAAAAATCAGTATAAACCCATTGGTAACTGTCATTTGCAATTTACATAGATGTACTTATGCTAAAGCTATAAAGGGCAATAATACGGAATATATATTTTTTCAATTAAAATATTGAATAAAATAGTAAATCTGGCAATTTAGAAATGTAGTTTCCAATAGTCCCTAAAAATTAAAAACTGCCATGATTACACTCAAGATACAGGATGCGAAGCTCTGCCGCTGGGATACAAAATAATCACAAAATGTACCTCCACAAATACATATTGGAAAATTTAACTTTTTTTTTGCAGTTTCTACACAAAGTATATTAAACATTTGATGCTTGGGGATATAATTCCTTTTGTTGTTTGCCTCACTGTTTTACAAAATATTTTGCCCTCAAGCAATAATATATTTGTCTGCAATATATTTATAGCACCTTGAAAATAGCTGCTTTACTTGTTGAAATGTTGAAGAAAAAAAAATAAGTGATTTATTGTACAAGCAGCAGAGGTGTAAGGGTTAGTTAAAGAGGCTGTAGTGGGGTGATTAATTTCCCCCCCCCTCTTACCGCTTCCTTGTTATTGGATAATACAATAAGATAGCTGGATGTTTCAGTGGCAATATGGCAGTACACAATCTGTGCATCTCCTGTTACCGTATTTTTCTTGTCTTTGAATTTTAACCTGCTCAAATCTTTCATACATACATATACATATATATATATATTAGTTTCACGGAGTAGTTGTGTTTGGAAGGTAACTTTGGAATTGTCTCATCCCCCTGCACTACCCTTTGTTGAACTTCATGAGGTTCCTGTCAGCCCATGTCTCCAGCCTCTCCAGGTCTTACTGGATGGCAGCACAACCAACTGACACATCAGCTACTTCTCCAAGTTTCGTGTCAGCGCAAACTTGCTGAGGATATGCTCTGCCCCACCACCCACATGGATACATGAAAACCCAAAACATATTCTACAAATGATTTCACTAACAAAGTGTACCATAATCATAACCCTACATGGACAGATTTTAATTTAAACCCAGGAAAAATAGGATTGTAACAATATACAGTCCTGACATTGAAATAATTCTGACTTGTATAATGAAAAGAATATGGAAATGTATGGAATAGAATTATGTCAAGAAATATACATATACATTCATTAAATATATATGTATATTATATACATATATAATGAAAAGTAAATGGTATCAGGAAAATGTAGCCACTAAGCTACTTCCAGCTTTAGAAATCTGTATCTCCATTCCGTTTCTCTCTTTTCAATTTAGTACCTTCTTATGCCTATCACCATTTCCCTGACATACTTTATTTCTAGTACAACAGAATAGTCGAGTGGAAGGTATTAAATAAGATTGAGTTAATATTGTTGAACAAATTTATTTGCATATTGATGCAGTACTTGTGAAAAATCAGTTTCAGGCTTATAGTTAAAATCTGTTTTGTAACTAAATGAAATCTGTTGCTGGTGAAAGAAGGATTAGCAAATTCCTACTGCAGAAAACTGACACTTTGCAGCAAATTATTACAGTTGTGTGATGAGGAAAACCAATTTTAAACCTGAAACTAAGTTTTAATGTCATATGAATGTAATTTTTCTGGCAGTCATGTGTCATACAAGGTCAGGGAAAAAGTGTCTTTTCAAAATGTCTCAGAATGTCCTATAAGCTTCACAACCTACACTGTTAATTTCTTCTAACTGAACAAATGCTTCCTATCACTTTTCCTGCTAGAATAAAAGGACCAGTAATTCCTTATACCATTTTTTCTATTAACTACAACCATTCCTTTATAAAAGATAATATATCTTGTTTAGCAGATCGCAAAGCAAAAATAAGGAGTTCATATATAAACCAATTTGTGAGCAATCAACATGCGATATTCAGGCTATTCATCACAGCCCCCAAACACAGTAAGAATTTGGCTTCATTGAGACATGAATACCAAGTTAATGATAGGGGTTTGAAAAGACGGTACCAAAGATACGTGAAAAAATTACGCTAAGCTTACAAAAGAAGAGCTCTGACTAATTCTAAAGCTGAATCTCCTACAAAAACTGAGCTTAATCCATACAGTAATGTTTTTTAAAGTCAATTTAGATTCGCATTACACATTTCTTAAGTGAAAGAATTTCTACATAGAGTTAAAAAAGATGATTAACACAGCTCTTCAAAAGTTAAGGGTCAGAAATGGAAAAGCCAGAGATCCATTGACAGCGTAACAGAAGCCAAACCAGAAGATGCTGTCACACAGCTACTGTCAATGCTATACCAGCAACCACCATAAAGTGTGACACTGATGATGTGACAGACACCACCTAAGACAGCAGCTGGTGAAAAGCCTTTTGATTCCTGACATAGAAGATATCTAAGAATGAGGAAATGAATTTCCTTTTGTTGGGTATTTACACAGCCCACGACAATGAGGTTTTAATTCAGGACTGACACTACATTACATTCTTCGTCATAGGATAATATTAATAACCCCATTCCTTGTGTGAAAAGGTAACTTTTAAATGAAAATGCATGGAAAGAAGGTGAGACTATTAATAGACTAGGAACAGCAAAAGGCTTATTTGCCAGCAGGAAAACAATAAACAGATGTTATGTGATAAAATATGTGCAGATCACAGACAAAGAAACAGGAAAAACTCCTAACCTCCCAGCATGCACACACACACTGCTTGATTTCTTCAGAAGAGTTTAGCATATGATAACTACCAGATTAGAAAAAGCAGATATGTAACTACAAGCAGTATAATGATGCTTAAACCAGAGCAATTACCAATATTGTGTTTGTAGAGGCAAGCGATAATTCAAAGGAAAACAAAATAAAAAAGGGTATCTTTTTCTTACAGTACACTTCTACCAACTTCTCCCCAGAAGATTAAAGACTCCTTCGTTTTGGAAGACGAAATGACTGATGAAGAAAGAAAAATCTTTTGTTCTTTCTGCTTCTGAATAACAAAATGCTTTTCTGAGGGAAATAATGTGTACAGAAATATAGGACCGTATTATTATAGGAATTTGGAATTAGAATCAAATTCTAATTGTTTAAACCTTAGTTTGAAAAATTCCTTGACCATGAGGTGCCAATAGATCATTCTGACTACTCTGCAACATAGAACTCAATGGTACAAATACACTTGCAGTATCCGGAACAAACATCAAAGTGCAGCCCTTATAATTAAAACTTTAAATCCTAAATTACATTTTTTTAATGGAACAACCTCAATTGTTTAGAAAAAAAATATTATCTATCCTCTTGACCTCAAAGAATTCTGGTCTAGTTGAAGGCTCTTCAGAAGGTATTTTACATGCTATTCTTATAGGACAAAGAAGGATGAAACAGAACACCACTTTACACTATCAGGCAGTAAAACTGTCAACATACATGAAAACCAGAGTAGACAAGGGCATAAGAAGAATGTTTTTCTTGAAAGTCATATTTGGTAAAAAGACCATGCTCCTTAGCTTATGAAATACAAACTTCAAAGGTGCAGTTTTACTAACCTCAAAAACTTCATTCCACAATTATGTGGCTTACAAGTTAAAATGCAACTGAATTCTAACACATCTCAATTAAAAAAAAAAACAAACCTGCAATCAATCAAATCCCACTACTTCTTCTCAATCCTTGTAAGATGTCTTTTTGATACTTTCTGTGTCCTTCCTTCCCTTCCATTAGTTTATTCAGTACAAAAATAACCTCAGTATATTACCTGAAGGAGTCTCCATTGCAATTCTCCTCTTGAAACCTTTCAGCTCTAACCTCAGCATGCGTTTTTGTTTCTCTTTAAAGTTCTAGCATGCAGCTCTTAATCTCCTTCAATATGAATAGAGCATAATAATAGCCCAGTGCAGTAAAGCTTTTCAATGCACCATCAACTTCTGCACTTGCAGACTACCAGGTTCAGAAACAGAAAAAGCTGCTACAGAGCTTTAATGACTTTTGCACCTGGGAATGTAGGAGAGCAATCTTTCCTGTATGCTACTTAATACCATTTGGGATACAAGTACAAAAAATCCCAAAGATTCTCCCAACAGCATTAAATAATGGCAGTCAGGTGAAGCTCCCAATGACTGGAAAAAGGGAAATATAACCCCCAATTTCAAGAAGGGGAAAATGGATGACCCAGGGTATTACAGACCAGTCAGTCTCACCTCCGTGCCTGGCAAAATCTTGGAGCAGATTCCCCTGGAAGGCATGCTAAGGCACATGGAAAACAACAAGGTGCTTGGTGACAGCCAGCATGGCTTCACCAAGGGGAAATCCTGCCTGACCAATTTGGTGGCCTTCCATGATGGCGCTACAAAATTGATGGACAGCGGTAGAGCAGTTGATGTCTACCTGGATTTGTGTAAAGCGTCCGACACTGTCCCACACGACATCCTTGTCTCTAAATTGGAGAGACATCCATTTGATGAATGGACCACTCGGTGGATAAAGAACTGGCTGGATGGCCACACACAAAGAGTTGTGGTCAATGGCTCAATGTCCGGCTGGAGACCAGTAACGAGTGGTGTCCTCCAGGGATTGGTTTTGGGACCGGTCTTGTTCAACATCTTCATCGCTGACATGGACAGTGGGATTGAGTGTGCCCTCAACAAGTTAGCCAATGACGCCAAGCTGTATGGTTCAGTTGATACGCTGGAGGGAAGGAATGCCATCCAGAGGGACCTTGACGTGCTTGTGAGGTGGGCTGATGCCAACCTCATGAAGTTTAACCATGCCAAGTGCAAGGTCCTACACCTGGGTCGGAGCAATCCCAGGCACAGCTACAGGCTGGGTAGAGAAGAGATTCAGAGCAGCCCTGCTGAGAAGGACTTGGGGGTGTTGGTCGATGAGAAAATGAACATGAGCTGGCTTCAGTGTGTGCTCGCAGCCCAGAAAGCCAACCATATCCTGGGCTGCATCAAAAGGAGTGTGACCAGCAGGTCGAAGGAGGTGACCCTGCCTCTCTACTCTGCTCTCATGAGACCTTACCTGGAGTATTGTGTGCAGTTCTGGTGTCCTCAACATAAAAAGGACATGGAACTGTTGGAACAAGTCCAGAGGAGGCCACAAGGATGATCAGGGGACTGGAGCACCTCCTGTATGAAGATAGGCTGAGAAAGTTGGGGCTGTTCAGCCTGGAGAAGAGAAGGCTGCGTGGAGACCTCGTAGCAGCCTTCCAGTGTCTGAAGGGGGCCTATAGGGATCCTGGGAGGGACTCTTCATTAGGGACTGTAGTGACAGGACACGGGGTAATGGGTTCAAACTTAAACAGGGGAAGTTTAGATTGGATATAAGGAAGAAATTCTTTCCTGTTAGGGTGGTGAGGCACTGGAATGGGTTGCCCAGGGAGGTTGTGAATGTTCCATCTCTGGCAGTGTTCAAGGCCAGGCTGGACAGAGCCTTGGGTGGCATAGTTTAGTGTGAGCTGTCCCTGCCCATGGCAGGAGGGTTGGAACTGAATGATCTTAAGGTCCTTTCCAACCCTTACTATTCCATGATTCTATAACTATGTGGTTTCAAGCATATAATTCAATATGGTTATAAAACAAAATAAAAAAGCTTTGTGATTAAACTCCATAAAACCAGTGAGTTATCACACATTGTTTGACTGAAAAACATTCAATAGATTGATTTAATCTTCTTCACTCACATCATGAAGGAAAAGAAGGCAAATCTCTTTAAATAAGAGATGAAGGATCGCCTTCACGAGAAAGATATAGGAAATCCTTCCAGTATATCTACTGGAACAGAGTTAGTCAGCATATACAGAAGCACGGTATCTACGGAATGCTTTGCCTAATGGAAAATAACCCACTAACTAGCAGTTCCTCAATCACAGCTAGAGTTGGTGTGTATTATTATTTAGTATATTCTGATATCCTTCAAAACTTTTCTGACTCAGTTTAGGCCAAAGTGTGCCCTTAACTAATAAAATACACAGAGCTGAGGTAAAACCATATGGAATACTTATCTGATTTTGCCATGATGTCCAGAAGTTAAGCTTCAGCACTACTTGAAGAAAAAGGAGAAAAATCTAAGAGGAATTAATACTGCTTATAAAGATAAATGGCAAACTCACATCTTGCATGAGTAATGCGAACTACATTAAGTTAATGGAGGCGAGCCTTAAAATCCTAGTAGTAATTTTGAATAATTTTTGGGCTACAATTTATTTCATTTCACTGATAAGAGAGTAAAGACAGAGGTTATGCTTATCTGATTAACAAGCGTTTGCTGAGCATCTTCGCAGATTCCTGGAACCTTTACTGAAAATAAATACTTTAACTAAGCTTCTGTATATCCTGATGGACACAGTTACCTTTGGTCATGGGTTAATTAAATATTATCTCTTGCAACAGTGAGATATTTGACAGTGAACTCCCCAAAACCTCTGGGACCTTATAAAAGCACAAGGGTAGTATTAAATGAACACCCTTCCAGGAAACACATAATACACTGCATCCGCTAAAGGTCACGTGGCTGGTTTACACATGGAATGTGGATAAAATGGAAGGTATAAAACCATATCTTTAGTGCATTTCCTAAATGAATTATAATAATGAATAATGTCAAAAAAGAATCAAATGAAAAAGCATGTCAAACAAACCCATAAACTTCCCAACTATGGTATAATGTGTGTGAGAACTGTATACTGTCTTGGGTAAAAGACAGAATCATAGAATAGTTAGGGTTGGAAAGGACCTTAAAATCACTCAGTTTCCAACCCCTGCCATGGGCCCCACACTAGACCATGTCTTCCAAGCCTCTGTCCAGCCTGGCCTTGGACACTGCCAGGGACAGAGCACTTACCCCTTCTTTCAACCTATTGCAGTGCCTCACCACCCTCACAGTAAAGAATTCTTATTTATACCTAACCTGAATCTTTTCTTCAGACCAATTACCTATTCTAACATTTGATGAAAGCATGTTTACTTCATACAAAGGCAGGGCAAGGTGTACTTATACAGACAGCCTAGTCAGGAACAAAAAACCCCACACCACCAAAACATAAAATCCCAGGTGAAACTGAGAAAAGGAATGCTATTTCTTCATTTTCAGCAGCGTAACAGAGCTTCCTCTTAAGAAAAGACTTCTTTCAACACTCACTAAATCATGTCTTCACGCTGCCTATGGCATGGTTTTGACTAATAACTGATAAATTACTGACATATTGGGATTAAAGTAGATTTAAAAAACTGTAAAGGTAGGTTTGTATGTAAATTCTGTAGTCTGATACCAAATCCCCAGTATACCCAGCCATGGATTCAGCTGCAGAGGACACACTAAACCACAGAGCTCTCCAAAACCCATATGGCAATTCTATGAGGCAAATGATGGTGGTCACAATTGTACAAGTGCATATATAGGTAACCTCTCTACAACACAGAACTGAATGACTTAAGGAAATGACACAATACTGGTAAGAAGTGTCAGCAACAATTCCTCTCAAGTAGATACTACATACATATTCCGCCTTTTCTTCTCCCCTCACTTCACCCTCTGATGTGCTTCAAGAAGAAAAGGTTGTCACTCCAGAATAACCTTATGTTTGATTAGTATGTGGATCCACCCTTATTTCCCCAGTGTATGTCTTCGGTCAAAGCAGCCCATTTAATTTCCTCCATTGCTTCATAACAACTGAATAGAACTTATTCATAACAGGATAGGAGATAAAAGATAAATACTGACTGATATTTCTAAAGCCACTGATAGCATCCAGATCCCCCAATCTCTCCAGAAATGAGCATCCAAACACTTAGATGACTTAAAAACTGTTATTTCACTATAAACTGTTACTTACAGAATTTGAGAAGTGGGAAATGTATTTGTGAAGTAGGGGACACGACACTAGCAGTTATCAATAAAAATATTGATTTGGCTGGAAAACAAAACCTTTTGTGTCATATTTTCTTATCTAATTTTAGAAACTTCGCTTAACCTGCTTAATAATAAAATGTCATTCAAATTGTGCCTGCAGATCAACTGCCTTTTACAAAAACACTATTACTGTTCACCTAATGAGGTCAAGAAAAACGTTCTCCTTAACAATGTTTTCAGCTCAAAGAAATAACTTTGCTAGTGAAAGTTCCAAACACTCAGTTATAGTCTACCCGCAGTGGCATACTGAACATGAAGGTTTCTTTTCTTTTACCTACATGGTTTGACCAGAAGCAGAAATGACAGTAAACACTGATTAATTCCTAAACTATTTCACAGAAATAAGATGTAATGATATCATTAGTCAAAACGAATTCAGTGATGTCTTTAACCAATTCTGAATGCTTTTTCTTCTTACTTACTTTGTATTCCCAAAACAAGCGACAAAAAGACCCGCCAACTTTCAGAACAGAAGGTTGTAGCAATTTATCAATTCCCTGAGCAGCAGGGCAAAATAGTCAATTCAATTAAAGAGTATGTACTAGACCAATTGTATTATCACTCCTTGTGGAGCAAAGGGCTCCAAGTGTCAACAGACTGGCAGTGAAAGAAGAGTCAATTGGTAAAAGACCAACTTCGTTTCTTTTTAAAACGTTCACATAAAACTTCAAGCTGAAAAATGGACCATTTTAATCCTCCTTTTCTGAAGCCCATTAACTGCTTTCTAGTAATCACTGCTTACTTCTTCAAAACACTTGTTAAAAATTGAGAATTACTGATCCTTCTCAACAACTTCAGAGATTGCAAACAGTCTTCATCCCCACTATTTTTCCTCTTCAATTGCAAAGAATGACTAGGAGGGCACCTGCCTGTCATATCATGAGGACAATTTCATTCATTCATTAGGATCCACTTCACTTTTATTGTTATAAATTATTCCTATCAAAAAGGAAAAACAACCCCAAAATTATATCACAGAAAATATAACAAAAGCACAAACAGTACAACAGATGGAACATACCTTCTTCCCAAATGAGAATAAAACGTACCTAGATAGATAGTTACGGAATTCCTTTTTTAAACCTCTGATTTTAGAGATTTCAGAAGTTACCTGTGCCACCTTTCCTTCTAGCATGTCTAAGTATCTTTTACTGATATTCAAGCCTGTTTCTTCTAGCTCTCTTTATCTCCTTCTCCCATCAGACATCTTTAGCTGCCTGACTGACTGCAGTATCACCCTTTCAAATCTTTCCTTCATGGGATGAACAAGTGAAATAAATGATTTCTTCAAGTGAATTTTTTCGAGACCCCTTTGCAATTTTTACTACCCTCTGAACTCTCAAGTTGAAACCAGAAAAAGCTGAATGGAACAACTGCTGTACAAGTTTCACTTAAAACACTGTTCTTCAAGGTGATTAGTCCTGGTTTATGTCTTTGTATTCACTTTCATTTTGTTCTCTTTGGATCCTGAGTTACCGTTTGAACAATATTAACACAAGAAGTGTCAACTCAGCAAGAAAGTTTTAAAAGTGCAATATTACTTCATATGGTCATTTAAATAACAGCTTGCTTTTGCTGCATTGTAAGTTTTGTAAGGCTCTAAAAACCTTCTTAGCATTTTATAACATTAATAAAAATTGAATTTCCTTCCCTCTGCAAACTATAGAAAAGTTATTGCAATGACTTAATGGTAAATATGCCATTTACCATTAACTTCCTTCTGACAGAAAACACAATTAACCTTAGCATGCGTGCTATCATATTGTTAGTGAACTGTCACGACTGTATCTTGTATATTTATCAACTTAAATTGAAAAGACAAAAATAATAATAAAAAATCCTTCCTCCATAATTTGCTTCATTTCACCAGTGACTGAGGTTAAACAAAGATAACGTTAAACAGATGAAATGTTTGGATATCATGAAAATCAGTTTACAAAATATGAGCAAGTAAGGTATTTCCTAGAAATAAAAAATCACACACAAAGCATTTCATCCACACAGTGAATGCAACCCCAGTAAATCAGCATTCCTGCTAATGGAGAGAACATGTAAGTGGACCTGAACAGAAACTGATGGTTTAATATTATAATATCATGCAGTTTATCACTGTGAATGATAAAGTATGTGAAAGCATCCACACGTGAAAGTCCATTAAATGACCTAACAGAGTACTTGTAAATTCAGGAGTACAAATTCATACTGGTACTCGTATGATGAGGAGTTTATGCACTGCAATTAGTCACACAGATTCTCTCTGATTGCTTCAGAAGATTAAATTCTATCATATTTGAGTATTATTTGAACTGGTCACAAGTGAGATCCATTTCTTATTTCATATTAAATTATCATGCTGGGGCTTTTCTTTGGCTTTTTGTTTTGGAGTTGGTTGTTTGTTTGTTTAAATCAGAAGTCCTGACTCTTTTACCTCTGGCTACTGTAACAACTGTAGAATAAGCACCACTAAAGCAACTTCCCCAAACTATGCCAGCCAAGCATAAAGAAAAACAGAAGTGGAATGTGAGGCATCTTAATGGAGTAATCAAAATAGTAACAATAACAAAGGTCCTGTGCAATTTAATCTTCTAACTGCAAAATGATGTCTCGACAGATTAATAACTGTTCACTGCATTGTCACTCTACTCAAGGATAGATTCAAACTGAAGGTGAAGAACCATTAGGATTGCCAGGATGGGAACAGAAAACTGAATCTTATCAAAGGCAAAGAACAGAGTTTGCTTAGCGGGGTAAAGCAAAGGCTTGTAGGGAGTGTGATTACCATGTATAAATACACAAATGGGAGTAAACATTAGGAAGAATGAAGAGCTACTAATGTCATAGAAAATGACTGCACAATAACAATTATGTATAGAGTGAATGATCACATTTGTGGAAATAAAGGAGCTTTTTGAAAATATTTTAAATTCAAATAGTGAGGAAATCTGCTCTTTAAAACAGATGGATGAGTTCATAAAAACATTTGCTTCTAACATTAGGTAATGTCATCTTGATGATGGAAAAAAGTTTCTGCTGGCTGTACGCCTGTATTACTAAGATGTCAGAAGACCAGTTTAAGGTTTGCAAGACTTGGGGCCCAGCACATAAAACTTGTAGCCCTTTGCTTTTTGTAAATTACTGTACACATCAGCAGTTAGTAAAAAAATAAGTAAAATTTATTTTAATAGCAAGATTAATAATGAAAATAAATCCTGGCTAGAATAATGCTTAGTATGCATGAAAACCAAGGACTGAAAAGTTATTGTACACTTCCCTTCTAAACTTCCTTTAAACACACAGATTGAGACACTGCTCAAGTCAAAATAATTAACACAGATGAACAGCTCATTTAAATATGCCCAGTTCATAAGAGCCAAAATGAGACCAGCAATGTCAAAGGATTGTCAAAAGAACAGGGTGATTACATCCATATTCAAGATGTTTTCAAGTAGCCCTTCTTTATATAAACTGTAAATAAAATTCAAAGGTAGAGTGTCTGTCTTTACAATGAAACAAAGGCAAGATTCAAGCATATCAGATTAATGTAAATTTCCAGCTTCTCAGGATGCCTTTTCTACTTAGAATGGAGAAGTGAATCGATTACTTTGCAAATAATACAGTTGAAATTGATTTTTTTTGCACCACTAGCCTTGCCACAGATGAATACAGCTTTAAAAAGGATTTTCAAAACCAATGAAGTTCTGTGGTTAATGCTCATAGAATATAAATTAAGTGTTATTAGCTTACCAAAAACCCCAAACAACACCCCTCAAACCAGGGTAAACACTGAAAAAAAAAAGCATTATCAGCATACAGTAGATAATACAGGTATGATGTGAATTAAATGGCTCTTTGCCTTTTCTAATGTTCAAAGAGAAGGCAACAGCTAAGGAAATACCTATCCTAACTAATGCACATGGGACTTGACCACAAGAGTGCTAATATACCTGTTACTTGGGGCAGAACACACATCTTTTTTACATCTTCACTGAAGATCTGACGAAGTATGAATGCCTTCCTTTTGGCATAGACAACGTAGTATAGTTACACCATGCTCACGTTAACGTGTATTGCAAGAATACATCCCCAGTGAGAAAGCAGAGCCGAAAAGTTGTTTTTAAACTGTTAGAATATATGTTATGAATACTTTCTTCCCTGCCATCTCACCACCAACTCTGCAAACTGCAATACTAACAAAAGACTGTAATGCAGCTTTACACTATTTCGCCTTTTTTATTGCTGCTACTCAAGTGATGAACTTTACTCTGGTTCTTTCCCACCGCTAGTGTGCACGCACACACACCAAGTTGACAATACAGGAATGTGTATTTAAATAATCGTATGTCAGAAAAGGAGTAAAAAACCCAAACAAAAACCCAACAAATATATTTTAATAAGGCCAATTATGCTACACAGGAAAGGTATCAGTTGAAAAGAAAGATTAAACTGAAAAGGCGCTTCATACGTTACATGCTCTGTACAATGGATGTGCCTTGTAACTACGAGTAGTCCAAAGTCCCCTCCATGGGAAAAGTTACAAGTTTCCTGGGTGCTTTTTTAAGACAAACATCTGATACCACTTTCTAGTACTACATGTTAATCCACCTATGCAGGCATAATAAGTGATTTACTTACTTGAAAGAAGTCACTCACTGGGTAAGCAACTCCAAAAGGGAAAAATTAAGATCTCACAGGTCAAATTTAAAACTACATTTATCTTGGAAAACACTGTTCACTCATTTTGTTCTTATGATTATTAGAATTAGCATCTGCAAAAGCCACATCCCCATTCTGCCTTAGGAGACTACTGAACTGCCATTTAAATAACACTTTTTTTCCTCAAGAAGGCAAGTACAAATATTGAGCTCAAAATGCCTAACAGTTGTATAAATGCCAAATTAAACTATCTTGTATTTACATTATTGAACTTAGTATTTAAAATAATGACCTCAAGATTTATAATCATTTTGATTATTTTAAAATCATTGGAGTTTGAGGGACTTTCAAGGAGAATTGCACTGAAATCCTGGGCTTGATCTTAGTGTCTTCTGTAAATTCACTGAGCTGACACTTTTCCACATACTAATAAGTCAGTAATTTTGAATGTCTTAAGGAGAGGGTGAAGACGGGATCTTATCACCATCTCCAACTACCTAATGGGTGGGTTGCAAAGAAAATAGGGTGAGTCTTCCCAGAGGTGCACAAAAAGAGGATTAGATACAATGGACATAAACTACAGTGTGAGATACAACTGAAAAAACTGACTGGAAGAGGTTCGGAGCAATCAGACCCAACATTGAAGTTGGCCCTGTTGGACTGGAGACCTTCAGAGGTTCTTCCGGCATAAACTATGCTGCGTTCCCCAGACACAGATATTTTTTATCCACAAGAAGTGATTTTCTGTGCTATCTACATTCATTTGATGAAGAAACCCAATATGAAACACTTCTGTTAGAGAGAATTAATACACTTTGCTGTCAGTGGAAATTAGCAATTTCTGCAAAACTCATGTACACAGCAGAGAATTTCTCAGACACTACCACTAAGAATAAAACAAAATTACCTTAAATGAAAACAATTCAAAGCCTGCACAAAGATGGTATTATGAGACAAAGCAGTAATGATGATACTATATACATATAAACAGCTTTTATTTCATTCATTTGAGAATATCTGACAGTTTGAACGGTTTTCACTACCTGGACTGCTGGTTAATATGGCAATTTTAACAAGACTGCAATCTGTAACAGTGTCAGTCTTGAGTATTTTTCTTGTCACAGTAAAAGATATAATAAAAGGAAAAGACAAGAAAGGAAAATGAGGACATCATGAAATAAGAAGTAAAAAAAAGAAAGAAAGAAAAGCAGAAGATTCACTTTCCTCCAGTTTTGTGTAAGGTTTGTTCATCAAAGGGTAACAGAAGGAAAGATAAGAGCTATGAATAAAGTTCAAGATAAATAATAATGTAGGACTACAACAGCAAAATTTGTAGAGCATACTGGTCTAAAAAACCATTTCATCAACTTAAAGAATCTAAGTGTTCAAAGCAAGTATTTTATAGGCATCAGTTTTTATACATTTCCACAGGAGATACAATTCATGCCTACAAAGACCATCACCTGCCCCAGTCCCAGCAAGAAACATAGCAATACAAGTAACAGAACTTCTCTTCCCTCTGAGTAGTTTACTATTTATACATACAAGGAGACTGCATTAATCCTTCTGGCAAAAGCACCACTGTGAGAAACTAGAATAATACAAATTCAAAATGGCACGTAATAAACTCTAACTAATGTGAAATATAATTGCAAATAGAGATTTGCATTTCTACAAAGGTGTTTCTAATGCAAGGCATAATGATATTATTGCATCTTTATTGTCTAGTGTTATTTAAAGTTTTTGTCAATAACTGGCAAGAAAACATAGGTCACTTTAACTAAGCCATTATCCAAGGAGGATAAGGGGAAGGTAAAAGTAATTAATACTGCCTTTGATAATATAAATGTAGAGTCAAATAATGAAGATCATTCTCAAGGATACTATTCTGGACTCAGTGACACTGAAAAACATTTGAGGTTATGGGAAATAATCATTACATTCCCAATGGTGTGCTGAAAGGGCCATGGAGGCCCTGGATGTATAGAAACAAATACTGAATGTAATTAAAAGGGTGGACTGAAGTCACAAGAAGAAAGAGCAG
This sequence comes from Neopsephotus bourkii, assembly GCF_033783945.1. Lineage (NCBI taxonomy): Eukaryota > Metazoa > Chordata > Aves > Psittaciformes > Psittacidae > Neopsephotus > Neopsephotus bourkii. The sequence continues at coordinate 7,837,378 of NW_026902090.1, read as the reverse complement.
GAAAAATAATGCCAAGGTTACTTTGCTCCCTTCAGCTGCAAGCATAGCCTATGGGAGAACTGTTGAAAAGCATGCTTCTCCTGCCCCCTCATGCACAACATGAACTCTATCTGAAACAGATGTCATCACATTTGGAAAAACATATTCAGTGCTGGCATCAAGAATTCCCAAGGGATACTGAAATACTGGAGGGTTCAAAGAAAAGCCATGAGAAGACACGAAGACTGGAGTAAAGTTGGAGAAAAGGTGATGGAGTCCATGGTATTTACAACAGTACTTCTTTTCTAGGAGGAAGCTCGCTCTAGCACGAAACTGTATGTCAAGACTAGCCCAAGGAAAGCTACACTTTCTATGAATCACATGGTTTTAAGCAGTGGCCATAATTAACATTCAGAACTATTGGTAGGAGTATAGTCCATATCCTATTTCTAGAAATACTTAAGCCACGACTGGATTTTTTTCTTTTTCACATATTAAATATACGGCCTAGTTCAAACAACAATTAATTTGTGAAAGCCTATGCTTTCGTTCATGTCTCATTTCAGATTATATGATCACAGCAGCCCCTTCTAGATTTATCATCTATAAAATATAACACTAAAGCAGCAATGAAATCAAGTGTTTACATGAAAAAGCAATGACAAGTAACTAATGCACTTAGGGCAGATTCCAGATTTTAAAAAAAGCAGGTGACCTGCAAGATCTCCACTCTCTTGTTTAATATGCTTATCTGGCTATCTATGTCTAATAGTTGTTTGTATGGTTTCCCTGAAGGCACAGAATGTGTTTGTCTAACAGAAACCAAACAGTTTTGGTGTGTTTATTTAACCTGTTTCTTCACAATATATGCAATTCACTTCCTGATAATACAGAATTCAACAGATTTTTAAAATTACATCATTGCTACAATTTAAAGGTCCTTAAAGCATTTCAAATTTAAAACTAACAATCAGCATTTCACAATGAAAACAGAATCAGAGCTCTAGCATCCTTTTACACAGTCTAAGGAAATGAACATTCACACTATAACCTAACAAGGAGCATAAGTAGCTCCCCAACATCTGCTGAATTAGAATCACAGAATCATAGAATAGCTAGGGTTGGAAAGGACCTTAAGATCATTCAGTTCCAAGCCCCCTGCCATGGGCAGGGACACCTCACACTAAACCATGCCACCCAAGGCTCTGTCCAACCTGGCCTTGCACACCGCCAGGGATGGAGCATTCACAACCTCCTGGGCAACCTATTCCAGTGCCTCACCATCCTCACAGGAAAGAATTTCCTCCTTATATCCAATCTAAACTTCCCCTGTTTAAGTTTTAACCCGTTACCCCTTGTCCTACCACTACAGTCCCTAATGAAGAGTCCCTCCCCAGCCTCCCTTCAGATACTAGAAGTTTGCAGGTGCGAGCTGATCTTGGTGCTTCTTGTAGTTTGCCCAGCTCTTTGCTATTCTTTCTGTGTTTCTCAGGAACAGCATTTGCAGACTTTCACTTCCTCAAACCATGTAAGCATTAGTTAACCCACGCAGAACCACAGAGTGGCTCTGGATTTGAAAATTCCAGAGTCACAATGACTAATATTTTAGTTTTGTTATTTCATCACAGAAAGTAACACATCGACCTTACAGTTAAAAGATTAATACCCACCTCTACAAAAAACAGCGGTGTACATTAAATACCTCATCAAAGCAAAACCACCTTTGAAGAGGTGCCAAAGGCAACTCTTTTCCATTCTCAAGGATTGTCTTCTAGTAGCATATATAAAGTTTAACTCTTTGCATCTGTGACTACAGTAACTCCTACACTTCAGTGTCACAAAAATAGCAACTCACTAAAATAAGCATTTTTAAGCATGAATGTCTGCTTAATCTAAGGTAGCACTGCAGTCACTGCTGTCAAGATTACCCAGAGCTGGAAACTACTGTTTCCAGGGTCACTGCCTCAGAGACATTTTACCATCACATACCTTGTTGGTTCAGTGCTCAGAGGTCAGATTTGGAGCCTTCAGGTCATGGGACAAGGGACCCTGTGCTGCTGCTGTAGAACCATCCTATGATGTAAATGAGCTCTGCTTCATATCTTAGTCAGGGGATCCAGTTAGGCCAGGTATGTTGCAGCTCTGAGTGACAGTTCAGAGCAGCCTGATCAGCAAACCCAAGACCTTAAGAAAACCAAAAGCTGATCTAACTTGAAAACCCAAAACTCCTGTCAGTGTCAGGATCACAATCATGGTGGTGAGGCTGACAAGACTGTCATTGCTACTCAGCCGATGCGGGGCTCTCGAGAAGCCTACTTCACAAACACCTAATATTGGAATTTTTAAGTTGATTTTGGGCCGCTGACATGTTGTTTATTTAGAAATGTTGAAAAGCCACAGATTTGGCACAAATCCAAATTTAAACAAAAATATGAGAAACGTAAATCCTGCTCATTGTTCGCATTTATCTATAAAATCCTTATTTGAGAGGGTAACTAAGGTTTCTAGAGCTGACAGACATGATAAATGGGATGAAAATATCTATTCCCTATCACAATCTTCCTATTTCTATTCTGATTCCCTAAGAGCCAAACATTTACTTTCAAATTACCCTGACTCTGTGTAAGCCGTTCTGTACGACCTTTATAGGCTTCTGTGGTTCACCAAGGCATGGATGTTTTCTTCAGGGACAATCTTAATCTTTGAGAAGTTTTTTCTTATAACTAAAAAACCCATGTTTCTACACTCTGTCGTATGTTCCCTCCCCAAAATTCCCAAGAGGAATAGTTGGTTTATTTTCCTTTAGCTAAACAAAAGTCCTGAATAAATAAAAGCTATCTTTGAGCAATATTTTATTTCATTCCAAATGCTCTAACTACAATTTACTTAATTAATTAGATAAGGGAAATGGAAATTACAGGGAAAAAAATCCCATTGTCTACTTGCTAAATGTTACAGGGAGATAATTTTTCTTAGCAAATAGCGTATCTATACATCTCTATTTTGATATACAGCTACCAGTAGATGCTGCCTTGATCTGTCTGGAAAAGAAACCCTATACAACTGGCACATCAGTTACAGGAGTTCTTATCTCAGACATTCAAATTACATACTAATTAAAACTATGCATCATTGAGGACTAATTATCTCTTAATTAGGTGGTTTGGTTCCTTTAAATCATCAGCTGAACTACTAACAGTGCTTCCGCTTTCTGAGAAATATATCAACTGTGTTAAATATTTACAGATGTTCTGGTGGCTCATATTGAACCTTTCCTAAGGTGACTGGAGACCAATAACGAGTGGTGTCCCTCAGGGATCGGTGTGGGGACCGGTCTTGTTCAACATCTTCGTCAGTGACATGGACAGTGGGATTGAGTGCGCCCTCAGCAAGTTTGCCGATGACACCAAGCTGTGCGGTTCGGTCGATACGCTGGAGGGAAGGAATGCCATCCAGAGGGACCTTGACACACTTGTGAGGCGGGCTGATGCCAACCTCATGAAGTTTAATCATGCCAAGTGCAAGGTCCTACACCTGGGTCGGAGCAATCCCAGGCACAGCTACAGGTTGGGTAGAGAAGAGATTCAGAGCAGCCCTGAGGAGAAGGACTTGGGGGTGCTGGTCGATGAGAAAATGAACATGAGCCGGCTTCAGTGTGCGCTTGCAGCCCGGAAAGCCAACCGTATCCTGGGCTGCATCAAAAGGAGCGTGACCAGCAGGTCGAAGGAGGTGATCCTGCCCCTTTATTCTGCTCTCGTGAGACCTCACTTGGAGTATTGTGTGCAGTTCTGGTGTCCTCAACATAAAAAGGACATGGAACTGTTGGAACAAGTCCAGAAGAAGCCACGAGGAGCATCTGAAGGGGGCCTACAGGGATGCTGGGGATGGACTCTTCATTAGGGACTGTAGTGACAGGACAAGGGGTAATGGGTTAAAACTTAAACAGGGAAGTTTAGATTGGATATAAGGAGGAAGTACTTTACTGTAAGGGTGGTGAGGCACTGGAACAGGCTGCCCAAGGAAATTGTGAATGCTCCATCTGCGGCGGTGTGCAAGGCCAGGTTGGACAGAGCCTTGGGTGATATGGTTTAATGTGAGGTGTCCCTGCCCATGGCAGGGGGTCTGGAACTTGATGATCTGAAGGTCCTTTCCAACCCTAACTATTCTATGATTCTATGATCCTATGACTGGAAAAAGAAATGTACCAGGGAGAGTAATGAACTTAACATTTCTTTTTACTGTAGTGGTGTAGAAGTTGGCACAATATGGTTGGAAATCCTGCACTGGTATATTTTAACACAAGCATTATTTGTTAAAAAAGAAAAGTGCAATCTAATCATTAGAAAAGACCTCCTCATTTTAGCGGCATTTCAGGATTCATAGGAAGTATTCTGGAAAATGCTATATTAGATTTGGGTACATTAAGCTTTCAGGAATATTTTACAGCCTTATGATTTATTCTCCACAGAAGTGGTCTTAAAACTACAAGGAAATAAATGATGGATATTCCAGATAGTCAATTTTCTCAGACAAGAATCTGTAGGTGCCTGGTATTATATTTGATTACTTCAGACACAACAAAGGCAATCATAATTACCCTAAGAGTCCACTTTCGAGTACTAATTTTCAACTACTTTATATAATGTAATAATTATACATGTAAAACATACACCTGTAATAATGTAACTTTGACACCGAATTTCTAATAATGGTATTTAATGTGTTGAAAAACAGAATGGATTTGAGTTTTAGAATCTAGTACTGAAAGAAACTGAGTTCAATTCTAAAACAATTTTGAGTTTCTTAATGCAGCTGTTTCTCTAGAAATAATTCTAGAGCAAAACCCCTCTTTACATTGAATTGGGAAGCATCTTTTTATACATTTTAATCAGATATAACAAACAATCCTATGCAAGATAAAAACTGGAATCTCCAGAGCTTTTTCTGTCAAGCAAACTAAATGTTTCCACTCTGCCATGCCAAGAAAGGCAATCAGATGAGCCACTTTGGCAGACTATCAAAGTGCAAATGTATCATGAGTTGCCATGTCATGTTACTGAAATCTGAAATTTTTTTAGATCTACATTTTCTACTTTACAATCATCAGCTAATTCCCTTATGGTCTAATTTAATGCCTACAGTCAATAGATAAAACCTGACAAAATACTAAATACTATAATTTAACTTTCCTTCAAAATCTCTTCCAAAGCACTGCATACTACTGAATTTGTTGCTACCTGAACCACTGCCACCTATGTTCAGCTACAAAAGTTGTATTTGCTTTTCTCCAGTCTCATGGTCCTACCCTTCTGCTTTTGGCCCTGCATTTTTGCATGTCACTTATTTCGGGTTCAAGGATGGACAGTGCCTGGTGCCTAACCTGACCACATTAAGCTTGAGTTTTCTTTCCAACTCTGTAGAAGGTAATTTTCATAAATATATGTTGTCATTATTATTTATCAGTATTATTATTACCATCATCACCAAGCCTTCCTTTAGGCTATGATCAATATCATCATCCTATTGAAAACCAAAGCTCCCATTTTAGGCTGTACCTCAGTCATCTATAAACTAAGCCAGCCTGTACTGCCAGATGCCTTCTGTCCCTGGCTTTTTTCTCTTCAGGAAGAATGTCATGCTCCTTGTAGAACTGTAACTAAATGGTAGTTCAGTGCATTCCCCAGGTTTTTGTTCTTGCTATACTAATTTCAAACCTCTTTTTAAAGGATTTTTATATTTACTGTAAGAAAACATCGAAGTTGTTTTGGAAGCTAATGAATCCACTTCATCGTCAATACCTGTTTAGTGTTTCAAGAATTATAGCGTCTTCACACACAGCTATATGCAGTTACTCAGCAGCCTCTGTGAAAACCATTAAGGCACTTAGAAATTGAATCGTTCACCATAAATCACAAAGATTATATTTAGGTGTGCAATCACTGATGGAGGAGGTTCTGCACAAATATAGCCACATGTGGATAAATACACATTTTCCAAACAAGGATTCCAGAATCATGAGCACTGCAAACTTTGGAAACGTCTTAAAACCCAAAAAACTCTCGATCTTTATTTGTTAATTTAATAATTAGGTTTCTGCTACTGTTGCAACTTCTAATGGCAGTGACTGACAGGTTTTACTTCTTGGAGCTTTCACAATATGTAAGTCATTCGTGAATGTTCACAATTCAAAACAAAAAGAAATGAAATAAATTATGCTACACGGTAAATTTTATTACAAGGGTAAATATGCTTCTTGATTTACATTACACTCCTCCTTGAGTTGTAACAGACAGGCTATTAACAGGGGAAGGAAAATCAATTCTGAAACAGGAGCCAGTAAACTGGAAGATCATTAGTTTCCCCTTTAAAAAAAAAAAACACCTTAAATATTTATGTATGAAGTAGCTTTGATTATTTGTTGTGCTACATACAAATAAAATGTAAATCTTCACCATGATTCATTCTTCTGTTCTGGCACACACATTAATACAGGGTGCCAAAGATGATTTTCCTCAGAAACAACAGTGCAGGAAAAAAAAGAACCCAACGCTATGCTACTAAAGCTTGAAATAGGCTTGTTTAAGAATCATTAAAATCCTTCCTTCAAACACATTTGTGCATTCCACATGCGCACTAACATCATGTCTAACTTCGCTGTAACAATAATTGCTCTATGCTGTGGAAAGATGTTAGATTAAACGGAAAACGTGTTAGAGTAACTATCATATGATCAAAAATGAGTAACAAGCTTCTTTTCGTTAAATATAAACCTAAGTTTCCCAGGCAGTGCTTTGCTGCTGAGGTCAAACCTTATAATTGAAACTGACCCTCCAAATTAAAACTCAAGACACCTGTGAATCTTTCATTTATACTCTAGGGAGGAAAAGAACTAACAGTTGTTATCTTCAGGTGTGGCTTTAAATCACAGAAAATTTTGCTGCTCAAGCACAAATTGTGGTCAGACTTCCAAGTTATACTTGTAAGAACTGGTTATAAAGAGGTATAGGATACCGAGACATAGCAGCTGATGCAGAAGAGGAATGCTATTGCTGTCCTTAGAGACAGCATACATTGACCAGACTGCCAAGAAAGTATTTTAAGGGCACAGAATCATAGAATAGAATCATAGAATAGTTAGGGTTGGAAAGGACCTTAAGATCACCAAGTTCCATCCGCCCTGCCATGGGCAGGGACACCTCGCTCTAAACCATATCACCCAAGGCCTCATCCAACCTGGCCTTGAACACTGCCAGGGATGGAGCATTCACAACCTCCCTGGATAACCCATTCCAGTGCCTCACCACCCTCACAGGAAAGAATTTCCTCCTTATATCCAATCTAAACTTCCCCTATTTAAGCTTTAACCAATTACCCCTTGTCTTACCACTACAGTCCCTAATGAAGAGTCCATCCCCAGCATCCCTATATGCCCCCTTCAGATACTGGAAGGCTGCTATGAGGTCTGGCAAGCATGTGCTTGCTTCCTATACAACTTGCTACTTTTCAGAATATGGGAGAAGGTGATGAAAAAAAGGGAAGACATCTGTTACCAGCTTCAACAACAAAAAAAGCCTGGCCATAAAATTAGTTTCCTGAGTGAGGAACACGTTGTTACTGCTGTTATTAATATTTGCTGTTATTAATATGAATACCTGTCAGAAGCCCAGCCTTTATGACTGCTTCCTACTTCAGGGACCACTGACTATTATTTGATGTGTCGGCTATAATTTGAGTTACTGCTTTTCAGTAAACGTTACAGCTTTCAAATTCCATTAGCAGTCAACTCTGAATTACATATCTCTCAAAACAAAACAAAAATGAGCTGAAACATGTTATGTGGCTTTGCCATATATTCAGTTCAGCAATCTAGCCTATTTAAGAGAGCATGGAGTCCTGCTTAACATGTATAAGACTCCACTCTCATGGAGTCCTGCTTAACGTGTATAAGACATGCAACACCTAAAGGTTCTGTATTCATCCTTACTTTCCAGTCAACTCTGCATTACAGGAAGTGGAGAATAAGTGATAGAAACTCTTGCCAATAATTCAACAGGAAAATACCCAACAGTCATGTACCAGCATATAACTACTACATACTTCTGAGAAAAACTTGTAGCTGTCCTCCATGTTACACCCAATAAGAAGCCTATTTGTGGAAACAGCTCTAAGCTGAAGATGTCCTATATCATCAGCTTTCTAATGACCCCTTATACAACTACGGCACATTTCTGCTTCTCCTTTGATGTCAATGAAGAAGAGATCACATAGCTAAATAAAATGCTTCTAGCATCAGGAAATTTTAATGCATCTTTTTCCCTTGAGGGTTGCACAGCTCTCTTACTAACTGAACACCAAGCTGTGTGCCCATAGCCATTATGGAAAGAAAAAGGATGCTGAGTAACAGGAACCTAGAGTACAGTTTTACAAAGAAAGCAGGACTTAATCTGAAACTGAAAATTTCCTGCATAGTTTCTATGGTTGGCAAGTAATTCATTGCTATCCAATGATGAAGAACTTGTATTCTGAAGTCATCAGACTCACCAGTGACAAAAATACAATGCGTCCTTGGGTAGCTGCTGGTGAACAGTAATCACAGACCAGCACATCTTCAGGAAATTGTTGTATGGACACAACCATCACATATCCTTCTTTCAAAGTCATGAAATCATATTTCAAAGAAGATATTTTGTGTTAGAATCATGAGGGACTTATTAAGATTTGGAAAAAAAAAAACACCTCCAAGCTTGTGAATATGTAACATGCATAATAAAAGTATTTGAGAAAGCAACTGTGAGCCATTAACACAAATAAACATTCACCTGCTGGGATATACAGTTTTTCCTTGTAGTCACAAAAATCTTGATAAGAACTGAATGCAAAAATAGAGCTAATATGGGTGACTTTGATAGACAATGAAACTAAATGTCTTGCATAATGAGCCACCAACACTCAAAGCATCCCGATAAAAGACACAAGTAATCTTAGCTCCAGTGCCAGTGTAATAGAAGGCGTACAAGGAGTAGTGAAATGCATATCAACAACACAACTTGAAATACCAGTTACAATGGTAGTAAGGTCACTATTTCTGCTTCCTTAGAAACTTATTCTTTATATAAGCAGTTGTTGACAAGTCACAATGAATAATGTAAATGCAGGAGACTGGTACTCAAGACTATTTGAAAAATGCTAGTTGTGCTGAAGTGAGCACTTAGCTGTCTACAAAAGTGTTGTGTAAAAGGCATGTGCCCAATTTCCTGTTGCTATCTTACTTATTCCTATGAACAGAACACCTCTCAAGGAAGTCACAGTAATTTCTTTAGCTCTAACAGGATTAAATGAAGCCTTCAGCACTGACTTGATATAAAGTATCAGTACGTTTTAACCAGCACTATCTGACCAATGAAGCATGACTGCATCAGTGGAAAGGACTACAGTGCAAATAGTTCTGTGTCTGACCACTTAGACACAGGCCAGCTCCTGTATCATCCAAAGCCCTGCACTAGAACAGACAGCTAACTCTTTAGTCACCATAGAAAGACACGGGTCTTCTGCTTTCTAGACGATTTGAAAGATTACTCAGAGACCATCTAGAAGAGATCCTGATTTCAAACCAGAACTCAAAGTCATCATCAGAGTCCTTCCATCAGTATAACAGTAACATCAGGTTTTAATAATTATCATGCTTTAAATGAATGCTCTGTAATATAGTAATAGACTGGTATCACTTTGGCATATTGGGAAGGTGAAATCTGGTATGCTAAGAGATGTAAAAGATCATAAATAGTAGAACTGTGAGCTCACCTAGTACTGGCCTTGGAAGCTTCAGCCTCTGGATAGGGATGAACCATGACTTCCCTCTCTTAATGCAAAATCACAGGATGGCTCATTACTTTGTTAACTATCTATTATGTACAGAATCCTAAAGTTAGCTAAGTAAAATTAAACTTGTTTCCTCTGAAAAGTTCCCTACTCCATTTATCATTTGAAGATCGTATCTACTGTTAGAGCACCAAACATAAGAAATCTATATGGATAATGTGAATTTTGGATATTCTCTTGGGAAAAAAACAAACAACAGCATACACCACATTAGAGCTAAATAATAATCTTGTTGGTTTAGGAAGGCAAATATAAAGGACAATAATAAAAATTGTTAAACTGTTTCCATAACTGGACCTTAGCATTCTTTTTCTGCTGCATAAAATTGGAATGACTTAATTTCTAGACGGAAGAAGTTATTTTATGAAAAACCAGCACTACAGGGAAAAAATGCAATACTCAAGGACCATTGTCTCTGAGCCAGAATCATCCAGACTGACGAATTTCAATGTGCCTCAAAAATAAATACAGAAAACTCTATGCTATGGCAATTAGGGAAAAATCTAATTATGGAAAAGTCTGATAAAAAAAAAAAAAATCAGTGGGGGGAAGAAAGAATTTAACCAATGATCAGGGATTCCCTTTATCATGCGTTAAATGTGTTACTGTTAAGGTGCTATGCTACAGTGGAAACACCACAAGAAGGAACTGCAAACTGCTGCCATCTGACACAACTGCACATGCTAGGAACACATCACCTTAATAATTTTTGTCTTACAATCATGATACAGGCTCCTTCCAATCTTCAAAGTGAAAGGTGTGTGTAATGCATTTATGGCTTAAATTGCCTCATAGGTTTGTTTAGGAAGGCAACTGAAGTCGGTCTATGCTTAGAAAGTGGGATTGGTGAGTATAAAAAAATACTTCTACTATGGAGAGTGAAAGAAAACAGTTAACCTTCAGGGGTTTTCTTTATATGAATTAGTGCATGCAGAAATGTTAATAAATTGCACTAATTCATCCTTAAACACTGTGTAACACATATTCACAGTTAACATCCATGTACAATTAAGAAAACTTTAGCTTTATGTAACAAAACAGGAACATTATTCATCTGCCCATGTACTTAGAAGATGACTGATTTAATTGAGGAGGCTCCTAGCAGATTTTATCATTTATATATACATTTATGCAACCAGCTTTGTATTTTATAAAAACAAGGAGGTGGGGTCACCAAAATGGAATTCTGTATACTAGTTGGAGTTAACTGGCAAGTATTTTAAGCTTATTCTGGTCGTCTGAGAAATCATTAGGAATTATGAAGTTTTATGATCATTTTAAAAAACTTAATTTTTGAAGAATTAATTCCATAAGAGAGCTAAAGCCAAAAGCTGGTAATGCACATAAAGACCTCCTTGATTGGTGCAGAGGACGCAGTACTTAGAAATGCAGCTATAGTAATGGTAACTATAAATATTGCTGAAACTTCTGGGGAGGTAAAAACCAATCATCATTGCATTGATTTTTTTGAGTCTGTCACTGCATAGTATCTCACTACTCCAGAAAGTACTCAGTGAAATTGATTCCAAAGAAGTCAAAGACGAATATAAATTCTAACCAAATATACTTCGTGTAACTGAAGTTGGTAGTATTGCAATGTAATACAGACACTCAACCTACACTCAACCTTTAAGAAAAACAGAGGCTAAGAAACCTAGTGATTAACAAAAGATTATACTCAAATATCTAGGTACCTACATACATATTTATATACCCTCTTTTATGCATATATATAAATGCTTAAGATATAGCACAAATAAATATTTATGTTCAATAATTTTAACTGCAGATTTTAAAACCAACAGTTTGAAGTCAATTTCACTACCATAAGCAAATGCACCATAATTCTTATACACAAAAAACACAGCATGCAAATAATACTATTTATATACTTTCTCTATGAGTGAAAAGATTAAATTAAATGTAAAGCTAAAATGTCAACATCCCTATAGCACAAAACAGTCACACTAACCTGTATTTTGATTGGCCAGGAGAAATTGCTGACATAGACATAGAAAGTGATGTTTGGGTTGCTCCGAAAGTTGAATTTTTCACAGGAAAAGCTATCTCTGTATTCCTTAATATTAGCTTTAGAAACAACAGGAATCTCTTCTCCAGATATTGTTCCAGCTAAAAATAAAAGAACACATATGTAGACTTATTTATATTTATCACAAATATTAATCAACATCAAAGGTGTCAAAGTAAATTTGCACAAGCAACTTAATTAAGAATCATAGAATCATAGAATCACAGAATAGTTAGGGTTCTTCATTACATGACACATTAGGTATATCTTATACACATATAGAGAATTCATAGAACCTCTTGTTTCAAAAGATTATGAATTAATTATAACATTGATAGAAGTGACTTGAATTTTAGAAGAAAGTTGTTACAGTCAGCTAAACAGATAATGTGCTTTACTCTAGCAATTTACATTCCATTTCAATAAAAACTCATAGGTTAATAAAGCTTGAAACCAAATTTGGCTACATCTTACATTGTTCCTGCAGGGTTTCAATTGTTCATGAAAGCTTTAATAAGATACCTTCTAATCAACATATATAATTTTTTGCAAATACATGGATGACTAAGCTAAGTTAAAGGAATAAATAGAATTTACTAACTACAGTATGTTAAAATACTTCAGAATGACACTGATGAAGAAATTCATGAGCTTATGTAAGACAAACTCTGAATCTTTTTTGTTGTTGTTTTTAATTTTAATACAGTTTCACTTTAAGCATCATGCTTCTCTCCTTGGATGTGTTTTCAGAAAGTCAATAGAACCAATTCAGAGAAACTGTCTAAATGGAGCTTTTCTTCCTTCTTAAAACAAAGAAGAGCAATGGGGTTCAAAGTTGGAGAAAAATAGATAAGCAGCTCCTTTTATCAGCATACACAGAAGAACTTTATTGTTTGATATCAATGTTAAGGTTAATAATTAAATTTTTAGCTTGAATACGGAAACAAAGAAATAAAATCTCAGTCTCTGCAGTAGTTAAGGAAGTAATTTATCTTAATTAAAATCACAGCATTTCATAACACTGTCTTTTAAAAATTTAAATAGACTACAAGCTTTTCCTACCAAAGTAATTTTAATTGAATAGGAGAGAAAGTTAACATGTTAATGAAGCTTTGTTCAGGTTGCAAATTACCATCTGAGGTTTAAATAATATAATTAATAATTGCATACTGATAATGGCAAAAGAACACATTTGGTAAAGTTTTATTATCAAAATTAGCAACAAAGACACAATCAGGTTAAAACAGTTTAAAGGATCATGAAACCATATGAGGAAAAGTCGCAAGACAGAAGTTCACCCTCACCTGTAGAACCAATAGACCATGTAATATTGAGGTTGAAGTTGTTTGATGCATTAATTGATATATCCAAATTTTTATTTGACTAGATAAAAAAAAGAAAATATATTGAAGTTAACAAAGTATATCAGAATGTATGAAATATAACTATTGCACATGACTGAAAACAGCCTTTTAATCAACTTCCATTTTCCATTTTATACATAAATAGTGGTAATAATTCAGAGCCAAAGGCGAGCCTTTCTTTTGCTTCACTAAGAATAGGGTTCAAATAATCATATAACTACACCAGCTACCTTTTCAGACTGTGATAAAAATAATGAAATCATTCTCTTTCTAAAACTAAAGAAAAATAATCTTGGCAAATGGCTACATTTTAATTACAGTCCAAAAAAATTACTTTTCTCATCTGCTAATGAAGATTTCTTAACTAAAGTGTATATTCCTTTAATTCATCTCAGGAAGATACTGAAACTTGGGAAACATGGGAACAATAAAATAAACAAGCTGATAATTTTTTGCAGTATTAGTTGTTCTGAACTACATTTAGAAAGTCTTCTACCATTTAGAAAGTTTTATCAGTGAATTGCACTGGAACAATTTTCAGTTCTCAAGAAATATTTGAACTATCTCTAATACCTTATGGGCACTTGGGAAACCTTTAATCACGGTCAAATATAATGGAAATCTTAATCACGACTCTCCAAAACCTGTGTAAAGGTAATAACATTTTCTTACCTGTTCTGGATTTGCTATAAAGTTTATGGCAGTGTGATGGCGATCATCCTCTTGTAATAAGCTGAAGGTAAACTGGTAATCAATCAAAAGGCTGTCTGTGGGCAAAACAGGAATTAAAGATAATAAAAGAGATTCAAGTGAAAACATATTAATAATGTTATGCAAGCATAAAAAAAAATTACCATTCATGTGGATTTTAAAAGGCATGGAGTAACCTACACATCAGAATTACCCACATGCATTTCACTGCTTCAGTATTTGAATTATAACATCTTGAAGCAATAAAGTGAAGCAGCAACAGAAATAACAGTGTTAAGAAAAATAACTACATTAAGAAGCAGATTCTATCATGGAGGCATAGCAATCACTACACATAACGGAACAGTAATTCCTTGAAAAGTAATTATTCCAAAGTACACTATCAAGTACTGTTAGTTTTGAGAGCTATCAGTTCCCTAATTTTACTCTGAAATAATTATTTGAATATTCTGTTCAAAATGCATTTAAATATTTTAGTTTTACAGTCAGATGCTTTACTATGCCATAGAAATACACCTACACATGTACATCAATAGAACACATTTTAGAAAAACCAGTTTTAAAACTTGCATCTACAGTAAAATTATATAGCATGAAGGCATGATACTAAGGTAAATAGGACTGGTAATAGTAAAACAACACAGTGGAATTTTTGAATAGAAATTATATAACCACAAAGCACATCCTTTCTAAACTGACAGAATTCTAAGAGAATTTGTAAGTGGCAAGTGATACCAACTTTTCATGCAAGCGAAACAAGTGGTAGTTCAGTACTGAGACTCAGAAAGATTATATTTCAGTTCAAAATGGCACTTTTTCTGTCCATTTTTCTTTGAACCTATGAAAGGACTGGAGTCTGCCAGCAGTTACTATTCATGCCATTCCTGTCACTGAACACTAACAGCACTCTCCTGATGGCCAGCTAAAGTTGGCATAGGTGCAGAAGGAAGAAGATGACCCACACCAGGTTTAACTCTTCCTGGAAGGAGTATAAAATGATTTGGACCAGTCAGAAGACACAAGTTTTGAGTATCCCATAGTTCCTCTAATTGGAGGACTGAGATTAACTCTTATCTGGGTGACCATGAATGACTGAAAAGGAACTTATCTGGAGGGGCAAGAGTTATAATTGGACATTTCAGGGTGAAACAGGTTTCCAGCACTTCCATAACGTAAGAAACAGACACAGGATAGCTGTTGCTGCGATTCATCAGCACTCCATGTAGAATCCCAGCAGGCAGGTAGTAAAGAATCAGAAGAGCCCTCAGAGATGTAAACTGTGTTAGCAGATTAATAATCCTTCTACAACAGACTGCTGTGAACCAGAGCTGGGTGCAGTGGATGGATCTTGAATGCTCTGTTACAGAGGCAAATATCTTCAGATCTAGCAGAATAAATCTAACTCATTGACCAGTATGGTTCTACAGGGATCAAAAGATTCTGGTTTTGCTTTTGTCACAGCAAATAAGGAGGTGACTTACAAGTGTACCTGATTCAGATTATTATTTTGTGCATGTTCAAGTATGGTCAGATGCGAGTTACCTTTGATGCGACACCCTAGTGAGCAATTCTGGAGGCCTATTTTGATCCATGTCTTGATGGCATTCCGCTAGTCACCAACAGCACACAGTGTGTTACAAATAAAAAATGTGATCATAAAAAGAAAATCAGTAAATACAAAGAGAGTGAAAGATTAACTCAAAGCAGGAAAAAGCTTTGTCAGCTTTTTGTTGGACTCTGTAGCTTGCTTACTGCTGACAATCACCTTTTCTGCAGGAACACATCATCTGAAAAATACATTTTACTGTATCCCTTGGGAAGCCTGACATAGAAGGAGAAAAAAAGCTTACTGGTCAATGAAGCATGAATATAGCCCACTGTATTGTCTTAAAGAAAATGTTTTGGGGTAGGGTTTTGTTTTTTTGGTTGGTTGGTTGGTTTTTTTTTACACTGTGTGGAAAGAAAATTAAAAGATAAAGCAGTTACGTGAAAGGAATTACCATGACCTTTGAAGCTGACAAGTCCACTTTCTCTATCACTAGACACCAGTTCCACTATTCAAACAAGAGTAAATTGATCTAGATGTCTTAAGCAACAACCTTTGATCAGGTTTTTGCATGCTCTGAAGGCAAAAGATAAATAAATATTAAAGAACCCATTTATTAATACTATTGTACAGCTCGATAACTAAGCAAATCTTATTAATAAATCTCATTGAATCTATTAGTAACATTGTACTCTATCTACATATTTAACAGTAAGATTAATCATCACACCAGGACATATTTAAAGGCAGCAGGCCAGCAAAAGATGGCAAGTAGTAATTGAGCCCTTATTAAAGGGATTAATAAACCCTTTAATAGTCATGAGTAGCAAAGCCAAAAGGCTAGGAATAACGTATAGATGTGCTAAATCTCCTGATCTGGTCAACTTTTGACACCATGAAATACAAAGGCCTACTTTAGCATGAACCACTGTAAATGTATAGTGGACAAGTAGCATAGCATGCACTCCTATGGAATTTCTGGCTACTGCTAAGCTACAAATGCAAGAAGCACCATAGACAGGCCTTCTGGACAAGATATTGCTGATTTGCTCATAATACATGGAAAACGGCCCTTTAAAAACGCCATCTCAGAGATGCAGAGCATCAGCTGAAGACCAGGGATATATAGTTAAGATCTCATCATTAGGCAAAACAGGGAGAAGACACAGGACTCCTGTCTCCCAGTTATATGAACAGCTTTTCTGCACGCAAGTTTAAAAAAGATATCAAAGTCATTTACTCTTAAAATAGTGTGACCACTTTTTCCTGAGGTTTCCTGTTATAGAATCATTGAATCGTTAGGGTTGGAAAGGACCTTAAGATTATCAAGTTCCAACCACCCTGCCATGGGCAGGGTCACCTCACTCTAAACCATATCAACCAAGGCATCGTCCAGCCTGGCCTTGAACACTGCCAGGGATGGAGCATTCACAACCTCCCTGGGCAACCCATTCCAGTGCCTCACCACCCTAAAAGGAAAGAATTTCCTCCTTATATCCAATCTAAACTTCCCCTATTTAAGTTTTAACCCATTACCCCTTGTCCTATCACTACAGTCCCTAATGAAGAGTCCCTCTCCAGCATCCCTATAGGCCCCCTTCAGATACTGGAAGGCTGCTATGAGGTCTCCACGCAGCCTTCTCTTCTCCAGGCTGAACAGCCCCAACTTTCTCAGCCTATCTTCATACAGGAGGTGCTCCAGTCCCCTGATCATCCTCGTGGCCCTCCTCTGGACTTGTTCCAACAGATTCATGTCCTTTTTATGTTGAGGACACCAGAACTGCACACAATACTCCAGGTGAGGTCTCATGAGAACAGAGTAAAGGGGCAGGATCACCTCCTTCGACCTGCTGGTCACACTCCTTTTGATGCAGCCCAGGATACAGTTGGCTTTCTGGGCTGCAAGCACACACTGCAGCTGGCTCATGTTCATTTTCTCATCGACCAGCACTCCCAAGTCCTTCTCCGCAGGGCTGCTCTGAATCTCTGTGCAGCCTGTAGCTGTACCTGGGATTGCTCCGACCCAGTTGTACGACCTTGCACTTATATTTAATTGTTGTTTCTTTTTTGTTTTCTTTTTCTAAAATTTACATGTTATTTGCTAAAGCCAAGAAAATAGGAACTAAGTTTTCAAAGTATTCAGGAAAAGTCAATGCACTGATGTTACACTATCACCATCCCTCATGATTTTTACCATCTGTAACAAATCAGAAAAATATTTTCACTTTTTTAACTGCATTTTTACCAACAACACAGTTGCAACTGTCAATCATGAAAAACAGCAAGATGGTTACATACAGCACCTTTTATACTCAAGATATCCTAAAGTACTTTATGGTGTTATTAATTAATTAGTAGCTAATTAATTACTTACTCCATTAATTGTATCAAAGATAGTTGTATATTACACACTGTAGACATTATCTCTTCTGCAGTACTCAAATGGCCTTGAATACCACAGCTTGCATTATTAAAGAAGGGTTCTGAAAGCCAACTCATGGAACTTGCCTTGAGATCCTTCAAAGGTGCTAAAGGACCTTTAACTTATGCCAAGCCATCCCTACAAACTGGAGAGCAGATCTTCACTAAACCATTCAGGAGGAGCACACTTCTCAGCAATAATAACCACAATTTAGGCAAGTTTTATTCAACCTGCAGCAGAGAGGGACAAACTTTTAAATCTCTACCTCAGCCATAGACTGGATGCTGCAAAGCAGAAATATGTATCTCTTCATAGATGATTCTAATCATAGAATCACAGAATCAACCAGGTTGGGAAAGACCTTTTAGATCATCATGTCCAGCCATTACTCCCAGACTGACAAGACCACCACTAAACCATGCCACTGGGAGCCTGACCTAAATGGTTTTGAACACTTCTAGGGACAGTGATTCCACTGCTGCCCTGGGCAGCCTCTTCCAGTGCCTGAGCACCCTTTTCATGAAGGAATGTTTCCTAATATACAGTCTAAACCCCCCTGCACAGTTTGAGGTCATTATCTCTTATCCTTCTCCTGTCAAGAGAAGAGACTGTTCCTCTACCTCACTACAACCTCCTTTCAGGCAGTTGTAGAGAACTATAAGGTCCCCTTCGAGCCTTCTCTTCCCCAGACTAAATACTCCCAGTTCTCTCAGCTGCTCCTCATCAGACTTGTGTTCCAGACCCTTCCCTAGCTTTATTGTCCTTCTCTGGCCTGCTCCAGCACCACAATGTCTCTCTTTTAGTGAGGGCCCCAGAACTGCACACAGGGTTTGAGGTGCAGTCTCACCAGTGCCCAGTACAAGGGGATGATCACTGCCTTGGCCCTGCTGGTCACACTATTTCTGATACAGGCCAGGATGCTGTTGGTCTTCTTGGCTGACTGGGCACAAGCTGGCTCAGGTTCAGCTTTCTCAATCAGCACCCCAGGTCCTTGTCCGCTGACCAGCTTTCCAGCCACTCTTTCCCAGACTGGCACTTTGCAGAGGGTTATTGTAGTCCAAGTACAGGACCCAGCACTTTGCCTTGTTGAACCTCGTACAACTGGCCACAGCCCATCAATCCAGCCTGTCCAGATCCCTCTGCAGAGTCTTCCTATCCTTCGCAGATCAATGCTCCCAGCCACCTTGGTGTCAGCTGTAAATTTACTGAGGGTGCCCTCAATCCCCTCATTCAGATCATCACTGAAGAAATTAAACAACACTGGCCCTAACACCAAGCCATCAGGGACACCACTAGTGACCAGTCACCAACCAGACATGATACCATTTACCACCACTCTTTGGGCTCGGCCATCCAGTCAGTTTCCAACCCAGCAAAGAAGCCACCTATCCATGCCATGAGCAGCCAGTTTCTCCAGGAGAATGTTGTGGGAGATAAAGGAGTAAAGCCTGCGTCAAAGGCTTTACTTAAGTTCACATAGAAAATGTTCACAGCCTTTCTCTCATCAATCAGGCAGGTCATCTTATCATAGAAGGAGGTCAGGGTGGTCCAGCAGGACCTGCTCTTTATGAACCCATGCTGACTGGGCCTGATCTCCCCATTAATTCAAGGAAGATGACTAAAGTGAATACGACTTGAATGAAGCAGAGAACACTGCCTAACACACTTATGTGATTCAACAGGGCAAGTTAAGTCGGGTGCAAATGAAGGAGCTGGCATTAAGCAAACATTTCCTTCCCATCTTTCTAATGACTGCAGCTGTATGCTGAAGAAGTTCCTCAGCTTGGAGGAAGATTCACTTTCATACTCAGATTACTTTCTGGTTGGCCAAAAAAGATTTGCCTGGACCTATTCTTAACTTGCACATCCTAAATGTCTGGAAGGCTCTAAAGCTACATTTTATTAGAATATCAATTAGAAGAACTTTAGGGGAAATTTAATGTGAGAGTAAAAATTAAAGGGATTGTAAAGAAGACTATTTATTGTATCCTGATACTGTCTGTCTCACTCTTCTCACTCCCTAGTTTCAGGCTTTATCTTAAGAGACTCTTCCCCTACAGCTCTCAGGGAAAGTATCACTTCCCTCTCTTCAGAAGGCTTTACCTTCAGCAGACAGAAGCAGGCAGAATAGCTTTCCTTCCCTTTGCCAAGCTGCATCCAGAACATAACCCTAAAACATAATCTATGCCAATATATCCCAAATTCACATAAACAGACTAAGCAGTTACACACTACATCACATCATATTTCATAGTGCCGTTCAGCCTAGACACCTTTGCCTGGAAATAAATACAAAATTTAAAGTAAAATTTCATTGTAAGAGCACAACATGTTTGGAATAGTTAAATAATAAATAGACAAATATATTACATTTAAATGTAGGAAAAACCTATTTAAAGAACATTCAATGTACCCTGCTGATACATGTTGTCGTACCTATTTACAACAGTGAATTTAGAGAAGCCAGAGATTTTATTCAATGTACATTTGTTTCTACTTTAAACCTTTAAAAAGCCACTCTAAGTATTTTCACCCTTTACATAACATACGAGACTTTGTGCAAGTGCTTCCGTTTATAAAGACACACAGGGAACAGATTGCTTCAATTAAGAAACAAAGCAAAACTAAAAAAACCTCACTGCATTTATATTGTATCACAGGATGACAATGAAAGCACAAAGATAACGAATATTAAACATAACCAGACTGCCATAGGAGAAACACCAATAAAAGCCATCTTGCAATGTTTATCTGGTTGACCTACAGAAATAAGACTTTAAAATGGTTTTCAAATTCAGGTAAACTCTGAAAATGAAGCAAATTCAAGCAACAACAATAAAACAAACACCACCATCGCCAAGAGGTCGCAATCAAAATATTACCAATGGCCATTAACAGCCAAAACTTAAATACAAGAAGTTATAGAATTATTTCAGTGACTTACAGAAGAAAATGCTTGTCTCTCTACAAGTACCACTCTGTGGTTCATTTGGTGACTCATTTTTCTGTAAGAATTAAAAATACCTACAGCACAAATATCTCCTTTTTTCAAAACGTATTTCCTTATCTAAACTTAATTCTCAACACATTTCAAATCCAAAGTGTCAATTAGCTATAACGATTTTCCAAAGAGCCTCAGTAGTTAGCTACCTAGACTCTTAGCTGTGGAAAAAAATGGTAATGACATTACAGAATGAGTGTTGCATTTTTCTACTTTTAAAAAAGTGAACTGAAAAACAATATATTGAAACCCTTTTTGTTGTTGCTGTTGTTTTTTTAACAATAACTTGCTCTTCTACCTATCCCCAGACTTTTGGAACTATGCAGAAGACAATGTCATCTTCGTTTTGGGTTGTTTCAATAAAATCTTAATATCCAGCATTTCATTTTTCTAAGCCATCAAAATCATCCACGTTTACATTTTTCCACTTAATATTTCAAAATAAATATTTAAAAAACCCCAAACAAATAAAACCAACAACTAATGTTTAGGGAAAGAGATAGAACCACTGTCACTTTACAACAGCAATAATCCCCTCCTACTTCATGCTGGACTATATAATATCCAGTGAGGTGTTGGCTCAGATGTGCTGCCCAGACCTTCATCTCAAATCTGATAAAAGATACAGCCAGACAGAAGTTAAAGAGACACAAAATGAAATATAATCTATAAACTTCCTGAACTTCCAAGTTTCACAGGGGAAGTTTTTGAGGACATAGAAATCTCCTATAGAAAATCAGAGTCCATAGCTCAGATCTTAGTTCCCCACTACAGAGTATTTGGAACCCACCAGCTGGTTATTCTTGAGCCAAAGCATCTCCAGGAGTCAGCCCAGTGCACCCTAAACACAGTTACTACAGAGTTCTGTGCACAATTAAGCTGCCACGTCACTGCAGTGTAGCCTCCTCTCCAGAGCTCTCACCAGGAAAACATGTCAGCTGCCTTCTTTTTGACAGTATTAAAACCAACTCCTCCTATTCTTACCGAGCAGGGTATGTGCCTCATCTCCTTAGTGCAGGCAAGGGAGAAGCACCAACAGGATTCACACCAGCATGGGAAGAAAATTCAATCTGCACACAAAGACTAAGAGACTGGAAGAAGTCAAATGACACAAGCACTCAGCAGGGAGAGGGGACTCCTACAGTCTAATTTCTGTTTCAAGGCATATTGCTTTCCTTGTGCATTAAAAATTATTGAATGAAGTAGAAAAAGAACATTTGGAGATAAGACTACAATACCATCCTGACATCATCAACGGTCAAATATAACAAGGATTTACGGTTATTGAGCCTTTTCACATCTCTATTTTGATTTTCTCAAAACCCTTGACTGATTTCGCAGTCAAAAGAAGTCATTAAAATCAATTCAAAATGTCAGTAAGGAGTGCATGTGAGAACAAACAATTAGGCAAAGAAAGCCATCTAATTAAATGAGGAAAATAAATTTCGAAGCAGTCATTTAATCCTAGTATTGCTGTTAATTTTCAAGAGACTGTTCTCTTTCTTTAATGAAGGCCCATGACGTTTAATATGGTTAATATGGGAATTTTAAACTCACATCCGATAAGGAACAGACCTATTCCCTTACTCAAGCTTTAGTATTACAAGAAAACTTTGTGTTTTCTAAAATGCCAGTGTTCCTCAAAGAGCAAAGTCCAGATAGAAATCTTCACTTGAAATTCTACTTCCGTACTTCTGAGTGGCCCTACAACTCCCTAAGAACATATAATTACATTGGTAATTATTTCTAAAATCTTTTAAAAAATTGGATATGTTTCATATAAATTAGTGATAGATTGATATTAAGAGGACACATTAAAGAGGAATATTAAAACTGTAAAAAGAACCACTACAATTAAGTGTGTCTGTGGATTATTTTGGGGTGAGTGCTCACTTAATGGCCAGCTATTCAACACTTTGTTCTACATTCAGTACTTAGTGTTGGGCCCATGCCTCATTTAATACATACTACACAAACCCTTTTCTAAAGACAGAATTAGTTTCTCATGTGGCTTTCTATATAGTCATCACTACCAGTTTCTGAGTTCTTCAGAAAAGTTAATGAATTTGTTACAATGTTACTGAGAGATGAGCAGGCATTATTAGTCTCATTTTATAGGACACGAAATGAAACAGACCAAGGACAAAAAGATCCATTAATCGTGAGTAACCAATCTGAAATACCTAGAGCCTGATTCTTCATATGTGAGTTATATAACACTATACATGATCGTTCTTATTTTGCAGTTCCTTCCATCATTCACTGTAATTTGTTCCACTTTTACTGAAAAAAAAAACAACAGAAAAGGAACATACATTCATCTTTCCATTACATTATTACTGATTCTTTCCCTAAACATTCATTCAGTGCATTGTAGAGGAAAAGTTCCTTGGGAAATAGATTTTAGATTGGATATAAGGAGGAAATTCTTTCCTGTTAGGGTGGTGAGGCACTGGAATGAGTTGCCCAGGGAGGTTGTGAATGCTCCATCCCTGGCAGTGTTCAAGACCAGGTTGGACAGAGCCTTGGGTGATATGGTTTAGTGTGAGGTGTCCCTGCCCATGGCAGGGGGGTTGGAACTTGATGATCTAAAGGTCCTTTCCAACCCTAACTATTCTATGATTCTATGAAATAGTATGTAGCCATGTTATTACTAGTTGTACAATCATGCCCTAATAAAGAAGCAAATCAAAAATGATTGTGCCAGCAAACTTAATTCTTCCACTTTCCTGGCCCCCACTGCCTGAACAGTCTGTTTCAATAAAAATGTTTTATTAAGTAATTTTAAGAATCGGGTTGGCGTAATCTCTAGAGAACCACTTTACTCTTGAGCTAGCTTCTCCCATTCCCCAGATAGTTTCCAGCAGAGCTTCCCAGTTCACTACATCTCAACATAGGGTTGGAACTAGATGATCTTAAGGTCCTTTCCAACCCTAACTATTCTATGATTCTATGATCTCAACAAAGAGGGAAGAATGAACCCCAGCTGCCAGAAAATGAGCAAAACCATAAATCACTGGACAGATTCACGGACTTTGTAACTTTGGCCACTGTCCATTCTGCTATGGCCTTTGCCACACAGTTTCTTAAAACACATTTCTAAAACTGAACAACATGGCAAAAGATTCTCACACACATACAGAATTTCTGAGAAATATGTCTAGCATTTTGACTCCAAAACTGAAAGTTTAGCAAAAGTTCTAACCCAAAAGAACCACATTGTATGTCAGCCAGCCATGCGAACAGACCATACAACCAGACCCACTCAAAACATTATCTCATTCCCAGCTACAGCCTCATGATCACACAACTTTTTTCTCAATACAATTTTTTTTCTGAATAGAAGATTTCTATTTCCTGAATACAGAAACAGTGCTGTTCTATCTTAGCTTCATGAAATCAACTTGTAAGAACCTCCCTCACGACTGCAACATCAGACCCATCACAGTCGGTCTTCCCACATTTTTCTATTTAGGGAAGTCTCTATTCACGCCAGTTCTAAAATTCACAGTCTTACCTTCTCACTGCACAGGCTGTTTGTCTCTCTCCTGCTCTTTCTATTGATTGTTCTCTATTTCCAGCAAGTTTGTTAAGAACAGTCCTACTCACATTCTTCATCAGCAAAACTCACACTGCTTTTGAAGCCAAGTTCCATTATCAAATGCTATAAATCATATTCATTTGTGACCAAAATAAATTCTACTTTTCTTATATCAAAGTTAGTGGGTTACCACCAGACCTATTTTCAGCCATGATAATTATTCTGAACTTTCAGAGCAGCTGCCTGATTCAGTCCTCTGTTGTCTGTATCTAGCAGTCATCCACTGCCTCATTTTCATTGTTACACTGAAATATGTTGGTGTCTGACATTACTTGTCCATTGTGAGAAAACAAAAAGTCATTTACTATAAACTAGCAAAACTTGCATTTTTGCTGAATGCAATGAGTGCAGAATGAGCTTCAAAATACTTCAGCACTTACTATTTATACATCTTTTCCCATGTAAAGAAAGGGCATGTGAGAATGAATTTCAGAGTAGTTCAAAGTTTTGAAATCTGAAAACTGACAAAGTCATTGTTTCTTTTCTGTACATTAAAAAATGTACTAAGCTAAAAAGCACATGAAAAGACAGGGATTAGTGTCATAATCAGCAAATCTTGTAACTAATTTTATACAAAAATGCTTTCTCTTCTGAATTTTTCAGCTGCCATTTGGACAGGTCTAATAAGTTGTCAGTTTGGATCGTGAGGGCCAGATACAGAAAAAGCTGCCTTGTGTTACAATTTTATTCAGCTAATATGTTACTATATGTAATTATACCACTAATGGTACAGGCTTACACTATATGGACTAAAACTTTCTGAAGATGATGTCATTCTAAGAATGATATGCACAGAGCTTAGGTGAGTAACCCTTGATTATCTCTACTGACTATGGAAATATCTACAAGGTTATTTAAGGCTGGACACATAAGTTTTAAGAAGCTTATGGGTGAGACTCACTGCACTGTGTCATAGAAGTAAATACTTAGGTATGTCAATGTTACGATGACCAAGGAAAGAGTTGTTGCTGAAATCTAAAAACTTAAGAACATGTACAGTTACCTGGGTTCTTTTAAGCACAGAAACTGAAGATTACATTCCTAAAGCTTTTAAACTATGGACCACAGCCAGGTGTTATTTTTTTCATGGATAGTTCACCAAAACCTTAACTGAAAATACTGCAACAACTGACAGGGTTTCTGTTAACAGCTGCAGACCCTTTTCTAGATCTCCCTATGACCATGGTCTATGGAATTTGGAAATCAATGAACTAGAGTATTACAATCAAAATATTAGTAAAACAAAAAACAAAGAAAAGTGAGTGCATCAACTGACAGTTATTAAAACATCAATTTTAGAGAAAAGGTCTAGATGTTTCTGATGATGGAGCATTTCAAAGCTCATGGCACAAGCATCATGATTAGTCAAAAAATATAAGTGTTATTATTTAATAGTAAGGACTGCTCAGGAAATGAACTTTTGTCACAACTGACACTCATTGTGATATCTTAATTCTTGTAATATTCTTGCAGTGTTAGAAAAGTGGGAGAAAAGTGCAAGCAGAACCAAGAAAAAAAAAAAGCCTTACTAAAATATTATGGTAGAAATTAAAATTTATCTCTCCATGAAGTTTTCTTCATAATGATCTAGATGCATCACCAACTTTACAACACTCATATCAATACTACAACTCTACCATGTAACAGTATTTTGCAATATACTAGCATCAACACTCCTTCACCTATTTCTTTTTCTCTAGTAATATAGCCTATACACACTGAAGAGACCTTCAATCTCCTTGTTCTGACAACTGACATTTCACATCTAAGAAACAACATTAAATTATTGACTCTATGTGTTATTGCCAAAGAGGGATGTTTCTTGTCATATAATTAATTAAAGCACTCAAATTTTAACATTATTTTAAATCTTGCCTTGAAACTTTCAGTTTATTTTATAAACCCTACAAATTGGGTAATATGTTTCCTTTTAAAAAATAAATTGATTTTTATTGTTAACATGGATTGATGCCCTTAATATGGACATGGCAAAAGTGTAAACAATATTTTTAAACTGTTTATGCTTTTATACATGTATATGCTCAAGTTTTCATATAAATTCTGAAGATTCAGAAGTTATTCACACAATAACTTCTATGTGGATTATTAGCAGAGTTTTTATCCTGGTTCTTGAATAATTAAACACAGGTCTCAGCCACAGAAGCAACCCCTAGCTGATTCAGCCTTACAAGGAGACAGAACATGCACTTCCTAAACTGGCTATATATATACGAAGATAAGTAGGTGCTCCTGTAATATCTCAACATTTTCAAAATTCTCTTATTTCCTATTTCTCATTATTTAGTTGAACTTTGCTTAAGAAACCTGGAATCTACAGTCCAAATGTCAGAACTTACCCCGTGTTGCTTGACTCCACGTGATTTGTACAAAATACACAATGTAAATTGAAGTTGAGATGTTTCAACTTTGCTGATATTCTTTGCTGCTTCTCAAACAATTTTAACATGTTAGTTTTGAGAACCAAAACCTCTGATAGCAAATAAATCCAGGATTCTTTCTGCAAAAATGCACTTCATATTAGACAGAAATGATGCATCTCATACACCTTGCTGTGCAGTCTGCTCTATCTTAAAGTCATGAACTGCAACAGGCACTTGTATTGTAAAAGATATAATATGCTAAATCGTCATACTTGCACAATGGACAGTAGAAATGCTTTTGCATTACAACTCTATAAAGCAGATATAACACAAGCATCTTTTAATTTAAAATACCACTGGGTATATTTAAGTAAAATCTGTTGACTTAAATAATAACTTTCTCACTGGTTTTGCTCATGGTAAGAACTGAGTGCCAATTCAGCAACAACCACTGATGGGATATTAACATTCCAAACATTCACAAATGACATTGTATATCTGTAATAATGCCTAATCCAGACTAGGAACCCTTTAAAACAGATATAGGAGGAAATACTCCAACCCTCAGTACAAAGTACAGAGTGACAAACTTGAGAAAAAATAAACCCAGATTCCCTTCCCCACTTCCTACAGATTTAACTTGTAGAGCTGGCAGTTAAGCACGTAAAATAAACTGTCTGGTTAAACTAAGCAAATGGAAAGAACAGGGAAAGGAAAAATGGAGCCCAAAAGGCTGTTTTTCTCAACTCGACCACAGTCACCCACTCTTCAGAGGAGATTTATTCTTTGCCTGAGAGAGGGAACCGTTGGCCACCACAGCAGGGCTCACTGACTGCTTTCTGAAAGTGACTTGGAAAACTCAATTTCCACCTCAAACAGCTGACAGACATTAAAAGAAATATTCTGTTTCCCTAGCACTATTTTTTCTATAAACTAGGAACTAGATACGACCATGCTTTCATTAATTCATGGCTTTTTTTGGCCATGGAAAGAAAGTACCAGTAACTGAAACACGCAAGCAAAATAAAACTCTTCCTCTTTCATTGTTCTTTTTGTTCATATGCTTGGTTGCTTGTTTTTTTCAGATGATTAGTTTAATACTGAACAACTGATAGATTCCACTACTTTATGACAGATTTCAGGCACAAACGTTCTGACACAGCTTTTTTAGGAAGTGAATTATCATGTAAAAAGGAACAGCAAACTACAGCAAATACTGGCAGTCTGTTCTTGATACCTAAAAAACGCTGATTGTTCCTATCACCTATACCTGCCCTTCAGGGACCGTACAATGTGGTAGGCAATCCTTGCCAAAGAACATGAAGCAGGCGACATATTTGCATGACGTACATCATCTTCCCTAGATGAATTTCATTTTTCTCTTTCCACCATTTAGTCTACTGTTCATTCTAACATCTCTTTATTCACTCGAGCAGGTTGCTCCAAGCCCCATCCCACCTGGCCTTGAACACTGCCAAGGATGGGGCAGCCACAGCTTCCCTGGGGAACCTGTGCCGGTGTCCCTCCACCTTTCTTTCATTAGCCTTCCCTAGTGCCATGAGAGCCTTTAACACTTGAAAATCTGCTAGCCTGTGGTATCTCTTTCTACTCAACAAGAGTAGAATTCTAAAATTCTGATTTTACTGATGAAAAAATTGTTAGATTTTTGCCCTTTTAAGAATTTTCTTTCCACATTTTGCATAGCGTGTCATTTTTCCAAAATTATTCTGATGGCCTTGGCATTTCCTTAAGGGTAAAGTATATTTATTTAGTAAAGTATATTTATTTACCCATAACATAAAAAGACAAATCAAATACAGACATATTACTTCTCTACCAATATATCTTGATATTCCTTGACAGATACATTTTTCAACTTTTCCTTAATGTCCTGTTTGCTATTGTATCTATTTTGCTAATAAATACTGCTGCTTTTTGACCTCTCACAGTTTGCTCTTCTATTTTATGCCAGTATCACACTTTGTATCAAGTGACTAGAAAATTACACTCTCGTGTCAATGGGTTGTATTTCTGGAATGTATTTTAAAACAATATTCACAATTCAAGCTAAGAAAACTGGCAATAAATTAGTATCAAGGACTCATAGGCTACTTTACAGTATGCTGAAATTGAGCTTAGAGAGTCAGAAAGCTGAACAATGTGACAATGTCCACATTTTACTTAATATAAGATTTGTTAAAGTTTATCTAACCTAAGGTCTTGTCATCATCTTGAGACAGAAACGATGCTCGGTTTATTTAAGCTACCCTGCAGAGCTCATCATTCAAATACTCTGCAAGGGCTTTACAACACTAAAACTTAGACTGCTATCTTGACTTTTACAGATATGTAGGCTAGGATGAGGTGGTTCAGGACCCAAGACAAGTGAAGAGCATACCTCAACAATAACTAGCCAGCTGCATTAGTTGTTCAGCCTGTAATAATGGAAAAGGCTAAACTATACTCAAGTGTTTCATACTTGCCAGCAGAGAACAGTACCCCAGTTGACACGGAATACCTGTTTCTCCAAGAACTCCCAGTTGAAGGAATCAACACAAATTCTCTCACAAACCGTAAGCCATTTACTGAAGTCAGAGCAGGTTTTTTTTCCTGTTTCAATTGGTTCAAGATTTTAGAACACATTGTTCCTTGAAGTTCCACTGATCAAGAATTCTGTCTTTTCCCTGGCAAGTCAGCACAGGAAGCAATGCAAGTGTAAAACCACCACAAAGGTTTTCCCTTCACTGTCAGAAGGGAAAGTAAAGGGACACTGATGGATCCTTTACTATGCCATTTGCTTCTTGCGACTCCAGTCTTGGGGAGCTCTAAGGTCTCCCGGGCATTTGAGGAGTGACAGCTTCTGTCTTTGTAGATAGGTTAGGGAAACAAACAGACACAGTACATTGCATACAAAGCAAAAGGGTTCAGAAAGTATTCAACCCTATGAAACCCAGCTCACCATACAAACAAAATAATTGTACATATGTAGATATTTGCATCAGTTTCCTTCACATTAAAAAACTGATTCACATATGGGCTACAGTCCCACACAAAGCAACGTATTTCTTCTGAATGAGTTTTCCAAGCCATCGAGTCACTCACTCTTGCCTCATTCAGATTTTCAAAACTTAAGAGTTCCACAAATAATCATAATTCATACTGGCTTAAATTTTTATGTAATAGGTAAATTTATAGTAATTGGTACTTTAATACTACATAATATGTTTGCAAGACAAATATAAACATATAAAAAATAATTATGCAACCTGTGGAACAGCCTCCCAGGTTTATTTGCATACATTACAATGTATGTTTATCTATTATTTTCTTCTCCTTAGCAGTCAAGAAGCTAGTTTATCCAGTGTAGTGGCATCTTCTTTTGACTTAGAAGTGGCATATCTAAATAAGTAGTCACTACAAGGACTTTGTCTACTTTGGCAAAAGTTGCTAAATAGCATCAATAAGGGGATGCCAATTAGTAAACTCAGTGATACATCAGTAAAAGCTACCAGAGAAAGCAAATAATCTTCATTTTAAAAAGGGGGAGGGTTAAACAAAGCAAATCCCCGATATTAGGTAAGTACATACATGCAAATACTGTTCAATTCACAGCAAAGTCTAAAAATGGTTGGCAGCAAAACTGTTTCTTTAGCCTGCCCAACAAAGCCGCAAAGCCAACCCAGCATTTGGCAAATGGGTACGCAGAGCCTGGGGTGAGACCATAATACTTAATTAGGAGTTTCAGCTTCTTGGTGTGGTTATTGTTTTAATTCTCTGGAAGGCGACAGTTGGTTTGTTTATTTTAGACAGTTTGGTTATTTTAGCTTAGGGCAAAGACTCCATTTGCCTGTTGCTCTTTACGCGTTCTAAGTTGGTAGGTTTGTTGAGGCTAAT
The DNA here is from genome assembly GCF_033783945.1 of Neopsephotus bourkii. Taxonomy (NCBI): domain Eukaryota; kingdom Metazoa; phylum Chordata; class Aves; order Psittaciformes; family Psittacidae; genus Neopsephotus; species Neopsephotus bourkii. Next base: position 7,806,571 of record NW_026902090.1, on the reverse strand, counting down.
CTTGTCTCAAACCATCCTAGAATTGCCTGATTTAAACTATAATCTGTTCCACAAGACTCTTTAAACACTGAGAAGATTTCTTTTTAAATAGAATTTATTTGTATAAGCCCACATATTCAAAAGAGAATATGAGTCATTATTGTTACTGTATTGATAAATACTAAATATTGCTTCAGTTTGTATCAAAGTCAATCAGTGTTAGACACAATTGGTGGAACTCGTTATTTTAAGTCAAGCATGAGGATTTACAGCTTCAATATGTATTTAGTTTAATGTTGTCCCAAAAGTAAACATGAATTCTACAAATCAGTAGCAAAGCATCTAACTGCTGCTATACATCTCACAACTGCACTAAAATAAACACCTTTTTCATAGGTAAAATTTATTGTTTATATCCTTTAAGTTTCAACATAATTTTTAAAGATCTGGAAAATCTCCACTAACAGTTTTATTAAAATTGCTACTTGCTATTTATCTTCTAAAATACTCTCCTTGGAATGTTCTTGAGTTTAATTTTTCTCTAAGCATAGCAAGTCTGCCACCTAGTGCTTTATGGGTACCTGTAGTACACATTTTATTTGATATTATATTTTTCTTAATTTCAATATAAGATGCAATGCTCCATGCCTGAATGCATACCATATGACACGTATGTTGTCCTGCACACACTCAGGGTGCTCAAAGCTCACACTGTATTTTCTTACTGACAGGTTGCCTTACATGTTTCAACAGCTACTAAGCAATATTTGCATTTCTTGACAGGCACGCAACCATCTAATACTGTGCTCTTGTCTGTCAGATCTGAAAGTCCACAGCAATATTAAAAGGAAAAATCTGTAATTTATTTTACAAAAAAAACAAAATTAAAAAACAATATATTATGTCAGTATAAAATGAGAAATACTAGGGAAGCCAGTGTGTCTTCAGCCCTGTGCAGCACTATAGAGTCTCTTATTTGGAGGGGAGGACTGTCACAGTGTGGTACTCCCAGCACTGGAGATAAGCACACTTTAGAATGGGCTCTGAGCTAATTGCTGCTGAGATTAACTTCTTAAGATCCACGAACAACTCTTTCTTAGCAGCATCCGACATGTAAGAAAAGAGATGAGAAATTACAAGGAAAAGGAAGCATAAAACAGATTTCAAGCGTCAGGGCTGGAGCAGCCCAGGAAGTGATTTATGGTAGATCCCAGTGTGCTACCCACAAACTGAGAGCATCCAGAGCCAAGTTTCATCCAGATCCAGCACTCATCTGTCCCTAGAACTATTTTTTTTTTGCAGAAGTTTTTCATGTCTACTCTTCCATGAAGATGAAGACCTAGGGTGCTGTGAAAGTTCCATAGACTGAAGTGTGCTGCCCTGCAACACACTACTGCTGACTATTTTAAAAGAGCAACCAATCTGCAGAACCAAGCAGAGAAACTACTTGTTCCCTCTCTTCACTGGCGATAATAGTACCCAGGAATAATAATAAATGCTTCTAAACATTATTTCTTAAGGGGTAAAAGGGAATAAGAAACTGAAGTATTTAAATCCACATGCTTTTTTTTCCACTATATTTTCATACCTGGTACTAGATTGGTCTTAGCTAGGAAATTCCTTAGTGGAATAGGCAACTCAAGTACTCACCTGGGAATTCTAACAACTATGCAGGCAAAGAACACAATTTATACTCACAGTACTGACTGGCTGCATGCTTTTGCGTGTAGTGGCATTAGACTCTATCACTTGTACTTCTTGTTTAAAACACAGCATTGAAACCATGACACTCAAAGTAATGTCCGTAAAACAGACATTTTGGAAAGACTTTTTACCTTAGCAATACAGATATCTAAGAATTTACAAAGAAAAGTATTACATCCTTTCAAAACAATTGGGTTTTAGCAAGCCTATAATTCACCCTCTGTATAGTAATAAACCATGACTTGTAAATTTAAACTTTCATTTTCTCTAGAACACTGTTTTAGCTATTTCTCCATTTATGATTTAAAGCTTTGTGCCTGTATAACCCAGATCAAAATCACAGAAGTGGCATCTATCTCAGTGATTCCTTCCAGTCAGTCCAAAACCATCTGTTTTGGCTGCATGTTTCTTTGCACCCAGGAGCACTGATTCCAACAGCAATGTATTTCTAATGCTGATCTGGGAAGAACTAATCCAGCCATTTGGATGCATACTTTGCTATCTAGGTGTCACTGTTATACATCACGCTGGCTGAGATATCAAAAAAACAATAGCAACAACAGATACGAATACATCTCGACAAAATGGTATATTTATGGTTTGTGTACATGCATAAGTCAGCTGCATAACCACCTCTGGCCTCCACTCAGAATTCATTTATACGGATTGAATTAGCTTCCAATCATTCACAGAAAGATTGGCTTTCGACAGAAAGGCCTTGGGATACAGAGCCTCCCTACCAGAATTACAGAGAAACCATCCAGAAACAGACTTACATGCCACCTACAAGAACATCTACGGACAAACAGAACTGTGGCTTTTAAATTCACAAAGCTTTCTGTTATATTCATAGCCTTCTTTTTATTATGTGTAAGAAATCTTTCATTAAATTTCCTCTGCTATTCCTAAGCAATGGCACATCAAACACTTTTGGATCAAGAAATCCTTCCTCTCAAAAGTTCCTGAGATGCAAATTGTTGGAGGTAAAGAGAGAAACAGCACTGTTTGTTTGTCCATTTGCTATATTCTTTCCCTAGCATTCATATTCAGCCTCTACTGACAACTGGGTACTAGAATAGACAAGACTATAACACAGCTGCTCATGCATTCTTACGCATTCTACATTTTTCTAACTTTTATATCTATGAAGCTTTTCTTTATTCTCTTACTCAGAGAAGTTTGTTCTCTCTGCTTTTTCCATACAATGAAGTCATGAAATAAAAATAGTTTTAATAGAATCAATGGGTGATAATTTTCACACATCCTAGATACTACACTATTGCACACACTAGTACGCATTTCCTACTCTACTTTTATTAAGTTTTGATAATTTAAAGCAGAAAATCTACTCACATCCAGTACTGTCATGTTTTCAAATGCTGTAATACATTGAACCTGATGTTTAACAAACTGCTCCTGTTATCCCTACGACTTGATGGCTTCACTACTTTCTCTTTTGGCATAGTATTTGTATTTGGAAGTCCCTGCACTGTCGCAGTATGTTACTTCCTATATAAATCTCATTCTTTTTGATCATGCTAGACCTGTTTTCCCATGTTTTCATTTGTGCTGGTTGACTTCTCCAATTACAACACAAGCCATGTACAGTATTAATATTCTGTTTACTCTCCTACATCACTACAAAAGGAAAAGAAGAAGATGCTAAAACAATCTGTCCTATCTCACTGGCTAACTCCAACTTGAGAGTTTACTTAGTATCTTAAATTGATAGTCTATTGCTGTTAATACCAGTACCTACATCATCACCAGTCCATTCTCCCTCCTAGGCTTGAAGATGGCAGTAACAAGCAAGAGGGAAGAGAGGCCTAGGCAAGAACTAGGTAAACTGGGCAGAGAGCTGAAAGAGAGGAAACCAGCTGAACTTTTATAGGGAAGCGGGCATTCACAGTATCACAAACTGCAGAAAGTTCCTCTAAGGCAACAAGCATTCTCAACCCACATTCTGCTGTTAAAGAGGAATTGATGTCATCCAATATCAGACAAAAGTTGGACATACCCTCAGGACTTAACTCTAAGGTTCAGGCTAAGGAAAGCATTCTACTTTGGGGCAGTATTTCCACAAGTGAAAATAAAAAAAATACAAAATTTGAACCCTTAAAATGGTCATTTTGAGGATGTCTGAATTCAGGCACATGGCTAAAAGCTTTCCTGAAGAAAATCCCAACCACAGAGCAAATTATAAGTTGTATTCCTATTTTCATACCGTTCCCTGATTTTTGGTTCTGAGTCAGAGAAACAAATGTGCCTAGAATTTTTCTCATAACCGGACACTGCTCATAAGTACATGCAATTTGCTTATGCTCCGTATTTTTCTCCCTCCCGAGCAAGAACTATTTCTGTGCTGTAAAAGTAAGAATATTCTTCACTTCAAGGAGAGTAGCAGTAGAAGTGCCTAAAGAGAAAGTTTCTTCCAGTGTACTGAAATAAACACAGAAAAATACCACCCAAATGTCATATTTTCTTATAGCCCATGGGACAGCCATATTTTAAAATACATCTGTAGGTAAGAAATGGGAACATCTCTTTATGACAGATATATATTTTCATACATGATTTAGCAGGTAATGGATGGTGCTGATAAGCAATTGTCATTGAAATCTGAGGTCAGTCAGCTATCCACAAATTAACAGTTTCCCATTATGGTGCGTCAGCCTCCAAATGCAAGAAATAAAGAACTCAATTATTTGGAATTAGCATAGGCTCCTTATCACCTCCAGATAAAGTAACTCTGAAAATCATTTATATACGCCATTTTAAATGATTAAAAGTATTAAAAGAAGATTTATCATTCTAAGACAACAAGATCTTCAAACTATTTTGAAATCTGACAGAAGACAAATAATAGTAGTGAGTGAAAGGTGAAAGGGTATCTTGAATATAGCTCATTTTTCTCCAACATGATTTATAGAGCCAACCTGCAAGATGATAGCAAAAAAATAAGTTTGTTCTCGGAGGTGCCTGAGGTCCACAAATCTCATTATTGTCATTTCTTTTCCATCTCTCAAATTTAATAACATTTATTTTTAAAGGACAAAATAAATATTGATACACATATCAAAAAGTGTATATGGCTCTCTCTTCATAGCATGAGCTTCTTGTGTACACATTATCTAGCTTTAAATCTACAAGATTTATAAAATTCCTAGATAAAAGTTTAATTCCCCTGAACACTGAAATTTGTTTTAAAACAAGAAAAATTTCTTATGTGGCAAATAACAAATGAAATTGAATCTATTGATCAACAGTATCTTTAGAACACAGTTTTAAGGAATATTCAAGTTTAAAGAATTCCATTGGAATCTAACCTGCCTGTGAGAACAAAAAAAACCAAACAACCCACACCACGTTTCTTTAATGCCTGGCAAGAAGAGTAAATGTTTTAGGCCTAGGTGTATGTCAGCATCTGTAATTTAGCGTGTACCTATTTAGCTCTGTAAAACGTACCTTGCAGATGCAAATCATTTAAGATAGAAAAGAAATATTAGTAAATAAATGAAACATTCATTTATTAGGTAAATGATGCCTTAAAGAGATCCTAAAACGAAGCTTCTGTATATATTCTACAATGAAAATATAAAAGACCAAAACTCAGAATGAATGATATAAATATATTCAGAGATACGTATTTCTGTAAATTTAAATTTCAGGCAGGGATGATGTTAGGACGCTATAGAAAAATTGATCCAATTGTCAGACACTGAGCAGGTATGTGGAAAAGTTGCAAAAGGTAAAATAATGTTCTCCAATATTCCATATGTTTTTATGATGATTAAACTTACTATTTAGCATCGATACTGGCACAACAAAATCGGCACAGCTTACCAAGGGATTTCTGCACATGGGTAATATGCATCCTCATCCCTTCAGGTCTTCCACTATGACTACGAAAATGTGATGCTTTAAAGTAACTTTGCCAGAGGCACCTTTTGTACAACAATAAGAACATGGAGACAAGACACAGTATCATTTTATGGTACTCTGGAAAGCAGCTGTGTAGCATGTCCCTGGGAGAAAGGCTGCCTAACCATTCAAAACATCCCCAGAAAGCAGCATTGCTTAGCATCTTTGCATTTCCCCACCACTAATTCTGTCTCATAAACAACGATACAAGCACTTATCCCTTTCATTCACATATGTCGAGGTACAGAGAATAACCCAATGGCTTGGTCATTCCCTCTAACCTAGGCATAAGGAATCAACTTCTAGTAGATTTTAACTTTCATGCTGGTGGATAAAGTAACAGAGAAGCCCAGTGGAGCATTTTATTTTTCAGTCACAATATCAACATGCCCAACTTCAGAAAATCTTAAGAAAAATATTTTGGTTTTCTAAGGAAATGAAATTATCACATAATATGTAAAAAGCATTTAGGTACTGAACATTAAAAACGTAAGTACTCACAGTAGCATGTTCCCCTAAGTGGATTTCCAAGATACCTATTTTCAGAGTCACAGCTGCAGGGGGAAAAAAAGACAAAACCAAACATTCCCATTAAACACGGTATAGTCTTAACAAAAATGCAGCTAGAATATTTATTCCAAATAGCACGAGTTTCATTTCCAGTAGCACAGTTACATGAAAATAAGAAGTATTTGATAGAGTTTGTAATTAGGGTGTGCTACTTTCCAGAGACACCTCTCCTTATAAAAGAAACCCAGAGTCACTAGGCTCCTGAATAAGGCACTTACTTATTCAAATAATGTGCTTAAAGTTGGTGCCTAATGTAGGACTTACTATAGGTGGTATGTCTCCACTAAAAGTACAAAGATCAGTGTCTACAGAGCCATTGTATTGTCTACTCTTTTATATGGGTCTGAATCATGGGTCATCTACCGTCATCACCTGCGACTCCTGGAACGCTTTCATCAGCGCTGCCTCCGTACAATTCTAAACATCCATTGGACTGACTATGTGTCTAATGTCACTGTCCTCGAACAGGCAGGGGTCACCAGCATCGAGGCCACATTGCTGAAACTGCAGCTGCGCTGGGCAGGGCACGTCTCTAGAATGAAGGATCACCGCCTCCCCAAGATCGTGTTTTATGGTGAACTTGCCACTGGTAGCCGCAAGAGAGGTGCCCCAAAGAAGAGATACAAGGACTCCCTGAAACAATACCTTAGCCTTGGCCATATTGACTACCATCAGTGGTCCACCTTGGCCTCCAATCGGGAGACTTGGAGGCACACCATACATAATGCCGCTGACTCCTTTGAGAGTTCACGAAGAACTAGTCTCGAGGAGAAAAGACAACGCAGGAAGAATCGTGTCCCACCTGTTCCACCCAAGGAGACCTTCTGCTGTGCTTTTTGTAGCCGGATTTGCCTATCCCACATTGGCCTTCTTAGTCATCAGCGCGCTTGTAGTAAGCGTGGGTAAATGCCCTTCCCAAATCTTCGTTCGCGAAGTCAAGCCATGATGTCTCCACTAATGAACAGGCAGCCAGCCAGGGAGGCCAAGCACTGGATCCCTCACTATTCATGCCACTTCAATGATACCCTACTCCTTTGGCTGGGTTTGATCTGTTTTGATCTCTCCAAGACAGCAGCTGAGCATCCATCAGGGGGATCATTGACTGCAGACAGTGTCCCCAGATACATCTCCCTCTAACGTGCAAAGTTCTAAAACACCATGAGACCTGGCTTTGCACCATCAGTCACCTTCCACACCTTTTCACACCATCCCTTCAGCAATGGAACGTACGTTTTCCATTTCCAGACACACAAACACCACTCTGGTAGGCTGCAATACCTCCCTATTATTTCCAACTCTTCCAAAATATCCCTAAGCACAAAATAACAGTTACATTTTCACAGAACCACAAAGGACCAAGAGGTGACCCAAAACTATCTGCTGTAGAGATCTAGTCCTAAGCTATGTAGCTGCAACTAGACTATGACAACTGGCTTTGGAGCCAGTTATTGCAGCTGTTATCTGTAGCACTGTAAGCACAGCAGTCTCTCAGTTACTTAGCTTCTTTAAACTTCAGAAGCAATTGTTTCCTTCATCAACCATCTAGGGCAGTAGATGCTGCTGACAAAATGTGTACATGTAGGAGCTGGAGATACATCTTTCTTATTGATAAGATATACAGTTATTTTCAGAGGCATGAAATATCCTATAGGATTTCAAAGTGATCAAATTGAGTCACACCAAATTTCTCTAAAAATGCCAAGTACCTTGATAGAAAATAATTATTCTGCTTTTGATTTTCTTGGCTATTCCTCAGAAGTCTCCAGCAAGATTACACTTTTCTATTAAATATACAGAATGATTCCTAAAACAAAGAGCTTATCACTGCCTATTAAATTAAATATTTTTCCAGAGGAAATCTGGATCATGTAATAGCTTGGACTAAATCTTCATTATTTTGTTTTAAGAAATTTAAACTGCAATGAGATTTTTTTTGGTGTTATTTTATTTGTAATATTTAGAACACTTTCAAATTTAGAGGCCACATCATTTAACAAGTTGCAGACTGTAGAATAATGTTTGTATTTCTGTTTGTCTCTTCAACAGTTTCCAACTGATAATTCTTAACATGCTATTAAAAATTAGGCAGAGAATCTCCTTGACCCTTGTTCACTCTTGGTCTCATGTCAGTGTGAGAACTCTTCATAAGATCAACTATAAAGAAATTCAACATTTTTTTATTAGAGATACACTTTTGCTGTAACCCCAAGAAACCAAAAACCTCTATGTTTCAACTCTAACTGCAGCGCACACTTTGTGCTCTTGTCCACATATGCACATCAGCCCTACATTCCTTTCTACAGAATTTAGAAGTAGGACTGATGCTCAAGTATCTATCTTGCATGTATAAAGAAAATGAAAAGATAATCTCAAGTAATAATACTAGTCTGCCGATATGCTTTTTTCTAAACATCACAAAACAGCAACTAAACTCTTCAAAGAACAGCTCACTACTTAAAACAGATTAGGTTTGTAAAATTCGACTTGAGTGTCTGGAAGTGTCTTCAGGTTGGCAAATTTGAAAGAAGGAGCTTAAGGGAAAAGAATCACTTTTGAATGAAGAGTTTAAAAGAATTTCCTTTTCTTGTAAGACTGTCACATAAATGAGACAATACATCATGTAATGAATAACAACTTGATAGATATAACTGTTAGAAGAGTATTTTTTCCCTTTTGAATTGTTTCAAAGGCAAAGTAGAATATTAAATACAGCCAATATTCAGAATATGCTGGGGGTTTATACTCAGCCACACAAATACATTTTATACAAATAACTGTGTATTCAGAGACTAAGGAAGATGGCAAGAAACTTACCCTGCTGCTTACTGATAAAGGCATGATTTATGTATGAAATGGAAGAGCAATGTCCAACCACCACTAGCGATAAGCTGTGCAACCTTCCCTCAGGAGAGACTAAACAAGTTCTGCTGTGAATTCTTGCTGGCCACAACATCCACCTGTGGTGATTTGATCCAGGGTCTAAAAGAAGCTTGCTTTGCTCCTAACACAAACCAGGACATTCTTTTTATTTAAATCTTTAAAATCGTTATTAAAAAAAGAATGTTGTTTCCATAAAGCTTCCCTTCTCCATTCAGCTGCTCTAATCAGATGAAGCCATCTCCAGTGGATCAATAATTACCAGAACCTAGGGATTTCCAGCATCACATATACCTTTCTGGGTTTTTCATTTCTATTACCGGAAAAACACATGAATGCATAAAATAAAAATCTCTATAAAATCCGTTTAATGCATCACAGGTTTCACTACTTAAAAGAATGCACAAAAGAATGGCTAATACAGAAATTACTAGGTAAGGAATATTTTACAATATACAAGTATTCATAAGTATTCATTCAAATCCAAATAATTACTAATTCTCTGACAATTATAGAAGTGACCTTCAAGATTCTGGAAGAGAAAATGGCAATGCAATTTTACAGCCAGCATTTCAGTTGTTTCAGCACAATGCATGATGAAATTATAAAATAAAAACAGTGAATTACACCACAGCACAGTATTTATATATATTATCATATATATTATGCTTTCTGTATTGGGAGCCTCATGGAAGTCATTGTACTCAAGGACCTAGTGATCTTAGAAAAGGCATGTCTGATGTACTGGTCCTTGTTTGCCTGGCTCAGAAGCCCATTTGTGAGCATGGGTAAGGGAAGGTGTTGGCCAGCCCTAAGCCAGCCTGTGATGTGTGCTGCTGGGTGTTATCAAAGAACCTTCCAGCTTATCAGGAGGAAATACATGTTTTTGTTTCTACACAAGACAAAAGGCACCAGGGCATGGGAGGGAGAAGGCACCTCCCCACAGCCAGGATCTGTGCAGCACACCATGAGAAAATCCATGCTGGGTCCATCCAGTAGTGGATGCACATGAGATTCACGTCAACTGATGGGGCACAAGATTCACCTGATATCTGTATTCCTCTTTTTATTCCATCTTATTAAAACAGGTAGTTTATTATGCCATTTGTTGCCAGGCCTTACTGAGATACAGAAAGAACCCTGAACCATCTCTTTCACTTCCTCAGTGCAGAACATCTTCATAATGTATAATAGGAATAGCATGAGGTAGAGTTCTTAGTAGTTAGATAAGCCTACTTTAATTCAAATTAAAATTGCCACTTAAAAACTTAGTTTTCACTGAAATGAAAAGATGAAACTAATAGGATTAGGAATACATCTAAAATTATTCACATGAGAACATATGCTAGCCTCTGAATAAATTTAGCATTGTCTTTTAATCCTATCCTATTTCATTAAGCTTATGTATTGCCCTGCATTAGTCACTAATTATGGTTCCAACTGCAAAATTTCCTATTCACTGAATTGTTTCCTTATGAGATTTACTCATTGTAGTAATTTTTGCAGTTTTTCCAAAAGCCACCACACATTTGACCATATGTGAATCATAATATATGCCTCCTATCTGCGAAATGGGAGCTACACTCGTTATTTTATGTGCCATAGGGCTATGATCATTTGCTTTAAGTGGTGATAATGAATGAGCAGTTCCACTCTGGCATGACTCCAAAGACACAACTCCCATTTACAAGGCCAAATGGAGGAAGGCTCCTCCCAGGTTAGATACAAATTCTATGGTTTGTTCCAATACAAAAGTATTCAATTCATCAAGGTCACTGACCTTTTGATGGCCTGCTATTAGCAGTTACTCCCCAACCTCTCCCTCAATTATCCTCTCAAAACTGAACCATTTTCTTTCACTTTCTTTTTCTCCCCAGATTTCCTGGAAGCTAAAAATAAAAGTTATGGACAAATGCATTAAAAACCACCCACTTCTCTCATGTTTATGATGAAGTGATTGATGATGAACTGATTGATAATTTCTGGCTTTCTCTTTAAATGCCATAAATGTCTCCAAAAGTACACATCTACAAGATTCACAGATTTGGGCTTATTATAATGAATGAATTAAAGGCTTTTTTTGTAAGAGAGTTTACAAATAAAAGTTTGTTTTACAAACAAAACTGTTAAAGCTTAGCAATGTGCATGATCTCGTGAACTATATCGGCATCTTCCAAACTTAAGAAAGCCAAGGAACCGGCAGTAGACGAACAGATATATATATATACATGTCTAATCTTATTGTCCTTACTAATATCTCCCTTAAGGAAGGGTACACCTCCAAGCTTCTCACCTAAAGAAAACTGTCAGAATATAACACCAACTTACATCTACAGCTTTATAGACTAGCAAACATCATATGGAAATCTTCTTATAACAGTTCATCTAACCTTTCATCATGAAGACAGGATTCTTTTTGTAGTTCTGCTGCCACCACTGATAGGTAAACCTTTTCCTCCAATTCAGTTCCAAGCAAAGGAAAAGAGAAACAGGGAAAGAGTAACCTACAGCTGGTATTTCCTCTAGCTGAGTTTGACTTTAATGCCAAACTGCCAAGAAAGACAAAAATGTATGTTAGACCACTCTAAAAGACAATATTCTTTTATTCAACTGATTCCCTTGATCTTGGCTCAGGCAGTCTTATCAACTATATTCAGTAAATATTTATGACCCTTACCTCACTTTTGTCCTTGCAAATGAAAACAGACCACTTCCACAGAGTCTGGGGAAGAACTGTCATCATTCTGATCTACAACTTGTCATAAATGGGCCTGAAGATTTTACCTAGGTTCTCAGAATTGCACCTACAAGTGGTTCCTGATAAATAAAGACTAACGGACTTAGCAGACCTTGGCCCTGCCTGGTGCCTTGCCCCAGCTTTTAGAGGAGTCAGAATATCTTTTAGGACTACTGTTCAATTTCTGCTCAACTCTGTTCTAGCCTTTACTTCTCCTTCTGTCCCCTATTTCCCCTACCTAGCCAGTGGTCTTGCTTCTGCTGTCCTCCATTACCAATTTCTGCATCTGATTGTGCCCCAGTTCCTAATCTTGCACAACAGGCTCCTGTGTTTGTTCTACCTTCCTGGTACCACGTTGGTATGATGTTATGGGGTTTTTTGACTAGTGGAATACTATTTAACGTAACATAATTTGGTTACTTGGGACACATCACAACCAAAGTTCAAACTGTTTTTGTAAAGCTAAACTTAAGGCTCCTCTAGTCACATGGTTAGGCCTGTGGCATCATAAGTGGGCTAGGAAGCATTATTACATGCTATACTACTACATACTCAGCATTAAAAATACATCCATGGTGCGTATTTTTACATATTTACGGCTTTTGCAGATACTTATGAAATAGCTGATGAGCCTTTACTAATCGGTGTAGTACCACTTGGCTCAGCACAAATTCACACACAGGTATTTACCCTCCTTGTTAACTACCCCGTCTTGAAAGTCATTCAAGGTTTCCTATTTGAAAAGTAGCTCTCCAGCAATGAGAAAATGAGCTGAGGTATATGGTTAACTACAGTAAATAACTGTAACTGGCTAATTCATAACGCTTTGGAACTGATGCCACAGAAACTACAGATTTTCAGCTCAAGAGTTGTGACTTGCGGATAAAAGCATAAACCTCAGATGTTCTTGGGTTATTAACAGGTCCAGAAGAGTGAGTGACTGACTAATCCCAATTCACACTTGTACCTGGATGCAAGAGGAAAAAAATCCCCAGATCTTTACTTAAGCCTGCTTGCTTTCAATACCTTTTCCACTGAACTGCCAAAGTACAGCCACACCTTCTAACCACCACCAACAGTTAAACAGATATTGTCAAAAGCAATGACAGCAAGCAACTTCGGAAGCAGCAGAGTTATGCTGCACCAGCCTGTTTCACGTACTGGGAGTTCAGGCATGTTTAAAAGAATCAGAAGCAGCATCATTCTCATACAGAAGTGCCAAGATTCAAATGTCATCATTGAGCTCAGATGATGTATTTATTGAAAAATAGGTACTGTCAGCAAAGTTAATCAGTTTTGCGATTTTCAGAGAACAGGTTTGTTTAATTTTTTTAATTTTATCCCACTACCATAATCTTTATTTTGCTGCAGTGAAACACAAATTAAGAATCTATAAATGCAAATATATCCCTCTTATATTTAAGGGTCCCCTTCTTGACTGTATTGACATTGCACTATATTGTCCCAATATTCTCATTAATATTGAAGTATGTGAATAGTTCTCTCATTTTTTTGAGCCGCAATAAGGCATCTTTGGTTCTAATGTAAAAATTGGACACTTTCACTCTTTACAGTGCCAAGATCCTTCCAGTCACGAGCAACCTTTCTGCTTTAGATACAAAGAATTATCAGCCTACCTCTTAAGATAATGACAATCTAAAAAGGGTAAAAGGTACTAGGATTTATGTTTCCAGTTAGGACTTTTTAATACTGTGGGGAAATGATTTGTTTCTTCTTGTAAGTGCATATAACGATGTCTTGAGACAATGTTTTTTTTCCTGTAGATTAATTTGTTCCTTCTTCATACAACTCATGAAAAAAGGCCTAGGCCAGCAATACTTGTTGGTTATTTTAATCTAGGCTGATCTTACTTAAAAAGAAAAAAAAAAAACAAACCTAAAACATTCTATCTCCATGTTATCCAAATCTTTCTACTCTGCAAGTTCAAGAATAATTCACATTATAGGGTTTTTAATATACTCTTTGAAGCAATGATATTTCAAGTCACTAAATACACTAGACTACAGGACAAAATAAACTAAGAGGTGACAAACTTATCAATTATATAATTAAGAGAAATTAGTTAACAGATAAAATGAGATTTTCTAATTAGATTATATTTACATCTCTTCTTCTACACAAGGAGTAAGTAACCTACAGCCATCATTTGGATTAAAAACTATCATTGTTAATCTCCATGAATCAGAGAGCAAATGTAATGCACATGCCAATGATTTGATGCTGCTCACTCTGAACCAAAAAGAAAATCTCATGTCCATGGCCTTACCCTTTACCTCTAGCACTTTCCCTTCGTGATGAATGACCACATTTTTGGTAGTGATGCACTCAAAACTTTTGTAAATGTGAAAGGGTGAACTCAGAAAGCAAACTTCCCTCCTATCGGAAACTGTTCTTTCAGATTGGGGAGGGGAAATATGAACATTTCTTCTCTCACATTTTGACCTATTTCAGATATTTCTCCAGCCCTTATAAAGTAAATGTTAGAAATACCCCAGACTGCTCAAAGTAAGACGCAATGTTTACACTGAACAGAACCACATCTCCAAAAAATATTAGCATTGTTTTCTCAACTATTTCCTTTAGCTAGAAGAATTACATTGACGTAACAGTAAAATAATCATCTACAGTTTATGAATACTTATTACTGCTTAAACTGAAATGCAGCTCCTGCTAAATATTTACTTTGCAGAAATCAGTGAACAGTTCAAAAAATTTACATATGTTTCATTCTTTTAAAAGATAAACATTGATGACATGTTAAGTGTTAATATCAACAATAGACTGTTCACGAATCCGCATCCCAAAGCAGAAGCAGTTTGAAAAGTGTTTTTTCTGAAATCATTTTTAATATAAAGTTCGCCTCAGTGGAATTCTGATTTTATTTTCACTAAGATTTCCTGGAAAAAAAATATTCTTACAATCATGAAAACAAGTAGTCCAGGTCTTCATTTAAAATCACTAAATTCCTTCCTATTTCCAAATCTCGCTGTTCAAATAGCACTGTTAACTGCATTTAACAAATCCACATTCACCCGTATGAACTCTTCTGACAGTAATTCCAACATGAAACTAAAAACAAATACAAAGGACATAGGGAAAGATTTCTTTCATACAAAAATCTCTCATGCTATCCGCTGCTGGTGATGTTCTGGGAATTCCCAAGGGTGTGTGTATGTTTTTCTTACTTAGAAACCACTCCTCAAAAAGAGCAGGAGAAACAGCACTTCAACATCACATACTTGACAGGCCCTGACGTACTGTAAATGTCTTCAGCAATTAGACCTGATGCAAAAAAATATATATACACACCCAGAATCTCAAGTGTTTTTCTGCATTTTTACTATACAGCACTGACTTGTAAAAATACACTATTAATAAGTGTGTTTGTAGAAAAGTATATTTAAGTATTCAACACCTTATGTCTTAAGAAAATGTGCATTAATATGACTGGTTTACTATTGATTATTTGAGATCAGTCACTGATGGAAATGACTGAAAAAAACATTCAGTGACAATCTTAATGCAGAAAGTTCAATGCCACAGTATTAGAGTGCTGCAAAGTGATCATCTCTTTAGATTTTACTTCGCTTTCAAGATTTTGGGGCATTTTTTGTTTGGTTGATTTTGTTGCTTGTTTTAAAACAAATCCAATATTTAGATAAGATGACCAAGGTTTCTTTAATTTTGAGGAAATATAAATAAAAAGCAATTTAAGGAATACGTATTTGAGGATGCCATGCATACACTAATTTCCAGAAAATGGTATAAGGACAGACAAGCTACTTTTTCTACTTCAAGTTGTGTAAGGTAACTTTGATCATTTTCTTGCTGTTTAAGTCTACAATTTATCACAAAATAGCAATTAATACTTTCCAAAAAATGATAAATTCTACTAAACCAGAACAAAAAATGTTGTTTCAGAAGCAAAGTGCATGACCCATTTGGGAGTGGAGACTGCAGCTTAGAAATGCCCAAACGCTGCTTAAGTATTGAACATTCAATAATATTAAATGCAAAATGAAGACAGGTATGAATAAAACAGAATGTCCTGATTTTCTCCAGGCTGTCAGCTACACAGTATTAGGGAGTTTTAGAAAATAGTGATTTCTAAGTTGTTCCTCTTCCTGCAACAACTTCTACAGTGTTAATGACATGTTGTAATATGAACAGCAGCATAAATGTCACAGAGGTTTAAGCGCAATATGTAGTGCAGCTGCCAAGCTGTAATTCCTACTTTTAGGGAGGCAAACCACAAGGTCTTACATGATATTGTCAAATAACTTCCTATATTCCTAGACAACTGAGGAGTTTCTGACTAGATATTGAGAAAGTACATCTGGAATATTTACTTATTTGTTTCCTGTGGTACTGAAAGCAATTGTCAGAGACTCATAGCTCCTCCTTGAACAATTAATGTTGAGCATTCACTAAAATACTGCAAGTGACCCATGAGAGAGTGATCATTAGAAACCGAACACAGAGGTCTTCAATGCCGTATTTTTTCCACCAGACCACTTCAATATCTATAAATCTATCCAATAGGCTGTTCTGATAAGCTCTTTTCCTACCTAAAGTAAAGCATTTTCTTTACTTCACCCCTGCACAGCAGAGTCTATTAAATTAATCCCTTATTGCTTACCATTGTTCCATCATAACCATGTCTGGTCTCTACTTGTCCTTTTTAATATCTAGGATATCAAACGCAGCTAACCTGTCCCACCTTTTGTTTGACTTTATTAAAAAAGATACCAGTCCAAGAGACAAAAAACAATCTATTTAAGAACAGGACATATCAAAGAGCATGGGTGGTTGGAGAAACTATGAAGATAAATACACATGTGATTTTCTCTGGTCCCTTTCCTATGAAGAGCCCCAATCTCCATTACTTCATAATAGCATATAAACTTGTGAATTTCCTGGAGCAGAGATGACACTGATACTTCTTTATGAAGTGCCAAAAAAGTGGAAATAAATATCACTGTCTATGTTGCAACAATACTACATTTGCCAACACTTTTAGTCTTGGCTGACCTTTCTTATCTGCCTTTTAAGAAGAAAAAATAATTGCTGTGAAAAACAACAGAAAAGTTTACTAAAATGATGCTATAGCCTCATGGCTGGGTACTTTCATAACAGGAGTTCTCATCTGTCAGTCTTGATCTGTTCAAACTCAGTGTATGCTGGTTTTGACTGGCAGGCTGCAGAGGACTCCCATGAACAGCAATGCTTGCTCCTGTGCAAGTACAGCACAGAACAGAGCCTTTAACTCTCTAAGTAATCCCAATGACTTCCCAAAGGGAAACTCACAGAATAAAACATTTTTCAAATGCACAAAATCTCATCCTAAATAATGACAGAATGAGAAAGAAGAAAAATATGAGAAAGATTTAGCTACTGCAAGAGCTCTGGAGCTCTGGTGAGATAACTTACAAAGGATGAGAAAATTCTTGCATCCTGCCTGGGAGTAACTGGGAAAGCCAAAACTTACACTCCTCAAAAACCTATTGTATCATCCCAGCCTATGCACCTCAAAGACACAATCCCCCTACAAAGAGGATGTAAGACTTTAGCTGGACTTCTGATTAGTAATTGATCTCCTGAATTTTGCAAGCATCACACTAGATGCTCAAACTAGTTATTGGTAGAATTACCTGAGATGTATGCATCATACTTCAGTTATCTTATGGGAAAGAAGGGGCTTTCTTTTGCTTTATGGGCTATGCTAAGAGTGACAAACCTGTCCAAATAGTTTTGTATCCCAAAATGTAGTACCTCTCCATAGGTATCTGACGAGCCCAAGATGTGTCTGATTTTATAAAGTTCTCCGTGCAAAATCTGCTACGCATTAAAAATAAAACCTAAACAGCTACTGAAAAAATGAAATGGAATGATAAATAGGCAAACTTTCAGAATGCAGTCCTAAAGAAACCCACCGGATGACCTGAACTATGTTACTTCCAAAGCGCCATGCTAAACCAAACACCCGTGCTTACAGTTAAAAAACCCAAGAGCTGATTACTATTTGCTATTTTTAACTAAATATTCTAGTGAAAATAATATTAACTTGCTCATAATAAGGCAGACTTTTGATCAAAGACTTTATTTATGTGAAGAACCAGTTGCCTCTGTGTGATAGCAAAATAAAAGAGAAAAATGCTGTAGCAGAATGCTTTACTGCATCTCTGGGACTGATGAAAGTGGTAGATTCAGGGCAAAAAATCAGGATTACAGAGTACTGAAATTTACTAAACTAGGACCTTTCTTGACGTCAGAGAAAAATAAAGAGAACCCAGGAGGCATACAAAAACCCTGTTTAGTAATCCAAACATACAGCAGAGGTGGGATATTACTGATGCAGAGATTGTGTGGGAACAGTTACGGCATAATCCCTTCACAAGTCTCTATTTCACCAGCCTTGAGCATTTCTATTTTCTATCCATCATTTCCTGACTGTCTGTTGGTTTGCTTCTTAACTCAAGCCTGCATAGGATAATAGGCTACAATTACATTAACCGCCTTTCATCTCAGTTTGAATTAAATTTGTTCTGCGTGCCAGCATGAAAAATCTGTCCCAAATCATTTTGCTTAAGTCAAAGAAGAATAACCTTTCTCAGTCCAATAATTTTTGAGCCAATGGTTTTAATATCATCAAAATTTCCTTTTTTTTAACTGAGATATAATACAAAAATTAGTACTTAAGAGGAAAACTTTAGTTACAATTTTTTTGCTTATTTATATATTTTGCATTACAAGCATAATTTTTAAGATTATTTAAAATACAATCCTATCCTCAGTCGTTCTCATGTTCCTAAAGTTTTGTTTCTCATTCATTTTCAGATGGGGGCTTAATTTATGCAAAATTAATACTATAATTATAACATTATCCACAAATTAGAAATGCAAAATATTTTAATTTCACTTGCAACACAATGCTGGTGACTGAAACGGTCCATCATTAAAGAAAAACAAAATACTTGTCACATTTTTCCATCAATAACAGAAAGAAATCAACTGAGAGCACAGTGGAGAAATGCACTCCGAAGTGAATGCTCTTTTGGGAAGATGAGAGTGGAAAAACTCCAAAGACTACACTTTACAATTATTTTG
Source organism: Neopsephotus bourkii (assembly GCF_033783945.1). Classification (NCBI taxonomy): domain Eukaryota; kingdom Metazoa; phylum Chordata; class Aves; order Psittaciformes; family Psittacidae; genus Neopsephotus; species Neopsephotus bourkii. Next base: position 7,787,655 of record NW_026902090.1, on the reverse strand, counting down.
TGTTTGCAGAGCATCCTGATGCATCATAGCAACCATTTCATTCTTGGATCTAGTCTAAAGGTTTAATCTTAAAATTCTCCAGTGACCATCATGAGACAGGCTTAAAAAAAAAAGGCATCTTCCGTACTGCAATTTTAAGCTTTCCACCTCCTTTCTTTCAACTTTCTTTTGTTTGTTTGGTATTCCCTTTTGGATTTTTATTTTTAAAGGAAATATAACTGAAACGACCCTGTGATTTCAATGTCCTACTTCAAAAGTGGAAGTGTCTTAAGGAAATTTTAGTAATCAGGCTTGGATTCTGGAAGAAAGAAGCATAGCTTTCTGTAGGAATATTAAGGAATATTCCTGACTTCCAGCTATGAATATGCATAAGAAAATACTTACACAATGTTACCTGGCAGTTTTCATTACAGTGTGTTAATGCAGTATATGACAATATAAGTAGGCAGAAAATTGGATACCACATACTACTTAGAAACACAAAGCTGGATATATCTGATGTATAGCTTGATATACGCACTATGGAGGAAGATGTATCAGAGTAATATTTAGGTTGTACTATCCAATGCTAGGCCTGCATTTAACTGGAATAATTTAATTTGAACTTCTATCACATTTATAACAAAGTCATGTTAGTCACCATTTCCTTTCATTCTCTTTCCCCAGTGAAAGAGTTACTGTTTGCTGAACTTTAAACGTAGTTTATTCTAAGGTTAGTACTTAAATGATGTCTGTAATGCATACAATTTCATATGATACAAACAAAGACATTTCTAGATCACAGAAATTAAACATTAAAGCTAAAAGCTGAGGACAGGTATAGAGTACACAAGGGATCAAATATTTCAACTAGAAGAATCAACATCCTCTAGCATAACAACTAAGTCTTAAAACAATGTGCAATATTATCGTATCTTTAACTTCATAGAAATACTTAAGAACATTAAGTAGAAGGTGAAAACCAGGCAGATGCAACTCTACAAAAGCACAGAGAAAGCTCTAATCAAAGCTTCCAAAGGGTAAACGTCAAACTATTTATTAAATCATGTAGTTAACTATGTTCCAAAAAAGCAACTGTTTTCCAAAAAGGCAAGAACAAAAGCCACAAACTAATTGTATAGGAAGGGTTTTATGAAAGTCGATGGGAAAAAGACAAAAGCATTAAGAAAAAAAAAAAGGCAACATAATGAAGTTTTATCTTTTTTCTACCCTAAAAGCGTGATTGGAAAATGCATTTGATTTTACACATGTCAAAGTCATCTGGTTTAAAACACAACAGGAAAAGGTGAAAAAATCCTTAAGTATAATTTAACATTAAATGCATTCTCTTTAAAAAAAAAAAAAAAAAGAAAAAAAAAAAGAAAAAATTAGTATATCTCCCAAGAAAAAGGAATTTACAGAATTCCCACTTCTGAATCTTAAAAAGTATATTACTTTTATGTGGACAGCACCAAACAGCAATAAAGTTGTTCTGTTTAGATGCGCTGTTACCTCTTCTTTTATTCATAGAGAGGAAGCAATCTTTCTCTTCAACATGAAGGATTGATTTACATACTTTTTCATTTCTTAGAATCATCATTTGTCCCCTTCATTGTTCTTTCACCTCGAAAAACCTTACCTTCACAAAGTCCAGAAAACAACAAGAGAAGGAAAATGAATTTAGATAAAGCAAAGTACCAAGAGGAATGGGAATAATTCTGTAAACTGGTTTTGTGAATCTCTTCCTGCTCTACTGTATGTGACAATTTACAATTAGCCTCCCAAGAGCAGGAGAAAATAATAGTAAACCATGTTCCCCAATTCACACCAAAACAGGGAAATACTCCCTCTTAAACTTAAGTAACAAGATGTTATTGTGCATTTAAATATTTATCTGAATCAGGGCCCAAATCTGTGATTAAATCATGACTATACATAAGAAAGGATAAAATGACCTCAACAAGAAGAGGATTAGAAAGTCCTTTTGAAGCATCTGTTAAAAAGTAATTGCTGCCCCCATCTGCTTCCGGATCTTGTAAGAACTCATTTCCAGGACAACTTTTTTTAACTTAAACTTCATTATGAAATCTGATTTATTAAATCTCTTTTAGCACATCTGATTGTTTCTTTATCCTTTAATTCTTATCACTTCACTGTAGGCAGCACAACAACTCTCTTCCAGGACAGTGTGCCACTTTGAACATGTTTCTTATGTTAGCCTGGCAATCCCAGTGCTCTCCCTTTGGCCTCCTGCTGTAATTTAGTGTTCCTAGATTTTTTATTGCTCTAAGTAACAGCGAGCCGAAGAAAAATGTCGTGGCAGGACACACTTTCAGATCTGATTTTAAGTTTGCTTTGATTCCAAATCAGACTCTTGTCACTATTTAGAGCAGCTTTAATAGCTCAGTGTTTACTTAACTTTTAGTACTTTGTCCTATTTTTACATTGCTGAAAAATTCATTTTTGCATAATATAAAAATAATAGGTGGAGATGAGAACTAAAGCTGTAAATCAATCCTTCTGAAGTGATAATCTAATAAACCACTCAGGCTTCACTGTGAAAGTTTAGGATATCATCAGGGCACTTGGATTGATCTATGCCTTTGTAATCAAGCTCCCCAGCCCCATTATCTAGTAAGCTAGACAAAGAATACCACTTAGGTTTCAATACATCCACAAAAAGAGGCCTCAAAGCATGCAGAGGTTATGCAGCTTAATTTATATTTTATACTTTCTAAAGGTGATTCTTCAGTACAAAGGAGAAAACAATACGGGACCATTTCTAATATTAAGACATCATTATCTTTCAGCTGGTGAGTAGAGATAGGATTGGTCCTATGCTATTTGTTGTTGCCCTATCAGTTAACATTCCCTGAAAATACCTTGCATATGACAGGGAAGTTGCTTTTGGTGTCAAATGCTGTGGGTTTATGTTATAAAAGGTAAAATATTACAGATACTTTTTAGTAAGGCAGTTTATTTTAACTTTAACTTACTACTTTCTCATATTTTGTTTATTTTATGTCATTCACCTGATAACCCAGGCTATGAATGAAAAGACAGAGAAAAAAAGGATGTTTAGGTAAGCATATGTCAGGGAGTCTATATCTAGACTTTTAAACAGGAGTGAAACCAATATTCCTCTTAAATGAGCAAATCACCAGCAAGGGGCAATAAAAATATAGGCAATCACATCAGATTTCACTGATCAACCACAGAATAAGACTTTAACCCCATTGCTGGAAAAACATAGTTGTTATAGCCTATTTTTCTTCAGTTGTTAAGCTACAATTCAAATATCTACTGTTTTCTAAGCAGTTCTTTAGAACGTTGCATGCAGTACCTTTCTCTGTAACAGAACAAGAGGTATGTACCATTTTAGTTAACTCAAGCTAGCATTAAAGAAACGTTTTCTAGCAGTGCCTGTACTTGGGACATGGAGAAGCATGAGAACATTGGCTCTTGGGCAGCAATTGCTGAGACAGAATTGCAATGGAGAGAAGATATATAAGAAAACCTGCATAACTTCTAGATGTCTGCACGGAGAACTGCAGATGAATGCAAGCTTGCTGTAACTGGAAGGCTCCCCAAATTCAGGACACTCTAAGCATGATTTAGCACTGTGTAATTGATATGCTTAGTCTATATAATTACCAGCAGCTTCATGAAAAAAACGAAATGCAAAGTAATGCATTTCTCACTCCCATACCTTAATGCCAAAATACATTTCTTGGTTCTATCTGTGCATACTTTTAATCCTTTATGCACAAAGTTCTTTTCACACTCTCAGCAACTACTGAGGCAATTTAAAACTAATAAGTGGCAACAAAACGTTTTAACTTTAAAACCAGAAATACAACTATCGCAGATAAATTTTCATCTATATGTAAAGCTATACAATTGACTCAAATAGAAAACAGAAAATGGGAGCAGCAGGAGGAAGATGCAGATTAGTTCTATTAGAGCCCATAGGAGGAGAAGAAAAACAATCTTTCCATCACCAGGCGGTTTCTAACAAATGGTGTAACTAGTACTCATGTGACATAGCATCCTTACTGCTCTATAAAACCTTTTTATTCTTCCTCTTTCTTAGTGAATAAAATGAATAAATAACACAAGCTAAAGCCGATAGATATATCTACCAACAGGGCTTTCATCACAACGTAGCTTCTTTTACTTATTTGTAAGATTTAAAAATAGATTTAAACATAAAACCAGGACCTAGTACTTTGTGCAATCCGTATCAAGCAACATGAAGAGACATTATTTTAATTTCAAACTTAGCAATGTGTTGAGAGCCTATAGATAGCTATGAGCTATCACACTGGTATTTTCTTTTCCCACTGCTACCTACATACTTATACCAGCTTAATGACACATGGATTAAACCAGATGTTTGTTTCAATTCTAACAACTCTTGTACCAAGTACTAATTACCATGCTAATGGCCTACCAGATGTAAATTATAAGTCCAGATTTACACTGCACAATGGATAATATTTTATCTGAGGGTTAAGATCTGAGAATTTTCAAGAGCTTCAAAAAGTCACAAGTGCTACTGATCTATTAAAAAGAAATTAAGATCCACAGAACCTATTTTATTAAATTTAAAATTTGAATTCAAAAATCTTGTTACCTTCATAATTAAATTAAAAAATAATCCAATATTTGGATTACTATATACATTAAACTTATACACTTAACATAAGTAAAACATGAACATCCAGGATAGGCCTGCCTTTGAAAGCTGATTTCTCTTGAAATAAAAACTGTCATGCAGATCCCTTCTCATTTCATAAGACAAAACAGTAGGCCTGAGGAAATACTTATCATCAGTATATTCTTTCTGATTTCAATATTTGTACATTCAATACAATTTAATTCATGTAAACCATGACTGAAGTAGGTACAGAAGTATACCCACTGTTATGTATTGACTTGGATGGCATAAGCCTGAGAATTAAACAGATAAATCAAACCATCCACAAAAGGTCTTTTGGGGGACATCCAATACTACTTAATAAGCTCATTATAGAATCCCTCATCAGGAACCTCCAAAAATGTCAGAATTTACATGAACATGCAAAATTAACTACATGCAGAAACAGCTGGGGTTCCTTTGAAATCATCCCATTTTTACAGATCGGTTTCAGCTGAGAAGAAAGCATGTCATCTGAATCAAAGCTCAATATACCTGTGGCCCACAATAACTTTTACTTGCTCACAACCAGAGTTTGTTAGAGCATTTGCAGTTTAACGGTACATAATGAAAAAACTATTCTGCATATTGAAATCAATGTAGGTATTTAAATCATAACGCCTTTTTGCAATATAACAATACTCCTTTTGTACCTGAGCCAACTAAACCTCATTTTCTGCTGATAATCATTTAATGAAAATGGATCAATTCCCCTTTCTCTCTAACAAAATACTATGAAAAATCTTGCTTGCTCCCCAAGAAAGTGCTGTCATGAATGATTCAGGGGAAAGAACCATGGTTTTGCTATAATACTTTTAAGTTCTTCTACCAGAAAATTTGAAGTAATCTATTTTATCCTTGCTAGAAACCACAGGAGAAAATCTGCACAAAGAAGATCATAAACAATTAATGTATCTCCAGACAAAGTAATCAAAATAGCCTATCAGCATCTGGTACTTAGCATCTCATGTTGGTGCCCATTTGTAAATAATGAGCAGTTGGGTTGCACTGAGGCAAGTAGCAGCTGGTTAATCCGACATGCTTGTGGGGGGCAGCAAGCCAACATGGCCAACAACAGCAGGACATCTTGGGATGGAGTGGCATGTCCAGCACAACATCTCATCTCACAATAAAGAAGTAGGATTCCTGAGAAGTCAAGGAAGAAGGAAGTTTTCTTGGATATATTCACACAGCTTTCATGTCCCAACATGTGAGTAGCATATGCTTATGGCTCTTTGCCACATGAATATTTGGGTGGATGGCTCCCAGAATCTGATGGATGTTCTGCCTGGTCTCTTGTTGCTGCCTTCATTGTCAAGATCCAATATCATTCTAAGCATTTTTTCAGTCACAAATTTAAAAATCTGATTGATTCATCTTACCTTAAATTCAAAACTCATAAAGAGAACCTTCCTGTTTCTGACACACTGGAAAAGTGATGGCTTTACACAACCAAAACTGCATTTATTTAAACACAGGTTTTATCAGTGTGACAACAGTACTGGTGTAAGCCCTTCTTTTGCCTTATCTTCCTTCTTCTCTCTCCCTACAACTGACAAACTTCCTTTGTCTAAGAATCTGATGGTGGACTATGAGCAACAGCAAGGATGGGGGCATGTCAGGAAACTCTTCGGCTCTCCTCTGGGCTCTTTTCCAGCACAAAGGACCAATAAGGATACGTAAAATACTGATCAGTCTTTTTTAAGGTTGATCTGTATTTCATACACTAGCTGAGATTTCCTTGGGAAGACCAAAAGAATTAAAATCACTCTGGTGGAACTGATTTCTCAAATGTGTAAATATACAAAAGCTAACAACTGGTTGTACTTTATGAAGGCAAAAATCATCATATATGTCAATCTGTCTTCTAGAGAAAGAGCCCAAGAAATACTCTATTAGCAACGTCTGTTTTCGGGAAGATGCTCACCTTGAAATGTCCTCTCTGACACAAAGTTTTGTAGGAATGTTTACTCTTGTATCTTTGAAAAAAGAATTCTCCCTAAATTTTTCCCTTCCTCAAAGGAAATATCCCTTTCTTCCTGTCTGCTCCACAGTTATCTGCACAGAGATCACTGGTAGCAGCAGTCAGCAATAGCAATAATAGCGATGCAGAGAGTTATTACTATAACATAGCAAACATTGAATTTAATCAGTTATGATAGAGCAATATATACTAGAATTCTTAAGAACTCCCTCAAACACCTGGTTTTGTCAGTCCCAACTCAGCAGAAGGGTTTTTTTCGGCTGACATAAGGATGAGTAGCCAGAAAAGTCATCAATTACTTTCTTCCTACGAAGAGAACCCCTCATCTTTAACCAAAGCAGTAGAAGTCCTGAATAACTTCATGCTCCACTGGAAATCTGTGTTATTTTTTCTCCCCCACCTGCAGCAAATTCTCTTTTTAAAAATGAAGTGGGGTTTGGATTAGGCAGAAATGGAGGGTTAAGCATAGTCTTCTTTTGAGATTTAGAAAAAAATAAGCTACCCTTTTAACCAAAGTATCTTCAAGAGTTACTTTTATGGCACAAAGTCTATAAAAAAGAGATTTAACAGACTTCAAAGAGGGACAACAACCTAAGGAGAAGACTGTATGTAACTTCACTGTCTCCTTAACAGGGACACTATGGTACAAGAACCCCATCAAAACTGAACAGATCAGAGACCAAATCCACAGAGACATATGTACTGTAATGCTTCTTATCACCAAGCTGTTAGATGGCCAGTTGCTCAAGCAGAATTCCCATATCTGGAATGACCTCAACTGTCTATATAGCAAACAGGTTGCAGTTAGGTGCCTGGGGACCGCAAGCTCCAGACCTTCTCAGCTACCTGTACACTTGCCTAGATGTGTTTTGTATGACTGGGAGTTACAGGTCAAAATACACACTGGCCATAGCTCTGTATAAAGCTCCTCTGGACAGAAATGGCTGGATCAGGATATTCACTGGGGAGGTGTAAGGCACACAGGACATAAGGTGGACAAGCTGTTACTAACTGAAAATGAGCTTGATTATGACAGCAGGTGTAGTGAATAGTGAATACTGAAGACGTACACACAGTGGCCAGCTATATCAAGGCACAGAAGTTCAGTAAGTATAGCAGTAAAAAGTACTCTGCTAGAGTAACTCACAGATGCTATCCTATACATGAGAATTTACGATCTGTGAGATTAATTGTAGCTCCCATGAACTATAATCCAATGACAGCAGCAGGAAAAAGAATAGAATCATTATATTAATGGTTAACAATTAGGGACCATGAAACTCGGGCTGGATGTATTTATGATTTGTGGGGACCCCAGTACCTTATCTGGACAGAAAGAACAGACCATGGGAGTAGCTGGTTTGTGCACATTAGTAAAGACAACTGCAAGATTTTTATGGAATCTGAACACCACTATATTGGCTATCTTAAAAGAGAAGGTCCTGACTGTTTTTACATCTTCTCAAAGAAGCAGTGCCAAGAGATGCACCTCTCCTTCTCAGTTGGTTGCTTTATGAGAGGAGTTATTCATACTGATTTTTGGTTTATGTTACCTTTTGTAAGGCAGTGCTTCACTGATATATCCTGCAGTAAGCAAAACAGATTATTCGAATGCTAATCAATGAACAACATGTATGTGGCACAAGAGGAACAATTTTTAAAAACAAGGTATTTTGATTCACTTATTATTGAATGAAAATCTAGAACCATATATTTTCAAAATAGGAAACAAAAAAATATATTGTTTAATTAAATCTATAGCTAGCGCGCATGCTAACATAAACCAGCTGGGCACAAGAGACAGGTACACTGCTTGCATTCCTATTTTACAGCCAGGAGTGTCTGGAAAGTTGTTAAAGAAAGTCTGTTTTGCTCTGCAGTTTGTACTTTTGGAAGTAGCCTAGAGAGAAAATAATGAATATAAAAAGCCTTAGAGAACAACCAAAGCCCAGTGGTGAGTCTGCTCTGTTAAACTCGGTAAACAAAAAGATATACTCAGATATATGCATACAGTCAGTTATGGAAGAGCCTAACTTAAAGAGGCCAAAAGCAAAATTACTTTATTCTCATGAAAGAGAAACCCTCATGCCCAAACTGTTCCCCATTTTTCAGACAATTAATACCAAACTCAGAAAGGACACATTTCATCGAAACAGAACACCCAAGAAAACTACATGTACCATTTTAAATGCAGCTTTTGGAAACAGACATCTTGTTACCACAACTAGTTTTACATTTTGATATCAATATTGCAGTGTTCTCCAGATTTAACATATTCACAACTGACCCACAATAAAATCCCAATATACGAAGCTCCTGGCTAAGTGCTTGCAGCTTCTACCTTAGCCACTATCTCCTTCTCATTCTTCACCAAGAACACCACCTTTGAGGAACAATACAAGATATTTAAACTCCAGTTCTTCTCTATATTTACAAAGTTTGGCAATTTCTTGACTAAAATGTAATGTTTGCAAGTAACGCTGCTTACAAGAAGTCTTGTTTCACATTTACAGGCAGCCTGCAAGTCTGAAAGATCCCAGAGAGCCTTATGAACTTTACATATCACCAAAGAACAGAAAGTGAGCCTAGTGCAGTACAAAAAAGATCAACAAAAAGGCCGACAGTGACATAGAACACTACTAAGAGTCATTTAAAAACTTATCGAATCATTTAAGAACATTGCAAATCACAAATTTTACTTTCCTTCAAATTTTAGATTAAAAACTATCTCGAATGTTTAAAGTGCCTTCTGAGTGTTTAAGCCACTGGAGTGCATTTGGGTCATATTCGAAGCTTTGATATTAGACATTGTTTAAATGAAAGCTACAATTTAAGCAAAAATGATTGATGCCAGAAACATGAATTAAAGGAAGAAAAAAAGCCATCTCAAGTTCTTGATAGATCTGGCAATAATTACTACATGTAGAGCAGAAAATTAGTACATTTAAAGCATATATTTAATGTTGAAGTGGGAATTTTATTGTTCTCCTTAGCAACCTAACGACCTAGTTCTTCAAGAACTTACTGAGGGCTTGAACCTCTCCTTACAGAAACAAGCTAAAATTTTCAGGCAGTTAAATAAGAACAGAGGCTGTCCATAAATCCAGATTTTACTGTAATTCTCCTTCAAACATCATAAATAATGGAGTAACATGCATAAGCACGTCAAAGTTTCTGCTAAATGGAAAACTGAAAGGCCGGACTGAACATGAACAAGGAGAAAACACCTCATGTCAAGTACAACCAAATAGGTAAAACTAATCGTGGAATATGAATAAACGTCAGAAAAAGAAAATAAAAACCTTGTTAAAAAATTAGTTTTGTCTAGTATCTTTCAATACTAAATATTATACTTTTTAAATTTAATGAACACACCACAGTAACAAGCATTAAATGGATTTTACCATGTACCATGAAAAAGTAGTTCTTCAAGAGAGGATTTTTTTATTACACTACAAGCAACTAGAATCTCCCTGCATTGGTTTTGTTTCGTTGATTGGTTTTGTGGTTATGTTTTCATGTGTGTGTATGTCTTTGATAAAGTATGTTCTAAAAAGGTAAATTTTCTATATGACTGCTATCAATTTTTCCCCTACCAGAAAGTAGAGAGCAAAGCTCCAGGAGGAAACAATAGGAACAGATTTACTGTGATATCAGCAAATAATGCTGCAGTGACACCAACAGATTGGTGAATTTGACTCGCAACCCAGAATATTTTTACCTGCCTTTCCATCTGGTAAGAATTCCACCATTCTGTGGAGGGAAATTATACAGAATAGGTGTCCTGGGTTCAGCAGTAGCAGTCATGTTTTCTCCTCAGTAGCTGGTGCACTGCTGTGTTTTTGACTTTTGGCCTGGGAACGGTGCTGGTAACACCGATGGTTTTAGTTACTGCTCAAATGTTTAGACTGACCAAGGACTTTGTGAGCCTCATGCTCTGCCAGGGAAGAGGGGAAGCTGGGAGGAACCAGAGACAGGACACCTGACCCAAACTGACCAAAGAGGTATTCCATACCACAGCACGTCATGCTCAGGATGTAACTGAGAGTTACCCGGAAGGGCTGGTTCACTGCGGGGTTGGATGAGGTATTGGTTGGTGCTTGGTTGGGTGGGTTGGGGTGAGTTACCAATCAGCGGGTGGTGAGGTGTTGTATCTTCTTCCCTTGTTATTTCCTTTTTCCTTACTATTATTGGTGGTAGCAGTAGTGATTTGTGTTATACCTTAATTACTAAACTGTTCTTATCTCAACTTGTGGGAGTTTCATTCGATTCTCTTCTCTATTCCTCCAGGAATATGGGGAGGGCAAGAAGAGGGGGAGTGAGAGAGTGACTGTGTGATTTATGGCTGACTGGGATTTCCTGTTAAAGCTTCTTGTGTAATTAGTGCAGCCCATTTACTCCATGTAGCATCAGTTGCATGATGTGTAGAGGTTACCCTGCCTTTGAACATCCAGCACAGGCAATTGGGGGTGCCAAGAGGAGCTGTGCTTCAGTGCCAATCACTTCTGAAGCAGCTCGAACCCCTTCACAGGCTGCCAGTATCTCTTTCTCAGTTGGGGTGTAATGGCCTCAGATCCTTTGTATGCCCATCTCCAAAAACCAAGGGGTCAACCTGGAGTCTCCCCTGGAGCTTTCTGCCAGAGGCTCCAGGTAGGACAATTCTCCCCAGCTGCAGTGTACAGTACATCTTTTACATCTGACCCGATCCGGGCTGGTCCAAGGGCTACTGCATACAGCTGGATAGTATAAAATCTTATATAAATCAGCCTATCAATAAGTGCTTGTTATTTATGCACAGATACCTACATTATTAAATAGCTTTTTTAAGCTTGCAAACAGTGAAGATTTTAACAGATAAAACAGGGTATATTTTTATAAATAAAATGGTAATTCTTCCCCCTCTTCAGGAGAAATAACAGTATGACTACAAATACTGTCTGAAAACTTATTATAATTATAATTAAAATGAGCAAAATATTACTTTTTAAATCCAGAACACCCTGGATTTATACATTTTATACACTTAAATTTATCCTTCTTATAATAACACAAAATACCCTATAAAATATGATATTAAAAAGAAGAATTTTTCTTCTTTCTCCATGATTTTATTGCCACCTAGGAGTTCTTCTTACAGAAGTCCTGAAGCCCAGTTTTTGTCCAATTCTTACATGGTTTTCTGGTTGTTCTCTTTCTACACACCCCGGCAGATATTCAACATTTTAATGGTTCCCAATTAGGTTAAATAATTATTATTCTGTTTCACACCTGGGAATTTATATATACTAGCATGATACCTAACCCACCCATCATTCAAATATACAGTTTCACTACCAGCAGGACAGTTCCAATACCCCAAAATCTACAAGAACGGAAAGTACGTAACAAAAGAGAGTGATTTCCTTCCTCCAAAAGTACAGCAATGGCTGTAACTGGGAAGTACAGTGCAATAAATGTTATGGTACATCCAGTAAAACCTGACCATTTGAAAAATTCACTATGGAACCTTATTTCCACCAAATATTTGTAACCCTGCAACCTTACCAGATGTCATCCCTTGTAAATCCGTGTAGATCTGGAGATACAAAAGCTACAGACACATCCCCAAGAGAAGGTTGGCTCTTGGAAGATCCCAGGCACACCAAAATTTCTTTGAGAAATGATGTAACTAACCAGTTAATTCTACAGTTTTTAATTTTTCTTCCTTGCATGCAGTAAAAGCTCTCTCATCTGATCTCAAAATTTCAACTTTGAAACAACTCCTTAACATGTTCCTTAGATTTCCATATTCCTACTCCTGAAAGTTAACTGTGTGTATAATCCTGCGTATGGAGACAATAAAACCTCTGTAGATGAATTACTATAAGGGAATTAAATGAGCAGCTAGCAAGTCTAATATTACAGAAAATAAAGAAACACTGCAAAATATTATGTAAATGGAGGCTCAGATCTGCCTTAGAACTCTAATTCTGATTTAAAGTGCCATTGTGCTTTGTGCTACTCAATGGCACAATTCAAAAAGTTACATAATAGACATCGCTATACTAAAAAATAAATAAATAAATAAAAAATAAGAAAACAATAAAGAAGATCTTCCATAAAATGACAACTCACTAGCTGTTCTTGGTTAGGTAGGGAAAAAGAAGGGGAACATTTTTAAGTTTCCTTGATTTCCTAAAAACACCACCCCCGCAGCATGATGCTCACCTGATGAGCAGATATAAAAGCATCAGAGGGAAGGAGGAAGAGATGGAGGGAGAGAGACACATAACATAAAGCCCTGCAGCTATGACTTTATAATCAACAGGATTCTTGACAGGAATATAAATCCAATGCACACCATACAGAGTTTGGAATTTTCAGAGAAATCCTTATTTTAGAAATCACAGGGGTTGTTGCTGAGGCTGGACAACAGCCCATCTAGCAAGTGCCAAATAAATCGAGTCAATAAATAAATAAATAAAAATGCATCCAAAACTATGAAGAACAGTATTCACACTTTGAATCAAGTCCCAGAAGATTTATCAATAATCAATACAAGTAAAGCACTTCGCTGATTTAAAATCGCCCTAATCTTCTTGATAACTACTGTATATATATTTTAAAACGATAATATGATACTTTCAACATATTTTGAGTGTAAACATTTTTACAGGGGAAATGGTTTTCTCTTTTTTTAACCAGGATACAGATCTGACCAAGTTTGTAAACTTCATATGAAGTTTACAGATTAGATAGCAGAAGGTGACTGGATTCAGTGATTCACGAGGGACCCGCTTTTTGTGTTCTTCATCTCCTAAGGGACATTCTAAAGGAAATAATTAAAAAACATCTGACTGGAACTTCCACAGATGGATGGATACCCTCCCAAAGCAAGCATTGGAGTAAAATGACAAATCCCGAGTGTATTGTCTGATGATACACTAAATGTGTCTTTATCAGCTTTCCACAGGACATACAGTGATTCTTAACAGTGAGTCTCTAGTACTGAAACTGTGTCCTAGATAGTCTCCTAATGCATTCAAACTGCAACTGGTCTCTTTCTATATGTGCTGACATAAACTAGATAGCCTACATAGTCTCTATTTATTTCTTCTTTTAAGACCAGATTTAGGAAAGAACTTAAGAGCAGAAACTCAATTTTTATGCTAATATTTGTGTCTGTGAACACAACAGATGTGAAGGTCACAATCTGAAATGTGATCACAGCCAAAAACAATTTGAAAATGGCTGCTCTGCAGTTTATTTCATCCAAAAGAATCCATTTGGAAGACCAAATGGTTTAACACCCAGCTTGTCCTGGGTAAGCCTTTGGTTTATGTAAGAATCTAGGAAGGAGAATGTATTATATGTGACAAAAACTAGGGATTTTCAGTCTGAATTAAAGAGCCAAAATTCAAATTTCCATTTCTTCCACTTTGTGGACTTGCTGTGACTCCTGACCAGGTAGGAAAACCCACCACCAAGGCAACCTTTTCTCTCCTAGTTCAGTAAATGGGATCAAAGAACCCTTTCTAACAAACTCAGGACAGTAGACTGATAGGGCTGAGCTGCACAGCTGACCATATGAGACAAAAGTTCCAAATCAGAGGAGAGAAAACAATTATGAAGCAGACGCAAGACAAAGGGAAAGCAATAGCAAAATAGGTATGTGAAATACAGACTGGGGAAAAGGTCCATAAAAAGCACCTTAAGCCAAATGGTAGTTGGTAGACGATTGGAGTTATGAGCAAATAAACTATTTCCTGTATTTGGAGCGTTATGATATACAGAAGAGTAGATTCCCACACACACCGTTGTTTGTGAATACATAGAATGGCATCAACATATGTCCACGCTGGTAATCAAATGACTGATTAACTTCTGTGTTTGGGCACAAATGGATAAAAATAACTTCTCAGTGAAGACTTAATTCCTAGTTTAAAGATATTATCACTCTCCAGCTTTTGTCATGATAAAATGTCATCATTTAGTCCTAATCTTGGTTTCCTATCTCACTCTGAGAGTCTCCAATTAGCTAGACAAGAAAGTCCCAGAGGCACCACTGGAACAGTGTACCTGCCAGCCCAGATCTTTCTCATGTATACACACATAGCATCTCCATCAGGTTATTGTTTCTTGCCTATTTATGAAGCAAAGCATTAAGGGTACAACCCAAGCCAGTTCACTAAGTGTATCAAAGATAAATCCACAAATCCAGGGAAAGAATATGCGTGTGTCAGGCAGAACATTATGTTCTGGCACCTTTCCCTGCTCCAGAGGAGTAAGCTGTATTTATCCCTTTTCCCCAGTTCCAACCAACATTGCTAAGAAAATTTTGTGGCCAGAAATGGTTTAGAATAACTAGAATTGTGAAAGGAATAAGGTACCTATCGGATAGTGCAGTGTACAGGGCAGAACGAACTGAAAGAAATAACTTTAAATATAAGGCTATTCATAGTTAACTTTAATGTTTTGTTTCTCCTACTTGACAAGTTACTCTAGTAGTTCCTTGTTCACGGTGCTTCCATTTATTATGTTCTATCATAAATTGCAAGCTCTTTCTCTAAACAAACACAATAAGCTATTCCAGTACAAAACAAGGTAAAACAATTGTACTTTCCATGACATTCCTTTGTTCTATATTGAATGATACGGGAAAATGCCTAAATCACTGTTCACCTTACGTTTCTAAAATTCTACAAATCTAATCACTACAGACTCTGTTCAAGGCATGACAAACGTACTGAATATAATTACTAATTTCACAGATATTTTTCTTTACAATAATTAAAAAAAACCCACCAAATCTTACAAAAGGAAAACAACAAGTGGTAATTCTCCAGTTACTTTACAGGTAATACTTTACAGGTATTTTTTTAAACTATAGTCTGCAAACTACGGCTAATATCGGTGGTGTAATTCTTTAACAAAATACTAAGTAATATTGAAATTTCCTACGAAATGCAGGAAGCTCTAGATTCATCACTAAAACACTGTTAAGTCAATCACAAAATCCAAAACCAAAAGCAAATCAAAACCAGGGAAAGAGTGATTATATACTAGTGAAAATTGCAATTCAGGGCGATATTGAATTTTACTCACAGTTGACACTGGTCTCCTTTGATTCCTTTAGTTGTGCAGAAACATTTTCCTGTTTGCATGTGACAAATATTTGCATGTCCACTGCACGTGCAAGCTATAAAAATCAGAAAAGAAAAGTGAGATTTCTTCACCCACATTTTACCTTATAGCCAAAGGAACTTTAATGGATTTTAATACATCCTAAACACATTTCCTACACGCTGTATTAAAAAAAATAAAGTATTACTATTTCAATTATAAGCTTTTTGAAAAACACTTCACTAGCACATCATTTAGTGGTTTTTTCTGTAGAGTTAAGAACTATACATGTGTCATTAAGGGCTCTCCTCCATGCCTCAAATAATATCAGTTTCAGAACAGCCATTAAAGTACGTCATTCCAATGTGCAATACAGAAAATTAGAATACATCTTTTCTATACAAGGTGAAATCCTGACCAATGGCAAAAGCAATGGCAAAAGCAATGGCAAAATTTCATTAGTTTCACATGTCTAATTAAAGAAAGTTATTATTGCAGATGTTTGGTAAAATATCTAACTGGAACTCTTGCTCTTTACTAACGCAAAGTTTTTAAACCATTTGAACAGAAACAGAGGGAATAGTATAGTTATGCTCCAAAAAAATAATATTCCAGAAGCAAAAACCAGCAACTTTGAAAGCTCCTGAAGTTTGAACTGGAGAAAAATCACAGAAATATCATCATCACTCCTTTTTAAACTCAATGGCTAAAGTAAATCTCTGCATGATGTTCTCACTGATGCTCTTGCTGCTTGATTGATTCTCACCCTAAAACAAACCTTTGTGTTTCCAATTCAAGGGCTTTCTTCTTGCTTTTCCTACCCATGTTTATACAAATTACTACCTTGTTTAGGCAGTCCTCCCACTTTTCTAACCAAGCATACAAAACTTAATAACCTCCCTCTGGTAAATGTGTCAATAAGCTCCCACATCAGACTGGAATAACTATGTCCTAATATTCACACTACACTTAAAGTCTTCTTTGAATACAAAGTAACTCTGAAAGCACCTTGATTATCATTATGCTTTCACTGACATTTTAATTATGACTGAGATAAAAGATTTAATATGTGGACTCCTACTTGGGAACAGACAAAATACTAAGTGGTGACCTGTACACAATAAAAGTTTATTTTCCACTTTATAATCCTAACATTGGATTTCTATCAGAGGGATTGAGTTTTAAAGTCCCTAGTCTACAGATAAAGAATAATACATAATGAATACTTCCATAACAGTGTCTCAGACCATATACACTCTAAGCTCCCTGCACCAGCATAGGATAAATAGGGAAAAAGGTAACATAACAGCCAGACTAGACCCACAATTAAACATAAAGTATTATTGACAGAATATTCCAATGTCAGGAATGGTTTGTTCAGAACTTGTTAAATAGCCAGGGGAAGCTGAAGGAGTGATTCTTACTACAGAGGTACTACAGAACCAAACTGCTAGAAACACCAGGATTTTCTATGCAGCATACATCATGTTTTTCTCTCTCTCATAATACAGCTTGTAACATTTCTGAAAAAACACCTGCAGTTACCACAAAGTGCTAAATTTTGTAATCTTGCTATGATCCTGACACTCTACAATTAACATTTGTTCATTGATGTGCTGCTACTATATAATCAGTTATACTTTCCTAAACCCATTCAAGTTTTTCCCTCTATATTTATGGAATGATTAGTTAGGCACTTTAAACTGGAAATGCTTCTTCTCAAAAGTTATTTTTTATTTGTGTAAATCTGCTACACTTTCAGTGGAAAACTAAGGAATATATTCTTCATAGCTTATTCTTATATTTTCTTATATAGTTTATATATAGCTTTATGGTTAATGGCTCTTAGCAGCAAAGCATCACTAAAAGACAACATAAAAGCTGTAAGGGAGGTAAAAGGGTGAATTCTAAACCATATGTCAATATGTAATTGTCAATATATTCACAAATACAGAAGCTATTGCCAATCAACTTTAACTGAATATTCCCATAGCCATTGCTCACTTAATAGGAAGTAATAACAAATGTAAAGTGGAATTTCTTTTAATTGAATAGCTTTTCTTTTAGTAAAAGTATTTAAACATTGAGTTGTAAGAGTCTTTGGACACTCTGCATCTTTACCACCTTCCTGGGGAAAAAAAAAAAAAGGAAAGATAAAATGGATTATACAGTAAAGGTAACAGATGTAGCCATATAAGATTTTGTGGAAGGGCAAAATCATTTCCCTTGGCAGCTCAGACATGACTTGTATTCCAAGTCCATGGAATTACTGATAAATCAAACTTTTCATCACCATTTATCCCCAGGGACATCTAAATCAAATCAGCACCAATACAGTGTACTTTCGTGTGCTATGTGCTCACTCACACAGCAATCAACTGGTGGACTCCTCTCCAATCAACCAGGTACCTCCTTCCATTTAAACTGCAACATGTTTTAGTCCCTGCACTCCATATTTGTGGTTTCCTGGATTTATACAGGAGAATCAAATCATATAAACAACTGATGGATTTTTTTTTTTTCCATGGAGTCGTGTCTAAATTTTGATCTATGTCTATTCATAGGGCACACAAATAAAGGATATATTCACGCTTTGGTCTTTCTCACCAAAGTACCGACATAGCTGCTTCACCTCACCTTCATTTTAAAGACACATATGAAGGTTCTATAGTGCTAACATCAGTAGGGCTATAAAGGAAGAAGAAATTAAGAGCTCAGAAGACTCAGAACCTTGTATTCTGGATTCCTCCTCAGCGAAAAAGCTAGCTCTGACAAGCCCAGAAGCTAATTTTCTTCTGTTAAAAGATCAAGAGAAATTACTCTCGTTGATTAAGTTCCTAGTAATTTAACTGCTCCCTGGATAATCCCTTGGAAAAGGACATCAGGAGCTAATCATTTTTACATTATTTTAAAAGTCTCATCTGGACAAATTGTATTTAACAGCAGTAAATGCATCTTTTAACTAATCTCAGGCTTGCAAGTATGTGATGCAAAGTGGATTGCTAACAATCTGTGGACCTCTATGTTTGGAGTAACATGAAAACCACAAACACCTAAAAGCTACCTCTGCTGTTACTGAAGCAAATGTGAGTATATGTTATCAAACAAATGCAACAGCAGAAACAGGACAATATTATAGTGCATTCATTGGAAAAAAATTTAGGACCTTTGTGCCTCACTGGAGGTTTTCAACATGGTCTCCTTCGAAATGATAGTTACAAGCTTTGAAGATGAAGTATGTTTACTGATTAAGCTGCAACCTAAACCTATATTTCATTTAAAAGTAATAGATTTACATTCTTCTCAGTATTTCCATACTACTCTTTCTGTATTTTCTTGAATATTTTCTACTTCTTTTTCTCTGTTCGACCATTCTCAGTGAATGTTTTTTCTTCCGATAATACTGTACGTCAACAGTTAAAACTGTAGCTACAGTGGTATCTTTCACAGTCTAATGCTCATAGAAGTATGCCAATTCTTGAAATTACGTTTAAAATCATATTTCAAGCCAATCATTCTTAGCTGGCAGAATTCAGCACAAGATATAAAAAAATACATGGCAAATATAAATTGCATAAGTCCCACCCCTCTCTCCACCCCATGCATTTCCTTTCAAGGAACAAAACTTAGTTCCAGCAGCAGTGGCAAGTGAATATTGTATTAAATGACTTCTCCCGCACATCCTCCCCCCCCCCAAAAAAAAGGACAATCATCTCTAATGCTGATCTCAGGAAATGCTTAACATGATTTTCCTTTGTAAGAACTCTCTAAAGCTGACGGAAAGCAAAATAAGAGCTAAGAGTTAAAATGAAATATATACTTAGTATTTCACATTTCAAATGCTTCTATTCCTCTACCCCAACCCTCTCATACACCCACATACACACCCCTTGTACTTAATAAAAGGTTTAAGAGTTTGAGTAGAACTGCATGGTGGTACACAGAGATTTCTGACTGAAAATCCCAGGCTCAGACTACTTAATGCTAGATTTCTAGAGATCCCATTTTTGTGCCTTATAGTGTTCTCCTAAAACTCTGTGTTTTCAGTGGCTGTGTACGAAAGTTAGTTAAGCCATCCCGCTGAGATTCTAAGCCAGTAAGGATGGTTTCAGCTTCTGTCACACTAAAACATTTTATCAAGTTTCAGCATCTTCCAACTGATTTCCCTTCTTCCACTGAGTTTCCATGTCCTTTAGCGTGGGTCACTGATAGCCACTATTCTTTCACATATCCAGTTAGGCACAGTGTGAATCTTTTGCACTGTCACATCTCTCAAGTGATCTTAGGTTGACAGCAACATATTCTCTACCCTGATTATGCTTTAAATAATGTCCAATTCTTAACATGAATTACTTTATTTGGGACACTGACAGTGAGCATAAAATCAGAGGATGAAGCACACCCACACAGATTTGCTGGGTTAAAAGAAATTAAATACATAATCAGAAACAATCTCTGTTTTTGGATAGGGATATTGTGTCTTTAGCAGAAAGACAGAAACAAAGATTTTCTGTGCTTAAAATACACCCTTTTTCTCAAAGAAATCTAGGGTCGGCTTTTGGCCCTACCCTTAAAAAAAACACACCACCAACACAGAAAACTAGCCTTACTAATACGCTTTTTGTACCACCACGTGAACAATTGTACAAGATGGTTAGAAAAGAGATATTGTTATCTAGAGGGTACATCAGATTCAGATTCTACTGCTGTACAACACATTCCAGTATTCATGCAGCATCATACTCAAACACATTTAGCAGGTTACAATGACATTAGTCCTCTCTCACATCTTCCCTCAGTCATCAATGCAGAGTAGCTTGAAATCCTGCTTTAACATCACAGCAAGTTTACTATATGGTAACATTTTAAGTCTTATTAAATTCTGTTCACATTCTCTACTTCCTTGTAATACTCATGTTCAGTATTCAAAATCCAGAGGTGAATCTCTGCAAACCAACTGGTTGAAATTAAAGATACAGAATTTTCTTAAGGAAAAAAACTCTGCATCCCAAAACACCACTGGCTTTAAGTAAGTTAAGTTAATTCCAGGTTATGTATTTTCAGTGAGAAAAATCACACCTCCAGGATACAACAGAGATTGAGAGTATATCGTGGCTCCAATTCTCTCATGAGAAAGTAGTACACCTGTCATTCTCTATTTCATAACTGACACAGCGCTAACAGTTTTTAATTATAAGGACAAGCTTAAGACGCAAAATGAATTCCAGCTTCTGCTGGATTTCAGAACCTTCTATTAGGCAAGAATTATCATTAGCCTTACACCTTACAAAATAAACTGCAGTACATGGAACAGAAGAACTTCTTAGCAATGCCTATATTTGACTTGAAGATACAAGAAAAAGTGGGAATTGGAATTGCCACAATTTATTGTGTGTGAATAACTCAGCACAGAATACAGGCATAGAGATATATTCTATTTCAAAACATACTCTATGACTCTGACGGAGACTACTTCATGTTGCAAATTCCTGCCCAAACGTGTGCACGTTCTTTAAATCAACTCTCAAAAATCATACAAGTTATATATTTTTCTAAAGTAGTACCAGCTATAAAAATTCTCCCTGCAAGTATGACTGGAAACCTGAGATACAGCATTCTGGAACCATTCATCCTCCCCAGTCATGACTGAGAATCATCAATGTAAACTGCCCCCAGGTTGAGCTTTAATAATGAGTTATGATCACTTTTATATTCTAGGTATAGATAAACCTTAGACATTCAGTCCTCTGTAGATGCCAGAAATTATCCCCTAGATTGACCAGTAATATTTAATGTCTCATTAATATCAAGTATTGTCACACAGATGAATAAACTTTTGTAAGAAATCTCCAAGACATTCCCTTCCTTTGCTTTGTATCACACTCCATGGCCACGAACTCAGCTTCACAGGTATAAAACCAAAACAGAAGATGGCTGTAGGACCACAAACGTAACTAAAGGACTGAAGCATCTTTCAGACTGAAGAGGCTGAGAGAGCTAGCATTCAGCCTGGAGAAGTCTCAGTGGGATTTTATTGACATGTTTAAGTACCTGATGGGAAAGAACCAGACTCTTGGTAGTGCCCGCTGACAGAACAAAAAACAACAGCCACACGTTAGGAAACAGGACATTCCATCAAAACCTAAAACCTGTGTTGAGGGTGACATGTTGCATTGCTGTAGGAGCACATATACTTTCTGCTGCACCTTTGGATAGAAACAGTGAGTCCAGCCCAACTTCAACAGCCTTCCCATACTACTGTATGCACTCATCTCCAACTTGGATTTATATTATACACACATGCTATTGTTTAAACAGTTATGTGAAATGCTTAATGACCATGCAAACATTTATCAGTCATAAAGTATTTTAAATAAATAATCAATCTGTGGCTTACAATAAAAAACCTGCCTAAAGTATATAATCTTATCCTATTTTTGCTATGTTATTTTGACATATTAACTGAAATGATAACATTAGAGCTTTTGAAACAACAATAAAACCCCCCACCCTGGCAATATCTGCTCTATTGCTAGATAACAGTTCACACTACCCCTTCATACAACATGCAGATTCTAAGTGGAACAATAAGATTATATGAAAACAATATAATCCAGTAGAGTAAATCCATGCTGAAATATCACAACCATATAGAATTTATTAAATAATAATTCCACAGCACGATTGATTCCAAGTTGCAAGCTCAGCATACAAATGTTCTGATGCTGACAACAAAGAATATCCACCATTATTTCCATGAAGTATGCATTTTAGAAATTGAATTTACAAACACTTACTGCTTGAAAACACCATCTCCAACATATAGCTGCACGAGCAATTTTCCTCTCAAACGGAGCTCTTTACAAATGGAATTTTAACTTAATATATTTGCTTACTTTCTAAGGTTACTAAACCAGTAGCTGCACATCAACAATTCCTTTAAGACACCTCACTGATTTTTTACTTTATAAAGAAAACTATGACAATGTTATTAATTATTGAGGTTAAAAAACCTACTTTGTTAATTTTGGTGACATGCAAAGCGTTAAGTTGCATCAAAAAATGTGTTGCATCAAAAAAAGGAGATACAGTCTCACACACAGCTAGGCTAAGTAAGAAATAGCAAGTATAAACATATATTAGATATAACACTGTAATGCTCAATTTCACTGTAAATACTCACTTATGGAATCCATTAGCCTACTCATGAGAACTGTCCTTCTGAGACAATCCTCTACATTAATAATATTGCAAAACTGTCTAGTCATTTATTTTTCTAGAAATGCTTATTTAGCTGGAAGCCCCTGACACCCTTTTAGCATTCAGGAATTACTTTCATAGGAAATACATCCATTCAACCTCTAAGACAAGCAATGTAAAAGCAGAGCTGAGCCCAACAACACTTATGTAGTATCACTAATTGAGTAGCATTAAAATTGAGCTAAAGGAATACTGTGAAGCAATGAGCAATAAAAGTATGAGTACAAAACAAAAAGGAAAACACGGTATTCTAAAAGACTGCTGTATATGCAGGTCAACTAGAACTGTCATTTTATATTAACAGGATTAACCTTCAAAATAATAAACCAGTCTTATCAGACTAGCTAGCACATAGAATCATATAAATAGCTAAATTTACTTTTAGCCTTCTTGGTTTATATCGTAACTTATCTTTCTTTGGTCTCAAACCAATTTATTTTTTACAGTACCACAACAGGATGGATAAGACAAAATTTCACTTGACCATGACCTAAGCCGACAGCACTCATTTGAGTACTAGTAAAAAGTTGCTCCTAACAAGCAACAGCGTGTCACACAGTCAATCTGGAAATCACACGTGAGGTTTCCTTAGCTTTTTGGACTCACAAACACATTTCAGAAGTAGAAAATTTATTCTAAAAATCCCAAACAATTCTGGGAAACAAACAGGTTTATTTTCTTTTGCAGAAAGCAAAATTTAGGTTGGTTACAATACAACAATGCTATGGCAACTTTCTGCATTGAATGGCCTGAATTTATTCTTTACATTGCCATTTTTACACTATGTATTTCATTCTTCCCCTGGAAGGCATACTAAGGCACATGAAAAACAACAAGGTGCTTGGTGACAGCCAGCATGGCTTCACTAAGGGGAAATCCTGCCTGACCAATTTGGTGGCCTTCTATGACGGGGCTACAGAACTGATGGACAGGGGCAGAGCAGTTGATGTCATGTACCTGGACTTGTGCAGTGTACATTTGACACTGTCCCAAATGACATCCTTGCCTATAAATTGGAGAGACATCAATTTGATAGATGGACCACTTGGTGGATAAAGAACTGGCTGGATGGCCACACACAGAGTTGTGGTCAATGGCTCAATGTCCAGCTGGAGACCAGAAATGAGTGGTGTCCCTCAGGGATCGGTGTTGGGACCGGTCTTGTTCAGCATCGCTGTTGGTGACATGGACAGTGGGATTGAGTGCACCCCCAGCAAGTTTGCCGATGACACCAAGCTGTGTGGTTCGGTTGATACGCTGGAGGGAAGGAATGCCATCCAGAGGGACCTTGACACACTTGTTAGGTGGGCTGATGCCAACCTCATGAAGTTTAACCATGCCAAGTGCAAGGTCCTACAACTGGGTCACAGCAATCCCAGGCACAGCTACAGGTTGGGAAGAGAAAAGATTCAGAACAGCCCTGTGGAGAAGCACTTGGGGGTGCTGGTTGATGAGAAAATGAACATGAGCCGGCTTCAGTGTGTGCTCACAGCCCAGAAAGCCAACCGTATCCTGGGCTGCATCAAAAGGAGTGTGAGCAGCAGGTCGAAGGAGGTGATCCTGTCCCTCTACTCTGCCCTTGTGAGACCTCACTTGGAGTACTGTGTGCAGTTCTGGTATCCTTAACATAAAAAGGACATGGAACTGTTGGAACAAGTCCAGAGGAGGCCACGAGGATGATCAGGGGACTGGAGCACCTCCTGTATGAAGATAGGCTGAGAAAAGTTGGGGCTGTTCAGCCTGGAGAAGAGAAGGCTGCATGGAGACCTCATAGCAGCCTTCCAGTATCTGAAGGGGGGCTATAGGGATGCTGGGGAGGGACTCTTCATTAGGGACTATAGTGATAGGACAAGGGGTAATGGGTTAAAACTTAAACAGGGGAAGTTTAGATTGGATATGAGGAAATTCTTTCCTGTTAGGGTGGTGAGGCACGGGAATGGTTGCCCAGGGAGGTTGTGAATGCTCCATCCCTGGCAGTGTTCAAGGCCGGGTTGGCTGAAGCCTTGGGTGGCATGGTTTAGTGTGAGGCACCCCTGCCCATGGTAGGGGGCTTGGAACTGGATGATCTTAAGGTCCTTTCCAACCCTAACTATTCTATGATTTTATGATTCTATTTCTTCCGTTTAAAGTATTCATCCTGAGAAGTAACCTCATTCTTTTTTTCTTCCCCTGCAGTAAATGCCACTCAAACAATCACCCTAAATCTGTCTTTAATCATCAGTAACTAACACTATAAAAGCAGCTTGGAAAACCACAATTTTGTCTTATACAAGTAGATAATGAAAATGCTACACAAGATTAACACTAAAAGATGGGATATTATTTCTTGTCATTAACTGAACAGATCTTAGACTATTAACAAGGGTCTTGCTGTGAGTGAATCTTTCATACCAATACACAGCACAGAATTCTTATAGCTTGCCCCTGTGATCATTCAGGAACCATGTGCATAGAGGATATTTTCTACCAAAAAACCATACCAAACCATACATTTCCACAAGAACTCATGAACTACAGTAGCACAATTTTATTTTCTCTGTGTCTCCTGCGTGAAAAACTGAAACTTTTACACTTGCTTTGAACATGTAAAACTGAAAAATTCCAGGTAAAACCATTATTATCTTTACTTGGAGATAAGTTTAGCATGTTAATCGGTTTCCTGTTCATTTTCTCACTTTTCATTTGTAAATGTAATATGATAAATTAAGAAATAAATACCCTGTAAGTTTTACAGTTTGTTACACTTCAGGTTTTGTGAGTTCAAGTAAAAAACTAACCACTGCATCTGCTGTATACTACAGCTCTTTAAGCATGCAAGCATTTAAAGAGATGTTTCTTTCACATGCCTATGAGATTAAAAGTATTATTCTGCATATTTGTTTCTATGTTTGCGAAGAGGTTTCTCACATTAAAACATAAGATTAAATTAGAATTATTAAAGAAGTAATTTCAGATCTGGCAGACTAAAACTAAAGTTTAGTAAGAACTAAAACTCTGGAGGGTTTAGGGTTTGTTTTGTTTCTACGGGAAAACCACAATATGATGATCTTTGCACATCCAACCTCAGATGAGTTAAAGATGACTTCCAGACACTAAAGGCTTAGTACCTTTTCTTTAAACTATGTCTTTTTAAACTTTATTGAAGAAGACAGCAGCTTCTCTACTGGCTACTTTGGGAATTCGCCCCCCAAAAACTCCTTTCACCAAAAGGAGGCTGTTTTTTAACTTCTTTCTCTAAAAAGAATGCGTAACTTCCTAATTATAACAGTAAAAAATGGATCAAAGATTATTATAAGGCAGTATGAAAAGCAAAAAAAAAATAAAAGCACTCAACAGCTATTCATAGTGGCTTTAAATGTAGAAAAACTAAAATAATAAAATCCAATCTGAGGTGAAAAACAACTGAAATTGGTGATTGCAACTACTTGTGTGCATTTGCCCATTCAGAGTAAAAGCCCAAAGAAGAGAAATGACTTCCACAATTTATCAGACAAAAATGCAACAAAATGTTAACAAGTCAGCAAATCATTTCACTGTGTTAGCCATTAGGAGGTGCAAAACACAACTGATTTTTAATGCATTCAGTTGTGAGTGAATGCTTTTTCTTTTTCCCCTTAAATAACTAATGCATTCTGCCATTGTAATGTATTGCATTTACTGCTCAGAAAATGACTCTGAATCAACTGCAATCAAACAGAAATGCCATTACAAGTGTTTCTTGAGAACCTTTTTTCTACCAGCTGGAAAATGAGGTGCACGATGCCTCAAAAGCTATTCTCTTCACAGCCTGTAGGGCGTTTCCAAGACCCCTTAGGGAGAGGGGTCACTATTTCAATGCAAAACAGATCTAGAAAGGTAAATTCAGAAATGACAAAAAAAACACCTGCTTTTAATGTTTACTGTCTATGGGACAAGACAACTCTGGCTGTGTAAAATACTTATTTGAGGATCGAATAACAGTGATTTAACAGTCATCTTCAACTTTAAACTGCCAACTCTCAATCAGAGCGTAGCATCCTCTCAGCCTAGACACAGCAGCTGAGCAAGCTCTCGCAATCTTTTCCAACACAAGGTAAAACATGTTTGCTTACAAAACACAAACAAAATCCCTATATTTCTGGACAGCTTCTAAACAGAGTTTCTAAATCATGCCCTGCCTATCTCCACTGGGAGCATCTTCTGGGAAACAGTGACTTTACAGATTTCATTAGGAAAGTGAATGTACTGAAACATAGCTCTGATAGTTCATTAGAACCGCATTTCGGAAATATTCCTTATTCCATAAAAAAAAAAATCACAGCATGTAAACCTGAAAACCACACAAATAAGAGTGCACAGCAAATCGTTCATCATCGCCAAAAGCTACATTACACAGTAACACACAGGTGGACTCGATCACCAGCATCAGTGAAAGCAATAGAATTGCCATTAATCTTTGTGAAAAAATAAGCACAGAGATAAAGGAATGTAATATAACTCAAACTGCTGTATCTCTTCAATATCTATAAAAGTAATACAAGATGATCAATTAAAGGAGGCTTGAATTATTAGTCCTCAGACCAAGATGCTGAATACACATAAAATGCTTGCTGCTTAAACAGATTAAGATAGCACAAGTTGTTCTTTTTACTATTTCAGATATTTTGTTGCATAATAGACCTTAAAAAAGGGTTTAAATTGATTTTATAATACATGCAGCATTGATTGTACATTTGTAAAAATTCAAAAATAGGTTTGCCTTCCTTTATTTTTTCTTGTTTAAAAAGCTACCCTGTTCTCACTCCACTTGTGTAATTTAGAACCAGCTTTGCCTGATGGTGAATTTACATTTATGCAAAGCCACATAACTGTAGCAATCAGGCTTAAGGATCAAAACTATTGTCGAGAAAATTGCTTACTAGACACATAGCTACACAATTACATTGTGGTTGTCCAGGCCAGAAAGAAAACTGTTACACAAGAAAAAAACTCCTTCAAAGGAGTCAAAAAGACACTGCAACTAATTTATTTTAATCACCTGTACAAATAATGAACAGAGTTTTAGTTCCCACAAACCACAAAACTGGACTGAACTTAATTTACCTTCTTGTCATGGTGATAATGAAAGAATATTGTCTAATTTGGATAGGAGGGTATGCCGCCTTGGACAGCTGACTTGAATTGACCAAAAGGATATTCCATGCAATTAATGTCATGCTTAGCAAAAAATATTTTGGAGACTAGGGGGCATCGGTCTATGCATGGGAAGGGATGAGTATGTACCTTTGCTTGGTTTGATTTCTTCCTCCCTTTTTCCTTCCTCTGTTATACTGCCTTTATCTCAACCCAAGTTTTCTCAGTTTTGCTATACTATGCACTTCCCATCCTATCGTGCAGGGAAAGCAGGGAGTAAGCAAGCAGCTGAGTGATGCTTGAATGCTGGCCTGGGTCAGTCCACAATGCTGTCAGCTAGCTGAAAGTGGGTAGATTTAGATCAGGTATTAGGAAAACTTCTTCCCTGTGAGGGTGCTGAGGTGTGGGCACAGGGTGCCCAGAGGAGCTGTGGCTGCCCCATCGCTCGCAGTGTTCAAGGCCAGGTTGGATGCGGCTTTGGACAACCTGGTCTAATGGAAGGTGTGCCTGCCTATAGGCAAGGGGGTTGAATTAGATAATCTTTAAGGTCCCGTCCAACCCAAACCATTCTGTGATTCTATGATTTTTCAATAGCAACTGTAAGCTGATGCTTGAACCAGTAGTTCCCCATGCTTAACTATTCATAAAATCAGATCACTCTGTCATGCAAATCTCTGTCCAACCCAGCCTTGAACACTGCCAGGGAAGGAGCATTCACAACCTCCCTGGGCAACCCATTCCAGTGCCTCACCACCCTTACAGGAAAGAACTTCTTCCTTATATCCAACCTAAACTTCCCCTGTTTAAGTTTTAACCCATTACCCCTTGTCCTATAACTACAGTCCTTAATGAAGAGTCCCTCCCCAGCATCCCTATAGGCCCCCTTCAGATACTGGAAGGCTGCTATGAGGTCTCCACGCAGCCTTCTCTTCTCCAGGCTGAACAGCCCCAACTTTCTCAGCCTATCTTCATACAGGAGGTGCTCTCGTCCCCTGATCATCCTCATGGCCTCCTCTGGACTTTTTCCAACAGTTCCATGTCCTTTTTATGTTGAAGACACTAGAACTGTACACAGTACTGCAGGTGAGGTCTCACAAGAACAGAGTAGAGGGGCAGGATCACCTCCTTCGACCTGCTGATCACGCTCCTTTTGATGCAGCCCAGGATACGGTTGGCTTTCTGGGATGCAAGCGCACACTGAAGCCGGCTCATGTACATTTTCTCATCATTGTTTCTTCTTTTTTTCTCCCATAAAATTACAGACCTCCGAATGTCTATTGACATTTGACAATGACATTTTCCTTGAAGCATTACTCCAGGTCCTTCACCTAGGATTACTCTAAGTAGATACAGAATACAAATACATCTACATAAAGGTGACTCATTTTAGCTGAGCTTTTGCTTTTGGTGTACAATTCGTTATATTAGAAATCATACTTTATAATACACATCTAAACTACAGCAAAGCAAAAAGAAAATTATACGTACACACAACAATTAATAGCATACCAAAAAGTTGCTCAGCACATTTTGATTGGCAGTCAAAGAATAACAGGAACAGTAAGTTGTTAAAGATGTCTTTTCCAAGTTCCTCAGCTAACTTTTTATTATGGTAATCCACTTCTCATCTATTTTATTCGCATGGGACTTACTTTGAATGTATTTTTCATTGGAGTGAATTTTATTTAAGTTCATAACTAAGTACAGGCATTTTATTCACTCAGTGTTCAGACTACTCTGAACACTGTTCAATAAACAGCATTCACTAAAGGAAGGAAAATAAATTTTCAAATCACCTTTGGGGAAAAAGGTCTTTAAAAAAGTGATTATTCTAATGATTCTAGCGATTTCTCTGCAAAGAGCAGTATGAAGGTTCTCTTGAATACCTCATTGTGCTATGATGTCTTTTATTTCATACGTACTCCACCCACTACTAAAACAAATTCCAGCATTTTAGTTACTATTAAGTGGGTTTATTCTATAACAAGGTATTGTATAAAAATGAGAAATCAGTGTCATCTCTATTCAACACTTTAAAGAGAAACAAACAGCCAAACAAAACCAACCCCCACACCACCACTACTGCTAAATAGAATTTCTTGACAGCCCCCTCATTTGTCAAAACCTTTGGTTATTTGGCTTGTATAGGATAAACAAAATCATGTTTTCTGGTGGAATTTAGCACCACATGTGAGCTTTTCTTTTTCTAAATAACCTTAAACCACAGCTTCTTATCACAGAGTTTTACTACGAACTCGTGACCCACTGTTTCTTGGAAACCAAGGTACAAGACAAACAGTAGAAGTGGATTTTCTCTTTTAAATTCAGTTCCATATTCTAGTACATGCAGATAGTATGAATCATAGTGTACTTTTTTTTTCCACTGATGTCCAGCATTCATCCATTTTTATCTAAAATCTTTTTCTTCACATAGACTCCTGGGGTCTGTATAAGTCTTCAATCCAGTGAATATTGGTTATTTATGTGAATAACCACCAAGAGCCTGCACTAAAAGATGCTTTTGATTTTTAACTACACAGGCTTAGTCACTGTGAAAAGAATGCCTGTGGCACAGGCAGAGTCAGGACAAAACGTACAGGAGCAAACATCTTGAAGACTAAAACATCATTGTAAATGGGAGTGGAAATTGCCTTCTGGGTAGTGGAGCTGATCCCCACCCAAACATTCTAGCTCTCAGTATCCTGCCTGTGCTAAAAGCAGCCCCAGGCCCATGTCCACAGGACACCAGAGGAGGAGGTTAGATTTGGCTAAGTACTAGGAACACTAGGTGTAAGAAAGACACACAATGCTGCTTTCCAGCTGCTAGCAACTAAGCATTCTTGGCTTTTCAAGTGTTGACAATAAATACCTTTTACTACTTGTTACAGTATTTTCCTCTTGGACCTGTGCTGCCTTCTAGGACATGTATGCACACATGCAAAAATTGCTGCTGTACCACAACACAACTGGCTGAAAAGTGTGAGAGACATCAATGATTATAAGACAGCTTAAGCTGGACCAAAAACTAAGAGATTTCTATTAGCACTGAGTGGACTCATGTGGTTGAGCACATTTTGAAAACTTAGATTTTGAACAATTCCGAATATTGAGGGAGAAGAGACTGATGATTGCTTGAGAGCCAAAATTTAGATGCTCTATTTCAAATGACCACCTCTTCATATAATTATTTTATATAGAAATGTATTATGCTATTAATTTGAATTCTGAACATCTGTCTTTTATTTCTAAATAATACATGATATGAGTAGATCATCAGGTCATTGCTCACTGAATGTTAAGTGAACAGTTAACAGCAGCTTTTGGGCTATTAAAACCAACAATTATTACAGGGCAATAAAAACGTGCATCTGGACGTGTGTCACCACTTCATGGACATAGCATCAGAAAAAATGCAAACGAAAGAAGGAAATGAATACACTAGTTAAATTACCTTTTACATTTTGTTTCAACTACAAGCATATGATATTCTAGAGGTTATAGAAATGATTCATTAATTCTCTTTAACATGCAGGTTTATGGAGCTCAGGTATTTTTTGTTTCCTTGGTTATCACAGCTTATAATAAATGCTACATTTTTTCATCAAAATGACAGCCTGCATGACTGTTTCCCACAGAGAGCTGCTATTAACAGATGTTGGAAGTGATACCAGTGACAGATATCACAGGCTGGGAAAGCTTCAAGGACAGGTTACCAAATGAGATTTCAGTGCTAAGGCAACAGACTTCCAGCTGTGGAAATCTGGGAGTTTGACACCTAAATTCCCCAAGACCAAATGATATTGTCTACTACTACTAGACTAGTACTAAGTTGAGCCTACACTGACTAAGGAAAAGCAGTACTGAATCAAGCGACTGTGAGGATGGAAATTATCCAGGGTGCACTAACCATGAAATTCTTACGCAAAAGGAGGCTGCTCCTTCCAGTACCTTGATTTTGCCTGTTTAAAGTAGAATCACAGAGTTTGTAATGCTATGATCAATCAGTCTCAGTGTGTTTTGAGACAAAACTCAAATATCATGCCATTATGCTATGATATTTACTAAATCAAATTATTATAAGGGAAATATTTTCCCGATTTTAGGTTTACTGCCAGAAATACAGAATATTTACACTGATGCTTCTCTCTACCTGCCCCATGCAATCACAAAACTACAGGTAATGTAAAAGCTATGTGGTGATAGTGTAGAAATGAAAATTAATACTGCTTTCTGCTCCCTCATTGCTTGTATAACTTTTTGAAATCTAAAAAAATAAGTCTAAAGGGAAATTACCCAGTACCTTTCTATCAACTAAGCAGACAACAGCATATTTTAGTTCAAAAAAGAAATTGAACATTAAATTGTTTTCCTTGTCATGCTATCAACTTTTTCCTTTACAAAAGACAAGCTGCTTTCCATAATGTGTGAAATTATGCCATTTGCTGTATTACAATTTAATGTACAAATGCTGTGCACTTTGTATACATACACACACATATATGTGCATGTATCTTAACATGGCTGGGGAGCATAGAGAAAGACTGCCTCTTTACAGTGTACTGGCCACCATGGGTTACTCTGTACTCTCTAGATAGGAGAGGAAACTGCTTCTTCCTCAGATGCAAATGAGAATGATGGCTTTGCAAAAAATATTAGGAGCAGCAAGCAGGGTTCAGAGAGATTGGATATAAGGAGGAATTTCTCTCCTGTAAGGGTGATGAGGCACTGGAATGGGTTGTCCAGGGAGGTTGTGAATGCTCCATCCCTGGCAGTGTTCAAGGCCAGGTTGGACAAGGCCTTGGGTGATACGGTTTAGTGCGAGGTGTCCCTGCCCATGGCAGAGGGGTTGGAACTTGATGATCTTAAGGTCCTTTCTAACCACTAACTATTCTATGATTCTATAAGAAGAAGAAAACCTGAAGCAGGAACAAAAACTAGGAGACATTTCAGAAAAGAGACCTATCTATATCAAAGAGCAGAATCAAAACAGACCAGAGGGAGAATTAAAAAAGAAGAGACTGTACTAAGATCTAGTGTATTGTGTGTAGTCTGATTCAGCTGGGACACAGGAAGAAATTGTTAGATTGGAAAGAAAACTGGGAAAGAAAGGCACCTACCCTGAAATTCTGTGGCAGCAAAAGGTGGATCTGCTTCTAACTGGTTTTCGTTAGTTCACCTTCCCTAGTTTTCCATAATCTTGTTCAAGTTGATGTTCATGTTCTAATAAATCAGACTACAGATTACTTCCAAGTAATTGAGGGTTTTCTTAGATATGCTGCCTACAAAAATGTGCCCACTCTAACGCACATGTTCTCCTTGCAAATAAAACTGTTTTGCTCCAAATATCTAACACACTGATTGCCCTTTGGGCTCTGTAGGAACAGGGCTCTGATCTTGATGGTGCCCATGGCAGCTTTTAACAGTGTTTCATCTGGAAAGACAGGGACAGAAGGAAATCAATATGCCTACCTTCTTTTAATCTTTAGGCACTTACTGTAGCCCTGTGTAAGCTGGACGGCTAATGCATAGATGCCAAAGCTCATGTGGAAGGAATTCAGGGAGTAGTATGTGCATATGTACACACATACAGATATACAGACATAGGCAAAACGTTCAGAGTTACACAATGCGCAAAAGAAGCAGACATGCAAAAGGCAATGCTCTTACAGAGGCAGAAGCTTTAGCAGAATAGCAGAAAAACTCAGATTTATTGTGTCCTTCAAACTCTGTGTACTGGAGGAACAAAAAAAAAGGCACCCAGAGCTCTCACCTGGCTGCATCAGATGCTGCTGACTTGATGCACACATGGTTTATGTGTACTCACTAGAAATTTGTTCACTTTTGCCAATAATTTGAAGATCTGGCAAAAAATTCAATGTTTCCACTAAACAATAACTTCAGATTTTCAAACATAATGATTACAAATCAAATGTAACGGGAAGCTGTTGCCTTTAGTATCGTTAGTGTCCACCTGTGTTAGAGCAGAGAAAGGGACAGATCTATAAAGGCAATAGAAACGCTACAGATTTGCTTAAGAAACTTCACCCACACAGCCTAGTTGGGAGGAGGTTTTTACAGCATGGTCACTGTCTTAAATGGTGTATCTTTTAAGCCTGCTTAGAAAGCTAGTGGTGCAAGTTGAAACATGTTCCTGCTGTGCTGGTACTCACAGTTTTACTCCTACTTTAAAAGCAACAGCACTGATAGTACAGTTATAGGAAACCTGAACACTGTCTGGGATATTCTCACTTTATGAAAAAAATGGCAAGACAGCAAAGTGCTTATGTTATCTTGCTGAGTGCATTATACATTCACAGTGTGTCTTAAGTGACCATACAGAATTCTCACAGCATCTCATATATTCTATGAGTTCCTGTTAAAAATACCATGCATAAAAAAAATGATCAGAGATAAGTAGTTAATTTGAACATTGACAGCTAAGTAGATGATTAATAAGTTTGACAATAATGCTAAAAAATGTTGCCAAGATGACACAAAAGTATTCCAAGCCATCTCCCATACTGTTTCCTCCTGTTACTTTATGCTGCAGTCTGCAGTGCACATATAACGCTATTCTTACTAGAATATCATAAAAACATTGTGTATTTCCCAGTCATGCAGTACATGACAGAACAAGACCTTGAAGAATATAGAACGCCAAGAGAAACCACCAAGACAGCAAGCCAGTACCTGTTCCCATCCACAAAGCTGTTTTATTTTCAAATCCATCAATATTTAATAATGGATTTTCTGTTACTGAATTTTTATATTTATGCTTTCAAAACTGTACCCCAAAAGGGATGTGAGCAGAATAAAAAAACAAAACAAAAAGGAAATACCCACAAGCAACATCAAAGTGATTTGGATTCTCTGCCCTACAACTGTTCACCATCTCAGTCTACAAGGCTTCCTATGTTTCCTACATCCGGGCAGCTTTACCTTGTTTTACAGAAGCAAACAAGCCTGAGCTGTGCACCTCTCACCTAAGACTTATCACAACACAGTGCGAGTTTGTCTTATTCTGTTAAATCACTAGAGGGCTTGAATCCTTAGATATTTCTGGCACAGACTGACAGCATTGCATTTAGCACTCCAAGGCTGCTCATGCATTTGCACTCAAAATCAATCAGAGAAAAGTTTGGTGGTGGTGTTCCACAACAGAACTGGAGCTTGGTGTGGAACACAAAACCTGTTCCTCGCTTCAGAACTCTATTCCTTCACGTTCTGAATTCACCTCTGGCTCCCCTGATATTTTCTTGCATATTGAGCCAACCCTTAAAAAGGATGCTGGAATTTTAGGTGCTAACTTTGGTGGTGGTATCACTTTACACTTTGCCATACAGGGGCTTTAGGTCACAACTCTGAAGCATGCACACAGGGCCTGGACTTACTAACTGGTGCATGTGTATCATTTATTTCCAACGAAGAATACAAATCTTTTTGTGTAACTAAACATATACAATAATATCAGGTAAAAAAATACCATTTCATTTTATATTTTAACTACCTGTTTCAAGTCACAGGCATCATAACTACCTGAAACCATGTTTAATATTAAGAACAGTAATATTAATTAGCATTAAGAACTGTAATAAATTGCAGTCATGTA
Source organism: Neopsephotus bourkii (assembly GCF_033783945.1). Classification (NCBI taxonomy): domain Eukaryota; kingdom Metazoa; phylum Chordata; class Aves; order Psittaciformes; family Psittacidae; genus Neopsephotus; species Neopsephotus bourkii. The sequence goes on along the minus strand of NW_026902090.1, from coordinate 7,751,910 downwards.
ACTTTAACAAAAGACTTTTGCAATTTATGACTGATTTTACTATAGAATGCAGCAATAAATCAAATTAAGTAATTCAAACTAGATATGTGTAAAATGAAACGTCATAAAGAATCAAAGGAGTGTATACATCTTCCCTGCAAGCCACATGTTAGGATTACTGAACGTAAAGATCATGCGTACACCAAGAATACAAACTAATTCTTATTACCTGTAGAGATACTCCAAGTGACAGAATTTAAATGAATAATTAGAATTAGGCATGCTTTTCTAAGAAAAAAAATAATAATTTCATCAGTTAATTGTAAGAAATATGAACGTTGTCAAAATATTGCCCCTCAACAACCAACATGCCACACTTCTGACAGGGGAAATAAACTAGAGCATCAATCACAGAGTAAACCTGCTTTAGATGGAAAGCTATTTAACATCACAATAACAAAAATGCTACACATTCCAAAATAAGTAATATGTATGACTAAGGAACATTAAACACTCACAGTATGGTAAATATCCATGGTCATTTTGCTATACATAGATCATTTTCTTATATAATGGGAATATTTAGCTTTACTCAAAGACTCCCAACAATCTTCTGAAAATCAGGACTGGAGAAGAACACATGGAATTACTCAGTCCATTGCCCCTTTCTAAAGCTAGGAAGTTTGAAGATTTTAAGAATATAGTGTAGGTGACAAAGCAGATTTCATAGCACTTTTTAGGCAATCTATTTTATCATTTAACTAGTAGAAAGTTTTCCCTGTATTCCACCTTAGCATTTCTCATCTAATCCCATTACTTCCTTCTCAACCAAAACAGGGATGTGGGGGAAGGCACTTTATCATTCTCTTCTCAGCTTCCTTTCATGTATTTGAAGCCTGCTATTGTGCCGCCATCTTTTCTTCGTTTTTCTTTTTAGGTCTGTCATGTCTACTAAACCTGCAACATGTCAGGATGCGGAGTCCTTACATTTGTTTTAAAGCTATTGAAATGTCAGCAGTTATAGTAAGCAGAAATCCAGAAAAGTCAAATTTTTCATCCATTTTTTAATCAGAACTATTCAACACCTTCTGAAATATGAATTATATCTTTTTCCTATAAAAACTGTTACTCATCCCACAGTAATCTGTAAATGTAACACTATGCTATACCACTATGAATGTATCAGTTATCTGGTGACAGGTGTGAAGGCATCATTATTCCCCGAGTAGAATAAGCAATACACTTGTATTTGTGCAGAGTTCCCATCCCTAGACAAAAGTCAGAAAAGAACTGATCACTCAGGGTTGGACAGTCAGCTTCTTTCAGAGCTTTCTGAGTGACCTCCTAGAAGTATAAACGGGAAGGATTTAGGAAAGGATTAGAATTAGTGAAGGAATAAAAGTTTTCCAAGGACTGAAAGACTTGCTATGCATCTCTTTCCCCTTCCTTTCAAGTTTATCAAGGATCTAAGGACCAACAAGGCTAATCCAGCCTAGAAAACAAAAGGAAGTCTTTCTTGCAAATCTTTTGAAACTGTATCACCAACAGTCAAACTAAGTTGGGAGGTCAGATTTTACCTGTAAGTACGTATATCACAACAGCAGAATACATAAGAAGTGTACAGAATGCTTTTGTCAGGACACTGCGAAAAAATATTCCTTGTCATATATCATGAGTACATTATAAGGTAATAATTAGCTTTTCTCCCAGTGTGCACCACTTTGTTTCTCAACTGTAGAATTCAAATACAACCTCTTTTTCCAGCTTCAACTGCTAATTCATAACCAAGTTACAGCCTTGTAAGTGGAGTAACTTGTTATATGAACAATATTACAGTATTACAGATGGTGCTTAAGAGTTATAGTCATTATCCTCACCTTCCTTTTAAAAGCTCTCAATCTTGATCCTAAAAAAATAATTCAAGAGCTCCAAGGAACAAAAATCCTGATATTGAAGGAGAATCTAACAGTACAAAATACCCAATTCATTAAAATGTCTTAAAGACTTAAACAGATTTATCAGCTCTCTACCGCAAAACACAATATACCAGTGCAGATAAACCCTCAAAATAATTATAATCGTTACTTTTTAAAGCATTCCTAAATAGGTCCTGTTAAAATCCTGCCTTCCAATAAAATTATTTATTCTTACAGACTGGGGTTGAAAAAACAAGTAATAAAATTTATAATTTTACTGGTCCTATCAATTGATTTTAGCCATTACTGCACCATACATAATTCACTAAAGGTGAGGGAATGCTTATTTGGTTGATAGCTAATGTATCCCTGAAGAAGAAAAGTTATATTAATACATCATTTTGCCATAAAGGTGATATAGACAGCAAAAGAACATTTTGTCAACTTGAGGAAATAAGAGAACTATTAAGAATTATTTAAAGCATCATAAAGAGTCAGTGAAATGTGCAATTGTCAATAGGGGTAGACATTAATCTTTCCATCCCCTTGAACACACTTTCTACATATTGTGCCCAAGTTTACCAGATGTGCAGCTTTATACATTGACTACTGCATCCTGAAGTGCTGAATAACAAATGAAATGAATAAACATTCCTTGAGAAGCAAAGGTCTAGTTAAAGAAACATCAATAATAAAGAAGAAAAAGTCAAGAGAAAACTTTCTAGCACCCTCCTAGATTAAATCTGAAGTACCTTAATAACTTTTCACATTCAATATCTCTCATTCCCCTATTATATTTAGCTATAAGGGAAGGGGTTACTGTCAAATTTAAAATCACCTTATTGCAATATACATAAACCATCTGGAGTATTGGACTTCATTCTCTCTCTCACTTCAAGGAGAATCCTCCAATGCAATGCAGCAGTTACAAAAACAGATTGGATAGTTTAGGGTAGCTTACAATTCTCAGTGTACCAGGCCATTCTGTTTGAACTATACAGATTTGTTGGTCTGTTAAAGGCATCGTTTTTACACTAGCATTACACATTTATGTAAATCAGTGTTATCAGACATTATGGTAGATAGTGAACTTCATTTATAAGTACCTTCTCATTGCTCTTAATAGGACGTTTTACATGGAATTAAACTATGCCTCTTTGAAATATCAGGATTTAAGGTGTTGCTCCCACAAGAGTGTTTCTTTCTCCTCCCTTCCCTAACTAGTAAAGCATCTTTAAATTACCACCTTGTTCTCAGAGTATCCAGACTAAAAAACAACTGCAAAATGAATAAACATTTAACCTTTAAAGAAAAGTTAATTTCACGTTACATTTAAGAAGTTAAATTCACATTACATAAAATGTCATTTTAATTACTCTTTTTTACTCCCAGAACAACTCACCTGTACACTGTCCTCCATTTGTGGGATCCCCATAATATCCTGGCATGCATGTTTCACACTGTTTTCCTGTTGTTAAGTTTTTACACTGATCACAGACATTACTGTTGATGCAGGTGCTGTGGCCATTACACTGGCAGGCTAGAATATAACATTAAGAAAGCCATTTATAAACTGCTCTTGAGAACAAAGTCTTTCCTATGTGATTACAAAATTACAGTAGAATGTAATTCTGAGAACTTATTTTGCTAATGACCAGCATATATATTTGTCTTTTGACAAGAGAATCACTTTAAAATGGCATTATGATAAGACAAGAATTGAGACCAAAGACCACCAAAGCTAACTATTAGCAACATGCGAGATTCAAGTGTGTGACAAAGTCTTCTTTTGCCATTTCTGAGTGACTAAAACCAATCCTCATAGCTTCAAAATGATGCCTGGTCACTCAATAAACCTTTTAAGAGGCAGTAAGGCACCAACTGAGACAAAATCAAAACCTCCACACCTATATGCAATCCACTGTGAAGCATTTGAAAGGCTACTGTGATGGAGAACATGAACAACTCACACTCATGTACCGGGGACAGAGAACTTACAAGAAATTAACTAAAGATAAGTCTAATTTTTAACAGTTCCAACCCTCGCATTAGCTCTAGCACACGATAGGGTTTTAAGGACATGAGGACCAGATCATACAGCTCCAGTCCCTCCATGCTGCAGCTGACCTTGCTGTAAAAAAGAAACTGGACTCCTGTTGACATATGGTTTTTACACCTGACCTTAGAAGCATAAAACTGCTTTTTTGTCAACCAGCATCACTATAGAGCACAGATCTTGAACCACACCTGCACGCCAGTGCTCCACATTTTGGAGAAACTCAGAAAAGTTTAGATTGGATATAAGGAGGAAATTCTTTCCTGTTAGGGTGGTGAGGCATTGGAATGGGTTGCCCATGGAGGGTGTGAATTCTCCATCCCTGGCAGTGTTCAAGGCCAGGTTGGACGAGGCCTTGGGTGATATGGTTTAGAGCAAGATGTCCCTGCCCATGGCAGGGGGGTTGGAACTTGATGATCTTAAGGTCCTTTCCAACCCTAACTATTCTGTGATTCTATGATTCTAAAAACTACTAACCACTATTGCAGCAAAATCACAACATGAATTCTACCAGAGTCATCGATAATGCTGCCAGAACTCGGCTGAACAGCCAACAGATTTTGAAGGATGACCTCTCCTTAGAGTGGGACCCCGGAGCTCCTAGGGCTCAGCAGATTAGCAATCTGTCCATTACAGCAGCTTGTCAAATGTCAGACTACGTCAAACCTTTCAATCCCTTACTGGCAAAGGATGTTTAACACTCGGGAGAGGACAGCTATATCTCAGCAAGATCATAAGGGTGTTTTTTTAATTTGGATTTATAATCTAAATGTCACAGTGACTGGTGTCTTGGCTACAGAAAAGAAGAAAAAGATATTGTCACTGCATGATTTAAATGGTTTTTGACCTACTTTAGAATTTAGTAACATATATTTATAGCCATTGCCAGGCTACAAATAAAACTCATAAACCATTAAACCTACCAAGTTTAAAATCTCTTCCCTTTTCTGCGGTTATGCCTATAGAACCTTGTAAACAAGCATCAAACATTTCTATACTACTTGAAAGTTTTCTACCTTGACTAAATCTTTTCAGAAACTACAAGCTACATTCTTCCTAAGAATACTTGATTTTTAGCCAACTTTGTGGTGCACTCCTCCAGCAGTTCACCATTGTGTGGTTTGTTGCCTTTCTCAGACAAAGCTATACCAAAAGACCTTGAATTGCAGTTCCATTTTGGGGTTTGTTCATGTCTTGCACATAAAATTACTTAAAGGAAGTGTTAAATAAAATGCAGCCTGATAAACCAAGAGAAAAAGGAGATAGTGCATTAAATAGGTGTTCTATTAGAGTAAGATGATAACATAGGGAATGGATTATATTACAGGGAAAATGAATGTTTCATTCTGATAATCTAACTAGTGGGTCACTGATTTATACATTTTCTATGCTCCCTAATGGCTTGCTTTGCTTTCCTGATTTTTTGTGTTATTTAAAGGATAGGGATAGCAACCATAATTAATCAGTTTTCTTGTTGTGAATTCTAGTTGGCTGCTAGTCATATTATACTACCTGTTCATATATGATAGCTGTTAATTCTTACACTTTGTTAAGGCAAACTAAGGAAAAAGTTCTTAAATCTGATTCAAAAATAGATATACAATAAGAACCAAAGCAATCTATGATTGACAAAGCACACCAAAAGTGGTATTGTGTATCTGCTGGTTTTCCTAAAATATGTATCTCATTGAGAAAAATTAAAAGCCAGACAAATTGCACAGTTCAACAATTTCCTATGATACAGACAAGTGCAATCAAACTGGAAACATCACTATTAAATAATTAAAATAGTAATTAAAATAATGAGACACTGGAACGATCCTTTGAATGAGAACTGCTATTTTAATTTTTAGAAGTAATTTCTTTCTTTAAGTGATTTTAATGTACATCAGTAGCAGCAACAGTTATTTTCCTCATGCATACAAATGTGATTTAGCTGAATCTTCAAGTCAGGCTGCTCAGGATATAAACAATTTTATGTCTAATTTGCTTTTGACCACTCAGTTGAAATGGTTGGTGATGCTGAAAGTTGTTGATAATTCTAGCTTTAAGAAAATATTTAATACTAGGAAAATATATAAAATGTGTGCCTGCATTACACTCTGGATTTAGTGTAAAGATACTTCATTTAGTTTTAAACTAACTAGTTATAATCAGTTCACAATTCTTTTCAGACAAATTTAGACTTTAAAGACAAACTTGGGCTACCTGATGAATATTACCTTTAAAGATTCGAGCAGAAACTGATAATGAATTTAAAACACTTGTAACCAAATCAACTGCCCAAAGGCACTATAAAGAACATGGATACACACTACAAGGAAAACTAAGTACATACATGAACGAAAATGAATGGTTTAGCCAACTATTCATCAGTGTGACAGAATAATCTTTAAGCCACATGCTATAAGCTATTTATTTTTACTTTCATTGAAACTAAAAACTGTTCCATAAGCTTATATAGCCTTTGTATCAATTCTATCTTATTTCAAGAACATCAAATAATCGCTGCACTAAGAATAATCAACTGTAAATACAATCCATTACAGACAGTATTTTAAGAAAATGGAAAGCTTAAGTAAAAGCCTACAGCTTATACCAATCAAATTTAACTTGCCTCTTAAATTCAAAATTTCAGAGAATTGTTGGTTAGAACACAGAATGATTACAGAACTTTATCCATAAAGAATAAATATTAAACTAATAAGAGGGCGAAATCTGCTAACTCAAACATTTTAGACAACCAATATATTGCCCATTACAATTTCACCAATGGTAGATACTGTGTATTGCAGTGAAAGTCTAATAATTGCACTTACTAAAAATAAAAGCATAGCTGCGTTCTAAGAGAGTAAGTACTGAAGTTCCCATACAATGTAATGTATGGAAATGTATTCCTATTTCCAGGAATTTACTAGAGGCTTCTGGGTTCAGGAAATTGTATTAGATAGTTGGGAGTGTTTCAGTTTGAACTTAGACCATTTACATTTGGCTTTACATTTCACTTCATTACTCTAAAACTTTACAAAATATCTACTCTCTATGTCTGCATCAAAAAAAGTTACCAAAATAAAAATTCCTTCAGAGATTCTATTTTCTAAATAATACAGTGATACACACAGTTACATATATATATATATATATATATATATATATTAGCACACATACATCAGAGCAAACATTGCTGCATGTACCCATAAGAATTCTGGTCCTAGAGAAGCTCCAGCTTCCAAATTTATCAGCAGTAGGAACATTTGCTGGAAAACTGCCCTTAGCACAACTACACCATTTATTCTAAAAAAAAGATTCTAAATGGTATTATTTATTGTAAATTACCACTGCAGGTCTGTCAAACTCCCCAGTGGGCTTTTCATTTTACTATGCTGCTGCTTCTCACACTGTGTTCAGGATTTGAACTGTACAAGCTCAGCTTCCACCCTCTTAAAGCACCTGTCATCTTGCTTTCTGTTGCAATGATTAAAATACTATAATCATATCAGTGTGGCTTAAATTTAAGATTCTCTTTAAGATGATAAAAGCACACATTCTATTTACACCAAATGTGAAAGAGATGGACTGAGAGGCACAGCTCAGAGACTTGCAGCCTCCTGTTCTCACAGCCAGATGGATTTTCGTGTGAGCACCAGGAATGCAGGAAGTTCACATCTCCTCGCATCATCAGTTACCTTTAGATAATTTCTCCACAGCTGAGCTCTCCTGTGATGGATACAGAAGCCAGAAGAAAGCAAGAGGCAGAGCAAATTCACGTTGTTAAATTTGAAAAAGTTAACCAACAGGATGTGTGGAAGCTTATTTACAAAAAAATGGCAGTTTTGATTAAAATATTTGCATGAAATTTCACATGCGACTCTGCATGACATGAAGCACATTTGTGTTCAGTAAACAAGAGGCTAACGAACTCCATACTTAGGAAATATTCTGGAAATACAAATTCCTCATGCAAATGTTATCTGTATTACTCAAAATAATTATGTTAACTTGGGATACTTAAACAGAGAAACATTTCTTATTTCATACAAAAGGAAGAATGGATGTAGGCCTTACCTGGACACTGGATAAAAGACCACTCATAGTTTTTCTCTTTTGGACAGAGACTAGCATCAAGCACCATTTCATTAGAGTGCATGCTAACTGCCTTCATTGGGCCTCGTGATGATCCTTCCAAACATTGCCCTTTTCCAGTGTTACTGGGATCGTTACACCATCCGCACCCAGGCTGTTCCAAACACTGTCCACACGTCCTCAGTCCAGAGCAGTTTTGAGCTGCATTACATGGAATATAATATTAATGCAAGAGGGAGTTTCAGTTTGTTGCTTTTTTTCTAAATGAGATGCTAGGGTTTTACAATCCCAATTTTACATTTCTATTTCCTTCCACATATTAGAAATTTCAGTAACTGCAGCAAGAGTATCTGCATTTTCTTTAAAAGCTGTACTTCTTCAAAGATCATAAAGTGCACCACAATGTAACAACACAGATTTCAAATCAACAAAAATAATGAGGCAGACAAATCCCATGATAAAAATATACATTATGTGCTTCATATTAATATACCTCATGTTATGCATGTATTACAGATTTTCCTGATGTAAGCAACCATTCCCACAGGAAAATGAGAAATCAGGCAAGGTAAATCATACAAATAAGAGTGATAATAATAATAAAAAAATTGTGATAGTTCATGGAATCACAGACTGGTTTGGGTTGGCAAAGACCTTAAGATCATCAAGTTCCAACCCCTGCCATGGCCAAGGATGCTTCCCCCTAAACCATGTCACCCAAGGCTCTGTCCAACCTGGCCTTGAACACCGCCTGGATGGAGCATTTACCACTTCTTTGGGCAACCTGTGACAGTGCCTCCTCACCCTCACTGTCACGAACTTCTTCCTTATATCTAACCTGAACTTACCATGTTTCAGTTTAAACCCATAATTCAAACTATAATTTTTTGGTGGCACAAAGTATCTTGGGATCACACCTGAGAATTCATCTACAAATACAACCCGATTTTCTTATGCAGAACTTCCGAAATGAGCTAACATAGTACACATCTATCCAAAACTTAAGGATCTTAAGCTACAAGTCATAATTCCATCCCATTTAATTGAACTATATCTTCAGAGTCTCATCTGCTAGGAGTAAATCAGCATTTTAATTTGCATACTAAAAAATCAAGTCTCCCCCTAGATCTTTTTATATTCCACTATGTTTAAATTATTTAATTTCTTATGAAATGGTCTGCCTCATATTTTAAGCCTGTTTAGAATCAAATAAAATGACTATGCCAAAGTTACTGCTATTTCTTATTAACAAAAAATTAACAATTTAGTACCTTCAGGAACACCGCTGGTGTTCTCAAGTTCATTTGAGCTCTTTCTGCTACATCTTTTTAAATTAATGCTGTAATCCTGAATCAAACTAACATCAGAATCGTTAGAACATGGATTACTATGGGTCCCTGTCTCTTGTCACATTATATTTGCAGGCACTTAAAAACATAAATTTTAAAAGCATAACTGAAATTCAGGAAGATTCTACCAGGAAGAACAATAAAGTAGCTTAAAGATACGTGGGGTTTTCTTTGGAGGACACTCAAATGGCTTCTACATGAGTGTAACCTCTTAATGTGGCTCAGCTGCAGCCAGGACACTATATCCAACTAATGATCTCAGCTACCTGGACCACGCAACTCCATAAAGGCAATACCTGAATCCATGTGGTAAAGGGTATACTAAGCAGAACAATTTTGTTTCCAATTAAATCAACTGACAGCAGAATAAAGGCAGCTCCTGAGACTTCAACAATTATTAAAATTGTTTAAAATTTATGAAACTTGTCCCAGAAAAAAATACTCCAGCAGTTTAAAGATATATGCAGATACCAAGAAAACAGGCAGTTAAGAACCTGAATGTGATCTCAAAAGGACTTCAACAGTGCAAAAAGCTGGAGCATGAGCTCTTGTATCATTAGACTTGGAAGAAGGAAATTTTTGAAGTTTCCCAAATATGGAAAAAAAGGAATGGAGGTATCTCAATTGTTCTTGGAACTCAACATCAATCATGTGAAGGATCAGTTTTACACCAGACCTCATCAGATCCAAAGCTGAATGATACAAATTTTCTGGTTTGAATACACTAGAGGATCAACAGGAAAATAAAGACTGACATCCTGCCCTGACTGGCTTGCCCTTTCAGACATGCCCTCTAAATGATCCAAAGAATTCTCATGCTGTTATTTATGAAGCTAGGAGAAAACAGTTCTGAAGTATCAACTGCACCATCTTCACAGAAGATAAAACAGAAGCAAAAGTGAAAACCCTCAGATAATCTCTGTAGTGGCGTTCAGCTGAAACACTGGGGAGAGCAGAGAAGTTACTGTTTATGGAAAAAGAGAATATTCAAGCAGAAATTTCTTTCCTGCTTTGAAATTCTACAGGTGGTCCAAGATTGCTCAACTGCCAGTTATTCAATCAAAAGCCATAACGGATGGAAGGATGTGGGGAAAGAGTGGAATGCAACTTTTTGGCAAGCAGGTATTAAAATGACAAAATGTCACCAATGAAAGAGTGTTCTTCATTTTAACGCCAAGTTGTGAAAATAAATGTGAAGCTCTCAGCTATTATATTTTTTCTTCGAAATCATACATGCTTGTGTGATTTTTTTCATAAGAGTAAAACATCCGAAAATTCATTAGTCAGTCAAAATCAAAATAAAATTAAAACAGTTGATTTTTTAAAGGTAGAGTTACTTCTGTTCTTCAAGTAAGTAGAAACACTACCCCTTCATAAGACAATCCACTTAATACTTCATTACCTCAGCAGCAATAATGTTACATCTATTTACGAAAGTTTTCAAGTCATTCAGAGCGAAACAATGCCTGAACTATCTTGTATTTGGACAATCATTTTCTTGCTTAAATGCAAAATACCTAAAACTTTAAAACTCTGAAAAAAACCCCAAACCTGCTTATGGGCACACAATTGTGGTTTTATGTTTGTTTTCTTTTAAGTTGTTGAATAAAAAATAAGTTTTCATACAAAACTGCCTTTACATAATGATGAACTCGTACAGAGCAAATACTGTTTGCCTCATTGAATATAAACTTTTACAGAGCTGATTAAAGTGACAGTTATATTAAGAACAATTTCTTGTGTTCTGCAAACAAACTCAATTTGCATGATGTGCAAACAAAAACATGATTAAAAGTTCAGGCTGACATAATACATGCTATTTTAAAAAACTAACCATGGTGCATATGCGTTCTGTCAATATTATCTCCAAAGTTTCAATCTACTTATCTTACACCACAACACACACTCCTTATTTTTTAAGCTGCAAAATTGAGTCCTTACAGGAGTGAAAAAAGGGTTTATGGAACTGTTGAGAGAAACCTTTACATAATTATGGTCTTATTATCCTAAATATATGGGACAAGAAATTAACTGCTCCTATTACTTTTTATTCTTACGCCGAACATGGGCCGATGGCTGGGTTTAGAGGACATAAGGACCCAAGGACCATGTTAACCCTACTTTTAGTCCACACCTGGACTCTAGAATCTGTATTAACACCAGAAATTTACTAACTAAGCATAAAAGTTTAGCAGAACAAATCAACATTGTGCCTGTTCATTATATTCTGCAATTACTAGGGATAAAGAAGGAATCTCTTAAGATGATTCTCTTAATAAAGAAAGAATCTATTATTAAGAATAAAGGGACTTGGCCAGTTTTACCTGAAAGAAAAATGTTCCTATGCCTTAGTTTCCTTTAACCCAGATATATGTAGAGGGTTGTTACATATAGCCATTCTCTTTTCCTAAAATAAGATTATATAAATGGTTCCTATTACAGACAAGGCAGGACCTTACTTTACTTAATATTTCCCTGAGGCTTAGGTGAAATCAAGTAACTACCTTTTGTATTTTTTTGCATTTGTATCCAGAATCTATTAAATGGAATCATAACGTTATTGGGACCCTGCAGCAAGTTGCTTCTGCTGTCAACATCATCCATCCTGCCACAATGTATCCAGAAATGTTCCAAAGATGTTGATATCAAAAAAGGGAAAGGAAGTTGGAAGTAACTAGAAAAACACTCACAGAGAAGAGTGACACCAAGAGTTCAACAGTACACTTCAGAATTCCTATAGACTGAGCTTGGGTCCCACTGGACAAGTAGATAAGATCTGAGTCAAATCTTGAAGGATGGTAAAAATACTAAGAACCAGTCTTCTGTAGGAAGGTGACTGAGCAATTGCTCTAAATAAACCATGACTGAGACAAAAACCTAAGGCACCAGGCAGCTTACTCCAGCATCCACATGAATTACGGCACTGATACACATTGGAACTGAATGCTCCTGAACTTAACACGTCCAGTCACTACGGACTTGGAAAGAACTAGCTCCAGCTGAATGGTACACTGAAAGGTACAATGAGTAGGTTTCTTACTCTCCTAGAGAAGCATATTATCAATTTCTGATGAAATATGCTTCCAAAGGGGACACCTAGGAAGTACCTTTACTGCTTGACAAAGTAAGAAACCACTTGTATTTTATCTCAAACAGATGAAACGAGCAACCTTGAATATCAATACAGCCTAACCCAATCTGATAGCACAGGACAAGTTTCCTGCACATCTTTATGGGCCTGTTGGCCTAACAGAATTCCTTCTGTTTCCACAAAGGATAAATCATCTGCAAGGGTTAATAACGAGCATTGGCAAATGAGAATAATCTAAGGAAGACCAAAACCATTTGGTTTACATCTGTGTTACAATATTCTCAAGACTACTACTATCATGACTGTAACATTATTTTCATCTTTGCATGCTAGGAAAATGTACTAATTTGAATCTGACAAAATGAATCAGATTCTTAAAACCACTAAACTTGTCTTGCCTTATTAAATAAATCATAGAATAATAAACCTCTTTATTTTAATAACTTAATGTTGTATAAGTCTATTGAAAACAATAGCACTTTTTGCTGTTTCAGGAGACTAAATGCTTCATCAGAAAAGAACTGCTAGTATTTTATCTGTTATCTAGAAAACACATACAGAGTATTGGCTGCTCACATTAGAAGCTATATAAAGTCATTCATTTGAAATTATTTTTATATTTAGTCAATGCGTTCAATCCTACTCCTCACAGATGCACTTTTGAGTGGCAACAAATACAGCAGTATATTTAACATGATCACTGTTCATTAAGATACTCACGGGAGCATGTGGCAGTTTGCCATTCTAGACACTGTCCATATGGGAAGGAGATTATATAGGCATTTGAGTCAACACATCGCTTCGTACTGCTACACCACATACATTCCATACCATTACTCGTGCAGTTAGAACACGACGTTCGCAAGGAGCATGGCTTTTTGCAGGGTCTGGCATTCTGGTTTGGACTGACTGGAAAAGAATCACATTTATAATTTTGAACAGAGGTTCAACTTCCTTTAATGACATGTTCCATTAGAACAACTCTTGTTAAAGTGAGAGTGGTTGTGTCCTTAAATAGTCATGAAAATTTTCACTCAAAGTTACGTTATAATATATAAATATAATAAAGTTTTATAAAAATTATTAAGTAATACTCAGCACAAGTCACACTATAGCTCTAAGAGTCCATTTGAAACATTTCCCAGCAATTTTATCTATATACTTACATAATTTAATATTCATTGCCTGGTAACACCAGCTTAGCTGTTTACTTGCACATCCATGACATAAAATACATCTCAAACTCCTATAACAAGTACAGTAGAGTTCTGGATCTATCAATCATTCTCATTTTTTCAACAGTGTATAAGCAAAAAAATATTCTACTCAGGACTGATTTATCCCCTAAAAGTTTTCCATACAGCATATATATGAAAGTAACTAGAATCCAATGGGAAAGTAATTAAAGGAATATTGTTCAATGCAGAACAGATTTGTTTTGGAGGGGTTTTCTTTCAGTTGTTAAGGGTTTTTTCAGGTATTTTTTGTTTGTTTTTCTCCATTAGAGATCCCATTCTGACTGAATTAATGGTGTATGTCATCTCAGAAATTCGTAACACACAAAAAGAGCTTCTATACCCTAAAACTCCTGATTTGAGCTTTGATTTAAAATAAAACTGTTATGTGTACAACAAGAGCATAGTAATTCTTAGGCAGGAACACAAGAGTATACATAGCACTATATTTTCCATGCAGAAAAGCCTTGTGAAACATTGTGATCAAACCTTCCTATATATTAACATGGTTTTATATATTATTGATTCATATTCAATACCAGCCAAGTTCTCAAACCAGTCTTCATCTGCAGATATATTAAGAACACTGAAAGTTTACATTTTTAGGAAATATAGATGTCAGTAGCAACAAACATACTATATACACTTTGCAATGACATCACTATTTGGAATTGCTTTGAAGAGAATAAAGAATTGGTAAGATCACTTTTGTTATGCAGGTTAACAACTTGGGCAATTTCACAGCAACGCCATCAGATTGTTAGGCAGTGTTCCCAACACACCAACAATACAACTATTTTCCAGTTTTGCACAAACAATGCACAAAACAAATCTGAAGGGGAAATTTAAAGAACTTCATATGCTCAACCCCACAGCTATGAAGAGAAACAGGACAATCAGGGCATGAAAATGCTAATTTGAACTGTCAAGTGACTATTTGCCATAGTCGTCTTCATACACAAATAAATCTACAAGACAGAAATAAGGATTTTGGTTTGTCAGCCTTTGAGACCACTAAAATGTCGAATAATGTTTTCTTTACGAATCTCACTGAACATAAGACTTGTTGAACACACTTTCATACTACAGTCACTCAACCGCTGTTATCGCTGACTACTACTGACTTAGAGGCAACTTATAAGACTTCTGGTATAATGCAAACTAAGTCATGTAAACTAATTCACAAATAACTATTTCCTGCTTTAGGAATATTAATTGTTTTCTATATTAAAGCTCTAGATTAAAACAATACATACATTTTTTCTGTAATTATTTAATTTAAATTGTCCAAAAATCCCTCTTAACTAAATGAAAACCCAAACAAGCTTGCTAATCATAACAGTAACTGTAACTGAGTATAAGAGATGGCTTACCGACAGGTTTTTCGCACACGAGACCATCTGCCATTGCAGTGCATGGATTTGCTTTCAGCCCTGCCACCTCTGCTCTTTCTAGGTAAGCACAGAAGCCAGAATCATTTGGCTCTCCAGGAAGCCACTGCAGAGTTGTATTGGTAAAAGGAGACATGTCATCCCATCCCCAGTAGGAGATATTGATCTTGCGTAAACCTACCCAAGGTGAAATTTTCTATAAAGCAGAATGAAACAAAAAGAAAGAGATAATTAGTTCAATGACTTCTTGTTCTTGTTGTTGTTAAAACATTTCAAAGAATAGCTCAGCAGCAACAACTTCACATTTTGAGAAAATTCACCATGTTCTTTCCTCATTTTGTCATCTAATCATTGTCCATAGTTCTTAATTGTTCTACCTTGCTGAAATGCACCCCCCAGAACTATAAAAACCACTACCCACCATATGCTTCTACCCAAAATCTCTGTCTATACTGTTCAAAGACAATTCTGATTATATTATTTGACATAGGGTCAGAAAACAGTGCAATTGGTCATAATAAAACTGTTGTGTTTTTTTTTTTTTCCCAGCAGCTGATATACTGTCTACTAATTTCTAGGCCAATGTAGTTCATAAATACACATAACAGCAATTCACTGACACCAAAGTTCAGGGAAAAACAGCATAAATAATCCATCCGCTAAAATCTGTATTGCTGATCAACATCTTCAGGCAATTCAAAGAGAGATGCAAGTAGCACATTCACAACTAGAATGCCGTTCAATGCACATTGAAAACACTTTCATTATTAATTTCTAAGCCATTAAGAAAACTAGCCTAAAAACCATCAAAAGCATCAATTCTTAAAAAATAATTATAATGTGTTAGTAAAATTACATCAAAAATTCAGTTCATTTTTATAATTTCCTCTGTATACAATTACCAAGAGAAAAGGCAGATTTTGAGGAATATAGGCCTTTGCCTGTTTCTGGATGAATCTACATTTCTTGCTCCCATCATTGTAAAAATCCCAAGATACTGAAAGCAAACACTTTTCCTCATGTAATCTCTACGCTATCAGTTTTAACTAACCCCATTTTAACAACGAACAGAGACAGACTACAGCTGTGACATGTATGATAGTGTTAGGTGAATACTAGAGTACAAACAACCCAGCCATCTGCACTGGGCAAAGGACGGATGTTACCAGGAAAGATGTCAATCTGATTGTGAATAAAAGTTCTTGACTGATTTAATTTACATGCCATGGTAGGTAAAACACTATAATGTACCTAAGGGAACTCGATGTATTTCAAGTTCCATGCGGAATTTCACAATTGAACCAAGAGTCACTGCCATCATCTCTCTGAGAGATCTTTCCTCTTCGATCTCACATCTTTCTTCTCCCATTGAGGTGTAATCCACAACTGCAAGATCTTTCAGAGCTCTTTCTTACACCTGATCAGATCATTCCTCTTTTCCCCCTGCCTCACTAGACCAAACTGAAATTTAATTATTACTTTTGCTTCAGAAATAGCAGTGGTAATACATTAAAAACTCTGTAGGTAGGTAATCAGTATTCCTGACATTCCTAAATCGTATTCCCTATGCTCTCTCCTTCTTCTGTCCTATCAGTTGGCAGCATGATCAAACAGAAATTGCTACTGCAACTGAGAGACTTACAGATGCAAGAAAAACTTAAATAAACCAGAAAATTAATAAGTTCCATTCCATAAGCAGTGATGCATTCTGGGAGACCTGGACAGCAACAAGAACATCCAGCAAAAATGCCACTGACTACATTCACATTTTACTTCTGTATTTACTTTACAACTTCATTGCTACCCCAGGTGACGAACTTTCCAGGTGTCTGTGAGAGCACCCGCATCCTGGATAATACACAGAACATGATTCAAGTAGTGAAAGCGGAATTTGGGCATCTCGAAAGTGGTAGATAACACATCTGTTGTCTTATTTGTTATTTAGTTGCCTAGACTGCTGTATATGTACGTGGTCTGCATGCATCAGAAAACCTTAGATATTTATGTGTGGCTCTAGACATCTCTCTATAGAATGCTAAATATGCACACCAGGCACATATAAAATATGCCAGGGGCTCAGGCAGGATAAATTGCTGACAAATACAGACCTAAACCAAGCCTAAAGGCCTACTTTGGGGCTGAGGAATTCTAGCCAAGAGAACCTTCAACATATTGCACTGACAAATAATTCTCAGCATCAGTATACAGAAAGCAGAGATCCTATTCCAGCTATGGTTAGAAGTATGTCAGGCCAATAATAAAAAACTGACAGTGCAGCAGTGACATTTGGAAAGAAACTCTTCTATTTGAGTAGGAGAGTGTCTCGAAACCCCTTTAATGATGACAAAGTCCCGGGTAGGATGAAAGCCAGAGCAGCCTTAGGAGATAAAAGCAGCACCCCTGAAATGAAAGACTGTTGTCAAAAGCAACATACACTGTAGTCATCATCTTCCTTACTATATGCAATATTTGGACAAGTTATGGGTATGTCAAATTCCAGATGTACCATCTTTGGCTCTTTGGTAGTGTAAGACATCAGACCTGAACACTGATTAGCATGCTATCAGATACACACTATCAAAGCTATTGCCTTGCAGCCTCACTTAAGCTGCTCTGGGAGTGCTGTTAGGATGCTCAAAACAAATTATCCAAAACATTTTTAATCATTTGATTAAGATATGGTAAATAGAATCATAGAATCATAATGCCGCAATAACAGATAATAATAATCACAGTAGCTGAGAAGCAGGCCACCAAAATGCTCAAAGGTCTTGCTTAAAGCACATACTAGATTTTGTGGCGTTGATTCCATGATGTGGAAGACTGAAGACTACTGGCAATAGCAGATGGCATGTTGATATCACTAAAGCTTATCAGCAAAAGTTAATGCTACTGCACTGCATGAAAGCCAACAGGAAGAAACAAACAGTGAATAGAGAACTCAGGAAGGTCCAACTGTGACATCTAGAGCCACCAGTGTGCTGTGACTATCCAACTAATTTCTTCACAAAATAGCATAGATCTACTCCTCATCTCTCAAACCGATGAAAGGTTCAATCATAATAGCTGGGAGTCTCAAAGTACTTGAAGCAACTGAGTGACTTCAAAGGTGCCGAATGAGAATGTCAATCCAGTTTCTTCTTCAGGCTTAAAAATAATGAGAGTTGAACACCCTTCACTTGAACTGTACGGTTGTTTCATTTAATGCAAAATGAATGTAGGAAACCGATTCCTTTACTTTGAATATCTTGCCAAAGATACTTCTGAAGAGGATCAGACAGGAAGAAAACCAGCCTGCCTGCTGTACCCAGAACTCACTGATATAAGAGTCTAGTTTCCATGCCTCTTCAAAAATACTGTTATCAAGCCAGGTGGGTGAAAAACAGTACAAATCTACTCTTCATCTCAGGAAAAAAAACAAACCAAACTTGCTGACAAGCCCCAAATATGTCTATTCTTTTCTTCTCAAGAATACCAGCTTCTTTACTGGAAGGTCAGACGATATTTCCTCAATGTGTAAGTGGGAAGAAAGTTACTCCTTACTTATTAAGACTTGTTCTTTCTTTCTCAAGGCCTTGATGAATGTATACTTTCAAGATGTCCAATATCTACAATGGAGAAACCTATCCTATCCTCACTGTATCTGGCAAGCTGTTCAGACTCAAAGTTTAAGAGGAACCTGCAATCGGAATCAGTTCCTTTTCTATTTGAGGAAGAAGGAAAAGCTCCGACACACATGTGAATGGGTACACATGCAAACGTACACACTTGTCAGTAAACAATGACATGGCCATTTAAAATCATTAAGAGCTAAAAGCTGCATTTCATCCATGAAAAGTCACCAAAACAAATGATAACTTTCTGACTAAATACAGATTATAATTCTTTATAGGATTTAGGAATTATTACAATTACATTACAGATTTCTAAGTGAAATGGTAAAGTTCATGAATTTTTGACCTAATTTTTCCTTTGTGTGGTAAGAGGAAAGGATAGGGGGGAAGCAGTGGCTCATTGCAGCAAGTATAAATTCTGATCTACAATCTTTCTACTTTTAGAAAATATAGACAAAATTCAACATGCATAGGCTAGAATTCATTTAACCATCGTTACAGAATACCATCACTCATATTCTGATGGTTCAAATTGTTACAATTTTTGCTAGAATACCATCACCTTATTCTGAAAAAATATGTATTATTTCAAATATTCCAGTGGATTTTTTTTTTTAATGAGGCTATAAGTTATATCTATGAAAACTCATGTCTTACATTAGGTACATCATTTTAAAACAACATCAGCACCAACTAAGCTTATTCAATAGCATTCTAGGTAAATGATCAGTTAAAATTTGGGATGTAGGAAGGAAGATGTTCAGAAACCAAAGTAAGATTTCACAGTGAAACAAAGCAATGCAATACACAGCAGGTGGCCAAAGCTACCTCAGCAAAGCTTTTAATGGGCCTTACTAACGTTGCATTAGAGAATGCAATCAAACATACCTTGAGAACTGTTCCATAGCTTTATCCCATTACACTATTCAAAATTTAGAAGCATTCTCTAGAATATGTTTCTCCTGTTATCTATTTCTTTCCAGGCCACTTTTTAGAACTCGCAGGCCGTTTCAGAAGCTGTATACTTGTGCTTGAAAGGCAGCTGGTCACAGTTTATCTGATTCTATAAAACAATCTTAGAACACTGATAAGAAGTTGTCAAAAACCCTTTTAAGCAAGAATTCAACCTTTACGTTAAGTTAGAAAAGTTTCAGGAATTATTAAATTCTTAGGCAAGTTGCTGGACAGGGCTTTATTTTCATCTGACAGAAAAGCAAAACTGCTATCATAAGATGCATACAAACAGAACATCAGTCTGTGCTCACAGAAGGAGCTACAGTCCTATTTAATTGAACATAAGGCAAGTTTTTAACCACTGCAGGAAACCATTAAATACTGATCACTAATAATTTCAGATATGTGCTCTTCTCTTTTTCTAACCCCCTCAATTTTAATTTTCTTTTAAGTAGTAATTACGCAATTATATTAGAAAGGGAAATTGAATACTACAGAGCTCATACTTCATGTTAAATCTAGGGTTTACTCAGAAAATTTAAGTCAGGCTAAGTTGCTTTGAGATCTACGGTGAATGTGATTATTTATAGTCATGACACATTCTTCAGGCACTACTGCTGCCTCAGCACTACTTTAATGAGGGCTGAATAATTTGCAGAGGAGTGAAGCGAGCAAGCCTACCTTTACTGAATAGCCAATTACTACTAAGGCTCAAAGTTGTCCTCTCTTCCTTAATTATGTAAAATACTAAGGAACCATATATCTTTTAAAAAATTTATCCACATCATTATTTAAATTCCTTTCATTTTGGATCTTAAATTGTCCTGGAAGCGTAAAATACACTTCTGATGTATTTTCTAATATGTGCAACACAATATGTTATTACCAAACTTCAACAAACTCTTTCGAACTCCTTGATTTCTAGGCAAAGTTTTCCCCAAAACTGAACTAAAAAGGTTTAGTTGCAATTAAGTTTGTAATTTAATGTGAGGGTGCTGAGGTGCTGGCACAGGGTGCCCAGAGAAGCTGTGGGTGTCTGAACCCTGAAAGTGTTCAAGGCCAGGCTGGACAGAGCTTGGAGCAACCCGGTCTAGTGGAAGGTGTCCCTGCCCATGGCAGAAGGTTGGAACTGGATGAGCTTTAAGGTCCCTTCCAACCCAACCCAGTCTGTGATTCTATAATAATTCTAGGAACTTTCAAAATACAGTGGCCACTTAATGCTCGTATTTCCATAACACCCACACTTTTGAGAAGTGCTTCCTGTCAGTTTGCCTCTTCTCTGCATCCTTATGCTTAAGAAAACCTGCCTACTAAATCTAAGACCTATACGAAGAGAAAACATCTATTCTACTTAATAGCCCATTGCTCAGTATCTGTTTTTTTAACTACACATTGAGTCTAACTATGCTAGATACCTCCACATTTCATATTTTGCCAATAGTTACCCAGAGAATGACACATAAGCAGTAGAGTCAGCTCCGTGATTTTTAAGCGTCTCAGTTTCTATTAGACAGAAATGATGAAATCTAGATTCAGTGAGAAGTAGGAGTTACACATTAGGTCATAAAGAACATTTTCTCCTACTGTCTTCAAATTTTGCTGTTGTAACATTGATTAAAAAAACACAGAAAATCTATCAAATCAAGAAAATCACAGCTTCCCCAATTTCCATCCAGAGGGATTATAGCTAATATTCCAGTGGGACTTCAGTTTAAAAGGTCTTATCTTCTTTACAGGGGGCAATTTTAGGGCAAAATTCAGGTTCTCAAGCATACAAAGCAAGTTGAGCCCCCCCTTCCGGAAAGTGGGAAGAAAACGTTAAACTAGAGGTGAATTAATGGGCAGCCAATGTCACACCTCTGATGGAGACAAAATGCTGAAGCAATTTATTAGGCTTCCAAAACGACAACAGACAAGTGGGACTGCTGGAAACTGTACTAATGAGACTAATTCAGAAAAAAAGTAGGTGTCAGCTTCGCTAAAACTGCACATTTGATAAAAACCACAAAAACATACAGCCCTCTGAGAATACTTTGATCTAACAAGGAATAATATTGCCATGCAAAGTTCACTAATTAACAACAACCTACACTCCAGTGTAATTTATAAAGGGATGCTTAGGCCCTGAGAACAGTGAGTTAAAGGAAAGTTGCAGTTTATATAATCAAAGGCATTATTTAAACTGTTTCTCATCTTTGTTTATGCTTACTACACCAAAACTAAGTCATCTCAGAATTTACTGCATGTTAACAAGAAAGTTGTTATTTTTAGTTCAATTCCCACAGTTGTGAGCGAACTCCCAAGAGCACTATTGCACTTTCAAATGAATACGCAACATTTGAATATTGCAAGAACAATTAATTAACCTTGTATTGCTGTTTAATCTATAGAAAAACTCAAATCTCCCCTTTCATAATATTTTGCTTACCAGGTCAATAAAACAGCACATAAAAAAAAGCGTCATTTTGCTTTAGTATGGGAATCTGCAGTCCATCCACTCTGTTTCCCTTGACATTCTCTTAAATAATTTGATTTTTTCAATGAAAAACACAAATTAGACTGCTAATTATTGGTGATAGTTTTAGAATGCATCTGCAAACTCAAATGTGTTTTGACTTCATACTACAAAGGTCTTTGTTTTGCCCCTTAAGTACCAAATGAACCTTCTCCTTATCCTTTAGGAGGCAAACTATTAATTTCCAATTTTGCATTGGATTTAAAGAGAAATTACTGATATATGACAAGGTCTGGACAGGGTGTGGAGATAACAGCAGCCTCCTCCATCTGAAACTTTCCCAAGCATCAGTGTTTTGTGTTATTCTAAACATGACAAAGGAATTGTCCTAAGTTTGTCCCAGGACAAGGACTTTGTGTATTAGAAAGAAAAATAATAAAGCACACCCCTAACCAGAATCTATGAAGTTTCACATTATTTATATGAACAATAAAGAATCACTAAGCCCTTCCAGGCTACTGTATTTACTAACACCATTCTAACAGTCTGTACAATACCCAACATTTACCAAAGTTGCTTTTCTGTTCTCAGTATATCAAATAAAGCAGAGATAAAAACAGATCCATATTCTTATTTTCAAATGTTGCTCTGACACATTCAATAATCCTGAAAGCCTTTCACATAGGTGAAGATTTTAAAGCCTTTTATATTAACCACACAAGTCAAACTCCACCATAGATAATACAGATTAAAAGGCACTATGTTCACCTTAAAGTTGCTCTGACTGCATTTGTGAACTCCACATCACCACCGGTTACAACAGCCATCTAAAATGAAATCTCACTCCCTTAAATCATTATGATTGCAGTTTGAGAGGAAAAGGCAGACAAAGGAAAAATCAGAAAGTTCCAGAGAATCTGGATAAGACATTTAGGCTGTCTCACACAGAAAAAAATGGAACTGGAAAGATAGATATGAATTTAAAAAAAAAACAAAACAATCAAAGCCTTATTTCCTTTTCTTAAATGTCACTGAAAACACCAGGATAAGTTCTTTAACCCAAGATAGTCCTTTGAAGAATGTACATTTATCTACAATTGCAAAACTGTACATTGCATATCTCAAATTTGCATCACCACATTGGCTTAGAACATTGTTTAAATAAAGATAAGTGCAGCAGGATGTTACCCTGTTCAAGTTCTAAGCTCTGAAATGTAAGAAAAATCTAGTTTCTAAACTCAAAAAGCTGCTATTTCTCATATACACCTCAAGCCAGCCAGGTAATATCAGTCATATCAATACTCCATCACTCACAGTACCACAGTATGCTAGAGATTGGAAGGGACCTCGAAAGATCATCTAGTCCAATCCCCCTGCCGGAGCAGGAACACCTAGATAAGGTTACACAGGAACGCGTCCAGGCGGGTTTTGAATGTCTCCAGAGAAGGAGACTCCACAACCTCCCTGGGCAGCCTGTTCCAGTGTTCCGTCACCCTCACTGAGAAGAAGTTTCTTCTCAAGTTTAAGTGGAACCTCTTGTGTTCCAGTTTGTACCCATCGCTATTAGATTTGAATGCCTCCTGTGCAGTATTTTAATGGGAATCAGTGAAAAAAGAAAAGAAAAAAAAAATAAAAGCAGCAAAATAAATAACTAGAGAAATCACTGACATTTGTGATTTTGTTATTTTGTTTTCAATTACATTTTCAACATTATCTTGTACCAAGGAGTGGACAATGTGTTTCAAGTCTACTGTAAATACAACATCGGGGAGATCTTCTGACACAGAAGAATTACTTCTCTCTCCTTTATTGGCAAATAATAGAAAATACATGTCTTTCTAGGAAAAAAACCCAAAAACCTCTCTCTGTCCAGATCCTACATTTACAGGGGAAAAAAAAAAAAAACCAAAAAAACACAAAATCACAAATTTAAGAATATAACTTATATTTGCATCTCATTCTTGAAATGGAACACTAAAAAGGGTAATACAGAGTATTTTGATTCACAGTATATGTCCCTAAAATCCTGCATTCAGATTTAGCATAACAAAGGCAATTCTTAACCGCCATTTGGTTCATATGCATCTCAATTCATCTCCAGCATAACAACTTTGCAAATCACATACTAGCTTGATATAAGCTTTAATTACTGTTCACAATTACCTTCCATTTTCCTGTGACTGTAAAATCCTAAGCTACTTAAAAATTAGGGGGGGTTATACAAAGAAATGCTGCATGTTCTACAAACTTAAATACTTCTAAAAATGTCCTTTACTAAGATGAACTGATTTGCTTGTAATAGAACCTTATTCTGCTAAGACATTCCATCTGAGTGTACACTGTTGGGTTTGACACATTTTGAGCATATATGGAGCATTTCTATTTGAGCATATATACCCATACATTTCATATACGGGTACCAATGATGTGGGTAGGCCTTCCAACAATTTAAACAGCAAAAAGCATCTGAATATTGAACTGCTAAAAAACTGAAGCTGACCACCCATGAACAGGTCATTAATCCCCAATTTTCCATCTTCTGTCTCACAATTAAATTAACTTTCCTAAGAAATATTCTGATGGCAGCTTCCTGTATTTGCAAGAGGCATGTGAGAGTTTTCAGTCCTTTTGCTCCCCCACCATTAGAGCAGAAAGCTAATTAGCTCCTGGCTCACTCCAGTGCCACTGTGCAGGGAATTTCTACACGCCTTCATACTAGTACAGCTATTCTGTGACCCTCTGATCCTACATACCAGTTATACAGGGAGCTAGGGTTTTCTGAAGAAGAAAAGTATACATCTTTAGTACCTCCTTGTCTTCAGCTGCTTGCAGCCCAGCTATTCACCATCCCAAACCCAGTCCTGCGAGCAGTTTTACAGATATTTATGTGAAAGTCTAGATTTATTTCTCTGTTACAGTGAAAATTATTATGCTTTTTTTTTTTATTCCTGCTATCACAGTGTATTGAAAAGCACTGGGACTTCCCAGATCAGTGTTCCAAGCCATCCTTGAGTCACATCTTGAAAGTAAACAGTAACCAGTAACAGTTAAATCTGGTATGGAGAAACACTTGGGTACTGCCGTGTCATTAACTTTAAACATGAGACTTCCTTAATATCCTATACACCACTTACAGCACTCTTTAGCACCATGTTACATTTCTTTGAGGGCATAAACTTTATTCTCTTTGGACAAATCTCTAAAATATATTTCTGAAAGAAAATTTAATTCACACAAGCCTCAATTACAGTCACTCAAGTTACCTGAAGTGTATACTTTTGTATTTCATCAAGGACAAATTCCACTTCCTTTGAGGTTGTTAATGAGGCAAGATTCCCACTCAAATTGTAGCAATACAGTTTGGCATTGTCGTAGCTTTCACGACTAGAATTTATGCGGAGGCAGGCATCTCCAACGTGACTCCATCCTTCCCCACACAGATGAGCTAGGGTAAAAAGCATATGATTAAAGATGATTTGAAAAAAACATAATGAAAACCCTAAGGGAGTCTGAATTTTACCTTCCTGAGGTCATAATTCAAAATACATCCCACACTCAATTTCCTTTTTCAAAATCTAAAATCAGCTCTCCTAGAATTAAGTGATCACAACTTTACCCTTGCTTTACTTTATCATCGTATCTTTGCATTTTTATTTGACTAAGCACAAATACAATGAGAATAATAGGAAATTCAAATAACACCTCAGAAAATATTTCCTCTTCAGCCTGACTCAGGTTCAGGTAACTAAAAAAAGTAATTCAGAGCAAGTGTTAAATCCTTACAAAGATTAAACAAATGCAGCTTTAAACTGCATTTTAAATGAAAATGCAGTTTATTCCCAACTATTTATTCTGCAGAATAAATTGATCAAAGTTATTTAATTAATAATCTCTGAAAAAATGCATTCATTAACTTCATCTGGACATAAAGATCAAATGGAAAAGGTTCTGACATCTGACTGCATATATACAGCTATGAATACGAATTACAAAGTAAATATTATTTCAGAACACTAACAGTCACCTTCTGAGAATATATCAGTATTTTAATATTCACTGCTTTCATAGTATTACCAACATTAGACAAGCAAGAAACTAGATCTTAGGCAGTATCTGCACAGACAAATTGAAGTATAATTGAAGTATAATTTAGAAGATAAACCCTCAGCTAGCAAGAGTAACAATGTCTGTGGATATGTGATAGTAAAGGACCCAGTATGGCAATTCAGTTCTGCACTCAGTGATCCCCACAGGCTAGAATTTGTCTCTGGCTTGTGCAGAGATACATGCCATTATGCTTTCACTTATGTTATTATCTCTCCTTACAAGATTAAAGCCAGCACTGATACACAAAGCAGTGATGTAACTACATTTGTGTTCACCTGTACAGGCACAGCCAGACAAGGAGAGTTAGCACAAGTACAACAAATCCAGGACTACTAATTAAACAAACATTCTTTGACAACAATGGAAGAAATTTATCCAGATTTGAAATCAACTACATAAAGCAGCATCGTCACCCCATAGCCCTTACCAGGTAGTGCCTGGCACTCCTGCTGCCGTTGGTCCCACTGGCAGTTCAGGTGCAGTGAGCAACTTTTGCAGCTGGTCAGTTTATTGCAGATCTGTTCATTCCGCACATGACATTTGGTGTAGTTTTTAACCGACTATGAAAATAAAACAGACAAAAAAGCATCCTAAACAGATGTCAAGTTATCAAGAAACCAGAAGGCAAAACTGAAATACACAGCAGGTGAAAATCACTGAAAAAAAAAAAATCACAGCCACCTAAAAGCTTGGGTGAATTTAAGTTTTGTGTAGATCCCCTTATCAGTTGCAGACAGCAGAAACTGCATCTCTAGATGACAAATCACCCTACCTGTCCTACATGAGTAACTTCTGAATGGGTCAAATAGTACTTTAAATATACCATTTTCCTGTGCAAAGCACATGAGGAACTTAAATAACTAAAGTAAATCTCTACTTCTTAGATAGCTAAAACATATGCTATCACTAAATTATTTTGTTTAATGCAGGTTAAAACAAGTAAAATAAACCGAATATAAAAAAAGGCACAAGATACAGATGTAAAACAATTACACATAGAATCATAGAATCATAGAATAGTTAGGCTTGGAAAGGACCTTAAGATCATCGAGTTCCAACCCCCCTGCCATGGGCAGGGACACCTCGCACTAAACCATATTACCCAAGGCCTTGTCCAACCTGGCCTTGAACACTGCCAGGGATGGAGCACTCACAGCCTCCTTGGGCAACATATTCCAGTGCCTCACCACCCTAACAGGAAAGAATTTCCTCCTTATAACCAATCTAAACTTCCCCTCTTTAAGTTTGAACCCATTACCTCTTATCCTATCACTACAGTCCCTAATGAAGAGTCCCACCCAGCATCCCTATAGCCCCATTCAGATACTGGAAGGCTGCTCTGAGGTCTCCACGTAGCCTTCTCTTCTCCAGGCTGAACAGCCCCAACTTTCTCAGCCTGTCTTCATATGGGAGGTGCTCCAGTCCCCTGATCATTCTCGTGGCCCTCCTCTGGACTTGTTCCAACAGATCCATGTCCTTTTTATGTTGAGGACACTAGAACTGCACACAATACTCCAAGTGAGGTCTCACAAGAGCAGAGTAAAGGGGCAAGATCACCTTCTTTGACCTGCTGGTCATGCAGCCCAGGATACATCTTTGACTGAAGGTGGAAAAGTGTGTTCTGCTTCATTTTATTGGGATTAAATGAAACAAAAATAGGAGCTATAGGCCAGTAGGCACAAAACACGAGAAAGATTTGTCAAAAATTTCAATCATGCTTTTTTACAAATTAAGAGCAAACCTCTATTCAACATAGCTTGTACGAAATTTACAGAATCTACAGGAAATCATTTTGTCAAACAGTGACATAAAACCAGGAATAACATCATTCTGTTGGTATACAAGAAAAGCAGTAAACACTGAAAGAATTTTCGCTTGGGTTTTTTGCAGCGTTTGGTGGAGTGTTTTGTTTTGTTACACTAAAACCAGGTCTTCCTTTGCAAATTAGGCATTTTTAATCCAAAACTTTTTCCTTCTGGATAGTACTTTTAATTAAGACACAATATTGATATCTTACTTAATAAACTGCCCCAAATCCTCACCCAGTTCATCAGTTTATCTATAAGGCTGTCTCTACTAACTTAATTTCAAGGTAATAACAAAAAACCCCTCCTAATCCAAGACAGAACCACAGAATAGTTGAGGTTGGAAGGGACCTCTGGAGGTCATCTTGTCCAACCCAAACATTTTTTTTCTCTCTCTAGCAACAAAAGATTAATTCATGCACGGCAGCAAAGACAGACTGCACTTAGACAGGAAATGCATGGTTTACATGACAAGCTTAATTGCTTTCCTTTCTAATTATCTCTTGCAGTATAATAAAGCACATCTAAAGGGAAAATCCTACAGTAAGCTACACAGTTGTTGGTAGTGGAATGTGGACAGTGACAGAACATCAATCTCACACAGGGACAACTTCAGTCCTGCTGAAGAACACTGCTGTTTCGGGATTTGGTTGTTGACTTTATTGGATCAGATATCTAACAGTGAGCTTATTATAAAAGGTACTATTTTTCTGGTCTATAAGAAAGGCTACTGTGAGGGAAAAGGCAACAGAGAAGCAGTTCTAGGAGAAGGAATCTACACCGCAGTGTGAAACAGAGCCAGAGGCCATGCCATAAAGTAACAGAATGTCTACCTAGCCAAATAAATACACAGTAAAGCACACAAAAACTTTGGTACAGGCCCAGATCTAGCTTCACTGTCATGAAGCATATGCACAAAACTGCCCAAGAGATACTTTAATGTGAATTTTAGAGCACAAGTAACCACCATCTGCTCATTTACAATACCTCAACTAATACTTCTAATGCTTCATGATGGCATAGTCAAAAATCCTTAATCCTTCACACTGGTTTTGTAAATTACATATTCATCATTGATATTACATACAGATTACAATTTTCCAACTAAACCAAGATATTTTTCTATTACTTTCTAATCATGAAGCTTGTTGTGTGCTGGCTACTTAATGTTTAAAATAAAATTCAAAGTACTGGTGACTATTCTGTAATAATGTTCTCTGTTGTATTCCCTTATTCCCAGCACTTACTGCCCTTAAATCCAATTTTAACAGTGCTTGCCTGAAAATCTCATCAGTTCAATGTAGAAGTGAATCCAGTAGGTAATTCATATTAACACAATATTAAGGTTATAACTTAAGCTACCAAACCCAATGAAATTCAGAAATATGACAGCCCATCTGTTACTGAAGTTCTATACTGCTGTAGGGTATTTATAATGTTTACACACCAAAGCATGAGTAAATCATGTTATGTATAAAGCTTCCCACTTATGTCTGATTTACCTGGATTTTTTCAGTACTGTTCTTGATGTGGCAGTATACAGACAGGCTTATGAACTGTAGTGATTTTGTGAATAGCCACTGCAGGAGGAATATATTACAGTAGTTTATCTCAGAATTTGGGGAATTGCTATTCCCAAATTTTTGCTACCTCTCCTCTTTCGCCTGGATTTTTTAGGTTAACAGTGTAATCTTGCCTAGTTCCTGGAAAGTATTAATCTAATAGATTTGATATTATTTGTCTGAAGCTACTCCCAAATATGACTATTTGGCAGTCCTTAGTCTTAAATTTAACTTTCCCAATATAAATTTAATTCTATTCATAATTCCTTCCACTACTCTATACATTTCCCTTTAACTATTCTTTTATAGAGTTCCTCAAATGTAGGCACATTGCTATTATTATTCCTAGTATTGGCAATAGTGTAGCAAGTAGGCATTTTAACAAGCTTAATGTGAAGATTCAGAACAAGAGCTGAAATTTTACAAGAAAAGTGGGGTTTTTCCATTTTTTTCCAAGTACTTGTATAGTTTTGAAGAGGAAACATTTTCTCTGAGTCAACATTTTTCAAGTAAAGTTTAGTATCACATTACTGCTGCCTTTCCAGCCTTCAAAATACTTTCCTTAAGTAAAGTGGGAGTAAGTTACTTTATTTGCAATGTTTTAGTGTAGACAGTTACCATTTCTATAAACTGAATGACTACAGGCCAACACTGTAGGCAAAAAGTGGAGCATATTATTACAGCTACCATATCTTCAGTGGTTACTTCAATTTCTACTGCAGAGAAGTAAGACAACAGAAGAGAAGGAAGCCATTTGTTGTTAATTCCTGAAGCGTGCCTTCAGGACTGCTGGTTGGATGTGAAGCTCGGTGTGGAGCCAGGGAATGGGAAAAGCTGTTTTGAGGATATAAGGAATGAGAACCAATTTGGTTTTATAACCAGTGCAAGCACTTCTCTTCATTTCCCAAAGAACAGGGTGGGGGAGGAAACAAAGAAGTGGGGTGAAAAAAAGAAAATGGTAAGAAAAGAGGAAGAAGGTAAAAAACCCTCAAAATTATTTCACATTATGAATACCAAAAAGAAGCCATAATATTGTCCAGTAAGAACCCACATGTGTACATAAATATTGGGACATTTTTCAGCCTGTAAGTCTATCAGTACTTGAGCCAAACACAAATACAAATGGCTGGTACATGTCCAAACCCAGCTCACCCTCTTCTTTCCCAAGCACATTGCTTAAGCAAGGTTTGCAAGCAGGAAGTATTCCAGCACTTTCAGGGCTTCAGTGCTATCACACTTTTTGCATTTGCCTGCAAAACGAGAGAGCTTTAGGGCCGTAATGCAGACTTGAGATATTGCTGGTTTTAAATATGATTATTCTTATTAAAGCTCTTCTTTCTTACAAGGTACAAAAAGATTTTCCTTCATGGGATGACCCAAAGAGCAGACCAAGCCTTTGCTTACTCTTCCATGCTACTACCGCAAGGAAAAAAAGACACATTGTAAAGGTGCAGCTATTTAAAATAAAACTAATCTCTCCCCAAAGCCTTTTATTTATTTATTGCTGGAGACAGGGTGGTAAAAACTAGAAGGCAAATTTATAAAATTAACAGCTTTTCCTGGGAATACTTCCATAATCAAATAGAAATAGAGTCAATTTTTTGAACAACGCAATCAGCAAGGGAGTATCATTCTCACAGTATGAGAGACAAAGCTTTTTATCTGCAGATGTACAATGTGAATACAGTTTCATAAACATATTAAGCAGATCCAGATCTGGTGTTTCTCCTCTATTAAGAGACAGGCAAAATGCAGCAGAATCATGGAGGACCAGGAAGTCACTGGATATTATAGACTACAAATACCAAAGGTCAAAGTGCAAGATCAGCGTAACAGACCTAAGGGCAGTGAACTGCTAGTAAAAGTAAATACAATCTACAATATCCTGGGTTCAGCAGTAGCAGTCATTTTTTCTCCTTCAATAGCACAATTAGGTTTCACAAGTCAATCAAAATATTCCTGTTTAAATTTTGATCTTTGATAGAGACATCCAATGAATGGGACAAAACAGGTACATCAATGACACTGCTTCCTTCTTTGTGACAAAGTCTTATACAATACGTTTCAAAGCTGAAACCAGCTCTAGACTAGATACAAGAGGCTCCAAGGAGGAGCTTGAAAGAGCAAGTTATAGAGCTATTAATATGTCATATTCCGTGATGTCTGTACTTGGCATAAGACAGTATGACAGCATTATAGCTGCTTTTGCCCCCATGGCAAACCAGTGTCTGTATTTGCATAGCTTTAAAAAAAGGTAGTGTAGGTCATTGTACCATTTTCACCATCCATCAATCTCAAAGGTAAAAATTAAATAACTGTTTTCTTGATTTTATATACAAGACCTACATTTTATTATGGAATAACTTCAGTGTATTATGTAAAACCACTGTAAGCAGTCCAGGGAATTTAAATGGTATAATTTCTCAAGGCAACCTTCAAAATCCTTATTACAACCGACAAAATCTCTAACATAGATTTAATGGTAGAAAACAGACAAATAGAATAGCTAGCAGGCTGCTCACTGGCCAAATTTCAGTACCATTTTGAACCACACCACAAATTTTAAGTAAACTGTTTTTCCAGTTGGGGGAGACAAGGTAAGTATTCATCCTTCCACATTTGTATCAGATATGATGATGCTAATTCATTACATCCACCATCAGAACAACCTGGCAATGCAAGCCTCTGCTTGCAACTACATCAGGTATGAGCATGATATATATCTTAATGATCCATGAGCCTGCACAGTAGTGGAAATAGTGTCGTGTTAATGTACTGACCCACATGAGTGAACATAGGCAGGTAAATATGTATTGTCAATATATTAGCCCTACTTATGAAGTCCATCTGTGCAAACAGTTATTTCAGGGAAATATCCGTATTTTACACCCCTTCCAATAAGCAGACCAGTCACTGGTTTGTAAATATCCAAGACCACGAGGTCATTGCCAAAATGATTGCTGACATATCTTTAGTATGCTGACCAGTTTCCATGAAGTAAGAGATCCTAACACCTTATGGTCTGCCTCATCTGGATGTTCTGTGATCTAAGTCATGTATCAATGCCTTTGTACAGCTACAAAAGTGGGACTTTCTCCTTGTGATGTTTCTGATTCTACAGCTTGTTATGCCATATTATCATCACAGTACTGTCACAACATTTTCATTTTGTGGGCCTAGTCCAGAAGCAGCTGTCTATGAAAATGGATAATCAGCCTAATCCATTACACTTCTCCACATGGTGCCATTCTCTTGATGCTATTTTGGTGGGTTTATGTTGATATCTGCAACATTCTGCCTCCATCATCTCCCAGCCAATACATTAATTTTGCAATAGCCATCTTCAGCTTATGATAATAATGCTTTTCAGAAATCATTTTGATGAATTTTTCACTCTCACACTCTCTACTAACTCCACTAATAGCCTTCACTATCCACTTCAAGCCCTGAATAAAGGACAGGAAATGATACAGAGAAGACTGGTGCATCAGTTGCTAATTAAGCTGACAATCTTGGTCATGAATGGTTGTGAAAGAAGGATACTACACTGAGAAGCCTGTTCTAAAATACCCAGTGCTCCACATTTATCAGAGATGAAGATGGTCTGCTCCTTAGCAACTACTCCTTGCTTAAGAGTTGAAAACCACAGTTAGAAAATTGGCACCTAATATAGTACAATGTGTTAGGAAAAGAAGAGCCCTTGAAGATCACAAAGGAAACTAACCATTAGTGCCTGGAATGTGAAGTTCTTTTGACAGACTTGTAACATGGCTGTTGATGAATTTGTGTCTGCATTGCTTTTATTAGTAGTGACTAACTACAAATGCCAGTGATTACAGCTGGCTGCAAACACCCTGAATGGGCAAGATTTAAGTCAGAGCCAATTCAACTCACACATTAATTTATCTGTCTAGAGAACATGATTGATTTGCATCAGGTTCACACCAGAGAGCAAGCTACTTTTACTAATGGTGGCGTGAAAAGAAAAGATTTTGAACTCTACTACAAACAGGTGCCTGAGAAATATAAAGAAGGAAAATTTATGAAGCTAAAGTGCTATTATAAGCTTGTCAAAAATTAAATTAACAAGCTAGAGATGCAGCAACCAGTGGACAACAACATAAAGAATAAAACATGGCAGCAAGCAATATTAAAAATAGAAAATGAGAAAATTGTATGAATCTGTATGTTCTTATTGTTTGCCTTTACAAAGATCAGAACAATCTTACCAAATCATCACAAGCCTGTTAATCTCATGGTGACAAAGGCTTATATTCCTTAATGAGATAAGTACCTCCATGACCCTAACAAAAACATTTCTATAAAGAAGAGTGATGAGAATACCAAGACTGTGGATGACTGACCTGGTCCTGTTTAAAAAGGGGGAGCAGGAGGAGGGAAACCCAACAGCCATCCTTCATGGGATTCCATGTCTGCATACTGTACTCCACATATGCACAAAATCCAAGTTGATAATGACTCCAGCTTGTTCCGAATGTCATTAATTAGGAGGTAATAGTATTTGTCCTGAGACATATATTATGGGCTAACACAATCCTAAATAATACCTGCGTTTTTTTCCTCTGGAACAGGTATCTTTGCTGCAGTCCAACTCTACCCTCTGCAACATTTTTACTGCAAATGCCAGGCAAACACATTTACGTTTCTGTTTAAAACAAGCTACTATTAGCCTACTATACCCCTTTCATTTGCTGCAGCAGGCCTCTGGCTTAGCTAGAAAAGAAACAGCATTAATAACACAACCATAGGTTTGCAGACTCACCATGCTACAGTTACTATTTGCTGAAATGCACTTCTTGTCATCACACCACTGGCACCCATTTGTATTGGCAGTACAACTCGCACAATCCACGTACCGGTAACATCTGTCATCTGCAGCAGCTGCAATACCAATGACAGGCAAAAGGAAACGTCACACAGGGGAAAAATACCGTATTTTAAACACTTGCTTTGAGAATTTGCTGCTGCATCCTTCATTTGAACTGTAGCCATTCATAAAGGTTTAGGTTACTGCAGGAAACTAATTCTATTCATTGATAGGATTTACTCCTTTAAAAATTGCTTTAGTATCAACTGCATTTGAAGGTTCGTAAGTCTCATCAACTAAAGGAATACTCACTGCAGCGTACTTGCAGCATACAAACTCTCTTACCACAGTGCATAACGGTATCAGAAACTTTCTTAGATTACTCAATTCTTCACTCCTTTAACAAAGAGCAAAGATTTTCTTCAGATGCAGGTTTCTGATAAAAATATTAGATTGCTATGCAAGAAGTCAATGGTAAAACTAGTAGATAAAAAAAAAATCTAAAGACATATTAGTGACACACAGTCAGTTTAAGTTTAAATTCACTTATAAACCTAATAATGATTGGTACGTTATAGTTCTGCCCTTTCTCTATAAAAAATACTCGAGGAAGACTTAAATCCTGAATACAAGGCTTCAGAACTTGGACTAAATTTTAATGTTATTTAAAACAGACACAAGTTATAACTTCTGCTTAAAAGAGGCAAAAATCTGCAAAATCACTATGACTGGGAAGAGAGGAATTCCTGCCTTTTCCTGCACTGATTACCGTGTTTGACTCCTGTACACTCTGGTTTCTTTAGTCTCAAGATCACACAAGTTTAAGAGATTCCCTTGCCAGGAAAATGAACTTTGGAAAACCCACTAAAAATTCTGTTTATCCTTTGCTATTGACTATCAGCAGCTTCTCACATGATACCACCAACCAGGTAACAACTGAGCAATGTAAAAAATGTATGAAAAATTGGCTTTTGGCTTGAAAAATTTGGCTTTATTACCACTTGAAACTGGAAGGATTTGAAGCAGTGGTGTTCACACAGCTTCTCTGGTACTGGAATTCTATTCATCTCATCTATTTCAAGTTGCAGGTTATTGCCACTATGGCAACTGTACTTTAGAAACTGTTCTAACTACTTTCCTTCAGCCGGTCTGTTCTTTACCTGTTACTTTTTATATGATCCAGTTTCGTCTGTATTATTTTTGAATTCAGCATCTCAAGATTCTTCCTTTTATAAAGAGCTGAAACTGTAGATTCAAGATCTCTAAATGTTATTAAACTGCACAAAAGCAGCTCTTCAGAAAGATTTACCTAGGTAACCTTATTCTTATATAATGCACCTTTTCTGAGTTTGAAACTTTATATACAGTTCTGAAACAAACAAAAGCTAACAGAAAAAATGTCCTGAAGTACTCATTAATAGCAGAGCTAATATCTTTTTCACAAACATTAAAAGCAGACTGGCAGTTTAATTGTATGGTAGTTTGTACATGTAGCACACAGCCAAAGTTTGGTTAGCAATTTTATACTGTGCTGAAAGATGCACATAAAAAAAAATAGTAGGTGTATGTAGCAGTGATGCATATGCTGTTCATGTGAAGTACAAGAATAACACTTTCACAAGCAATTTATATGTGACAAGCCAAACTACTTTGGAATAGGGTGCAACAGTTATTCGCAATGCTAAACTACTGTTCCAAACAATACAGCTATCAGAATGCTGCATAGAAATTCACATGACAAACTTGGACCCGTTTTGACACACTGCATCAAAGGGTTTGTTTCCCTCAAGTTTCTAGCCAGCTGTGAATGTATTATATTCTTCTGTACAAATGTTCCTGTTTGACAGGTAATCTACAAGAAGCAGCAATGCTTTCGCTCTCACTGGTGACACACAGACATGAGAGTGCCATATGCCTGTAATGCCAGGTATCACCTGGAGCACTCATTTGTGCTCTGACTGCTGTAATGCTTCCTTGGAATCAGAAAAACATGAAGGCTTTTATATACACATAAAATGTCTGTTAATATTCACACAGACATATATATATATCCCAAAACAGAAGGCAGATAAAGAGGAAAATTAGTTACCATATTTCAAAGCTCACCCTTTTATAAACACTTCAAAGACAAGCCAAATCCAAAGTCATTTTACACTTTAGCTCCCCAAAGAAATATTCTTGTTTGAACCATCTTGTTTTGTATCCCTTAGCACCTTAAACCTGTGCCTTCTGCACCTACTTTAATTTACAATAAATTAAAAAACAGAATTTAATGATTTTAAAGATTAATCCATCAGTCTATTGCACTGAGTACTCCGAGAGGAACAGTCTTAACAGTCCAATCACTCGTTCCACTTGGGGGGAGGATTGGGGGGTTTTTGCCCCGTATCTCCTAAATCACATTGCAAATCTGATACTGTAAGACCAGAATTTACTTGCCTGATTTCTTTGGGCATTTTGCTCTAAGGATGTTGTTAGCATGTCCAGATTCCCAGGATTCACAATGTTTCTTGTTCCACAGACACCTTATCCCTGGACGAGCGTTTTTACACAGCTCTTCATCTCTGAATGCTTCACAGTTTGGAGGCTTGTACACAAGGATGTCATTCAAAAGAACGCTCGAAAAACCCCCAAATATATACATGGACCTATTAGAAAAAGAAAGTAAATTTAACCGCTATTACAGATATATCTTCCTGATTTCTTATCTGTCTTGATATACAATTGAAACATAACACATACTATCATCTCTAATAAAGACTCTGTCAGTGGTTGCATTATTGATTAGTTTTCAATGAATTTCTCCGTTAATTTTAGACTAACAAAAAATTTGCACAAAATGCACTGTGCCATGTTATTACTGAGTGGTATGTTCCAAATGTCTGGAAAGAAGAAATAAGAGCTGTTAAGGAAACTACTCATTTTTTGAATCAGATAATGAGAATAGGGTGTGAAATAATGGCCTGCAGGAAATGAGAACATTTTTCTTCAAGAAGATTTCAAAGACAGACAGCAATCATGGGCAGATGGGTATTTCTTTTTGGTAACACTTCTGGTGCAGTAGCCTCTGACATCAGAACCAGAAGACCTTCCCCTTCTCATTTAAAATTAGGAACAGAATCTGGTAACTGATAACAATAAAGAACCTGTGTATCTGTTGCATCATGTACTCTTAAAACAGAATTAATCATACAGCTACCAGTAACAGAAATCTTTGTAGAGCATCTCATATTACAGTTTTTTTGAACATAAAACCCTACTAAAAATACCATTAAGTTCAGAAAAAAAAAACAGGCGTTTTCACCTTGAATCTAATTCACTGAAAGCGACACTTCT
Source organism: Neopsephotus bourkii (assembly GCF_033783945.1). Lineage (NCBI taxonomy): Eukaryota > Metazoa > Chordata > Aves > Psittaciformes > Psittacidae > Neopsephotus > Neopsephotus bourkii. Next base: position 7,714,149 of record NW_026902090.1, on the reverse strand, counting down.
CAAAGTATGAGACATCTGAAAATAACACAAATCTGAACAAAAACTATCATTTGCTGACTTCATTAATTCCAAGCAATTTTCTCTCAATGGAGGTAATCTGTTCCTTGATTAATTTCAAATGCTCTGTATATGGAGTTACAACTTACTGCTATTTTTGTAAAAAATCAAACTCTTTGTATTTATCACGTCTGTTCTTAACTATACAATAGTCTGTAGAGGATATATATATAATATGTTTATGTATGTAAACAATAGTAGATAGAGAATCTCGAAGTTGCTTGCACATACTTATGTACATATACTTAAGTACTGAGTTTATTAGCATGATGAATCATGTAGAAGAGGATGATTAGCAGTACAATGATCTACAGTACTGCAACTGTCAGGTATTAGGCCAGATGCCAGCTGGCCATAGTAAAACTGAAACATGCAAACTTAAGAGATTTCTTTAAATCTGACTACATATTTCTACAGCTTTTCCTCTGAAAAGGTGACATTTGTCTTACAATTTTATCCTTTGGGGCTGGGGTGGAAGAACCAGGAAGTTCATCTACCAAATACACAAAGCTCCAGATCCAATCCATCTCTTGTTGCTAGATGAAGTTGTTTTCCTGAGCTACTGAATGCAACAAAGGACACGAAAACATTTTCTAAAGGATAAGCAGTATCTTAATAAAGTCTAGATACTGGCAAGCTTTTTTTCCCCACAAGTGGTTAATAACAACTGTATCAGTATCATCAAAATCCTGCTTTTTCCAAGCAAGTTTTAGTTACAGATTTCTGATTTTATGGTAGAAGAAGAACAAGGAACTATAACAAGCTGCAAAGAGAAAAAGATTTCTCCCATCACATCTCAGTAAGGATTACAGCTGGTACGGAATTTCCAATTCCCTGTAGTTCACAATACTGAGGAAACACCTCAGTGCACTAGAAGGTTCATATAAAAAGCCATTGAACAGATTCCACATCAAGTCAGATTGACAATTAGTTGTAATGGTTACCTAAAACAAGAAAAGCCCTGATGAGCACTGCTTTCCATGTTACTAAATTACATCAGTTGTATGGCATCAGACCATACTTCACACAGGTAACATTTCTGCCACAGATTTTTAATTCAAGGAAACAGCAAGGAAAATTTAGAAGACACGTCATTTACCCATTACTGACAACAGCAGTGTGACCAAATCTGTTGACATCACGGTGTAGATTAGGTTTCGGTAAAATCTTCCATTCATCGCAAGCTGAAAGATGAAACAAAAGCATATGAAAACATACACAATCTTAAAAATCAGCAAAATATATGAACAATGGATTATCAGATACTCTTTTAAGTATCAGCTAACTTTATTGCCTTTTTCCCCTCCTTTCCCAGAAGGATCAGTGCAGGTAACCCCTGCTTTCTGTTGTAAAAACAGACCATCTATACCTCATGGTCATTACATGTCCTTAACATGCTTTATCACCTTTTGTTCTCACAACCTCTGAAACAAAATTTGACTGATGCATTTAAAAACATTCTTAATATCAGTTTCTAGTGGTTTTTAAATTGCTCTGTAAAATCAGCAGGATTTGACAGGCTTTTTTTCCTGTTGTCACTTGGTGAAAGCTAAGCTGCTTTCCCCCACTTCTAATAATCAGCTTTATAGTGCTGTTTAAATGTGCCATTAATTCAGAACTCACAGGGTTCTTCTAAAGTCTTTATTCGCAGGGATATGCATTTATCAACGTATATCACAGATCAGTGATATACACACTATCAGTCCTTAAACACACTCTGTTAATGCCATTTTCAAACTTTTGATCTGTTTCATTTCTTTTCAAGTAGGCTTTGGATTTTTAGGTAGAACCCCCTTTTAAAATGCATCACTGAGATTTTCTGGGAAAACAATTCCTATGCATACAGATTCTTCTACACTTCTAGAAGTCGCAAGATTTGAGGACACTGCAGGCTCTAGTTCTGAGAAGCTGTATTTGCACTGCTCAAGAATAAATCAACAGGTATTCCTCTTATATATATTTGTCAAGTAGCTACTCCAAGAACCTGCAAGCAACACTCATCATGGCTTTTATCAAGGTCAGAGGACACTCATAGAAGTCTCCCTTTATTATACAGTCCTCTGCCTTCACAGACCATTTCAACACTCACAACAAGCACTGCCACCATTGTAATTAACTGATCAGTAGCACTGCCCTAACATTATACACTCGCAAAATAGCCAAAGGATTTCAATTCCTATGTATTTCATGGGACATCCGTGACAGTGATCTTACTTCTTTTCACATGTGCTTTAAGATAAACTACCACTCCTCCAGCTGTGCATCCCATCTCATTATTGTCTTGTGTAAGTACACTACTAATTACTTTCTTTTTATCAAGTGTTCAAGATGAATGTTTTATCAGTATCTTCATGACAAATTAAGTATTTAATTGCATTTCTTTTAGTTCAGTTGTAGAAGCATTTACATGTGGTTTTGGTGTGATTTCATTTTTCTATCCTGAGATTTTAGTTCTTTACAACTATTAGTCCTTTCTTCATTATTTCCTACTTGAGCTTTACTGACTTTAAATGTTCAAATCCCACAGTAACAGGAATAGAAAGCATCCAGAGATTGAAACTTCAAGGAAATCCCCTTAAAACAGAGCAAAAAAAGTTTCCTGCAGAGCAGGCAAAGCATTTGTAGAATTTGTCACCAGAACAGGTTTTGGAAACAGGTTCAAGACACCTTTCATATCAGACACAGTGGTTACAGGTTTCTCATTTAAAAAAGATAAGCTGCTAGATTCGCAAAGGTAAGACTAAATCCAAGGAAAAGGAGTTAAAGGGAGAGAAAAATCTCCAATTAAAACCAAATAAAAGTGTGGCTTTACGTATACAGCTATGCATACACACACATATTTTAGGCTGTCATCAATTATACAGTCCTTTCAGATATTCTCAATGAAAACTAACTTAATTTGCCTTCAACGGTTTGTAACCAGAACAACGTGACACTTTTCAACCAGTGGCAAACCTATCAGTCTGGCAATTAGGACATACAGAAAAAGACCCATTTGCTCAGCATACTCTCCATAATATACAGAAGTGGATAAAGTACATGCCTGTAGAAGATACCAAGTAAGAACAGTAGTACCATGCAGAAGCAGAAGTGTCCTACAGAGATAAACAGTCAGAAAAGGTTGCTGGCATACATCAAGACTGTGGGAAACTCATCTGAAACGTAACTGCTCCCAGGGTTTAATGCAATTATTAAACAGGCTGATTTTTACTTAATATTGCTGAACTCATTTACCTGAGATTCCAATGACAGCCATATCTAAATAAGACATACATACTTAACTTCTTTAACATTTGGAATATTTCATGCTAACAAACCAAAAAGAAACTCAAACACGCCTCCTCCCTCCCAGCTTAAAACAACAGAAATACATATTGGGAAATCCAGGGGGGACAAACTGTCCACCAGGCTAGTGTCATCCAGAGCCTGTGTCACCAACTGCTGGCCACATCGGTCTTGTTCTCATTACCACTGTCAGAATAGTTCATGTCCTCTAGCACTGATGTTCTGACACTTCCAATGCAGAAAATTATTCACAGCAGGACTTTGACCAGTTAGCACCCTCTTAGCATTCCATGCTGAAACAGCTCCATGCAAGCTCACACAAGAGAGGACTCAGCACATGAGATGGGGCAGGATGCCACAGCTATGGGCAAAACGGCAGTAATACAGTGTTAGACTGACTTCTGCTTCCACAGAATCACAGTCCAAGCCCACAGAGTCAGGTTAAGACTGAGGCTGTGAGAGAGAAATCCCCATTACATCTTCTTATAAACTGGAAAGAGAAACTAAAAGCACGTTATTACCAGAGTAACACAGATGGTCTAAACAGCAATAATGTCAACATCAGATGGTAGACTTGGAATGAATTCGGTAGTTTTAATGAAAAGAAAGTTGGTAAATTTAATTCACTGTCTTATAAGGCCACCGTATCCCAAAAATCTTGCCTCTGTCTTCTACCTTCTGCTACTATTACTGCTAACATTACATTAGCATAAAAGTTATGGTATTATTAATACCATAATTATTCACAATTATTACCATAACTTCATTGCAATTGCTCTTTTTTAATTTTTTCTACTACATTCTTAA